>NC_136065.1:258019595-258660502 GCF_964261635.1 Lissotriton helveticus | reverse complement strand
AAATTACAACTGAGAAGTTGTCGTGATCACGTTTTTCATATTTATTCTCTATATTTGCAACCGGAAGAGTTTATGCAATAGAAGGCATGAGATCGAGTGTTGAAAGGGGATGGGTTAGGGAACGTTATGATGATGTGACTGTGTATAATACGGAAAAAATTACTCCAAGAAGGTTAAATGGATATTGCAAGTCACCCCAGAACTTACATGACCTTATAAAGGAACTTCGCTACCGACCTCGTGGCTCGTTCCGCTTTATTTCAGTGAAGCGCTTCTATTGCTCACTTACCCTCATTGCACACATTGCTCTTTTACAATTGCGTTATGCATGGCACAGAGGATACAACAAGGCACTGAACAAATAATATATTACTCATTTAAAAATGGGACAGCAAACAACATTTTTTTAAAAATAATTTCTAAAAAGTTGAAATCAGAATAGCTGTCAGTTGAATAGCGAAAAAAACGCATAGGAACGTCCTAGACTGGAGGCGAGGGGGTTGGGGGGGGGAGGGGGGGGGGGGTGGAGGGGGTGGAGGGAGGGGTAGCGAGAGCACACAAGTGTTTAGAGGCGTTAATAGAAAAACAGCAGAAATGAGAAAAAGCTCAACAAGGAAGAAGGCTGGAGCAGCAATTAAGAAGCACAGAGAGTGTTGACTCAAAATATATGGATATATGTTGGAGATAAAGCATGAATGTCTTTGAAGTAAGTGGGAAGAAAGACAAAGTTGGGTCTGGTGGCTCGGTGGATTACTTTATCCAGTGATGGAATCTCTATTTGATCACATGGTCACAGGTTCGAATCCAGGTAGAACAGTGAGTTTAATAAGAACAAACGACCTTTCTCTGTTGCCAAATCCCCACCCCTCAATACTGTACATCTCCTACATGATGTGAAGAGAAGAGTTAAAAGTAGACCTGAGGATGATACATTGTAGGTTGGATGATCATGAAGAACAGAAGAGCAAAAGTGCACCTAGGAAGATGTATGTAATGGGCTGGCAGGTTATTGAGATGTGGATGTGGAAAATTATTGCACGTTGGTAAAAGCACATGATAATAATCAGAGTAAAACAAGTTAAAAGAGGTTTTGAAGTGCACACCTTAATAAAGGAAGGACGGAAGAAGATGGATAAATTGTCAGAGGAAGAAGGAATGCAACGGGCATAGAAGCCGTTCAGACCCTGGAGAGAAAGATGGAAATAATAGAAATGTCAGTTTTGTTTAAAATCTATGTAGAGAGAATGTGGGTTCATCAAAGTCTGAGCGGGAGAGAGATAGTAGGAATCGTGCAATTAATCATATGAGTAACAGAAGAAAAGGGAATTGGGTTAATCAGCAAACACAAACTGGAGATAATGCTAGAAAGTAAGATAGTAGTTTGAAATAAATGAGGTCACATGATAGAATTCAGGGGTACATCATCCAAGTGGGCCAATGTAAGAATGCTCATAAGCTTGTCCTTGCTAGTAAACTTGCCAACATGTAAATTAGACTACACTGGCAGAATAACCATGTGAGCGAATTCCATTTGTAATTGCACAGTCCCACGATTCCTGTATCTGGAAATCAGAGAAGGAAGTTTCCCTTTGTAAAAACGTTGATGTGCAAACCTTAATTGAACTTAAGTGCACAAACAGCTTTCTGATTCGAGCCCTAAATTGGGCTCTTAGTCATGCTGCTGGCAAGAATGAAAAGTGGCACGTTCTATCTTCATTAGAAGAGAGAAGTAAGTGACTTTTCAAAGGAAACTCAAAGATTTGCTTATTCCCCAAGATTAATGGAATTCACAACCACTCCATTTGATACAGCTCCTGGATGGCCAGGATAGTACATAAACAAATTCAGATACAAGTCCATGTTGCCACTGTATACCCCCATCATATATAACCCAAGCTTCACTAAAATCAGACAGGAGACATATATTAATCTGCAGAGGAGCTAACTATGATGCCTTGTGCAGGGTCGCAATGCACGCCCCAGTAGCCCCTGCGTTGGAGCAGTGCCTCCATCCTTTAGTGGGGGCCATTTCAGCCCAAGGACTAGGAATCTCTCAGAGTGACCTCTCACTGCCTTCACTGGGGGCGGGGGGTGGGGGGGGGGACATCATTTTGTGTTAGGTGATATTACTAGGGCGACCGGGGCATGATTTCTCTGCAGCCTTGCACACTGTGAACATGAGCTGTGCCATAGTACCATCATGGCGACACTCCCCCACCCCCAAGCACCTCGCATGCATGCAAATAAATACACACCCCACAAATATGTTGTTGGGAAAAACTGCTGCAGGTTTATTACATACAACGTTATGTAATATGGTGGGTTATCTTACGGGCGATCCAAGGGCAGGCAGCATTCTCGCCACCTGCCCGCCTGATGAGCCAAGCAGCACTGGGGCAAACCCCATCTGTGCTGCCCCTTCTGGTGATCTTCCTCCAGATCACCTGACACTTATTACTCACACCCCTTTCAGGGCGGAGCGTAGCAAGGCAAGCCCCCGGTTGTTCAGGCCCACAACCGCCAGAAGGACCAACGGGGCGCCGACACGGTTTCCAGGAACCTCCCATGAGGTTCCTGGGCTCTGGCACCCCTATGTGCCGTGCAGAGGTATTCTTCTGTACCCATTTGCTTCCAGATCGCCCTGTAACTCCGCCTGCAACAAAAAAGAACAAGATTACAACATTCTCACCATGCTTCCTACCACCGACCACGCCGGGTAAGCGGTAGGGTGGGAGACGGTGTGTCCAGCGAGGCGGCGTCCGCGCGTGTCCGGTGCGACGACAAAGAGGTCGGCAGCGGGGCGAGGGGGACATATATACCCCTCGCCCCCCTCCCGTACCGAACATGACGCGGCACTGCCCGTGCCCAGGAGGGGAATCCCCTAGAGTCCCTGCCCCGTTGGGAGGAAAGGGGGGTGTGGGCTGCCCGATGGCACTACAGGGCCGCCCTCTTGAGTGGCCTCCTGCGGTGTCCTCGGGCAGCCGCATAGTACCATCATGGCGACACTCTCTACCCCCAAGCACCTAGCATGCTTGCAAATAAATACACACCCCACAAATTAGTTGTTGGGAAAAACTGCTGCAGGTTTATTACATACAATGTTATGTAATATGGTGGGTTATCTTACGGGCGATCCAAGGGCAGGCAGCATTCTCGCCACCTGCCCGCCTGATGAGCCAAGCAGCACTGGGGCGAACCCCATCTGTGCTGCCCCTTCTGGTGATCCTCCTCCAGATCACGTGACACTTATTACTCATGCCCCTTAAACAAATTCAGATACAAGTCCATGTTGCCACTGTATACCCCCATCATATATAACCCAAGCTTCACTAAAATTAGACAGGAGACATATACTCATCTGCAGAGGAGCTAACTATGATGCCTTGTGCAGGGTCGCAATGCACGCCCCAGTAGCTCCTGCGTTGGAGCAGTGCCTCCATCCTTTAGTGGGAGCTATGATTTCTCTGCAGCCTTGCACACTGTGAACATGAGCTGTGCCAAAGTGCCTGTGGGTGGCAGCATTTGTTTACATGGGGACTGGGAGGGAGGAGCTTCAGCATTGAAGGTTTAAAGCACACAGCAGCTTTGGACATCCGTTGACCATTAATAAGGAGGAATGTGATCCCATGAAGAGATACGACTTACACCAGCCCTAAAGCTACTAATGCTGCAGCCAGCTGGACATTATCCCACTGAGGTTAATTGCCTGCCCCTGTGGCTGCCTGCACAACCTTTCTACTTCTGTCTAAATTCTTGCTAGTTGGGTGCCAGCAGTCAAGGTCATGTGTCAAGGTCTCATCTACAAACCCCAGATCAGCCAACTCACACAATTTTACCTTGTGTCGCAGGAGATCAGCTCTCTATCCCCGTCACCCAATGAAGAGCTGATGTTACACAGTGAACACCAAGCGAGCTGGAAACCCCTACCCAGAGTGGGTTTCCAGCTCATGTGAGAAGGCTTTGCACTTTCAAAATCCATGACTTTCTTCTAAACTTAACTGGAGCACAAACCAAAGGTGGCTTCAGAATAGGGTGACCAGAATTGAAAAGCTAAAAACCGGGACATTTCACGAACATAGAAGTAGGACTATAGTTTTACTTCAAGCGAACGCACAGAATGACAGCGCTCCTCAGAAGAGAAATACAGAACAGGCAGTTAGACTATCCATAAAATGCAATTTTTAAACCCAGAAGCTCTCCTGTTAATTTCTTTAAATAAGTGCTAACTATCTCTGCTTTGTAACACATAAAAAGGCACCTCCCACCGTTTTCAGCCGACCCTCTCTAAAAACCAGGACAGAAGCTAAATTTCCCGAAATCTGCCAAGACAGCTGGTGAAAAACCAGGACTGTCTGGGCAAATCCGGGACGCCTGGTCACACTACTTCAGAAGCCCTTTGAGCTTTTGGTCGGGGTGGGAGTGGCCATTCAGCCTCCAGGCCCCACCCCCTCCAATGCCGCTCTGTGGCATCTTAGCCTAGGCTGTGTCTGCCTGAAAGCCTAGCCCCATCTAAAACCACTGCCCCCTTTGATACCCTGCCACCTCACCGGCTTAACGTTCTTAAGTTGACAGGTCTGAAACCCCTGTCAGTAACTCCTCTTCTACAGGAGAGGCATTCAACAAGTAAGGAGGCACACAGGATAAATACAAAATGGGTAGGGTGCTGGTGGAGTGATAACTTTCTCTCAGGATCTCTTTTTCTCTCACTTGGACTGGAGGGTGTACTAAAATAAGCCTATCTTGCCCTGATGGGTTAACGGGAGAGTTATATTAGACTTCACGTTACTTTTATGTGGTTAATGTAGAGTGTTCTAGAAGGACAGATATTACCCTGATGCAGGCAGAGGGAAGTGTTAGAATAGGCCTAGCTTATCCCAGTGCAGGCTGTATTAAAATGGGCTCGAACATCCATTGAGTTAGCATGGTATTAAAATAACCCTGGACGCACTCCAAAGCAGGCAGAAAACTATATTGTAATAGGTCTTGCCTTAGTCTGCACGTCATAAGGCTGTTCGGAAGTAGGCATTAACAGCATACGACACATTTTTTGGGGGCTACAAGCATTTCTTTATTCACTTATATATAACTGGAGTGTTTGTAAAGTTCTGGCATTTCACGTTATGGCCACTTTCGGACACTAGGCAACACATTGCATTGTCAAAATATAACTAATAGTGTTATTACGTTTTGTCTCACGTACTGTGTGTTAGAGGATGTAATTTATCCACTTTTTTGTGTTCCTTATGAATTTCTGAAGTTGTGTGTACGAGGGGAAAACTTAGGCGGATTAATTAAGAGTTCAGAGCAAATTTTTGTCACATCCGCAGATTGTCTGTCTTCAGTTTCTCTGTGTTATATGTTTGTATAACATAACTACTGTACCCCACTGTTATAGCTAACCAGTCATGCGTGGTGCTAGCGAATGGGCTTTCTTTTCTTAATAGCAAATGCTGACTTTTATTGGATGTCAACAGTTGGGCTGGACTTGTGAATGTTAACTTTCTATTGGATTCAAGGTACAGCCATGTAGTGTGGTCTCGCTTTTATTATTTCCAAGTGACACCATTTTAAGTTGGTCAAAGGCAACCTGACCTCTTCTGCTTCAGGCGTGTTTTGAGTTGAGCATGGTTCTGTTTTCAGTCGGGGCTCAAAATGTTCCACAGTCTTGGACGTAGCTCTCCAAGAAATCTGTTCCCCTGTTTCAACTGCATTGTGATTGGTTGACTGAGGCAGAGTTTTCTGATCTGTGGAGTCTGTTTAGTCTATAGTGTAGCGCCAGTTTCTGAACACAATCTAGGCCTCCACTTATTCCTGTAGAGACTTCTAGATGGTGCACAGAATTTTGAATTTTATTCTGGCCTTATCTAGGAGCCAGTGAAGTGCTTTAAGAGAAGCTTCAATTAAGTCTCGCTTGAAATCTGTTTATGCTTTTAAAAACAGCTTTGGCATACCATCATTAATGTTTGTGTTAGTGCCACTCAACGAGATATTTGAAGTATGAAGAGATATTAGAGAATGGGCACTTCGATAAAGCGAGGTAATAGCAGTCGCCTTATGATACCACCTACTAGTGCTGCTAAATTACTACAAAATACCTGAAAATGGCATCTTTTTCAGAATATGGGGAGCGCTCCAGCAGGCAAAATTCTATTTTGCATTGTAGCCCACTTCATTATAGGTGACACAAAGGTAAGGATTATGTAAGAAGCACGTAGAAAGAATTCATAGCTTCTCCAATATCAGAGTGCAAATTGCATATTTAGTTTCAGATCTTGATGTACACTTACTGTTAATTATATAATATGCACCAATGATATAGTGCACACAGTAAACCAAAACTTCTGTTGAACTTTAAAGGTATTTCTGTTTTCCGAGGACCCATACTTTATGAACCTCTTAAGGTCAAACATGTAGGTTACACTCATTTATTAATATTACGTGCACTAATCCTGTGAGTTTATTGCTTTGGCCCGCATTACAATTGCCCTGGAAATGGGTCGTTACTTCCCCACCCCTAGAGTTACCATTACCAGGAGTACCAGTAACTGCTGGGATGCAGAAAGTCCACCCTATTACCAGTTGCACTCTGAGGGTCCACTAAGCAATGAAGAATTATAGGAGCCCAATAACTCCAGAACTCATTCCATTTTAGCCGTACTTTCACTTCGAGTTTTTAGCTGCTGAAAGCAATGAAACGAAAACTCTGGGTGAAAGTAAACAATCTCATAATTCCGATGTTGCCAGCCCTATTGGAATTAAGTGGCAACTCATAATGAGGGTCTAAGACTTCAGCTGTGGAGTAATTTGTTTGATAGTAGGCAATTTCCGTTCTGCTTTGAACTGTGCTGGATTAGATGCAAAGATTATGTTTGCTTTTAGTTTCCTTCCGAATGCACCGCCAGTGCCTGTAGACTGTGTGTGTGTCTGGGTCAGCGGATATCTGCCCTGGGAAACATGCCCTCCCAGCCAGCCATCGCTAGGTAGAACGGCTTGTGCTCCAGCTAGAAAACACTCTAAGCCTAGGGCAGCAACAGGGAAACCTATAGGTGGACGGATTTTGGGAGGCAAAGGACAGGTAATGGCAAAGCTCAGACCGGGAAATCTTCAAATGCACTCTGTTTTACAAAGAAGCTTCAGGTACAGACCAGACTGCACTATCCTCATTAACACAATTCAAGGAGCACCAAGGGATAGTACCTGCCATCCATGGTTTGCCCTTTGTTACAGCTGGCACTTGCTTTATTACCCCTGCCTCATGGGTCATGAGCCAATGGCTGGAATAAAAAGTGTGTTGGACTCTATAAACGTAAAGCTATAACACAGCTCGATGTCATCAGGAACACCAACCATATTTATGTAAAGTAGTTCCTTCTGAAAATTGTGTCCGATTGGTTCATTTGAGGTGAATCTGGACTAGGATTCCCAGAATGCATTGGGTTGTTTAATAAAGGCCCATGGACTAGAAAATACTTGCACCTTCATCATAAAATAAGAAGCTATTTCAGGGCATGGGGGAGTGGGACAAGGTTGATCAACCCTGTAAAGCCATCAGGTCAAGGCGTGCGATATGTCACTTTTGCCAACTGTGATATTTCAGTGCATAGACGCGTCAACTCTTCCAGGAAAGGAAAGGGAAGTTGACGAAAAACAGCCATTTTGACATCAACTCATTTGGAAATCCTTGCTACTTTTATATAGACCTATTATAAAGTTCGGGTCTGCAGATAAACAAAATTTCAAAAGACCTGTGAAGCTCAAAAGGCAGTCCAAGAACTGGGAATAGCCAAGAAAAAACGTAGTGCATGACTTCTATAGGCACCTTGCAGCAGCTGGTTGTCTTTGGCAGTGCGCAAGCAGCTCTTGGGACACAAGGCTCAACTTCAGAGTCAGACAGAGCTAGACTGTCTCTTTTAACCACCCCTTCTCTGACTCCTTCTCTGCTCTTCCATCCCGCTCTCATTTCTCTCCGTCCTTTATCTCCCCCTTAACTTCCACTCTCTTACCCTCACTTTTCTCTTTTACTCCTACCTCAGAATCCCGGGCACCCACACTTCCCCTCTGGGACTACTAGAATAATTCCCAAGGAGCCCTTGATAATGACAGAGGCATCATCGCCCCTTCTAAAACCAGCCTCCAATGGCTCGTGCCCCCACCTCCACCAAAGCCCCTCGGTACCCAAAACCCCCATGAGATTAATGCAGATCTAGTCCTAATTCCGGAAGAGGTGTGGCGCCGCGGCCAGGGCGACTGACGCTGGAATCTGGGGATCAGGGTTCGATCCCCGGCTCCGGCGGCAGGTTAGCCCAGCACCATGTGACTCTGGGCAATAGCTTGCTTAACTCCTTCGGCGCTGATGACGGAACCGCTCCGTCATCAGCTGCGGGTGCGCTGTGCTGATGACGGAGCGGTTCCGTCATGGCCCGCCCCGCTCGATAGAACGCTCATGCGCGGCGCGAATTCCGCGCCTGCGGTGAGGGTTCTATTGAGCGGGGCGGGCCATGACGGAACCGCTCCGTCACCAGCATAGCTCAACCGACGCTGGTAACGGAGCGGTTCCGTCACCAGCATGCGGCCGCCGCGCGGCCGCCCCGCACCCTTAGCACTGCGGCGGAATAGCCGCCGCAGTGAAGGTGTTAATCTTCCCGACGGCCCCCTGCGCCTAGAGACCCTAACGGGTGATTGTGCGCTATACAAATGTGGATTATTATTGTTAAAATCGCAGTTATAACCTTACCCTAGCCAGTCTGTGTTGCAATAAAAATATTTCTTTAAAATAAAAACGTGTGTTCGCATGTGTGAGAAAACACAATGAAACTTTAATTTCTATTTTTTTTTTGCAGACTTTTCATCTAATGTTGGAACTCTCGAAGAAACGGCAGTGACCGCAGGACACAGGCTGAACGTTTTGTGACTTCAAACCGCCAACTTGTCTGACCGGAAGCTCTCCCCCCTGTCGAGCCAAGAACATCTGAGTGGATTCATGAGGCGCGCGGGAGCCGCCGCCGCGCGCGAGAGCATCACCTCACGGGATCGGAAGGCCCGGCTGCGGGTGTGCCCTGGCTGCTGGGCTTTCAGGCTCGCTGGTATCCGACCGGCTGGTGGGAGTGCGGGCGAAGTCAGCAGGAAGGAATGTGCACCCGGGTTCTTCTTCCGCACTGGGATCTGCTCATAACATAAACCACAGGTCGAAGCCTTGAGAGGAGCGCGCGCACCTGCACGGAGGTGTTCACAGACCTTGAAGTCCTGGCCTGTCTGTCTTCGGTATCAGTCGGACTGCATTGGTTGCATTCCGTCCTTACACCATGTTGGCAAGCATAACCCATTACTCAGTGCCGCCTCCCACCTAGCGCGAGGCATTGTAGAAGCCAGGTGGCGTCGACTTTGCATACCCTAAATCATATCCAGGCGAGTGGCCAAGAAAATGCACGGATTGTAATATTACTGTTTACTGCGGTACCATTAAAAAACAACCATCGGATGACTTATCAGTAAGGCTCTGGCATCTGATTTGTAAAGGGAGATCTAGGGATTTGTTTGCAAGGCATTACCAACATTGATTTCATGGATTTTCTTTCCACGCATAATACCTGCGTGAGCAAGGCTTGATGGAGTAAGTAGCGGACTCATTAGGGTGGATTCAGGAATTTTTAGCAGTAGCTTTGAATTCTTTAAACTGAGACTTGTAAACTTTTGAAATATGGGTGCCTACTTTTATTCGAACTTCCAACATTCCTTTCCTGTCCATAATCAATTTCAGACTGGCTGTGGGGTGACACTGCTGTAGCCTCATGCAGGCGACCCTTGGAGAAAACAGAGTCGCGGACAGTAACAGTAATGTAAAAACAATCCTTATGTCGTGTCTGAAGGGGCAGCAGGTCATCATCAAAATGGAGGCCATGAAGATCATCCAGGCGGAGAAGTTCTCCGAGTGCCAGAGCTCCCAGACGCGGTACGCACCGCCTCCACGAAGGGAGCCGCCACTGGTCGCCAAGCGTGCCTGGCCATCTGAATCGGAGATTATTGTCAACCAAGCTTGCGGGGACATCCCCGTTCTAGAAAACAGCCAGAGCTCCCTTGGCCTCACCAGAACACCACCTCCACCACGCCGGGAGAAAATCTACCCAGGCCATCGAAAAACCAGCTCAGAGATCTGCTTCCATCGCAAGACCCCGTCAGATGAAGTCATAGTCAACCAGTACGTTCTACATCCTTCGACTCCTTGTGAGCCTCTGGAGTGCCCAACATGTGGGCACATGTACAACTTCACCAACAAGCGACCAAGGATTCTGTCTTGCCTCCACTCAGTCTGCGAGGAGTGCCTGCAGATCCTGTATGAGTCTTGCCCCAAATACAAGTTCATCTCATGCCCAACCTGTAAGAGGGAGACGGTCTTGTTCACAGATTATGGCTTGGCTGCCTTGGCTGTGAACACAAGTATACTCAACAGACTGCCGACGGACTCCCTGTCAGCCAACCCTGTCCAGTGGAGCAGTGACACCGACCGGAGTTGCTACCAGACCTTCCGCCAGTATTGTGGAGCAGCATGCACCTGCCATGTCCGAAATCCACTCTCTTCCTGCAACATTATGTAACCCACCCCATAATAGAAGCCCCACTGGACTGGGCTGATTCGTCATATCCCCCTCTTCAGCAGTACAGAGTGGAACTGGAAGCCAATAAGTATCTTAGGGCTGGCTTGGCAAGTCAGTCTTGCTCTTCACTTCAAGACCTTTCATCAGACCACCGTTCCAAGTCCATCCTGTCAAGCAAATGCCGTTCAGCTTCAGTGTGTGTTTGGCTGTTACCTGTTTCCTAGCTGCTTTGCTCAGCGTGCTAGTCCTGTTTGTCTTCTGGTGCCATGCTGCTACGTGCTATTTGTCTTCTCGATGATGTTTGTGAAGTCCACAAACTTCTGCATTTGTTTTTTTTGTTCCTCCTCCTCACTGAGCGATGTATGAATGAAGCAGCTTGCTTGGAACGGCCTGAACAATGAATGTGACATGGCAGGGGCTTATCCTTATACTGGAAGATCCCACCACGCCACCACCGGCCATCACTAAGCCCAGCCTGGACAGGTGTGGGACTGATATTGGGTGCAGGTTGGAGCTTGGTGGTTTTGCTTTGGTCTAACGGGGCTGCACGTATGTGAAAGTGAATCGGCAAGACCTCCACATTCGCCGCTAAGTCCATCATCCAAATTTTATTGCCAAAGCTTTCTTTCAGTAACTAACTGGAATGTGTAAGAAAGGAAAAGTAGACTTATTTAAATTATTATCATCTGCCACATGGATATTAAAAGGACAATATATCCCCTTTTTTGGAAGTCCGCCCAGGCCCGTAATGGGAAGCCAGACTTATTTCCTCATTCTCGAGGAGCTGTTTTGCATCCAATGTGCCTGAGCTTCTGAATTTATTTTTGTAATTAATTTAATATCTCAGTGGATCTTATTTCACTGTGCACATGTCTGTTTATTTGCCAGCGGTTGGCTTTTATGTCACTGAAGTGGCTTTGTAAGGTCTTTTTATTAAAGACTTTTGTGTTAGTTTGCTGCTTTTAAAGTATCATGTTCATATCAAGGCAGGCCATGGCGAGTTTTGCAATTCTTTCTACTCCGGGCCTTGAACGACTCTGAGAAAGGGGATTTACAAAATTGAGTGGAATTCTGATCCTTTCTGTGGGCCATCGTATGTGGCCATCAGATATTTTCAACATCTTCACATTCGTACAAAGAGCAGTTAGGAATCAGCCCATGGCTTTTTAAGTTACAAATTGATTTTTCCTTTCCCCATCTGTCCATCTCCGGAGTTCCTGACTATCCTAAATTCTAGCCAGGAACCTATTTCCCATGAGCCCATTTCTTGGCCTCCACACCTTCCTACATTTTAGCTAGCACCCTGTTTAGGATAACCAAAAACTGGGTTATTTTCTATTTATTTTTTAATTTAAAAGATGATTCTACAATGTTGCGAGATCATTGTGGTTGTGCCCAGTGTGTGGAGAGCTGCTGATTTTTTACATTACAATGTACAAAACGTGGGCATGCTGTGCTCTCTGTCGTCTGGTGAAGATGTTGAACAACAACTGCCTAAATTAATCCAGGGTAGAGGTGTCCAATGTTGGTCTTCAATGGCATGAAGCCATACCAGCTTATAAGGATAACTATTGACTATGTAAATGCTTTCCATTTAGATTAATTATGTGTACATTTATCTTGTGGATAGCCTGAAAAATTGACATGGGTTCTGTGGATCAATGTTGGATGCCCTCAAGTTGGTGCTCAGTTTCCTTTCCTTCAAATGGGCACATGCCCAGTACACTGGAAGACATCTTTACATTGAAGGACAAAGCATCACAGACAGTGTGTTGATCGGAGATACAATTCCACTTTCGTGCAAGGGTGGTCAAGCCCACTTGTTATAATAACAACAATGACTGGCCACATATCATAATCAATGACTCTCAACCAGCGATTGATCCGTCAGAGAGGATCCTAAGCTAATAGAAGTACCTAACATTTTATTTTTTTATTTCCAGATAAAGTATGCCATCTTCCTCCCCATGGAGTCATGATTCAATGAGTAAGAATGAATGGAAATGGGAAGCTCTGTTGTCGAAGTTGTCTTTGTGGTTGTCATTTTATGGCTGGTGCCATCACTCATGTCCTGATTGGCTCTCCCCTCTGTGCAAGGTAATAATGCTCTTAGGTCAATTGACTTGAAGCTTTTTAAGAAGAATACAAATCTCTTATCTACCTGCAACTCACTCCATGCAAGAGGCAGTGTGGGACGTTACACTGGGTTCCTCCTCTTAGTCTTCATTAACCTTGAAAAAGAGTACCATTAGGTGTTATTAGCGCCATACATTATTAAATCATGCATGTCAACACTTTAGAACAGGAATGTGGGAGATTAAAAAAAAAAATCGGGGGAATGCAGTTTCACCGTTTATATCAATCGAATCAGAGGCAATTTCAAGAAGGCGAAAGCTATAATAAAGCTATTTTTTGCTTCAAAAATCGCTAGTCTCCAACCTGAATAAGTCTGTTGGCATGTATGGTATATATATATAGTATTAAGGTAGATAAGCAAGATCACCCCATTATAAGGCAACAGTGGCATTCCTTATCACCGACCTGTGCGGCCTCTGCAAGGTCTTTGTTTTTTTTTTTTTGTGTTGGGGATTGGTGAAGTAGAGTCTTAATATCATGTTGTGCTGTTCTGTTTACTGCCTGGATCTTTCAGAATGGCATCTTCATGCCTTGTAAAACACAGAGAGGCAGCTACCTCTTACAGCGGGATGTGGGTTGAAGTATGAAAGTGTAGGAAATGTCCAGGAGCAACAGAGGGTCACCATTGCACAATATATGTTCTATGGAATGATAAGATGATCCAGGGTTTTCAGATCTTGTACACATAGTACTGGAAATCTTTGGCATGACGTTGCCCAATTGGGAGTACTGTGGATGCTGATATTCAGTTTCAATCTTCCAAGGCTGGAAATAATATCCAACTGGCAGTCATGGTAACTGTTGTCATGTAAAAGAAATAGCTTCTGCAGTCCATGATTTTGAGAGTTTTGATAGATAATGCCACCTGGAAACGTAAACCTTTTTTATTGCCATGCAGTATATTTTTAAATAGGAAAAATCTAGCCATGCATGTTTTTAAATGCCTAGAGGTCCACTCCCACAACCACTTCAAAAGAAGCGAATGGCCTTGTTAGAGCATTGCCCATGATACTTTGTGTCACCTTGTTTAAGGATGGCTTTTATAAAATGACATATCGGACCATCTCTTTCAGTCTTCCTGTCCCCTTTCATAAATTGCCTTTCACTTGTGGAGAGTGCTAAGTATAAACAGCAATGACTGTACTGGTCATACTAAGAGCACCATCCCCTATTATGAGAGTCATCTTCAGCTCCTAGCACTCTAGGACCTCGGGATTGTAAGTCTGTTCTTTGACTTGGTAAAGCCAAATACCCATTGCAGAACTTTGAACAGCGTGTTCATCCCTGGCATCGCTCAAGAGGTCTAGTCCATCTGAATGAGACTCACCCCTTGGTTGGTGCTATGCTGGTAGTGGCAGCAGTGTGCCATGACTGGGTCTTCTCATAGTTATGTTACTTGGAACTGCGGCCTAAAGTGGGTGGTAAACTCCATATAAGGTTAAAAAGCTGCACAATAAGTATAGCTAACAACTAGTATAAGGGAAAGTTGAGAAGAATTTTGAACAACCTTACATGGTTTTGCCTAAAAAGCCACAATATGTTGAAGCTTATTTTTGTGGCAAGCAGCCAGTTGCCAGCTATGGAAAGTTCTCACCTTAACCATGGATATACTCCCTTAATGGGCATGCCCACAGATCCAATTGCATAACTTTAAAAATAAGTGTATACCTCTGTCTTAAGAGAACAGAAGAGGTGGCAAATGTCCATGTATTGAAAAATAATATGGATCCATTGTTCTCTTTAATTCCTCTTCGAGATCACGGCTATCAAAATAATGAACATGAAGGCCAAAGTTGTTTAAAGAAAACTGTTACATTCCTCTTGTGATGTCATTAGCTTTGCTATTGAGAAGTATTTTTCATCATGTGGCTGGCTGCTTGACTTAAATATTTCCACACTTCTTTGTTCAAGACAGAAATTTGCTATACAGAATGAAAACATGTCCTGTTGAGCTAAACACAGCCAGATTACATAAACCAAGGCAAGGTTTCTATTTGAGCATGCTCTAACTGAACCTTTTACCATGGTATGCAAAAAGTACCTCATATCAAGGTGCAGGGTGGGCATCAACAATTGCTGTCACCATAGATTTTCTGAATACACCCCCAGCCGTACCTTGGAAAGGGAGATCCCGGAGAGTCTTTGTACCACCAGTATACTCTTTTGAAATTTTAATGCACCTCGCTTCCCCACCCCTCACAATGAATCGTTAAATTTCCCGTACCTTGTGGTAGCTGACATTCATACCCCTTCTGCTTAGATATCCTTAATTTCAAATAGTGAACACTTCCTTGCAAATGTTCAGGTGCACACTGCACACCTGTTTGTGCAGTATTACAGAAGGAACTGTGCATCCGGCTGCATCTTTTATTGTAGTATACGGTTGTAGCCTGGAACCCGTTGATGTTCCACCACAATTTATGTAATATGACCCTCTCTATCTGGGTGCTTTTAACTCCAAACATGATAGAATTCTGCAAATTCTGAAATAAATATCTATGTTTTAAATAGTATTTTCTGTTGATATCAATGATCACTTCCCCAGGAGCTGTGTACAGCTTGGTCTGTTCGCACCACTATATTTGGGACATTTTAGTTCTTAAATAAGCCATAACATTTGAGCAAACTCATGCCAGTATTCAGAAACAATGCATATTCTATAGGAGGTGCATGCTAGCTCTCATCCTTACCTGCACATGACCACTGTGTGAAAACAAAAAAACTTTTTCGTTTGCCTCCTTTCCAGAAAAAAACATGGGCAAGAGCTTGTTGGACCTTAATCTCTCCCCTCTCCATTAGTCCTATCCCAAACCACAGATACACACTGACACAAACTGGTCTTTTTTTTAGAAATTGCGATACACGGTTGCAGGATATCTCTTAAAGTCTGTAATGACTGGGACAGAGTCGGATACATATTAGTTTGATGGAAAATGTGCCCCTGCCGCAGCCTGCTGTGATATGTTCCTCGACACGTGTGGGTAAGGCCGCCTCACAGTAGAACTGATGCCGGTGGCACAGTAGATCTTACACAAGACCAAACTTGCACATGGGGAAGGAGTTCAGAAGACATCCTTGGAGAACAGAGCCTCTTATTTCCAGGCAGCTCTGCTGATTCTTTGTGAAACGGGTTGTGAAAATACCAATGTTTTATACCTGGCCTTGTTCGGTTTCCCAAATAAAGATTATATTGGAACTATGAGTGTCTTGTGTTCTCCAAGTCATTTTGAGTGATAATTCACAAAAAGGTCAATTACTGGTGGAGAAAGGATACCTTAGGACGTGCAACCCAATGAAATGTGCGCTCATAACACAGTCATACCGTGGGCATTCAACAGTAACCACAGTGTTTCCTTGTGAATAAAAACAGTGTACGTGCCACACTAGTGATAGCTCATTGGTTAAGTGAACTTACACATTTACCTGTTAGTGTGGCCTCTAAGACATTGTTGACTTTTATTGGTACTTTATACATTTTTTTATGAAGTTTTTGATTTTCATAAAAAAAAACATGTTATATCTTTTCTCAGTCGTTGTACATGCCCTGGTTTTATAGGATGAGATTCTTTCTCACTTTCAAGAGGGGTCAACTCCACCTCACTGAAAATTCTGAAAAAACGAAACATGTGCTTGTGATAGTAAAATATGAGGGCGGCAAGTAACCTTACTGATGAAATTGGTCCACTTTTCAGTGTTAATGCCTTTGAATAAATGATAATCAGCCCTACTGCTTTAGGTGGTAGGCTACTGCTTTTTCAGCAACACTGTATGCAGCCTATAGAGTTATTGGGGTCATCCTACTGCATAAAGAAAACTGTGGACTGAACTTTTTTAAAAGGCCCAGAGCAGGATGAAACTTACCAGTGACCCTTTGAAAGCTGTGTAATACCTTGAAATTCAGCCTTACCGCAGCTACTGCACCTTTATGTTGTCTGGTATAGAGATGTGTTGGCATGGTACAGGTTGACCACAGTGCTCAATGATCATGCATTTATATTGTCTCATTTATCTTTCATCAAGGTCAAAAGCCAAGGGGACATTTGCTGTGATCTGGGCCCCATGCCATTTGTTCCCATCATCATTAGACCAGTGTTCTGTGATGTCATTTCTAGTGGTTTCTTCATTATTCTAATGTGCGGTTTTGAAATTTGAAATATTTTATGTATTTTGTTACAGAATATTGACAAGTATGTGAGTGGGATGTCACCATGTCAAGCAGCTTGGGAATGAACGGCAAGTGCTAGCCCAGGGACTAGTGGTCTACACAGAGCCTCTAGCTGGGACTGAATTTCAAAGAGGGATGGGCTTCCTCTGTATTTCAATTAAGCCCCCTTGGACATTCTAAATCCATTAATAACTGAAGAACCTACACTCATCTGAGCCAGAAAATCAGTTCCTTCCATAGATTTCACCGAGTTTAAATTATTACTGCTAGATTTGGGACTTCAAAAGTTTATTCACATGTAAGATGCCCACGGGTTTCTTCTTCGACTTCTCCAAGAGTACCTTCCTTCAGGGCCTGGTCACAGATTTTAACTTCTACAAATCTCATTTGCTGATATAGTTTCTGCTTTTGAAGGAAATACTGCCCAGCACCTCCCCCAAATATAGAATCCCATTTCTTTATTTCGTGGAAGTCAGTTACTCTCCAGAAAGGTATGAACGGGAGTGTTTGGCCTCCGAAGTGACATCTGAAATGCAAAGGACGGTATTTTATGAGTTACCCTCCAGTAAATGTTTATAAAAGCTCTGACTTCCCCTGCATGTCTGCTTTGTGCAGAAGGAAGAGGCTACTGAATGGGTGCAGGAAGGGTTACATGACAATGATTTATTGTTCTGGAAGTTCAAAACATTTTACCTGTTTGGCAAGTTTTCAGATGTTTTCTATCAAAGACATTATCACAAGTGGATATCTCCAAATACACAGACGTGCATACATTGTCAAATCATGCGTTTCTAGATGAGATCCATGATTATTAGCAATGCCTCTGATTCACCAAGCTGGCAAAGACAAATAATCGATAGAAACCAGCTGGGACATAGACGTGCTGCACAAATGACATACTATCATCCGCTGCAGGCCGCCATGTATTGCAGAGAAAAACACTTCAGCTACACTAAGGTCAAACAATGGTCAGCCCACGGCTTGTTATTAGCCCTAATACCGCTGAACACGTAGCCCTAATTGGTAGCCTGTGATATGCGTGTATTGTGGCCCTTAACTTAAAGAGAACCCGATGGTGTGAAGGTCACATGCTTTCAGCAGGAAATAGTATTTCTCTAGAGTGCCAAAAGCAACATCTTGCAACTGGACAAAACCTCTCGATTGTTTTCGAAGGCAAATGTGAAACTGGACCTAGAACACATAAAACAGTGAAGGGTAAACGTGCCAACCACCAGCAAGAAACATCCCTGCAGCATTGCCAAGAATGAGGACTGACCCATGCCGCTACACATACATATGCACCAAACAGACCTAAACACAAACAATGAGCACGAACATGAAGAACAGGTGCTCACAGCCAGAGTGGGAGGCAAACCCCACCTTCTTGACTTCAGCTGGATGGTTATAGCTCTTCATAGAATGGCCTCCACAGGATGAGGGGGAATTGAGAGATGTCCTTTCAGTTACGATTTGGGAAACATTTTGGAACTGCTCCTACTAATTTGGCTGAAGGTGTTTACACTGATGCAATGCCAAATAATTCAGCAGGGGGTTCTTCTTTTTCATTTTTTTCATGCTGCAACTTTGATTTGGTCGAGGCCAGTTTCTCCTGACTCCCCTTTCTGCTCTTTTAAAAAAAAGATCTCTGGGATCACAAAAAATCTCTGCGATCACAAAAAGAAGTCAGTAGTCCTAATTACGTTTTCCTTTCTTTACAAAGACTTTCTTTGTTTTTTTTCCTTCACCCTTTATCAATCTCTCGTCTCAAAATTCAGCCTCACGGTCCATGCAATATCTCATAGTAGTACTTGTTGGGTACGCAACCTCTTCAGCTTTCCACTCCCTCCTTTCTCAGTGAATGCTGTCGGCTTCTGGATCTAGATGTCCTCATCATCCATTTTGCTGCTGACAAAACCCATCCAATGGGAACTTTTGGTTAGAGAACAGCGAGACCAAGGGTGTCATTGAGCCTTCCTTGGTGACTCCAGGGTTTCCTTCAACCAAGTAGAAGTATTTCCTAGGAGCACTTTCATTTTTTGTGTTAAATCAGTTATTTCATTTTTTTCTGCACTCTTACTCGACAACATTTCAGCGAATTCCAGCTAACCCCTTTTATCGGACCAGTAGACAGGTTTGCAAATATGACCATTGAAGTAGCCAGACCTGTTCCATATTGTGTGTGCTCCTTTTTTTTTTTACCACATTTAGACTTCTTATAGAGTGGAGTCGTCCTCTTAAGCCATAAGTGTTTTCAGAGAGACGAGTTGAGCTCTGCATCAATGTACTGTGCAATACACTGGAAAATAGAGTTTTTTTAAGCTTACTTGAAATCTCCTTATGAAATGAACCAGTGAAAAAGTGGGTGGATTGTTGTACTTCTGTTACCTACTTGAGATACATATGTTCTATCCCAATCTCACTCCTCTCGTGTCTGTTTGTCTGTTTGTCTTTCTGCCTGTCTATCTGCCTGCATGTCTCTGTCTCTCTGTCTGTCTGTCTGTCTGATACATAAAGCACCACCCTTAGCCCCCTTCTCCTTACCATCACAGTCCCAGGAACAGGGGCGGCCTTGGGCATGTGCAAGCTGTGCAGCTGCACAGGGCCACCAAACCCCAGGGGCCACCACGCCAATATATATCCTTAATATAATAATCCTCTGAGGATGGATACATATTTGCGTGGCGGCCCCTGGCAGGGATTTGGCGGCCTCCGGCTCTGTTCCACTTCCAAACCCCCTGACCCCCCACCTCCCCCCTCTTCACTGGCCTCCGCGCCTGCGTTCCTCCAGGGCCCCCTACCTGCTCCTCGGGGCCCCCCTACCTACGCTCTCTGCCCAGGGCCTCCATGAGCCTAGAGCCACCCCTACCAGGAACTACCAAGAGCTGCTAGTGATAGATTAATGATCGCTAGTGGGAGTTGAGACTCCACTTGTGACAATCTGCGTACTACACACCTTCCGGTATGAGGGGGCGCACGGACCCTATGCAAATGCCTTTTCTGAGCCAATACATGTGTGCTTCATTTCCAACTTCCCTTTTCCTGCTCAGTCAATATCCTCCTCCCAGCCCCCCCACCTTCACTCATCCTGGTTTTGAGGTATTGAGGCTTCAACAGTGTTATAGATATTTAGCAGGCCGGATATCTCTGGATCCATGGACAAGGAACCTCTGTGCATTTGAATGAAATGCCTTTTTGGACTTTGACACTCAAAGAGTTAGTGAGGTCAAACGGCCAGGCTTCACTCTTGGTGAAACACTAGAATAAAATCCAATAGTTGGCAGGTAAAAATATCTTTGATTTGTGTATTTATTTTATTTTATTTTATTTTATTTTGAAGGTTTTATATAGCGCTGACCAGAACCTTGTGGGTATCAGAGCGCTTTACAACATACACAGGAAAAAGGGGAAATAGACAGAGGCGACATAGGCATACACATACGAAAATGATATTGCTTATAATAGGTCAGACAAATGGTAACTGTTCCAACATAGCACATACCTACCATCCTGCATCAAGTAGATTAAGTGGATTTTGTAAGGAAAATCGATATTGCTCTTAAACTCTCCCGAAACCACACGTGAGAGAGAGAATGAATGAATGAATGAGTGAATGAATATGTGTGTACGTGGCTTGAGGCACTTGGCGGAAATGATCTGTGACAGTTAGTCTGCTATGCCATATTGGTGTCAATTTTCAAGATGAACACGCATTGCTTTTTTCCCCCAGCACACATGGTACATTTCAGGACTTTCTCAATCCAGGGCCACTGTGGTCAGAAAGGACACCGTTAGAAATGACGTTTGAGGCACCGCTCATCTGACACCATTTCCACCATTGTCATTGGAGACATCGCTTTACCCCATTAAATCAAGGAGGTGGCAGAGGTGGGCATGTAGGGCATCCATGTTTTTTGGCTGATATCTCACCATTACGGGAGGCCAGGACGTGCATTGGTGTCTGCTAAAGTACAAGACAGAGGTTTGGTACGGCCAGGAGCTGTGACCCTGTGACCCTGAAGCCCCATGCATGGAGCCAGCTATTAAATTTAGGGATGAAAGGATGCCTAAAGGCACACATGGAGACCTACCACCCTATGCCAAGCCAACCACCCTTCCAAACAGCAGCCCCCAGGAGAGAGCCATTGGTTTCACTCAGGGGTGTGGTTCTTTCCAATAGGGTGATGGGGGTGTGTGTCTCGGGGAGTCAGTTCCTGCGTTGCAACTTTTGCTTTGAAGGACCCCATGAAGGCCTCACCTTGGAAGACATGGGTGCATCGTCATTTGGAGAGTTTGAGGTGTGTACTTAGTCTTACCTCTAAATCTCTTAAGGGCGTTTGAGCCGTGTTTACGCTAAATATCTTTGGAGCTCTTGTGCTGTGTTTACGCTAAATAAAACTGAACGTTAATACATTGTTTGCAGCCAGAATGTCTTAACAGCATTATAGCCCCCGGGCAACCCAGTGCACTGGGCTCTGCCTACACAACCACTCACAGGAATACAAATATTTGACTGAAAATGAGTGTTAAATTGCATGTGGCCCCTGTTCTCTTGGGACCCCCGGGCAACTGCCCAGCGTACCCATAAGTTAGAACGTTCCTGTTGGCAGTCTTGGTGAGGTAGTGTGAGGTACGGTGGACGCTCTGGGTTGATGGAGTCACCGATTTTAGCCATTTCGAAGTCGAGTATCACCAAGAAGTAGTCATAAATTACTTGAAAACGTTGTCGCTGTTGTTGCACATCAGTGGTGGAGATGTGGTTTTCTTTTGTGTAATTGGGCGCGGCACTGTTGACGTCATGCGCAACGGTTTCCAGCCTGGCCTTTAATATGATGTATTTTGAAGCATGGGACAGATGCTAGCTTATGAGATCCATCCTACCATGTCAGGTGCATGTCATCATGCCTGGCATTGATGATGTGGAAGTAGAGGCCGTCTGGTATGACACTAATGACGTCATTGGTAGTTGTCGCATTTTATACTTAAATGTGCACTTTCACACGGTTTCCAGTGAGATGGCGGCCTGCTTGTGAATTCTGCCCACAGGGGCCCCGCGTGCTTGAGCCTTCCTTGTTTAGGGTGTGAGGATCCTGTTTTGCAGCGTGCTCCAGAAGCCACAGCCTCGCGGCGGTTATTGTTTTTGTTTGGTGGCATAGCCGAAATGGCCGCTTTCTTACATAATGTCTGGAAAGGCCATTGCGGCCTTCCTTCCTGCCTTTTGTTTTTGAGGCGGCGTTGGAGTGATTAGGGGTTCCTTCCCGCTTGCTGCCAACCCAGCTGCATTCTTAGGTAGAGTGACCAGGCGTCCCGGATTTGTCAGGACAGTCCCACTTTTTCACCACCTGTCCCTGCAGATTTCAGCAAATGTGGCTGATGTCCCAGTTTTCCGAGAGGGCCAGCTGAGAACAGTAGGAGGGACCTTTTATTTGTTCCGAAGCAGGACTAGCAAGCAGTTCTTACCAGAAAGCAAATTCAATTAGCAGGTAAGATACTATGTCTTAAAAATTGCATTTTATTTCCCTAGTACCTCCTTGTCTGTGTTTCTTTGTTAATCAGCGCTGTGGCTGATGTATATGTATAGTCTTTTTTTCTATTTTTGCGCAATGTCCCGGTTTTTGGTTTTCACAATCTGGTCACCCTATTCTTAGATGCCAGGCGGCCTTTCACTTAAGAATGCAGCTAGGCCAGTGCAGCGCTTATGTCTCCTAAGAATGTAGGTAGGCCAGTGCATCATTGATGTCTCCTAAGAATGCAGCTAGGCCAGTGCAGCGCTGATGTCTCCTAAGAATGCAGCTAGGCCAGTGCAGCGCTGATGTCTCCTAAGAATGCAGCTAGGCCAGTGCAGCGCTGATGTCTCCTAAGAATGCAGCTA
This sequence comes from Lissotriton helveticus, assembly GCF_964261635.1. Classification (NCBI taxonomy): domain Eukaryota; kingdom Metazoa; phylum Chordata; class Amphibia; order Caudata; family Salamandridae; genus Lissotriton; species Lissotriton helveticus. The sequence continues at coordinate 258,637,740 of NC_136065.1, read as the reverse complement.
GGCCCCTGCAGCGCTGATGTCTCCTAAGAATGCAGCTAGGCCTGTGCAGCACTGATGTCTCCTAAGAATACAGCTAGGCCCCTGCAGCGCTGATGTCTCCTAAGAATGCAGCTAGGCCAGTGCAGCGCTGATGTCTCCTAAGAATGCAGCTAGGCCAGTGCAGCGCTGATGTCTCCTCAGAATGCAGCTAGGCCCCTGCAGCGCTGATGTCTCCTAAGAATGCAGCTAGGCCAGTGCAGCGCTGATGTCTTCTAAGAATGCAGCTATACCCCTGCAGCGCTGATGTCTCCTAAGAATACAGCTAGGCCAGTGCAGCGCTGATGTCTCCTCAGAATGCAGCTAGGCCAGTGCAGCGCTGATGTCTCCTCAGAATGCAGCTAGGCCCCTGCAGCGCTGATGTCTCCTAAGAATGCAGCTAGGCCCCTGCAGCGCTGATGTCTCCTAAGAATGCAGCTAGGCCAGTGCAGCACTGATGTCTCCTCAGAATGCAGCTAGGCCCCTGCAGCGCTGATGTCTCCTAAGAATGCAGCTAGGCCCCTGCAGCGCTGATGTCTCCTAAGAATGCAGCTAAGCCCCTACAGCGCTGATGTCTCCTAAGAATGCAGCTAGGCCCCTGCAGCGCTGATGTCTCCTCAGAATGCAGCTAGGCCAGTGCAGCGCTGATGTCTTCTCAGAATGCAGCTAGGCCCCTGCAGCGCTGATGTCTCCTAAGAATGCAGCTAGGCCCCTACAGCGCTGATGTCTCCTAAGAATGCAGCTAGGCCCCTGCAGCGCTGATGTCTCCTCAGAATGCAGCTAGGCCAGTGCAGTGCTGATGTCTCCTAAGAATGCAGCTAGGCCCCTGAAGCGCTCATGTCTCCTAAGAATGCAGCTAGGCCAGTGCAGTGCTGATGTCTGTTAAGAATGCAGCTAGGCCCCTGAAGCGCTGATGTCTCCTAAGAATGCAGCTAGGCCCCTGCAGCGCTGATGTCTCCTAAGAATGCAGCTAGGCCAGTGCATCATTGATGTCTCCTAAGAATGCAGCTGGGCCAGTGCAGCGTTGATGTCTCCTCAGAATGCAGCTAGGCCAGTGCATCATTGATGTCTCCTAAGAATGCAGCTGGGCCAGTGCAGCGCTGATGTTTCCTAAGAATGCAGCTAGGCCCCTACAGCGCTGAGGTCTCCTAAGAATACAGCTAGGCCAGTGCAGCGCTGATGTCTCCTAAGAATGCAGCTAGGCCCCTGAAGCGCTGATGTCTCCTAAGAATGCAGCTAGGCCCCTGCAGCGCTGATGTCTCCAAAGAATGCAGCTACGCCAGTGCAGCACTGATGTCTCCTAAGAATACAGCTAGGCCAGTGCAGTGCTGATGTCTCCTAAGAATGCAGCTAGGCCTCTGCAGCGCTGATGTCTCCTAAGAATACAGCTAGGCCAGTGCAGCGCTGATGTCTCCTCAGAATGCAGCTAGGCCCCTGCAGCGCTGATGTCTCCTCAGAATGCAGCTAGGCCCCTGCAGCGCTGATGTCTCCTAAGAATACAGCTAGGCCAGTGCAGCGCTGATGTCTCCTAAGAATACAGCTAGGCCCCTGCAGCGCTGATGTCTCCTCAGAATGCAGCTAGGCCCCTGCAGCGCTGATGTCTCCTAAGAATACAGCTATGCCCCTGCAGCGCTGATGTCTCCTAAGAATGCAGCTAGACCAGTGCAGCACTGATGTCTCCTCAGAATGCAGCTAGGCCAGTGCAGCACTGATGTCTCCTCAGAATGCAGCTAGGCCCCTGCAGCGCTGATGTCTCCTAAGAATGCAGCTAGGCCAGTGCAGCGCTGATGTCTCCTAAGAATACAGCTAGGCCCCTGCAGCGCTGATGTCTCGTAAGAATACATCTAGGCCCCTGCAGCGCTGATGTCTCCTAAGAATGCAGCTAGGCCTGTGCAGTGCTGATGTCTCCTAAGAATGCAGCTATGCCCCTGCAGCGCTGATGTCTCCTAAGAATACAGCTAGGCCCCTGCAGCGCTGATGTCTCCTAAGAATGCAGCTGGGCCCCTGCAGCGCTGATGTCTCCTAAGAATGCAGCTAGGCCCCTGCAGCGCTGATGTCTCCTAAGAATACAGCTAGGCCCCTGCAGCGCTGATGTCTCCTCAGAATGCAGCTAGGCCCCTGCAGCGCTGATGTCTCCTCAGAATGCAGCTAGGCCAGTTCAGCGCTGATGTCTCCTAAGAATGCAGCTAGGCCCCTGCAGCGCTGATGTCTCCTAAGAATGCAGCTAGGCCAGTGCAGCACTGATGTCTCCTAAGAATACTGCTAGGCCCCTGCAGCGCTGATGTCTCTTAAGAATACAGCTAGGCCCCTGCAGCGCTGATGTCTCCTCAGAATGCAGCTAGGCCAGTGCAGCGCTGATGTCTCCTAAGAATGCAGCTAGGCCCCTGCAGCGCTGAGGTCTCCTAAGAATGCAGCTAGGCCAGTGCAGCACTGATGTCTCCTAAGAACACAGCTAGGCCCCGGCAGCGCTGATGTCTCCTAAGAATGCAGCTAGACCAGTGCAGCACTGATGTCTCCTCAGAATGCAGCTAGGCCAGTGCAGCGCTGATGTCTCCTCAGAATGCAGCTAGGCCAGTGCAGCGCTGATGTCTCCTCAGAATGCAGCTAGGCCCCTGCAGCGCTGATGTCTCCTAATAATGCAGCTTGGCCAGTGCAGCGCTGATGTCTCCTAAGAATACAGCTAGGCCCCTGCAGCGCTGATGTCTCCTAAGAATGCAGCTAGGCCAGTGCAGAGCTGATGTCTCCCAAGAATACAGCTAGGCCCCTGCAGCGCTGATGTCTCCTAAGAATGCAGCTAGGCCAGTGCAGCGCTGATGTCTCCTAAGAATGCAGCTATGCCCCTGCAGCGCTGATGTCTCCTAAGAATACAGCTAGGCCCCTGCAGCGCTGATGTCTAATAAGAATGCAGCTAGGCCTCTGCAGCGCTGATGTCTCCAAAGAATGCAGCTAGGCCCCTGCAGCGCTGATGTCTCCTAAGAATACAGCTAGGCCCCTGCAGCGCTGATGTCTCCTCAGAATGCAGCTAGGCCCCTGCAGCTCTGATGTCTCCTCAGAACGCAGCTAGGCCAGTGCAGCGCTAATGTCTCCTAAGAATACAGCAGGCCCTTGCAGCGCTGATGTCTCCTCAGAATGCAGCTAGGCCAGTGCAGCGCTGATGTCTCCTAAGAATGCAGCTAGGCCTCTGCAGCGCTGATGTCTCCTAAGAATGCAGCTAGGCCAGTGCAGCACTGATGTCTCCTAAGAATACAGCTAGGCCCCTGCAGCGCTGATGTCTCCTAAGAATGCAGCTAGACCAGTGCAGCACTGATGTCTCCTCAGAATGCAGCTAGGCCAGTGCAGCGCTGATGTCTTCTCAGAATGCAGCTAGGCCCCTGCAGCGCTGATATCTCCTAAGAATGCAGCTAGGCCAGTGCAGCGCTGATGTCTCCTAAGAATACAGGTAGGCCCCTGCAGCGCTGATGTCTCCTAAGAATACAGCTAGGCCCCTGCATCGCTGATGTCTCCTAGGAATGCAGCTAGGCCAGTGCAGCACTGATGTCTCCTAAGAATACAGCTAGGCCCCTGCAGCGCTGATGTCTCCTAAGAATGCAGCTAGGGCAGTGCAGCGCTGATGTCTCCTAAGAATGCAGCTATGCCCCTGCAGAGCTGATGTCTCCTAAGAATGCAGCTAGGCCCCTGCAGCGCTGATGTCTCCTAAGAATGCAGCTAGGCCCCTGCAGCACTGATGTCTCCTAAGAATATAGCTAGGCCCCTGCAGCGCTGATGTCTCCTCAGAATGCAGCTAGGCCCCTGCAGCGCTGATGTCTCCTCAGAATGCAGCTAGGCCAGTGGAGCGCTGATGTCTCCTAAGAATGCAGCTAGGCCCCTGCAGCGCTGATGTCTCCTAAGAATGCAGCTAGGCCAGTGCAGCGCTGATGTCTCCTAAGAATACAGCTAGGCCCCTGCAGCGCTGATGTCTCGTAAGAATACAGCTAGGCCCCTGCAGCGCTGATGTCTCCTAAGAATGCAGCTAGGCCAGTGCAGCGCTGATGTCTCCTAAGAATGCAGCTATGCCCCTGCAGCGCTGATGTCTCCTAAGAATGCAGCTATGCCCCTGCAGCGCTGATGTCTCCTAAGAATGCAGCTATGCCCCTGCAGCGCTGATGTCTCCTAAGAATACAGCTAGTGTTGCAGGGTTTCTGTACTCACACAGAACTGTGCACAGAGGAGTGGAACCTCGGCAAATTAGGGTGTCCCAAAACTTACCTTAGCAACCAACTCACCCCTTACCGAGCTAGCTACAGTGTCTCATTGGACATATCAAACACCCAATGTTTAGACAAACCAGAACATGAACTTACAGTACCTCAGGGTACGTGGGACTCATGAACACTCTTTCGTTATATTATCATTACAAACCAGAACATGGAGTAAAGAAGACACATGTGCATTTGAAATGTTTATTTACTAATGCCGTCTTCTCAGGCGCAGTATCTTTGATAATACAAGTATACTTATTATCAGTAGCAAAATTATCAGCATAGTTACTAAGACATAAAAAGCGAATGGTGACAGCATGTTAACATGCTGTAATGAATAAGAGTTAACAACACTTATATCTCACCCTCCCTAACACATATATTATATTATTATCTAAGAAGGTCTCTTTGGGTTGTTTTAGGGCGGGCCCATACCTTAGTGTCCTAGCATGAAGGAATCACATCAGCATACACCAGCTCTCTCTGCATGTGCACCGCATCAAGTGTGTTAACAATTCTCGTGCAAAGCAATATCAATCCCGCCTCAAGCCCAAGTTGGCAAAGGCTGCACTTGTGTTATGACTATGAAGGCGTGGAGATCAGACCTCATAACAATTCCATATCGTGTTGCTCCTGAAACTTCAGCACTCTCCGTGCAGACATGTTTTATTAAACAAAGCAGATATCAGAGCAATAACATATTATTCTCACATTCACCACGGCAAACTACTAGGTTGAAAGCTAAGTCAACAAATGAGGGTCGTGTGCAGAAGTTGCAAGAAAGGAAAAATGGCGTTTAAATCTCAAACGTACCTATGCTAACTTAACACGATATAGGGATATATAGGAGTTATACAACACCCCCCCATGATCCGAGAACGGACTAAATAAGGTAACAGAAGTGCCATCACATGAGAGCAGAATCCATTTATAAACGAGCATGAATATAAAAATTAATGCTAAAAAAAAATAGCCCACAAATATACTGTGGCTCAAGCCAATAGGCAAGCAAAAAATAAAATGTCTTGACCAAAAGTCAATAAAATCAAGGAAATGCTATCAATCAGCATGTCAATTTGAGGCAGTGTCTATGATAAGACCGTATATGAAAAGTAAGCTGCAACAGCCTCCAGGAGGAAGTCACTGTCCTCATCAGAAAACAGTTCAGCCATCCAATTTAAAAGATGAAAGGAACATACGTGATCCTCCAGTACCGGATCCTCTATAACCATCAGAGGACAGCTCGGTGGGTTCTCAAGAAAACTTAGTTCCAAGAAATTTTGCGCTGCCGACAACACATCCCAGGGACCCATTAGTCCATGTGCCACCGCCAAGGCCATAACCCTTTCGTCAGAACAAACCAACTCGTGAGCAATGATAGGACTCATCAGTTGATCAAAATCGACGTCAGAAGATGCTGGTCCGCAGAGACACAAATCAATGGCCCAAAGGAAATCACAGGTCAGACAGCGAAATACAGGCTGGACACAGGTGAAATAGGAGAACCGAAAAGATAATCCAAACGCCGTGCTTAGAGTCGCTAACGGCAGTGTGCCATAGTAATCAAGCATGCGGTTGCGAAACCGCGTCAGTAGTAGCTGTGCGTGGTCTTGCACAGGAAGGGCATCCATATTTAAAAAGGCAGAAAACCACCAATGCGCCAGCCGCTAATGCAAGCAAAAACGGGAACCCTCCAAACAAGGATGAAAAAATAGAATGGAAGAAAGCAGGGATGACTCCAAAAATCTTCTCAAAGGAAGTCACGAGACCACCGCTAACAACTTTAAAAAAATGTGCTAGGCCCGTTGTGGAGGATGCGTTAAAGATTGAACGGACCATGGCTCCGAAATGCAAGGGCAAATCAGTGTTTAAAAGAGCCTGAACCTCCGTGCGGGTGTTAGCAATGTGAAGCACGAAAGTTTCACGGGCCGAGCTCAAGGCCACCTCTTTCTGGGACAATAGAGCTCTTATTCTAGCCATGCCGCTGAATTCTGCTCCCAAGGTCGGTATCTGTGGCCAAATGGAAGACTCCCTATGTTCACGTGTGGGAGGATAAAGAACATTTCTGCAGCAAATAACTCGCTCACTAACCGTTACTATGAAAGCTATACCTTTAATTAAACCACAGCAGTTTTCATTATTGAGCATTAAATAACTACCATTCTCTAACAATTTAAACGTGGGGATGATAGCAGGAACTGGCGTGCCCTGTAAAACGCAAGCCATATTCGGTCGGTCCTTGTTACATGAACCGTGTAACTGTATGTGTCTGCACATTAAAGAATGATCTGGCGTCTCAGTACACTCATCCCCTGTTAGATAAACCTCTTGTTCATCCTTGAAACATCTGTATGTGTATGGGAGTGACCAGACCTCATGAAGAAAACCGCTACCTAAGGGTTCAAAACGACCTATTGGCACATATTTCATACAATTTGAAAACTTATATAAAGCAAAAGGCAGCGTTATTAAACCGTGGATAAGCCACGTAGCAGCAGTGGTCTCTGCCACAGAAAAAGGTAAAGATTCCAATCTTTCAATATGGAGCATAGAAAAGGAAGCATCACGCATTGAAAGCAAGCGTTGTTTGTCTGTCAAATTAAACGGTGCAAATAAAGAGGAAACGTTCATGTATCCCCAGGGAACTTTACCCATTTTTAGAGTCTGTAGTGTCCATGCAAACTGCATGATTGAACGTAATTGATTTTGACCATGGTATAATACAGACACTTCATCATGCACAATATCAACAACAGACGACACAATATTATCTAATGTGTAAATTCTAGAGGAAAGCACGTTAATGCTATTGTCAACCACTGCAAGCACTTTCTCAAGATTTGCCTGATCAATAGCCCTAAGGCGTGAAGCAGCCTCAATTTGTGAGAGTTTCCAAATTTCATTGTAAACACCATATAACCAGCGTTTCGACCTGCCACTAGCTGGGCCCTTAATGAAATCATTCAAATCCACGTCTGCATTCAGTTTGGAAAGGTGATACTTAACCGCAGGTAAAGTTGAATGTTTCAGCCAAGCTTGACACAACTTGCCCACAGAGTAAGAGGTGACAGTATGACTCAAATCAAAACGGGGATCAGATCTAACAGTCTTAAAACCGTCAGTTATGTTTAAAAATCTCTTTTGGCAAGAATCAGCACTACGGTGCCAAAGCAGCCAACCCTTGGGATTCATACTGGAAATGTTAAAGGAGGAATTCAGAAGTAGAATCTGTATATCTCTAAAGGACAATTGAGTAAAATTACTCCAATTCTCATATTCCTCCAACTCCGGGAAAGACGGGGTGTTTAACCTTTTAGATGTAGCCAATCCAAAGCACGTGGTCTGGGAAATGGTTTCATTTAAAAACCACATATGATTTGGGATGAGACATGCACGGTGCAAAGCCTCAGTGCCTTGTACCTGCCAGGCCCTTGAGCCCCAAACTGATTTAAGGTCTATGGTATCCTTCCATAACTCATACCCTCCAGTAACTAATTGATCCAGGAAGGCCTTTGAATATAACAATTTTGTATTTGTAAGTCGAACCTTGGACAGTGGCTGTTTGCGAAATTTAAAATAAAAGGACTCGGGATTGGACTGATTAAAGTCAGTGAAATAAGTATACTTTTTAAGAAACGTTTCTGAACTCCCTTGTGTTGGTGCTGGGCAATGTTCCCACTGAGTAAAATTAACCGCATCCCTTCGGGAAGATGTCTTGTGTAAGAAGTGATTGCCATAATGTTGGTAACAGAACAATTCACCATAATTAGCAGATTCTAAATATAAATCCTCAGCATCAAAAGCAGCATAATATTTCAAATCAGAAAACAAACTTTCCACAGCATTAACATCCCAATCATCAGAACGAATGTTTTGTTTCACCACATCCCCCATATTAACTCTTAGTACATTAGGGACATTAACGACTTCCGTTGGACCATGAATCTGAAAACGAACTGCATCCCACGCGATTCCATCCAGAACAGGCCACGCTGTGATGTTAACCAAAGTCAAGTCTCTTTTTAATCTGTGTGTAGAATGTGAAGAGGAAAGTGGGGCCAAAGTTCCATTCAAATGAGTAATGCAAGTTCTCTCCTCGACATAGTGTCCATTCATAATCCGAAAAAAATAAAACACAAAACCAATTGACATAAAAAGGTAAACTGAAAAAAGGACCAGCCAAATGTATATCCAAGGTGGTATCAAAAAATGTTTTTTAAACAGGCTAGCATATAATGCAATTTTAGAGGGTTTTTTCGAGGCAAGGGAAGTAGAGTCAAATGAAAATCTGGATTCCGTTGCTAAACGAGCTTGCAGGTCAGGCATGGACAAATCAGTGGGGTATGTATAGTCTGTCTCATCAAGGTTAGTTCCTGGTAAATTATTCAATAATGGACTGGAAACAGCAGGTAATTCGATGGCCACCTCAGGTTCATTATTAGAATCAGTGGGCATAATTGAATTTCTCACAATGGAAGGACAGGAAACAGCCGGTGTCATGCTAAGAAGAATCGGCCACTCTGTGTATCTTGACATTGTCAATAGAAATAAACCTGTTTTCCTTACGACCTGGAAGTGGTGGTAAAATGACTGTTCTTGTGCCCTTCACTCCAAGCACTGGGACCGGAGCTCGATAGGAGGGACCAAACTCTTTCTTGTTGTCGATCTTCTCTCGAACCAGTTCTCCAACTTGGGGTAGCCAGCCAACTACCGGGATCTGCAACGCATCATCCGATGTGGAGGGCAAATGTTCCTTTGCAAGAGTGTCTCTCGTCTTTTGTAGATTCTGTAAAACATTGCAATGTTCATCTGCGTCAAAGGAAGTGGCGCGAACCACCGAGTCTAGACCGTCAAGGTCAGGGACGAACATCTTGATGCCAAAGAGCATTTCGTATGGGGTCCGCCCACCCAGAGACCTTCTAGGGAGATTATTAAGAGCACGCTGCACGCCATAGAGGTGAGCCAGCCAATTTCTGCCAGTGCCTATAACTCGGGCTGTCAAAGATTGCTTTAAATCACGGTTCATTCGTTCAACTACACTATTACCCTCGGGTCTGTAGGGTGACGAAAACTTGACTTGGACCCCCATCGAAGTCATGGCATCCTTATACGCCTTAGAGGCGAAAGCCGGACCCTGATCCGAATGGAAGGTACCACAGGCAAAAATCCCTATAAAGATACGCAAATCTCTGATGACAGTCCGGGAATCAGCGCTGCGATGTGGCCATAACCACACAAAGCGTGTGCATGAGTCAACTGCTACTAAGATGTATTTATACGCAGTATCAGATGAAAATGGACCGCAGTGATCTAAATAAACACAGCCTAGTGGTTTATTAGAAATGTACAACTGAGTCTGAGGCGGACGCGTAGCAGTTGAAGGTTTAATCTGCTGGCATATGTCACAAAGAAGGACATAATCACGCGTCTGTTTGTACAGTCCCCGCCACCAGAAACGTTGTTGTAGTTGCGTTACAGTGGCTGAGACGCCCGCATGCGCAGACGCCACACCTTCATGAGCCGCTGTAATCAAGTCTGTTCTGCGATCCGAGTTGGGAATCAGCCGTTCCCCAACATCAGGAATTGTCACAAAAGGAACCTTTTCGGGACTTAAGTGGTATTTATACTTCGAAGGGAATCCCGAAGGATGTTTACTTCCCTTCTCAGAGGCAGCAATCGCTGCCAAGATGTCGCTATCAATCTTGGTTTTAGACCTAGTAACTGCTGCAACTAAGTATGTAGATACTGCTGATTTCGCTGCTTCATCAGCAAGCGAGTTGCCAACAGCGTGAACTCCCACGCGCTGATGACCGAGAGTATGAATCACATAAACGAGTGGCAACATAGCCTTAAGCTCTGCCACTCGAACCCAGATCATTTTATGTTTTATTGTGCTACCCTTGGAATCATGAAAATCATTTTGAATCCAAAAGAACAAGTTTTCATTGTAAGACTGGACACAGTAGTAAGAATCACTTACAATTAGAGTAGTAACACTTGGATCTGCGTACTCCAAAGCTAGTAAGAGAGCACGAAGCTCTGCCAATTGTGCAGTGCAATCGCCCAGGGGCAACGTGTGTACCTCCCTGGAAATGAACTCATCATTCAACATAGCACCGACCACAATGGCGCAAGCGGAAACGTAGGCATGTTTAGAGCCATGCGCAACCTGCGCCGACCCATCAGTGTAAATGATGCAATGGAAGTCCTCCAAAGGTCGCATCGCCAGAGGAGCAGGGTGAACGAATTCATACTGCAAGAACTCCTGCGACCGTAAGGAAGCGTCAAAAATAAACATGACATCCGAGGATGACAATGACGCAGCCCACTGAATCCACCGAGGGTGCAAAGCTTTTGAATTTGGTACACTGGCTTTCGTGACTGCCTCCAAATGAGGACAGGGTGTTACCACTAGCATGCGTTTCCCCTGTGACAGAGCTCGTTCCTTCAGAATAGCCATCTGTACAGCAGTTAAAACCTTTTCTATGGTGGGAAACCGCATCTCAGCCGAGGTGTACAAGTGTGACTTGTAAGCAATAGGTACTGTGTCACCTTCATTAAAAGTGAGGTAAGTGAAACCTACCGTCCCAGGAATTATTCTTATGACCAGGTTGGTGTGGTTATCACGAGTCAGTAAATATTTAGAAGCGAGCAGATCAGCCTGCAAGGATTGCAAAATGGCTGAATGCTCAGGCAGCCAGCATGATTTTGAGAAAGTTGGTTGTATCAAAGCATACAAAGGCTTGATACGCTGGGCATATTCCGGAATGTAAGTTCTGCCGAAATTCAAAAAGCCCAGTAAGGATTGTAATTTTTTCAGAGTTGTTGGTGCGCGCAATTGTGCGCACTTCTCCAAGAAGTGAGGAGCCAAACCTCTACCTTCATTGTTGAGCTCATAGCCCAAAAACAACACTGTGTGTTCAGCAATGTGCGATTTTGCAAAGTTGAATTTGTAACCCATGTCTGCGAAGTTGCAAACAAGAGAATTTACACGACACAGATGCTCCCAAATATCGTCGTCTGTGAGATATATGTCATCCACATACGAAAAAGCATCAGGGTCGAGTGCCTCCAGAATAGAGACAATTCGAGCGGTAAATACACCAGGACTATTCTTGTAGCCCATTGGAAGACGCCGGAATTGCTTTTGGACTCCAGCGCTTGTAAAACTGGTCCATTGGGAGCTAAAGCTGTCCAATCTGTGGGCATAAAAACCATTGGATATGTCAAGCGTTGTCTTGAAACGCTTACGCACGAGACTATCCACTAGGGCAGAGCCGTGGGTATTCTGTACTGCACAGTTACGGCAATGCGAGTTTAAATGCCGGTAATCCAAAACCAAACGATATGATCCGTCAGGTTTATTCACAGTAAAAAGGGGATTATTCATCGGTGACACACACGTTTCAATAACTCCCTGATATTCCAATTGTTCAAGGATTTCCGCGACGGAAGATTTTGCTTCACGCCGAATGGGATATTGAGGTTGAGGCTGCGGCTGAGACCGCAACGGTATTTCGTGGCAAGGCGACAATTTATCCCAACCACATTGGTTACGGTACAGAGCCGGCGCGAGAGCCCGAGCCCACTCTTCTGCAAAATGCTGCGCATGCTCTTTCGAGACAGTGTTCGCGAAACTGGGTAGGATTACCTCCTCCCCTCGCGGCGCCGCGAGCACAAAAGGTGGGGGCCAGTCAGCCTCCGAAAGTAAAATATCATATGTAGAAGACAGATTCTCCCAAAATACACCTTTAACGGTACGCTGTATGTCACCTTCAATTAACAGGACAATTTCATATAGTCTTTCAGGGGGAGCAAGTCTCGTATCCGCTGTTTCTATCACAACGTAGACTTCAGTCGCTGTCACCCTCAGTAGTGGACGCAGCGCCTCTCTGACTATGGTTATCTCCGCCGCGCTGTCCAGCAAGGTCAGAGCCCACGTCAGATTCCGAAGCCGCGTTCTCACTATCTGTGGCATATCGATGCGCTGTTAAGGCTGCGACTTTCTTTTTCGCAAACTGCGGATGCCGAGGCGTAGAATCCTCCTGCTTCACTGCGCCGTCCGTCTGGCGGGACTGACCACGTCCTTGTTGGCCACCACGTCCACGTCCACCCCCTCCTCCTCCACCGGTTTTCTGGGCCGATGTGTCCTGAAAGGAACGAGGAGAGCGTTGATCAGAACCCTGAAAACGATCAGGTGATTTAATCATCGCGCGGTCGCGCAAATCATAAACTTTTTCGGATGGCGCAGGAGCTTGTATTGCAGGAAAAGAACCCTGAGTCTGCGTTGTCTGCTTCCCCTGTGTCTGTTTTTTAGGCCAATTTTGTTTCTTGGACTTTGGCTGGGCATCTGTCACTGCAGATTGCCCCTGTGGTTGTTTTTTCTCCTTCACTGGAAAATATTTCAGACCTCTACTTGTGCGGCCAATCGTTTTATAAGCGGCCACCACAATCTTTGCTAACTGGCGGGGTTTGTCGGCATCGGGCAGAGCAGCCAAAGCATTCGACACCTGAAAGTTAACTGCATCTCCTTTAACATTGGAGAGAATGAGATCACTTACAATCTCAAAAGAACCACACAGGCGCATACCCAATTCAACCGCTGCCTCTGGACCGTGATCATTCTGAACACGTCGAACGATTTCAGGCAGGGCAGTCATAGACGGGGTGCCGAAGCACCTTGTATAAACTGCCGCAAATGTTTTTCCCCAGCTGTCACAGTCAGCAAGTTCAGGAGTAATATCCTTCGGTAGAGTAATCGTCAACATTCTATGTTTATCAGCAGGAGTAGAATTCGGAAAAACCGCCTCCAGTTGATCAAACTTCTCCGCTAGCCAGAACGGGAAGTCATCGTTGTCAACAGGACGCGCACCAAAAACCGAATTTACCATCACTGGATTGAGACGCATTCCGCCTCGTTCCATGGGAGCGGCCGCACCCCCCTGGGGACCACCAGGAAGATGTCGACCGATGTATTGCACTAAAGCACGAATCACGGAAATGGAAACTACATGAAGCCTGCGAATTTCTGCCAGGGTACAAGCCCCGTGATTCGGGTGCGGGGTAAAGCCACCCAATGCAGGCCAATTCGTACCTGGAATCGAGAGTGGACCTAACCTCGCACGGGACAAAGAGTGGGGGAGGGCGCCATCAAACCAAACTCGATGCTGCCAATGATCAATAGGTATTTCCAATGCCCTGTATGGCGTATATTCAGCCGGGACATCCGAGGCGGTGTAGGAGTGGAACAAACCAGAATTAGCGTCCACAGCCGGAAACGTAACCCAAGAGTAAAACAACTCGTAAGGAAACGCCGGATCTGCACTTACCACGAAAATCACAGCCATCCCATCTACTGGGACCTGGTACGTCTGAAGATGGTTGCGTACCGCTACGCGACTATGCTGCGCAATAGCCACCGCTGCCGCCATTACAGAATTGGAAACAAGAAAACACAAAGAATACTTTGTAGCACAACTGGGTAGTAATTCAAAGAAACCGTTTAAGTAAGAATCAAGCTTGAATAAAGACCTATTTCAAAAAATAGGTAGGTTTCACCAACACCCCGTTTTCCGGAAACGGATGTGAAGGGGTTAAGGCATGAATGATAAACTACTCGAGTGTCATGATATAAGACCACCGAAACCGTTGGGCGCCATGTTGCAGGGTTTCTGTACTCACACAGAACTGTGCACAGAGGAGTGGAACCTCGGCAAATTAGGGTGTCCCAAAACTTACCTTAGCAACCAACTCACCCCTTACCGAGCTAGCTACAGTGTCTCATTGGACATATCAAACACCCAATGTTTAGACAAACCAGAACATGAACTTACAGTACCTCAGGGTACGTGGGACTCATGAACACTCTTTCGTTATATTATCATTACAAACCAGAACATGGAGTAAAGAAGACACATGTGCATTTGAAATGTTTATTTACTAATGCCGTCTTCTCAGGCGCAGTATCTTTGATAATACAAGTATACTTATTATCAGTAGCAAAATTATCAGCATAGTTACTAAGACATAAAAAGCGAATGGTGACAGCATGTTAACATGCTGTAATGAATAAGAGTTAACAACACTTATATCTCACCCTCCCTAACACATATATTATATTATTATCTAAGAAGGTCTCTTTGGGTTGTTTTAGGGCGGGCCCATACCTTAGTGTCCTAGCATGAAGGAATCACATCAGCATACACCAGCTCTCTCTGCATGTGCACCGCATCAAGTGTGTTAACAATTCTCGTGCAAAGCAATATCAATCCCGCCTCAAGCCCAAGTTGGCAAAGGCTGCACTTGTGTTATGACTATGAAGGCGTGGAGATCAGACCTCATAACAATTCCATATCGTGTTGCTCCTGAAACTTCAGCACTCTCCGTGCAGACATGTTTTATTAAACAAAGCAGATATCAGAGCAATAACATATTATTCTCACATTCACCACGGCAAACTACTAGGTTGAAAGCTAAGTCAACAAATGAGGGTCGTGTGCAGAAGTTGCAAGAAAGGAAAAATGGCGTTTAAATCTCAAACGTACCTATGCTAACTTAACACGATATAGGGATATATAGGAGTTATACAACACTAGGCCCCTGCAGCGCTGATGTCTCCTAAGAATGCAGCTAGGCCAGTGCAGCGCTGATGTCTCCTAAGAATGCAGCTAGGCCAGTGCAGCGCTGATGTCTCCGAAGAATGCAGCTAGGCCCCTGCAGCGCTGATGTCTCCTAAGAATGCAGCTAGGCCCCTGCAGCGCTGATGTCTCCTAAGAATGCAGCTAGGCCAGTGCAGCGCTGATGTCTCCTCAGAATGCAGCTAGGCCCCTGCAGCGCTGATGTCTCCTAAGAATGCAGCTAGGCCCCTGCAGCGCTGATGTCTCCTAAGAATGCAGCTAGGCCCCTGCAGCGCTGATGTCTCCTCAGAATGCAGCTAGGCCAGTGCAGTGCTGATGTCTCCTAAGAATGCAGCTAGGCCCCTGAAGCGCTCATGTCTCCTAAGAATGCAGCTAGGCCAGTGCAGTGCTGATGTCTGTTAAGAATGCAGCTAGACCAGTGCAGCACTGATGTCTCCTCAGAATGCAGCTAGGCCAGTGCAGCGCTGATGTCTCCTCAGAATGCAGCTAGGCCAGTGCAGCGCTGATGTCTCCTCAGAATGCAGCTAGGCCCCTGCAGCGCTGATGTCTCCTAATAATGCAGCTTGGCCAGTGCAGCGCTGATGTCTCCTAAGAATACAGCTAGGCCCCTGCAGCGCTGATGTCTCCTAAGAATGCAGCTAGGCCAGTGCAGAGCTGATGTCTCCCAAGAATACAGCTAGGCCCCTGCAGCACTGATGTCTCCTAAGAATGCAGCTAGGCCAGTGCAGCGCTGATGTCTCCTAAGAATGCAGCTATGCCCCTGCAGCGCTGATGTCTCCTAAGAATACAGCTAGGCCCCTGCAGCGCTGATGTCTAATAAGAATGCAGCTAGGCCCCTGCAGCGCTGATGTCTCCAAAGAATGCAGCTAGGCCCCTGCAGCGCTGATGTCTCCTAAGAATACAGCTAGGCCCCTGCAGCGCTGATGTCTCCTAAGAATGCAGCTAGGCCAGTGCAGCGCTGATGTCTCCTAAGAATACAGGTAGGCCCCTGCAGCGCTGATGTCTCCTAAGAATACAGCTAGGCCCCTGCATCGCTGATGTCTCCTAGGAATGCAGCTAGGCCAGTGCAGCACTGATGTCTCCTAAGAATACAGCTAGGCCCCTGCAGCGCTGATGTCTCCTAAGAATGCAGCTAGGGCAGTGCAGCGCTGATGTCTCCTAAGAATGCAGCTATGCCCCTGCAGAGCTGATGTCTCCTAAGAATGCAGCTAGGCCCCTGCAGCGCTGATGTCTCCTAAGAATGCAGCTAGGCCCCTGCAGCACTGATGTCTCCTAAGAATATAGCTAGGCCCCTGCAGCGCTGATGTCTCCTCAGAATGCAGCTAGGCCCCTGCAGCGCTGATGTCTCCTCAGAATGCAGCTAGGCCAGTGCAGCGCTGATGTCCCCTAAGAATGCAGCTAGGCCCCTGCAGCGCTGATGTCTCCTAAGAATGCAGCTAGGCCAGTGCAGCGCTGATGTCTCCTAAGAATACAGCTAGGCCCCTGCAGCGCTGATGTCTCGTAAGAATACAGCTAGGCCCCTGCAGCGCTGATGTCTCCTAAGAATGCAGCTAGGCCAGTGCAGCGCTGATGTCTCCTAAGAATGCAGCTATGCCCCTGCAGCGCTGATGTCTCCTAAGAATGCAGCTATGCCCCTGCAGCGCTGATGTCTCCTAAGAATGCAGCTATGCCCCTGCAGCGCTGATGTCTCCTAAGAATACAGCTAGGCCCCTGCAGCGCTGATGTCTCCTAAGAATGCAGCTAGGCCAGTGCAGCGCTGATGTCTCCTAAGAATGCATCTAGGCCAGTGCAGCGCTGATGTCTCCGAAGAATGCAGCTAGGCCCCTGCAGCGCTGATGTCTCCTAAGAATGCAGCTAGGCCCCTGCAGCGCTGATGTCTCCTCAGAATGCAGCTAGGCCAGTGCAGCGCTGATGTCTCCTCAGAATGCAGCTAGGCCCCTGCAGCGCTGATGTCTCCTAAGAATGCAGCTAGGCCCCTGCAGCGCTGATGTCTCCTAAGAATGCAGCTAGGCCCCTGCAGCGCTGATGTCTCCTCAGAATGCAGCTAGGCCAGTGCAGTGCTGATGTCTCCTAAGAATGCAGCTAGGCCCCTGAAGCGCTCATGTCTCCTAAGAATGCAGCTAGGCCAGTGCAGTGCTGATGTCTGTTAAGAATGCAGCTAGGCCCCTGAAGCGCTGATGTCTCCTAAGAATGCAGCTAGGCCCCTGCAGCGCTGATGTCTCCTAAGAATGCAGCTAGGCCAGTGCAGCGCTGATGTCTCCTAACAATACAGCTAGGCCAGTGCATCATTGATGTCTCCTAAGAATGCAGCTGGGCCAGTGCAGCGTTGATGTCTCCTCAGAATGCAGCTAGGCCAGTGCATCATTGATGTCTCCTAAGAATGCAGCTGGGCCAGTGCAGCGCTGATGTTTCCTAAGAATGCAGCTAGGCCCCTACAGCGCTGAGGTCTCCTAAGAATACAGCTAGGCCAGTGCAGCGCTGATGTCTCCTCAGAATGCAGCTAGGCCAGTGCAGTGCTGATGTCTCCTAAGAATGCAGCTAGGCCCCTGAAGCGCTGATGTCTCCTAAGAATGCAGCTAGGCCCCTGCAGCGCTGATGTCTCCGAAGAATGCAGCTACGCCAGTGCAGCACTGATGTCTCATAAGAATACAGCTAGGCCAGTGCAGTGCTGATGTCTCCTAAGAATGCAGATAGGCCTCTGCAGCGCTGATGTCTCCTAAGAATACAGCTAGGCCAGTGCAGCGCTGATGTCTCCTCAGAATGCAGCTAGGCCCCTGCAGCGCTGATGTCTCCTCAGAATGCAGCTAGGCCCCTGCAGCGCTGATGTCTCCTAAGAATACAGCTAGGCCAGTGCAGCGCTGATGTCTCCTAAGAATAGAGCTAGGCCAGTGCAGGGCTGATGTCTCCTCAGAATGCAGCTAGGCCCCTGCAGCGCTGATGTCTCCTAAGAATACAGCTAGGCCCCTCCAGCGCTGATGTCTCCTAAGAATGCAGCTAGGCCCCTGCAGCGCTGATGTCTCCTAAGAATGCAGCTAGGCCTCTGCAGCGCTGATGTCTCCTAAGAATGCAGCTAGACCAGTGCAGTGCTGATGTCTCCTAAGAATGCAGCTAGGCCCCTGAAGCGCTCATGTCTCCTAAGAATGCAGCTAGACCAGTGCAGCACTGATGTCTCCTCAGAATGCAGCTAGGCCAGTGCAGCACTGATGTCTCCTCAGAATGCAGCTAGGCCCCTGCAGCGCTGATGTCTCCTAAGAATGCAGCTAGGCCAGTGCAGCGCTGATGTCTCCTAAGAATACAGCTAGGCCCCTGCAGCGCTGATGTCTCGTAAGAATACATCTAGGCCCCTGCAGCGCTGATGTCTCCTAAGAATGCAGCTAGGCCAGTGCAGAGCTGATGTCTCCTGAGAATACAGCTAGGCCCCTGCAGCGCTGATGTCTCCTAAGAATGCAGCTAGGCCTGTGCAGCGCTGATGTCTCCTAAGAATGCAGCTATGCCCCTGCAGCGCTGATGTCTCTTAAGAATACAGCTAGGCCCCTGCAGCGCTGATGTCTCCTAAGAATGCAGCTAGGCCCCTGCAGCGCTGATGTCTCCTAAGAATGCAGCTAGGCCCCTGCAGCGCTGATGTCTCCTAAGAATACAGCTAGGCCCCTGCAGCGCTGATGTCTCCTAAGAATACAGCTAGGCCCCTGCAGCGCTGATGTCTCCTAAGAATGCAGCTAGGCCAGTGCAGTGCTGATGTCTCCTAAGAATGCAGCTAGGCCCCTGAAGCGCTCATGTCTCCTCAGAATGCAGCTAGGCCCCTGCAGCGCTGATGTCTCCTCAGAATGCAGCTAGGCCAGTGCAGCGCTGATGTCTCCTAAGAATGCAGCTAGGCCCCTGCAGCGCTGATGTCTCCTAAGAATGCAGCTAGGCCAGTGCAGCACTGATGTCTCCTAAGAATACTGCTAGGCCCCTGCAGCGCTGATGTCTCTTAAGAATACAGCTAGGCCCCTGCAGCGCTGATGTCTCCTAAGAATGCAGCTAGGCCAGTGCAGCACTGATGTCTCCTAAGAACACAGCTAGGCCCCGGCAGCGCTGATGTCTCCTAAGAATGCAGCTAGGCCAGTGCAGCACTGATGTCTCCTCAGAATGCAGCTAGGCCAGTGCAGCGCTGATGTCTCCTCAGAATGCAGCTAGGCCAGTGCAGCGCTGATGTCTCCTCAGAATGCAGCTAGGCCCCTGCAGCGCTGATGTCTCCTAAGAATGCAGCTTGGCCAGTGCAGCGCTGATGTCTCCTAAGAATACAGCTAGGCCCCTGCAGCGCTGATGTCTCCTAAGAATACAGCTAGGCCCCTGCAGCGCTGATGTCTCCTAAGAATGCAGCTAGGCCAGTGCAGCGCTGATGTCTCCCAAAAATACAGCTAGGCCCCTGCAGCGCTGATGTCTCCTAAGAATGCAGCTAGGCCAGTGCAGCGCTGATGTCTCCTAAGAATGCAGCTAGGCCAGTGCAGCGCTGATGTCTCCCAAGAATACAGCTAGGCCCCTGCAGCGCTGATGTCTCCTAAGAATGCAGCTAGGCCAGTGCAGCGCTGATGTCTCCCAAGAATACAGCTAGGCCCCTGCAGCGCTGATGTCTCCTAAGAATACAGCTAGGCCCCTGCAGCGCTGATGTCTAATAAGAATGCAGCTAGGCCCCTGCAGCGCTGATGTCTCCTAAGAATGCAGCTAGGCCCCTGCAGCGCTGATGTCTCCTAAGAATACAGCTAGGCCCCTGCAGCGC
The DNA here is from genome assembly GCF_964261635.1 of Lissotriton helveticus. Classification (NCBI taxonomy): domain Eukaryota; kingdom Metazoa; phylum Chordata; class Amphibia; order Caudata; family Salamandridae; genus Lissotriton; species Lissotriton helveticus. The sequence goes on along the minus strand of NC_136065.1, from coordinate 258,618,091 downwards.
TGATGTCTCCTCAGAATGCAGCTAGGCCCCTGCAGCTCTGATGTCTCCTCAGAACGCAGCTAGGCCAGTGCAGCGCTAATGTCTCCTAAGAATACAGCAGGCCCTTGCAGCGCTGATGTCTCCTCAGAATGCAGCTAGGCCAGTGCAGCGCTGATGTCTCCTAAGAATGCAGCTAGGCCCCTGCAGCGCTGATGTCTCCTAAGAATGCAGCTAGGCCAGTGCAGCACTGATGTCTCCTAAGAATACAGTTAGGCCCCTGCAGCGTTGATGTCTCCTAAGAATGCAGCTAGACCAGTGCAGCACTGATGTCTCCTCAGAATGCAGCTAGGCCAGTGCAGCGCTGATGTCTTCTCAGAATGCAGCTAGGCCCCTGCAGCGCTGATATCTCCTAAGAATGCAGCTAGGCCAGTGCAGCGCTGATGTCTCCTAAGAATACAGGTAGGCCCCTGCAGCGCTGATGTCTCCTAAGAATACAGCTAGGCCCCTGCATCGCTGATGTCTCCTAGGAATGCAGCTAGGCCAGTGCAGCACTGATGTCTCCTAAGAATACAGCTAGGCCCCTGCAGCGCTGATGTCTCCTAAGAATGCAGCTAGGGCAGTGCAGCGCTGATGTCTCCTAAGAATGCAGCTATGCCCCTGCAGCGCTGATGTCTCCTAAGATTGCAGCTAGTCCCCTGCAGCGCTGATGTCTCCTAAGAATGCAGCTAGGCCCCTGCAGCGCTGATGTCTCCTAAGAATATAGCTAGGCCCCTGCAGCGCTGATGTCTCCTCAGAATGCAGCTAGGCCCCTGCAGCGCTGATGTCTCCTCAGAATGCAGCTAGGCCAGTGCAGCGCTGATGTCTCCTAAGAATGCAGCTAGGCCCCTGCAGCGCTGATGTCTCCTAAGAATGCAGCTAGGCCAGTGCAGCGCTGATGTCTCCTAAGAATACAGCTAGGCCCCTGCAGCGCTGATGTCTCGTAAGAATACAGCTAGGCCCCTGCAGCGCTGATGTCTCCTAAGAATGCAGCTAGGCCAGTGCAGCGCTGATGTCTCCTAAGAATGCAGCTATGCCCCTGCAGCGCTGATGTCTCCTAAGAATGCAGCTAGGCCCCTGCAGCGCTGATGTCTCCTAAGAATACAGCTAGGCCCCTGCAGCGCTGATGTCTCCTTAGAATGCAGCTAGGCCCCTGCAGCGCTGATGTCTCCTCAGAATGCAGCTAGGCCAGTGCAATGCTGATGTCTCCTAAGAATACAGCTAGGCCAGTGCAGCGCTGATGTCTCCTCAGAATGCAGCTAGGCCCCTGCAGCGCTGATGTCTCCTAAGAATACAGCTAGGCCCCTGCAGCGCTGATGTCTCCTAAGAATGCAGCTAGGCCCCTGCAGCGCTGATGTCTCCTAAGAATACAGCTAGGCCCCTGCAGCGCTGATGTCTCCTAAGGATGCAGCTAGGCCAGTGCAGTGCTGATGTCTCCTAAGAATGCAGCTAGGCCAGTGCAGCGCTGATGTCTACTAATAATACAGCTAGGCCCCTGCAGCGCTGATGTCTCCTAAGAATGCAGCTAGGCCCCTGCAGCGCTGATGTCTCCTAAGAATGCAGCTAGGCCCCTTCAGCACTGATGTCTCATAAGAATGCAGCTAGGCCAGTGCAGTGCTGATGTCTCCTAATAATGCAGCTAGGCCCCTGCAGCGCTGATGTCTCCTCAGAATGCAGCTAGGCCAGTGGAGCGCTGATGTCTCCTAAGAATGCAGCTAGGCCCCTGCAGCGCTGATGTCTCCTAAGAATGCAGCTAGGCCAGTGCAGCGCTGATGTCTCCTAAGAATACAGCTAGGCCCCTGCAGCGCTGATGTCTCGTAAGAATACAGCTAGGCCCCTGCAGCGCTGATGTCTCCTAAGAATGCAGCTAGGCCAGTGCAGCGCTGATGTCTCCTAAGAATGCAGCTATGCCCCTGCAGCGCTGATGTCTCCTAAGAATGCAGCTATGCCCCTGCAGCGCTGATGTCTCCTAAGAATGCAGCTATGCCCCTGCAGCGCTGATGTCTCCTAAGAATACAGCTAGGCCCCTGCAGCGCTGATGTCTCCTAAGAATGCAGCTAGGCCAGTGCAGCGCTGATGTCTCCTAAGAATGCAGCTAGGCCAGTGCAGCGCTGATGTCTCCGAAGAATGCAGCTAGGCCCCTGCAGCGCTGATGTCTCCTAAGAATGCAGCTAGGCCCCTGCAGCGCTGATGTCTCCTAAGAATGCAGCTAGGCCAGTGCAGCGCTGATGTCTCCTCAGAATGCAGCTAGGCCCCTGCAGCACTGATGTCTCCTAAGAATGCAGCTAGGCCCCTGCAGCGCTGATGTCTCCTAAGAATGCAGCTAGGCCCCTGCAGCGCTGATGTCTCCTCAGAATGCAGCTAGGCCAGTGCAGTGCTGATGTCTCCTAAGAATGCAGCTAGGCCCCTGAAGCGCTCATGTCTCCTAAGAATGCAGCTAGGCCAGTGCAGTGCTGATGTCTGTTAAGAATGCAGCTAGACCAGTGCAGCACTGATGTCTCCTCAGAATGCAGCTAGGCCAGTGCAGCGCTGATGTCTCCTCAGAATGCAGCTAGGCCAGTGCAGCGCTGATGTCTCCTCAGAATGCAGCTAGGCCCCTGCAGCGCTGATGTCTCCTAATAATGCAGCTTGGCCAGTGCAGCGCTGATGTCTCCTAAGAATACAGCTAGGCCCCTGCAGCGCTGATGTCTCCTAAGAATGCAGCTAGGCCAGTGCAGAGCTGATGTCTCCCAAGAATACAGCTAGGCCCCTGCAGCACTGATGTCTCCTAAGAATGCAGCTAGGCCAGTGCAGCGCTGATGTCTCCTAAGAATGCAGCTATGCCCCTGCAGCGCTGATGTCTCCTAAGAATACAGCTAGGCCCCTGCAGCGCTGATGTCTAATAAGAATGCAGCTAGGCCCCTGCAGCGCTGATGTCTCCAAAGAATGCAGCTAGGCCCCTGCAGCGCTGATGTCTCCTAAGAATACAGCTAGGCCCCTGCAGCGCTGATGTCTCCTCAGAATGCAGCTAGGCCCCTGCAGCTCTGATGTCTCCTCAGAACGCAGCTAGGCCAGTGCAGCGCTAATGTCTCCTAAGAATACAGCAGGCCCTTGCAGCGCTGATGTCTCCTCAGAATGCAGCTAGGCCAGTGCAGCGCTGATGTCTCCTAAGAATGCAGCTAGGCCCCTGCAGCGCTGATGTCTCCTAAGAATGCAGCTAGGCCAGTGCAGCACTGATGTCTCCTAAGAATACAGCTAGGCCCCTGCAGCGCTGATGTCTCCTAAGAATGCAGCTAGACCAGTGCAGCACTGATGTCTCCTCAGAATGCAGCTAGGCCAGTGCAGCGCTGATGTCTTCTCAGAATGCAGCTAGGCCCCTGCAGCGCTGATATCTCCTAAGAATGCAGCTAGGCCAGTGCAGCGCTGATGTCTCCTAAGAATACAGGTAGGCCCCTGCAGCGCTGATGTCTCCTAAGAATACAGCTAGGCCCCTGCATCGCTGATGTCTCCTAGGAATGCAGCTAGGCCAGTGCAGCACTGATGTCTCCTAAGAATACAGCTAGGCCCCTGCAGCGCTGATGTCTCCTAAGAATGCAGCTAGGGCAGTGCAGCGCTGATGTCTCCTAAGAATGCAGCTATGCCCCTGCAGAGCTGATGTCTCCTAAGAATGCAGCTAGGCCCCTGCAGCGCTGATGTCTCCTAAGAATGCAGCTAGGCCCCTGCAGCACTGATGTCTCCTAAGAATATAGCTAGGCCCCTGCAGCGCTGATGTCTCCTCAGAATGCAGCTAGGCCCCTGCAGCGCTGATGTCTCCTCAGAATGCAGCTAGGCCAGTGCAGCGCTGATGTCCCCTAAGAATGCAGCTAGGCCCCTGCAGCGCTGATGTCTCCTAAGAATGCAGCTAGGCCAGTGCAGCGCTGATGTCTCCTAAGAATACAGCTAGGCCCCTGCAGCGCTGATGTCTCGTAAGAATACAGCTAGGCCCCTGCAGCGCTGATGTCTCCTAAAAATGCAGCTAGGCCAGTGCAGCGCTGATGTCTCCTAAGAATGCAGCTATGCCCCTGCAGCGCTGATGTCTCCTAAGAATGCAGCTATGCCCCTGCAGCGCTGATGTCTCCTAAGAATGCAGCTATGCCCCTGCAGCGCTGATGTCTCCTAAGAATACAGCTAGGCCCCTGCAGCGCTGATGTCTCCTAAGAATGCAGCTAGGCCAGTGCAGCGCTGATGTCTCCTAAGAATGCATCTAGGCCAGTGCAGCGCTGATGTCTCCGAAGAATGCAGCTAGGCCCCTGCAGCGCTGATGTCTCCTAAGAATGCAGCTAGGCCCCTGCAGCGCTGATGTCTCCTAAGAATGCAGCTAGGCCAGTGCAGCGCTGATGTCTCCTCAGAATGCAGCTAGGCCCCTGCAGCGCTGATGTCTCCTAAGAATGCAGCTAGGCCCCTGCAGCGCTGATGTCTCCTAAGAATGCAGCTAGGCCCCTGCAGCGCTGATGTCTCCTCAGAATGCAGCTAGGCCAGTGCAGTGCTGATGTCTCCTAAGAATGCAGCTAGGCCCCTGAAGCGCTCATGTCTCCTAAGAATGCAGCTAGGCCAGTGCAGTGCTGATGTCTGTTAAGAATGCAGCTAGGCCCCTGAAGCGCTGATGTCTCCTAAGAATGCAGCTAGGCCCCTGCAGCGCTGATGTCTCCTAAGAATGCAGCTAGGCCAGTGCAGCGCTGATGTCTCCTAACAATACAGCTAGGCCAGTGCATCATTGATGTCTCCTAAGAATGCAGCTGGGCCAGTGCAGCGTTGATGTCTCCTCAGAATGCAGCTAGGCCAGTGCATCATTGATGTCTCCTAAGAATGCAGCTGGGCCAGTGCAGCGCTGATGTTTCCTAAGAATGCAGCTAGGCCCCTACAGCGCTGAGGTCTCCTAAGAATACAGCTAGGCCAGTGCAGCGCTGATGTCTCCTCAGAATGCAGCTAGGCCAGTGCAGTGCTGATGTCTCCTAAGAATGCAGCTAGGCCCCTGAAGCGCTGATGTCTCCTAAGAATGCAGCTAGGCCCCTGCAGCGCTGATGTCTCCGAAGAATGCAGCTACGCCAGTGCAGCACTGATGTCTCATAAGAATACAGCTAGGCCAGTGCAGTGCTGATGTCTCCTAAGAATGCAGATAGGCCTCTGCAGCGCTGATGTCTCCTAAGAATACAGCTAGGCCAGTGCAGCGCTGATGTCTCCTCAGAATGCAGCTAGGCCCCTGCAGCGCTGATGTCTCCTCAGAATGCAGCTAGGCCCCTGCAGCGCTGATGTCTCCTAAGAATACAGCTAGGCCAGTGCAGCGCTGATGTCTCCTAAGAATAGAGCTAGGCCAGTGCAGGGCTGATGTCTCCTCAGAATGCAGCTAGGCCCCTGCAGCGCTGATGTCTCCTAAGAATACAGCTAGGCCCCTCCAGCGCTGATGTCTCCTAAGAATGCAGCTAGGCCCCTGCAGCGCTGATGTCTCCTAAGAATGCAGCTAGGCCTCTGCAGCGCTGATGTCTCCTAAGAATGCAGCTAGACCAGTGCAGTGCTGATGTCTCCTAAGAATGCAGCTAGGCCCCTGAAGCGCTCATGTCTCCTAAGAATGCAGCTAGACCAGTGCAGCACTGATGTCTCCTCAGAATGCAGCTAGGCCAGTGCAGCACTGATGTCTCCTCAGAATGCAGCTAGGCCCCTGCAGCGTTGATGTCTCCTAAGAATGCAGCTAGGCCAGTGCAGCGCTGATGTCTCCTAAGAATACAGCTAGGCCCCTGCAGCGCTGATGTCTCGTAAGAATACATCTAGGCCCCTGCAGCGCTGATGTCTCCTAAGAATGCAGCTAGGCCAGTGCAGAGCTGATGTCTCCTGAGAATACAGCTAGGCCCCTGCAGCGCTGATGTCTCCTAAGAATGCAGCTAGGCCTGTGCAGCGCTGATGTCTCCTAAGAATGCAGCTATGCCCCTGCAGCGCTGATGTCTCTTAAGAATACAGCTAGGCCCCTGCAGCGCTGATGTCTCCTAAGAATGCAGCTAGGCCCCTGCAGCGCTGATGTCTCCTAAGAATGCAGCTAGGCCCCTGCAGCGCTGATGTCTCCTAAGAATACAGCTAGGCCCCTGCAGCGCTGATGTCTCCTCAGAATGCAGCTAGGCCCCTGCAGCGCTGATGTCTCCTCAGAATGCAGCTAGGCCAGTGCAGCGCTGATGTCTCCTAAGAATGCAGCTAGGCCCCTGCAGCGCTGATGTCTCCTAAGAATGCAGCTAGGCCAGTGCAGCACTGATGTCTCCTAAGAATACTGCTAGGCCCCTGCAGCGCTGATGTCTCTTAAGAATACAGCTAGGCCCCTGCAGCGCTGATGTCTCCTAAGAATGCAGCTAGGCCAGTGCAGCACTGATGTCTCCTAAGAACACAGCTAGGCCCCGGCAGCGCTGATGTCTCCTAAGAATGCAGCTAGACCAGTGCAGCACTGATGTCTCCTCAGAATGCAGCTAGGCCAGTGCAGCGCTGATGTCTCCTCAGAATGCAGCTAGGCCAGTGCAGCGCTGATGTCTCCTCAGAATGCAGCTAGGCCCCTGCAGCGCTGATGTCTCCTAAGAATGCAGCTTGGCCAGTGCAGCGCTGATGTCTCCTAAGAATACAGCTAGGCCCCTGCAGCGCTGATGTCTCCTAAGAATACAGCTAGGCCCCTGCAGCGCTGATGTCTCCTAAGAATGCAGCTAGGCCAGTGCAGCGCTGATGTCTCCCAAAAATACAGCTAGGCCCCTGCAGCGCTGATGTCTCCTAAGAATGCAGCTAGGCCAGTGCAGCGCTGATGTCTCCTAAGAATGCAGCTAGGCCAGTGCAGCGCTGATGTCTCCCAAGAATACAGCTAGGCCCCTGCAGCGCTGATGTCTCCTAAGAATGCAGCTAGGCCAGTGCAGCGCTGATGTCTCCCAAGAATACAGCTAGGCCCCTGCAGCGCTGATGTCTCCTAAGAATACAGCTAGGCCCCTGCAGCGCTGATGTCTAATAAGAATGCAGCTAGGCCCTGCAGCGCTGATGTCTCCTAAGAATGCAGCTAGGCCCCTGCAGCGCTGATGTCTCCTAAGAATACAGCTAGGCCCCTGCAGCGCTGATGTCTCCTCAGAATGCAGCTAGGCCCCTGCAGCTCTGATGTCTCCTCAGAACGCAGCTAGGCCAGTGCAGCGCTAATGTCTCCTAAGAATACAGCAGGCCCTTGCAGCGCTGATGTCTCCTCAGAATGCAGCTAGGCCAGTGCAGCGCTGATGTCTCCTAAGAATGCAGCTAGGCCCCTGCAGCGCTGATGTCTCCTAAGAATGCAGCTAGGCCAGTGCAGCACTGATGTCTCCTAAGAATACAGCTAGGCCCCTGCAGCGCTGATGTCTCCTAAGAATGCAGCTAGACCAGTGCAGCACTGATGTCTCCTCAGAATGCAGCTAGGCCAGTGCAGCGCTGATGTCTTCTCAGAATGCAGCTAGGCCCCTGCAGCGCTGATATCTCCTAAGAATGCAGCTAGGCCAGTGCAGCGCTGATGTCTCCTAAGAATACAGGTAGGCCCCTGCAGCGCTGATGTCTCCTAAGAATACAGCTAGGCCCCTGCATCGCTGATGTCTCCTAGGAATGCAGCTAGGCCAGTGCAGCACTGATGTCTCCTAAGAATACAGCTAGGCCCCTGCAGCGCTGATGTCTCCTAAGAATGCAGCTAGGGCAGTGCAGCGCTGATGCCTCCTAAGAATGCAGCTATGCCCCTGCAGCGCTGATGTCTCCTAAGATTGCAGCTAGTCCCCTGCAGCGCTGATGTCTCCTAAAAATGCAGCTAGGCCCCTGCAGCGCTGATGTCTCCTAAGAATATAGCTAGGCCCCTGCAGCGCTGATGTCTCCTCAGAATGCAGCTAGGCCCCTGCAGCGCTAATGTCTCCTAAGAATGCAGCTAGGCCAGTGCAGCGCTGATGTCTCCCAAAAATACAGCTAGGCCCCTGCAGCGCTGATGTCTCCTAAGAATGCAGCTAGGCCAGTGCAGCGCTGATGTCTCCTAAGAATGCAGCTAGGCCCCTGCAGCGCTGATGTCTCCTAAGAATGCAGCTAGGCCAGTGCAGCGCTGATGTCTCCTAAGAATACAGCTAGGCCCCTGCAGCGCTGATGTCTCGTAAGAATACAGCTAGGCCCCTGCAGCGCTGATGTCTCCTAAGAATGCAGCTAGGCCAGTGCAGCGCTGATGTCTCCTAAGAATGCAGCTATGCCCCTGCAGCGCTGATGTCTCCTAAGAATGCAGCTAGGCCCCTGCAGCGCTGATGTCTCCTAAGAATACAGCTAGGCCCCTGCAGCGCTGATGTCTCCTTAGAATGCAGCTAGGCCCCTGCAGCGCTGATGTCTCCTCAGAATGCAGCTAGGCCAGTGCAATGCTGATGTCTCCTAAGAATACAGCTAGGCCAGTGCAGCGCTGATGTCTCCTCAGAATGCAGCTAGGCCCCTGCAGCGCTGATGTCTCCTAAGAATACAGCTAGGCCCCTGCAGCGCTGATGTCTCCTAAGAATGCAGCTAGGCCCCTGCAGCGCTGATGTCTCCTAAGAATGCAGCTAGGCCCCTTCAGCACTGATGTCTCATAAGAATGCAGCTAGGCCAGTGCAGTGCTGATGTCTCCTAATAATGCAGCTAGGCCCCTGCAGCGCTGATGTCTCCTAAGAATGCAGCTAGGCCAGTGCAGCGCTGATGTCTCCTAAGAATGCAGCTAGGCCCCTGCAGTGCTGATGTCTCCTAAGAATGCAGCTAGGCCCCTGCAGCACTGATGTCTCCTAAGAATGCAGCTAGGCCCCTGCAGTGCTGATGTCTCCTAAGAATGCAGCTAGGCCCCTGCAGCACTGATGTCTCCTAAGAATGCAGCTAGGCCCCTGCAGCGCTGATGTCTCCTCAGAATGCAGCTAGGCCAGTGCAGCGCTGATGTCTCCTAAGAATGCAGCTAGGCCCCTGCAGCGCTGATGTCTCCTAAGAATACAGCTAGGCCAGTGCAGCGCTGATGTCTACTCAGAATGCAGCTAGGCCCCTGCAGCGCTGATGTCTCCTAAGAATACAGCTAGGCCCCTGCAGCGCTGATGTCTCCTAAGAATGCAGCTAGGCCCCTGCAGCGCTGATGTCTCCTAAGAATACAGCTAGGCCCCTGCAGCACTGATGTCTCCTAAGGATGCAGCTAGGCCAGTGCAGCGCTGATGTCTCCTAAGAATGCAGCTAGGCCAGTGCAGCGCTGATATCTCCTAAGAATACAGCTAGGCCCCTGCAGCGCTGATGTCTCTTAAGAATGCAGCTAGGCCAGTGCAGTGCTGATGTCTCCTAAGAATGCAGCTAGGCCCCTGCAGCGCTGATGTCTCATAAGAATGCAGCTAGGCCAGTGCAGCGCTGATGTCTCCTCAGAATGCAGCTAGGCCCCTGCAGCGCTGATGTCTCCTAAGAATGCAGCTAGGCCCCTGCAGCGCTGATGTCTCCTAAGAATGCAGCTAGGCCCCTACAGCGCTGATGTCTCCTAAGAATGCAGCTAGGCCTCTGCAGCGCTGATGTCTCATTAGAATGCAGCTAGGCCCCTGCAGTGCTGATGTCTCCTAAGAATGCAGCTAGGCCAGTGCAGCGCTGATGTCTCATTAGAATGCAGCTAGGCCCCTGCAGTGCTGATGTCTCCTAAGAATGCAGCTAGGCCAGTGCAGCGCTGATGTCTCATTAGAATGCAGCTAGGCCCCTGCAGTGCTGATGTCTCCTAAGAATGCAGCTAGGCCAGTGCAGCGCTGATGTCTCCTCCGAATGCAGCTAGGCCAGTGCAGCGCTGATGTCTCATTAGAATGCAGCTAGGCCCCTGCAGTGCTGATGTCTCCTAAGAATGCAGCTAGGCCAGTGCAGCGCTGATGTCTCCTCCGAATGCAGCTAGGCCAGTGCAGCGCGGATGTCTCCTAAGAATGCAGCTAGGCCAGTGCAGCGCTGATGAAGAATTTTAACAGGCCCTTCACTTGCGACAACACCTAAGAATGCTGCTTTGCCAGTGTGCCTGCGATGCTGCTAGGCCTGAGGTCAGGTGGCATCAAACCAAAGCTGGTCAGTGAAGTAATATAGATGTCTCAAGAAGGCCTTTAATCCTAAAAGGCCGGTAGGACTGGGACTGGGTCACTCGCGTGCTAGACTATCTTTGGTGGGCATCAGGTTTGGGTTCCAGTCCACTATATTGTAGGATTTGTTTAGCACTTACTATCCCTATGTAAGGTACTGAAGCACTTATCCACACAGATAGCATGCTACACCATGTGGGTGTGTGTTGTTGGAAATGTGTTCTCTTTGCTTTGTGCTTATGTGGGAGTGTTTCCATGACGTTCATCATGCCCACCGAGGTGTGGGTAGCGTGCAGTGGGATGCCACGCACGGTGGTGTGATGAATGAGGAAATGTAGAGATAGACGTGCATTTTTAGGTGTGAAGATAGCCAAGACCTTTTGATTTTACTAAATAGTATATATAATATACTTATAGAGGCTGTCAGTAACCCCTTTTCAGTACTCAACTTGTAAAACATTGAGTGCCGGTGTTGAAAGCTCTGCTGAGAAGGCTATGGCGGCGCTATTAAATTTCAGTGTGCCGAATACCAAGGCTGCATAGTTTTCAATCCACCTCAGGCTTCTTTAATCCACTACCAGACAGCCTCTTCCTCTTTATCTCACTCTTTTAGGTTCTTCTTTTGTGACAGTTTTTCTGTCTTCCTCTTCCTCCTTCTTTCCGATTTGTATGTTTTTTGTCTCTCTTGATAAATGTCTGATCGGGAAAAATAAGTGCCGGTCCCCAAAAATGAGTGCGAGTGGCCCCCATGGGCAACCAGCGTCTCAAATTAAGAGCTGCCTGTTTTTATGCAGTGCTTTGTTGTGTCATTCACATTTTTCTTCTGCCCACTGCACCATACTGCATTGTGTCAGCCAACTACAGAGATCGGCTAACTTCATTGTGAGTGATGGCATTCTACACTTTCCCAAGGAGCATATTCACCCGCGAAGTATTTCTGAAAGGTCAATGCCGTGCAGGAACTGGTGTGCATGCACACAGGGGGGCATGAGTTGTGCCCCCCTGTATGCACCCACGTGCTGCAGAGGCACCAGGGGGCCCCCTCTGTTTCCTCTCCACCAGGGTTTTCATGCAGTAAGAACCTCCATGTGAACCCTGGCGGAGAGGAAACTCGTAATATGCTTGGTGAGACAGCGGCAGTCCAACAAGCAAATTGCGGCCTCCTGACCACTGCCAGGGAACAGGGGATCCCTGGCGGCTGTGGCAGGGCTGTGGCAATCCAACTGCCCAACACATAATCGGGCGGCCTGGAGACTGCCACCGCTGTGAGTCTGTAGGACCTCGGACTGCCAAATCCGTAATCGGGCCCTTAGCGATTAGCAGTTTGGCAGTGGGACATACCCAGTGCTCCACCGCCAAACTCATAATCCAGGCCGTGGTGTAGCAAGGAGGGGGCGGCACGAGTTTTGGGAGCAGCAGCCTCCCATGACCCTTCATGCAGTCTCAAGGCGGGCATCATTCCCCCCACTCTAAAATCGACCACCGCGGTGCGGCAAACTCAATGGAGATCTCGCCAGCACCCCCCTCTTCACTCCGGCTGCCATGGAGCGGCAAACTCGGGGAAAGCCACAAGCGGCCAAGCGGCTAGCTACGCCACTGAATCCGGCCCTAAGAGTGCAGTAGGTAGGCTGCAGCTAAGAGTGGTAATCATGAGGAGCCCAACAGATTGGGTGTAGTCAGGGGTGATGATCACTAAGAACATAGTGGATGGACTGTAATTAGGAATGTTAAAAAGTTAGAGCCCAGCAGATTGACTGTAGTCAGGAGTGCTTATCACTGACGGCCCGATTACGAGTCTGGCGGTCCATGGTCTGCCAGTGGGGGTGCAGCGATGGCGGTCTCCCAAAAGCCCTATTATGAGATGGGCAGTCTGACTGCCACAGCCCTGCATCAGCTGCCAAGGATCCCCGTTCTCTGGCGGTGTTGCGGCAGTGTAGAGACATCTATATTCTTGATGGGACCTCCTCCATGAAAATCATGGCAGGGAAGAAATAAAGGGGGCCCTACAGGGCAATCTGTGGATGCAGACAGGGGGGCACAACATATGCCCCCCTGTGTGCATGCACCCCTGTTCCTGCACCGCATGGATTTTCCAGCCCATGCTGTGCTGGCACTGTTTTTGGCATTCCCATTGCGCTGCCTGTTTTTAGAGACACAGCAGTGGGAACGCCAAAAAAAGCCTGCCAGACAGGAGGAAACTCAAAATCTGGAGGGCAACCGACCACTGCTTTGGCCATCCGTCGGACCCGCCAAAGTCGTAATCAGGCCCATTAAAGTGCAGTAGGTGGGCTGCAGCTAGGAGAGTTAATCACTAAGAGCCCAACAAATTAGATGTCGTTAGAATTGATAATCTAAGAGTGCAGTAGGTGTGTTGCAGTGAGAAGTGACAACCACTAAGAATGCTGTAGATGTGCTGCAGCTAGGAGTGATAATCACTTAGAGCCTAGCTGATTGGCTGTAGTCATGAGTAGCAATCACTTACAGCCCTGTAGATCCAGGAGTGATAATTATTTAGAAAAGTGATACTCAAAGTACGGCCTGTGGGCTGCCTGCGGCCCTCCTGATCTTTACATGCGGCACCCGGTGAACAGTAGCATTGAACTGCTGTTTAGTTGACAGAGCATAGTCAGTAAGGTGTTAAATAAACGGGCAAACATTTATTTACAGGTTAACTGACATAAAAGAATAGAAGAAAAGGTGTCTTGCAACATTTAACTTTATGAACACCATCATTTTTAAAGGCATCTTGCAACAAATGTGTAACAATATATTAGAGTCACTTCAAGATAAAACAAGTAATTTTCATTAAAATGCAGAAATCTTTCACTCTAGTACATTAGATACCTCAGTGCATTGAGAAGTATTTTTTAAAAGTAATAGTTTTCAAACATGAATGTAGAAACATTCATGCCTCCTCCCACCCTAACAGCAATGCCAATAGTCAACTGAGAGGCAAGTCAGTTGTTCTGTGGACCCCTCTGGGTGGCCTGAATTGTTAATATACCTGAACAACATCATAGACCGCTTTCTCTTTGAACCTAGAGCCGGATGATTCGCTCCTGATCTCCATCCCGTATTTTCGCTCAAGATGTTGTTGTACTGACTTTATTTTCCTGCTTGTGCTCCTGGTCTTGTTTTGGATCTTGTTTTGTGTCCTCATTTTCCTTGGTTGCATATTTGTATTTGTTGTGAAGCGCTCTGATACCCTGGGGTCCAGCCAGTGCTATACAAAACTTCAATAAATAAAAATAAAAATAGTTTGTGAAATCAATCCTTACTACTGTTTTATACAGTGAGCATCCTGCACACATGTATTTCAAAGTACTCTTATATGTCATAATGACGAAATAGAGGCAAAGTGAAGTGAAACAATTGCCTAGGATCACACAATGTGGTCAAAAGGGAACCCAGGATTGATTCCAGATTTTCTTGTTTCGCATTGTACAATTCTATTTTGACACTTGACTCAGCAAGGGGACTGCTAGCAAGCAGAGAAGGCTTGCGCCTAGGTGCGGTAGAGATAAAGTGACTCATATACAAGTATTGCAAAATCTTTGATTCTTATGGAAACCAGGGGCTTAATTTAGAGGGCAGTATGAAATGAAACCATCAAAATACCTTCATGACTCACTGGTCACACAAAATACATACTTTGCTCCCCCCCACAGCCACTTTACACCCCCCCATGCTACACCCCGTCAATGCGGCCCTCGGTCACACCATAGACCATACATTTTGGATCCTGGGTAAACATTTGCAAGTACCCATGATTTAGAACCAAGTCGATAGCCTATATCTAGGGGTGATAGTCCCCTAAAGCCCAGTACTACCAATTCTCACATGTGGTTGTATACGAGTGTACCCGGATATGCAAATCCCTACAGTCCATTAGCATTGGCGTTGTGAGTAGCTGCTTACCTGGTTGTCTGGAGGTAGAGAGGCAGAGTTCAGGCTCTAGTCCCTTTCCAGGCCCTAACTGGTAACACCCATAACCTGTCACCTTTTACATCAATGCCTGGGCTGGATTCCCGGAAGGATCTGTCTAAGAAGGAGGGAAAGACCTAGGGCCTTATTTAGAAGGAATTATCGCAGCGCACTGCAGCAAGCTATTTGGCTGCGCTGCATTAATTCCGAAGCAAAGGGGTGCGTCATATTTGCAATAATATGACAGATCTGTTTGCTCTCCCCTGTGCTGGCGCAAAATTAGCTGCCATGCGCAGACGCAGGCACCCTTGCATCATGGTGCAAGGGTGCCTTCGGCAGGGGGATAATTGGTTTTGTGCAGGAAGGGACATCTTCCTGCACAAAAACACTCACAAGAGGTGATTTCCTCTTCCTATATGTGCTACAGAATGTACAGAATGTTCCTATGTGTGCTGCATAATGTGCAGAATGTGCCTCCCTTCGCCTCCCCTGGGGAGGCATAGCATTCCGAGCATTTACAGGTTTACGATTTCTCGTAAATCTGGAAACGTGGCAGAAGTCATAGGTGTTGCGTGGGAACACCTACAGCAACACCCATGGCACGGCCCTTTCACGCAAAGTGTTGCGTGTAAAGGGGCCATATTTACAAGGACCCTTAAAGCCTCGCAGGGTGGCGTTACATGTCCTTGTAAATATGGGGCAGCAGGTTGCGCTGCCGGTGCGTCACAAAAAGTGATGCACATGCGCTGCAAGGGCCTTGTAAATAAGCCCCAAAGTTTTCAGATTCCCTGGCTCCAGTGGCAGCCCTAGAACACCCAGGTTGGAGGCCTAAAGCAAATGCCAATTTGAACCCAATACCCATGTTTACCAACTGGAGCCCCGCTGCTAGAAAACGCTAGTTAGACTTGAAAGAGCAGGGATAAAAGGGGCTGAAGTTGATCCAAATCTTTACCCAAAGCGCAGAAACTTAGGGCCTGATTACGATGCCGGTCAGACCGCCAGTCCAACCTCCGCATCCTGACCCAACCGCTTAGGCTGGGAAATTTCCGCACGTCGTATTACGATGCAAATGCTGCTACCGCAGAGTTCTCATCATTGGCAGTGCCCCACTCCACGGACATGTCACTGCAAGTGGGTACAAATGCACAGGAAACATGTCCAGTTGTGCACACATGCATGACATGTGGGGACATGCCTTGTGCACCATGTACCCCATTGCTGGAGTGTGGCGATATGTGCACTGTTCAGTCAATGGGGATACATGCCAAATGAGGACTTACCTAAATTCCACCACCCACACGAACATTCACTTTGGGGTGGAGCTGCTGAGGTGTAGGGGGACCTGGAGGAAGGGATCTATGCCATAGTCCTCAGGGGAGAAGGGGAATCGACTGAGTATTCACCCCTTTTCCTTCGTTTCCGACGACTCGAGCCAGGCGGTTGAACTGCCACGGTCGGGTCATTGGAAGCCCACATTGTAATCCGGATGGCGTTTGGATCTCCCTGAACTGCCCTATGGCTGCTGGTCCTTTCTGACCAGCAACTCAGTGGTCGGAGGAATGCTATCGGAGTCGGTGGTCTGCCAGTGGTCAGTTGGAGTACAGGCTGGATGCATCGTAATCCAGCGGTCAGACCGACCGCTTCCGACAAGACCTTCTGCGGTCTGACCATATCCAACAGTTCTGCGGAAGGTGGTCTGACCGGGCATCGTAAACAGGCCCTTAGTTATTTTAAACACAATGCCATCAATATAAACTTTTCTGTTTAACACACAAGTCCTAGACGGTGCTATGAAATAAAGCTAATTTCTGGTGTGCCTATTCACTCAGGGTCGGGCCGGCATGGCTGTACATCAGTCCTCTGAACCACGCCACTATACATGGCATGAATGGGACACTGATGGGCTCTGGGTCTGTTAGCTACCTAAATATCACACCTCAATCCATTGTCATTGGTAGTTACATCTGAGCAGTCGTGATTAAATCTGAAGGTGCCTCTCGTCTGTGGCAAGCACCCCTCAAGAGTGTATTGCGTGCCCTCTCTGACTGTCCTGCACTTCTGGTAAGATCTACATGTGTGTGTACTATTAACTCTACCTCTCCTGCTGCTTTTCCAGAGGAATGCCTCAAATGTGACTGACTCCATCCCTGTCCCTTTGCTCTTTCTGTGAGAGTCTGGCATGTGACTCACTCTTCCCCAGTCCTAGCATTTCAGCAGCACCAGTCTCACATATCCCTAAATTTGACAAGCAAGTGGTGACAATTCTCTCAACGTTACCAAATACTCGACAAAGGACGGTATTCGGACAAAATATCGAGTATAAAATATTGAGATGCAGAAATATTGAGTTTTTAATATTGTGATCCACAAATATCGTGATGCAGGAATATTGTTGACAAGTGGAGGTGAGAGGAACATTGGTAGAGTCCTGGTGTCCTAGGAGTGGGGCAGGAGCAGGAACACAACACCCACCATCTTTCGCAGCCGGTGCCACTTCGCCATTTCTGCGCCCAGAGGTGCTTCAAAAACTGGCCAAGGCTCCCGCAGCACGGGACCTCATTTTTTTATTGCAGTGGCACAGGAGCAGGACCACAACACCCACCATCCTTTGTGGCCTGTGCCTCCTCACCCTTTCTTCACCGGGAGGTGCTTTAAAAACAGGTTCGGGCTCCTGCAGCGCGGACCCCATTTTGTTGTTGCAGTGGGGCACGAGCAGGACCACAACACCCACCATCCTTTGTGGCCGGTGGCCTCGAATATAGTCAGCAAAGGAGTCGGGGGAGGTTATTGTGTATCCCTTGGTGATTTAGTTCCCTATCCTATTCCTTCAGGTAGCGTTCTAATGCCCTCAAAGCAAGATATACCTGGTAAAAGGAAAAGAGGCCCTCTTAAAGAACCCTTACTCAAGAAATCAAAGAGACCCAAAAAGACCTCATCTATTCCGACTACTCCTAATCCTCAATTAGAAATACAGGAAATTACACAGTCTCCGACAAATTTAGATATTTTACTGGACAAGCTTATTTTAATTTTGCAACCTATAAGGCAATGGCTAGACTCTATTGAGTTAAGGATCCTAAATATAATGAAAAATGGCTTACTTGTTCTGAGAAATTTAGATGTATATGCAAAACAGATGCTTGCACTACCGAATTCATCTCTAAATGTACTTGCTACTGTATTTGAACTGGAATCTAGCATAATCAATCGGAAGAAACATGGGCCAAATACAACCAAGATTCAGTCTATTCTTGAGCCATTGCCTAGAGCACAGGGCACACACTGGAGGCTAGTCCTTGCATAACCCAAACGTCAGCCGAAGGGACAGATGCTAGACCACCCCAGAAAATAGGAAACTCTCCTATCAGGGACCAATTGCCCTGCCCTATTTTTGAGCGTATGAGGGGAGGTAACCATCAGACGTTATGTATTCCACCAGCTGCCTGCCCTCTTGTCCTAGTATTGGTTAATGCACCAGTCCTAAATTTGGCACAAGAAGAATCCACTGCCCAACCTATGAACAAAGCAAGGCATTGGATTTCCAAGTATGCCAGGATGGGGCCTTATATTCAAGATCATCTGATTATGGCTAGGAGAACACCATGGGTTTTCCAATCACCTAAGAATTGTATTGTGGATTGTATTTTCTTAATTTTGATAACGCGAAGGTTGAGGGAGAATTATTAGCACAACTTCCAATAGCGCTACCACCCGGGTCTCAGATATATCCTGTCCCTCTTGGTTATTTTTACAGACCAGCTTACAACTTGAAACACAGCCTTATAGGACAGATTGTGGTCCAGAGATTGATAGAAATCATTATATTTAAACCCCTTCCTTGCTGCCGTCACCCGACGGCCGTCGCAAGCACTACCTTGGTAGTGCTGCGCACGTCCGTTGACCGACGCAGCCCCGCCCACACAATAGAACCCCCGCACTGCGGCAAAATTATCCCCGCCGTAAAGGGGTTAAGAGAAAACTTGACAATCCCAACCATAAATAGATTTCTCCCAATAGAAGTCTGGACTACTGTGATTGACTTGCTAGCCCCTTTTCCTCACCTATTCTAACTAGCTTAACAGGGCATAATAGAAAAATAATTCAGACAGTGATGATATTGGCGCAATCGGAAATGTAATTACTAAGGCCTCAGAGGCAGTGGGTTCTACTGGGGCTCTAGAGGATGCATACTACAAGGGGACTGAGTTAGCTGTAATAGAGAGATCAAAGTTATAATAGAGAATACTAGTAATATTAGTAATAGAGAGAACTAACTCTTTTTTTATCATGGAATATTGAGGGATATAAAAATAAAAAGGATAATAAGGAGTGGCTAAGTAAAATAATACATTTTCAGATTATATGTGTCCAAGAAACTTGGAAAGTGGAACCAACCTATTTAAATGGCCAGCAGTCCTTTAATGCCCCAACCCTTCCATCTATAGGAGGGAGAGTAAAGGGGGGTATTCTTACTATGATAGCAAATACAACCACTCCTAAAGTTTTGACATTCTGGAATAATTCTCCTTACTTTCATATATTAATAATAAAAGGGTATAACAACTGGGGTTTATTGTTAATAAATTATTACAAAAATAATTTTGAGAATTCTGCATCAGTCACAGAGGGCCTAGATAGGGTTATAGAAAACCTAATTCTTCGTCACTCGATTCCTTTACAAATTCTCTGGGTGGGCGATTTTAATATAAGAAAGTGTCCAAGTGATGAACCAAAACTCTGTGGGATAGTGTACCAAAATGGTGATCAAATACCCCATTTTATGCACTCATCTTATGGAAGCTTGCTAAATTCCACATGTAATATGGTTTGGAGGGATGATGGTAAAAAGATGAGGAAATCTGCACCCAAACCCATTCTTGCAAGAAAAAATGGGTATACATTAAGGAGGGATAAAATGGATAAGGTCTCTTTAATTACTAAGACCATGAATACCAATTACAATGATGTCCTGCTTTGCTTAGATCCCATGACAAATGACATGGAGGTTGTTGAAGCATTTAAAAAGATCCTAGTAGAATTAAAACTACAATTAACCTGCCCAAGGCCTACCCATATGGTTCGCGAATATCATTGGTTTCATAAAACCTGCTCTAAAGCTTCAGCAAATCTACGCAAAGCTCTAAAAACTCAACCAAGATAAAAATATATCATCCGAACCTTAAGGGCAAATTATAAACTGGCTGGAGTAAATAGGCAGAAGCAATTGAAGCCGGAGACATGGGATAATTTAAAGCCGCTTCACTCCAAAATTATTGCAAAGCCTTTTGTTCTGTGATGAATTCCCCCTTATGGCTGGAAAAGGAGGGTTCAACCCTTGATGTTCACATAAGTGGAGATAACTAGGTAACCCATTTCAAAGCTATATAACAAAAGGATAAACGTCTTGCTCAGTTTGAGCCTGTCTGCCCTTTTAAGGAGATACATTTTATGTCCTTTAATTTGGAAGAAATTGATCTTGCTCTTTCTCAGTCCCCATCCATGAAAGCAGCAGGCTCAGAGGGGATCCAGGTGGATGTTTTTCTTGCGAATAGAGAATTATGGTCCCCCCCTACTGATAACTGTTTTTAATTCAATAGCCAAAAGAGGGCTGCTACCAAGTTGGAAACATTCTCATATATCATACAGAGAATTAGATTTCCCTTTAATTTGTGATACTATTAAAATGGCTCTGCTTTTATTATGGCTATCAATTTGGAAATGTAAAACAGTACCGTTAAACCAAATGATTTTAAAAGATGTGATGAAGTTAGATTATACTCTAAAAATTCCATGGATATCAAATGTTAGAGAATCTCTCATCTCGCTGGGTCTGATGGATTTGTATGTTACTCCAACTTTGTGCGAAAGCTTTCCTTAAAGTAAGTTGAAAGAAATGTTCATGTAGAAATGTAAAAGGGACAGATGGGAGAGCCATAAAGGGAAAAGTACAGTACTGACATACCAAGCCTTACCGAAAGCACAGTATGGCTCCTCATCATACCTCTCTATTGTAGAGAATACCCTACATCATTTTATTCTGACAAGATTTCACTTGAACTATGTACCACTTATGATGGGTTATCCTCTAAATGTATATTAATTAAGCCATCTCTCCCTCTGCCCCTGTGACGGAAAGTCGAAACAAACTAATCTGCACATATTATTCTTTTGCTTTTTTATGTCACAGAATGGAAGAAGTTTATTGCACCATTGGTGTGAAAATTTAACTTGCGATATTTTAAGGAGGCATTATTGGTTATTCAACACCTAGAAACCACTTTGTCTGTTATACAATTGCCTCCTATTTATTGGCATCTATAAAGACGTGAGGTGCCTTAAATACTTTAACAACCGAATAAGGGGATGAGTGCGATGGTTGCTTTAAAAGGACTGTCCATGTTCAGGACACATGCTGAACGTAGAACATATAATATCAAATATGTGTGTGATTTTAAATGGTTTTGCCGCTATGCTCTTAAATGGAACTGTGATACATTACATTTTATATGATCCATTTTAAACTATGGCTTCTGTTTTAAAAAAAAAATGTATAATCTTAACTGATTTGCCTGCTGCTTTGGATTTTGTTGGAATTATTTTTAATGTCTCATATATAAGAAATCAATTTTGTCAAATGTACTTTTATGCATTTTATCTTTGAAATGCGAAATAAAGTTTAAAGTTGACAAGAATATCGATTTTATAAGGTAAGTAATATGAATGTTAAAAATATCTATGTTGTTAATATCGTTTATAAAAAGTATTGTTGTTAGTAATATCATTTTTAATCATTTTGATATATTTTAGTATATGTATTAATTGTATATATTATAAAATGGTGTATAATTATTGTTAATGCTTTTTAATATTGTTTTTAAATTTGTTGTTGTTTTTAAATATAATTTAAGTGTTTATTGTAATTCCTAAGGTCATAGCTGGTTGCGGGGTTTGTAGAGGTACAGGGTGGGAAGTACATTAATTATAATTATTAAGAACTCAATTTTCCAACCATTCCTTTGTGACAATGGAGTTGGAGATTGAAGGGGGCGGGAGGATTCAATCCAGGTGGCAGATGGATCGTCTCCTCCTGCAAAACCCTCTGTGGGTAGCCGAAACCAAAATGTGGATATTGGAGTTTTTTTTAATAAATGAAAATACGGCAGACATTTTTTCAGTCTGGGGCGGGTTTAAGGCAGCCATTCGGGGAAGATGATTGCGTTCTCAGCCGCTCTGTCGCGAAAAAGGTGGGATAATATTAATCAACTCCAACAGGCGGTAGACAATGCAATGAGCTCCAGAGACACTCAGCCCCAGGGGACTGGGGTTGCCAGGACTCAGCTAGAAAGGGCAAAGCTTGCTTTAAAAGAGTTCTTTTTAATTGAAGAAAAATATAGCTCCAGAACCTACCAACAACAAATTTATGAGGAGAGCCAAATGGTGGGAAAAATGCTTGAAGGGCTAATAGAAACCAAACAGGAGAAAGCCTTGAAATCGGAAATCATTGATCCAAAGACCCAAGATATTATAAGGGATAAAGAAGGTATAGCTCTAGTTTTTATGGAACATTACTCACAGCTTTATGCTACAAAATATGAGGTAGGACTGGGCCAAATTCACAAATATTTTAATGAAGTAAATCTCCCAGTCTTACCCGGGCCGTTAACGGAACAACTTGACCGTGATATTTTGGATGCAGAAATCTTAAATGTGGTGAAATCATTCTCAGGGGCCAAGGCCTGTGGAACAGATGGGCTCCCAATTGAATTTTATAAAATCTTTTCCAAAGAACTAATTCCCTTTTTGGCAAAATTATTCAATATAGTTAGACTGGGAGGCACTGTTACCCCTAGCTTTAAGGAGTCTATCATCATTACTTTTGTCAAAAAAGGGAAGAACCATTAGGATGGTTAATTCTTATAGGCCGATTAGACTCCTTAACGCCAATTTTAAAATTTTAATGAGAATATGGGCTCAACGTTTCACCCGAATTGCCCAGGCTTTAATTCATGCCGATCCGTCCGGGTTTGTGGCAGGGAGGTCCTTGTCCTCTAATGCTGGGTTTTAATCCAGGCCCTTGATTTTTCAACAAACTACAAAACACCAACTTTAGTTACGATGGTCAACGCCAAAAATGCGTTCGACATAGTAAATTGGGATGTACTTTTTTATGGAATGCAAAAATTTGGCATTCCTGTTCAGATAATTAACATGTTGAACAACATCTATCAAGGTGCCCAAGCCCGGGTGGTAGTAAATGCCAAAACTATAATATAATAATAATAATAATACAGAGTTTTATAAAGCGCGTACAGTTACCTCAGTAGGGGTGTCCCGGCGCTAAGTGTGCAGTGCAAGCAAATGCCTGATGAGGCAGAGGGAAGGACGCTCATTACTCAAAGAGCCACGTTTTCAGTAGCTTCCTGAAAGTGGCTTCAGATGGTACCAACTGTATAACCAGCGGTAGAGTGTTCCAGAGCTTAGTCACGCTTGCTGAGAAGGTTCTGCCCCCCCTCCGGGCACGCCTAACTCGAGGGACACAGAGTTGGAGCAAGGAGTTGGAGCGGAGATGTCTCGACTGTACATATCTGGGGAGACGAGCCTTAAGGTAGTAGGGACAGGTTCCATGTAAGGCTCTAAATGCCAGGGTTAGGGCCTTAAATTTAATTCTGCTAGCTACCGGAAGCCAGTGTGGTCTATACAAATGCAGAGAGACACGTTGCTTGAATGGAATACGCTTTACCAGTCTCGCAGCCGCATTTTGAACGGTTTGTAGCCGTTGGATCAGATACTTCGGAAGGCCCAAGTATAAACCGTTAGCATAATCCAGCCTTGAGGTGACCATAGCATGGATTACCGTTTTACGGCATCCCTCTGGCAAAAGCCGGAGAAATTTTCGTAAGTTTCTCAATTTGCTTAAACATCCTCCGACCACCTGTTGAATGTGGGGCAGAAAGGATAAGCTATCATCCCACTGCACTCCCAGGTTTTTAGCCTTAGTACTGGGGGTGGGCGCCGTGCCCATCTCTGTAGGCCACCAGAGTTTAGCAGAGGGGTGAGGGCCTTTCCCAAAGAAAAGCACCTCGGTTTTTTCGGCATTCAGCTTCAACTTGTTAGTGTTCATCCAGCTAGCCACGTCACGAAGACATCCCTTGAAGTTAGCAAATGCTGCCTCTGATGCCTCCGAGTAGGGAAAAACTAACTGGGTGTCATCGGCATACGAAATTGCAGTGACACCCCAGTTAGAAATGAAAGTAAAAAGTGGGGCTAAGTAAATGTTAAAAAGCGGGCTGAGTGCCGAGCCTTGTGGTACTCCACAGTCCAGGCGCCTAGCTTTGGATACAAAGGTCCCCAATGCTACCTTCTGGGACCTATTAGACAAATAAGAATGAAGCCAGCCGAGCGCCTGGTCTTGTAGTCCTACCTCCGCCAATCGATGCAGAAGCCTTCCGTGGTCAACCGTGTCAAAGGCGGCCGATAGATCCAGGAGCACCAGCATAGCAGATGCCCCTGAATCCAGCGACCACCTAACTGACTCGGCCACCTCAATCAGGGTGGTCTCAGCACTGAAACCTGCCCTGAAGCCCGATTGGGTTTCATGCAGAATTTTATTGTCCTCCACAAACCTATTTAGTTGTCGTTGGATCAATTTCTCCAACATTTTGCCAGGAGCCGCCAATTGTGAGATTGGTCGCAGATTGCTAAGATCCTCCGGATCTCCATTCGCTTTCTTTTTCAGAGGAAGCAGTGTGGCATGTTTCCAACAATCCGGAAACACTCCCGAGGAAATCGATGTATTCCACACATGCTGGAGAACGGGCGCAATTGAATCTGCCATCAGACTCCAGAGCTTAGGTGGACAGGGGTCATCAGGAGACCCGGATTTACACCTTTTTATTTCTTGCAGGGCCTCAGGTAGCGAGATCGTCTGGAATTGACATAGGAACACCAGAGGACAGCTAGCCTCGGCCATATCCTCTTTTTCCGTGGATCTTGGCAGGGAGAAGGAATTGTAAACTTTCTTAATTTTATTATCAAAAAATTCCGAGATGCTATCGCAGAGTGCTACCGAAGGGACAACCTCTGTCTCGATACATCTAGGTTTAAAAAAGGACTGTACTATTTTAAAAACTTCTTTACTTGAATGATCTGCTTGCTGAATGGAGGTGGCAAAAAAATATTTTTTAGCCTTTCTTATTGATTTGTGAAGTTCACGAATGGCTGCCCGGTAGCGGGCACTTGCCAATTCACAATAATTTGCCCTCCACAGCCGTTCCAATCTTTTACAGGCAGATTTTTCCGCCTTTAGTTCCTCTGAGAACCAGGGAGCCGAGGGAGATTTCCTCCGTGACATTGCTCATTTAACTGGAGCAACATCCTCCACCATGTCACTAATCCATTTTTTCACAGCATTGGCATCAATATTTGTGTTGACGGTGAGGGGCGGGGGGTTCCAGGCTAAGGCAGGACCGATAATTTGTGGTCTCAGATTTTTCCACTGTCTCTGCAAAACAGAGCGTTTTCCGCCCTCCAACCTCCCCCCCAGTGCTGAAATGGCAAAAGGAACTAGAGCATGGTCTGTCCACAGCAATGGCCGTGGAGCCTCCATTGACATATCCCTGATGTTGGAGAATATTAGGTCAAGCGTGTGACCTGCTCTATGCGTGGGTCCAGTGGTCATGAGTACCAGGTTGGCCGCACTTAGAGTGGAAATGAGCTGTTCTGCCCGAGGGCAATCAGCTCTATCAGCATGCACATTAAAGTCCCCCACCACTACAAAGTGCGGGTGGAGGAGGGAGTGTTGGACAAGAATATCCATAAGCACAGTAAAGTTCTCTTCTGAACAAGCCGGGGGTCGGTAAATGACAAAGCCCGCCAAGGATTGTTGAGGAGAGATTTGGAGACAGAAGTACAAGCCTTCCACCCCTGCAATCGTGGTTGGTGCTGAAGATGTAAGTTTGTACTGATCCTTAAGAATGAGGGCCACACCTCCACCCCTTCTGTTTCCATCTCGATTAGAGAAACACATTTTAAAGCCTGGAGGCACAGCTAAGGAGATGGCAATCATATTATGATCATTCAGCCATGTTTCTGTCAGAAACAGGGCGTCCCACTCTGCACTTTCCAACAGTAGCCAAATGTCCTCCGCATGTTTTGGTAACGATCTACAGTTGAGCAGGCCAGCGTTAAAACTACAGATCAAAGGGCCAACTGGGACTTTAGGTTTGTGTGTGTCGAAAGTCACCCCACAGTGCAAACATACCTGAGATAGGGTATCTTTAGATAAATCAGCCCTTGCGGCTTTACATGACAGTGTCGGCCTCAAAGACAGCAGGTCCTCACCTGTCCAAGTGATCCTTCCAATGTCACTCCCCGACCGGGCAGCATAACTGGCCGAGGCCGTGTTCCGGGCGCAGACGGGCTTGCCTTTGGCGCGCCTTCGGCGCGCCGTCGGCGCGTCCGCTGCGCGGTCGCGTTCTCATCTACCTTTATGGGCGAAAAACCCGGATATGAGACGCCCAGAGGGGGAGGAGTCGCGTCCCTCCGTTCAAGCGGCACAACAGCCGTGACGGAACGGGGACCGACCAGGTAAGTGCAGGGGGAGACAGAGTGTAAATACAGTGTGTAAGAAATCTGTCACTCGACTTCAAACACGGAGTTTAAAAAATAATTCTGAAGCTCCAATGAGTCCCAGCAATTTATCACACAATTGTTAAAAAATGAAACTCTCGCAGTTTTCAGGTCACCCAGCTGCTGCCAGCTTGCACAAATCACCTCTATAAAAAACTATAGAGGCAATAAATATAAATCCCCCATAATGTTCACCTTTTTTTATTGAACCTTTAGCTATAAGAATTCGTGGAAACCCTAAAACTAAACCCCCAATAGAAGGAATGGCGAAATAAAAATTATTCGCAGATGACATAATTCTATATCTGTGACCCGACAAAGAAAATCTCGATCAGGCTCTACACGAATTCAGTCACTTTGAATTGATTGGTGGATATAAAATAAACCAAAACAAAACCGAGGTTTTAACACTAAGGGCCAGATGTAGGTAGGCTTTTACCGGGTGGTAACGGCCGAATTCGGCCGTTACCACCCGGTAAAAGCAATTTGACATGTAGGTCCCTGTAATTTACAGACTCGGTAAATTTACCGGTAGGTAAATTTACCGAGTATGTAAAATACCGAGTCTGTATCATTACTGATTCCGGACAATTGGTATGTAGGTGGGACTCTTCTGAGTCCCACAAGCAGTACCACATCGGTATTTTACCATCAAATACTACTTGATGGTAAAATACCGTTTCTGGTGTGCATGCACATGTGTGCATGCACACCTATGCCATATGACAGGCAGACCTGCCCTTAGGGCAGGTATGCCTGCCACATGGCACCCGAGCCTCTTTTGGGGGTGCCAGAGGGTGTCAAAGTGACACCCCCTGCACCCTTGTGACAGTCGGTATTTTCCGATGTGGTAAATACCGACCGGTATATGCCCAATCAATCCTATGGGCTTCAAAGCCCATAGGAATGCATGGGCATTAACTGGTCGGTATTTACCACATCGGAAATTACCGACTGTTTCCGATTCGGTAATTGCACATCTGCAATTACCTACATCTCGGTATTTTTATTTTCCGACCTCTTAAATACCGAGTCATACCGACTCGGTATTTAAGAGGTCGGTAAATAAAAATTACCTACATCTGGCCCTGAATGTGGACTGTAATTTTCTACGCCTAAATTAAAAATACCAAGCCCTGAAGGCCGAACCTATTAGATATTTGGGTATATACGTCTCCAATCAATTTGAACTATTTAGCGATGTGCAACAAAATTTAAATTATGCTAGACAGGTGGACTCTTTTACCGTTAACTGATTGGTTGTGTAGCACTCATTAAAATGTCTATTCTTCCCTTATTGTTTTTTCTTTTTATAAATGTACCACTTAAGATTAATTCCCATTACTTTAAAGAGATCGAATCGATGATCAGGGACTTTGTATGGAATAGGAAAGCTTCTAGGGTTAAGCTGCCCATAATACAGTTAAGAACCGCTCAGGGGGTCTAGCGCTACCAAATATTCATACTTATTATATGACAGCGATCTTGGATCTGTCAGCACGTCTACTGGAACCTAATGGTCTGTTAGATATGTTTTTCTATGACAGAATTATCCAGGAGCCTGGATCGCAAGTTCCTACATTTTTAAAAACAGCTAAATTACCAAAGAAGACCCGATACAAGGCTGTCTGAGATTTCTCCGATAGACTACAGCCCTTTTTTTAAACAAGCTGGGTTTGCTGGTTTTTATTATTTGAAATTAGAGGAGTGTAAAATCTACGGCCTTCAAATCCACTCTAGAAGGCTCAAAAGATGGAAGGACTGTGGTCTAGGAGAATTGGGCCTCGTCCTTACCTCACGGAAACTAATCACCTGGCAAGAGGTCTTAGATAGATCTGATAATCGACTAAAACCTGAGTTTTTGGAGTATCTCCAGATTGTAAACCTTATAAATAAATATAATCTGTTATCATGCGAGATGCCATCAGTAAATGCTAATGCCTTATACAAAGCCAAATTGAAGGGGGTGGGAAATTGGTATATCTTACTGGGAAAGGGTGAAGAGTCCCCCCTGGTTGAAGAAGTTCTGGCCAAAATAACCCGTGAAACCAACTGTTCCTTCTTGGGTCAGAAATGGGAGGCTATAGCCCAGATAGGAAGTAAGGCCCTTAGAGCAGCCAATTTTAAAAGGATGGCCGTTTTATCTCGGTGGTTGGCCTATTTCACCCGGAAAGTTCTTAATAAATGTTTTTCGGGAGTGGAAAAGAAATGTTTTCATTGTCATGCTCGAGTTGGGGTGATTGGCTCCATATATTCTTTACATGTCCAAAATGTGAAACATTTTGACGTAAGATCTTTGCGTCAATAAGCCACGCCATTAATAAGACGCTTGACCCTGAGGCAGAAGTGGCTCTTTTTGGCATTTTAAAAAAAGGGCCTGACCAAAGCCTAAGAGACAAACACGGAGATTTGTTCCCTAGTAGCTTGTTCCCTAATCCTTCAAATTTGGAGGTCTGAGGATGTTCCTTCCTACTCAAAATGGGTGAACAAAATGTGAAGGACAAGGAGGTTTGAAGAGGCCTACGCAAGAGAGTCGGCAATGAAAAAGTTTACTAATGTTTGGAAGTTCTCCGATGTCTGGGAATCTATGACTGATATTTAGCACCTTAGCACTCAGCACTTTATTTTTGTATGTTCAAGGATAGTCACGATTGCACTTTAATATGCAGGGCTCTTTGCCTAGATAGAATGTTACCAATCAATAAAAACGATCCATATTGGGGGGCAAAGGTAAACAATAATAATAATATATGCTGTTGTTTAACCCTGCAATATTGTAGTATTTAGCGCTGTTAGCACTTTTGAAACTAGGATGGTAGGAACGTTAGCATTTGGCACTTTCTTCTTATATGTTTAAGGGAAGACTCAACTGTATTTTAATGCAGCAGGGCTTTTTTCACTAGATAGAATGTTTATTCATTTAATGAATACGATCTATATTGTTGTGTAAAGGTAAACAACAACATTAACGTTAGCAATTGGTCAACCCTGCTGTATTTTAACATGTAGCACTGCTAGCACCTTAGAAATCATGGAAGTAGGAACATTGTTTTCTGTTGTTTTTTTTTTTTTGATAATGTTATCGACCAAATGATCTTTCCAGACTTCGCTTGTCTTTCCTAAAGGTTTTTTTGTTATTCCCGATCATTGATTGTTGTACATTGTATAGATTGCCTATCTGCTCTGTTCAATAAAAAATAAAATAAATAAAAAATAATTTATTTTTACTTAATTATTTCATTGATAATTAATTATGTAAATTGTGTAGTTAAGATATTTTCAAGTTACATATCAGGTGTGGGTTGTTGAATTTGTTGGGGTAAAGGGTGGTAAGTTAAATAAATTGAATATAAATAATGAAATATTTATTGTTTAATCAATAATTATGTAAATTGTGTAAATAAGATATTAAGTTTTATATCAGGTGCATGTTGTTGGGCTTGTAGGGGTAAAGGGTGGGAAGTTAATTAAATATAATTAATTTGTTATTGATTAAATATTATTGATTGTTCAATTGATAATTATGTAATATGTATAATTATTATATATTTTTAAAATATATTATAGATGTAGGTTGTTGGTTTTTGAGGGGTACAGGGTGGAAAGTTAATTAAGAAATAATTTATAGATAATTAATTATTATTTTGTTGTTAATTATTTAATTGATCATTATGTAAATTGTGGAATTATCATATTTGTTAAGTTGTATTTTAGTTGTGTGTTGTTTGCTTTGTAGAGATAGACGGGTCGATTCCGATTTGGGAAAAAAAAACGGCTGTACGATTTGTATCCGGAGCCCTTGTTGTACGAATCGTACCCGTCCTTCTGAGTCGCGTAGTATGATCCGTATCCCGTGAATCCGTCCGAATCGTCGCGATCCGTACGTATTGCAGGGCTGAAACCGTGAACAGTACGACTCGTACACATGCCGTACGACTCGTACACATGCTGTACGACCCGACGAGTACGATCCAGACCGGGGTATGAGGAAGCGATTCGTACGGTCCACGTCAGGTAAGGACGAGTCGTACAGAAAAGCACAGAAACACATACACACCGTACGGTCCGTACACCCATGATCGCAGGGGTACTTCCCCGTGAGTGCTTGGCTTATGTACAAGGAAGAACGGTACGAGGCGGGCAGAGTTAATATCTGCGGGGGCACCTCCTGCCCAAGCACCCGTACGCGAGTGAGCAGAGCTGGTGTAGAGTAGAAGCGGATATATATGTATATATATATATATATATATATATATATATATATATATATAACGAACCTCCTTCGCCTGGAAGAAAGTAGAAGCCACAGCAGGGGACAGTGTGGAAGCCTTTATTCACACCAACAAGGCGAATGCATTTCGGCTATATCTTGCCTTCCTCAGCGCCACAAGTGTCCCGGGAAAACTGCCATACACGCCCCAGTAATGTCCTGCTGCCTATAATAGCCATGTGACTTAGGCCCCGCCTTCGATGTTGTAGGCCAACCTGTTGCAGTTCCGGGCATCATCAGGAACTGTAACTCCCAGAATGCATCTGTTTGCTTCCAGGTAGGTAGTGCGTTGAAATAACACCCAAATGGTGAGGCGCAAAGCAGGGTGGCATGAGTGGAATCCCAGGTCTTGTTCGTGGTGAAAATCAAATGCTTCCTTATGTCCCCTTACCGCTCCAGCCCCGAAGTTGCAGGTCAAATGTTCACGGGGGCGGCGGTGACAGTGCACGCTGCCCAGTGGCGGGGAGAATATCCTCGCAACCGTGTCAATCCTTTCTGTACCTCTTGGCGGGTCCGGACCGAACCAATCCCTTGGTGATAAAGAAATGCCGAAGCAAAGCAAGGCCAGAGAAGTCCGGGCCAACTTGATGGAGCGGGGGCTTCACAGCTGCGCCTCTGGCAACGACGCAGAAAATATCTAACGAACCTCCTTCGCCTGGAAGAAAGTAGAAGCCACAGCAGGGGACAGTGTGGAAGCCTTTATTCACACCAACAAGGCGAATGCATTTCGGCTATATCTTGCCTTCCTCAGCGCCACAAGTGTCCCGGGAAAACTGCCATACACGCCCCAGTAATGTCCTGCTGCCTATAATAGCCATGTGACTTAGGCCCCGCCTTCGATGTTGTAGGCCAACCTGTTGCAGTTCCGGGCATCATCAGGAACTGTAACTCCCAGAATGCATCTGTTTGCTTCCAGGTAGGTAGTGCGTTGAAATAACACCCAAATGGTGAGGCGCAAAGCAGGGTGGCATGAGTGGAATCCCAGGTCTTGTTCGTGGTGAAAATCAAATGCTTCCTTATGTCCCCTTACCGCTCCAGCCCCGAAGTTGCAGGTCAAATGTTCACGGGGGCGGCGGTGACAGTGCACGCTGCCCAGTGGCGGGGAGAATATCCTCGCAACCGTGTCAATCCTTTCTGTACCTCTTGGCGGGTCCGGACCGAACCAATCCCTTGGTGATAAAGAAATGCCGAAGCAAAGCAAGGCCAGAGAAGTCCGGGCCAACTTGATGGAGCGGGGGCTTCACAGCTGCGCCTCTGGCAACGACGCAGAAAATATCTAACGAACCTCCTTCGCCTGGAAGAAAGTAGAAGCCACAGCAGGGGACAGTGTGGAAGCCTTTATTCACACCAACAAGGCGAATGCATTTCGGCTATATCTTGCCTTCCTCAGCGCCACAAGTGTCCCGGGAAAACTGCCATACACGCCCCAGTAATGTCCTGCTGCCTATAATAGCCATGTGACTTAGGCCCCGCCTTCGATGTTGTAGGCCAACCTGTTGCAGTTCCGGGCATCATCAGGAACTGTAACTCCCAGAATGCATCTGTTTGCTTCCAGGTAGGTAGTGCGTTGAAATAACACCCAAATGGTGAGGCGCAAAGTAGGGTGGCATGAGTGGAATCCCAGGTCTTGTTCGTGGTGAAAATCAAATGCTTCCTTATGTCCCCTTACCGCTCCAGCCCCGAAGTTGCAGGTCAAATGTTCACGGGGGCGGCGGTGACAGTGCACGCTGCCCAGTGGCGGGGAGAATATCCTCGCAACCGTGTCAATCCTTTCTGTACCTCTTGGCGGGTCCGGACCGAACCAATCCCTTGGTGATAAAGAAATGCCGAAGCAAAGCAAGGCCAGAGAAGTCCGGGCCAACTTGATGGAGCGGGGGCTTCACAGCTGCGCCTCTGGCAACGACGCAGAAAATATCTAACGAACCTCCTTCGCCTGGAAGAAAGTAGAAGCCACAGCAGGGGACAGTGTGGAAGCCTTTATTCACACCAACAAGGCGAATGCATTTCGGCTATATCTTGCCTTCCTCAGCGCCACAAGTGTCCCGGGAAAACTGCCATACACGCCCCAGTAATGTCCTGCTGCCTATAATAGCCATGTGACTTAGGCCCCGCCTTCGATGTTGTAGGCCAACCTGTTGCAGTTCCGGGCATCATCAGGAACTGTAACTCCCAGAATGCATCTGTTTGCTTCCAGGTAGGTAGTGCGTTGAAATAACACCCAAATGGTGAGGCGCAAAGCAGGGTGGCATGAGTGGAATCCCAGGTCTTGTTCGTGGTGAAAATCAAATGCTTCCTTATGTCCCCTTACCGCTCCAGCCCCGAAGTTGCAGGTCAAATGTTCACGGGGGCGGCGGTGACAGTGCACGCTGCCCAGTGGCGGGGAGAATATCCTCGCAACCGTGTCAATCCTTTCTGTACCTCTTGGCGGGTCCGGACCGAACCAATCCCTTGGTGATAAAGAAATGCCGAAGCAAAGCAAGGCCAGAGAAGTCCGGGCCAACTTGATGGAGCGGGGGCTTCACAGCTGCGCCTCTGGCAACGACGCAGAAAATATCTAACGAACCTCCTTCGCCTGGAAGAAAGTAGAAGCCACAGCAGGGGACAGTGTGGAAGCCTTTATTCACACCAACAAGGCGAATGCATTTCGGCTATATCTTGCCTTCCTCAGCGCCACAAGTGTCCCGGGAAAACTGCCATACACGCCCCAGTAATGTCCTGCTGCCTATAATAGCCATGTGACTTAGGCCCCGCCTTCGATGTTGTAGGCCAACCTGTTGCAGTTCCGGGCATCATCAGGAACTGTAACTCCCAGAATGCATCTGTTTGCTTCCAGGTAGGTAGTGCGTTGAAATAACACCCTAATGGTGAGGCGCAAAGCAGGGTGGTAATATTATTTGTTGTAATTGATAATTATTATACATTGTAATAATTATGTCATTTGTTTAATTTTTGTTAAAAATTGGACAAATCATTTTCAAATTTAAATATTGATATTTTTTGTTATTTAATAGAGTTGTTAAAATGTGTTATTTTTTTGAAGTGAACTACTCTCTCTCTCTACTGTTGCACCAACTGGAGTGGAAATAGTAGATTTGACCCCTCCTGAGTCTAATGATTTCCCTACTGTTGCACAGACTGGAGTGGGAATAGTAAATTTGACCCCTCCTGAGTCCAACACTTTCCCTACTGTTGCACAGACTGGAATGGGAATAGTACATTGTACCCCTCCTGAGTCCAACACTTTCCCTACTGTTGCACAGACTGCAGTCGGAATAGTACATTTTACTCCTCCTGAGTCTAATGCTCTCCCTACTGTTGCACTGACTGGAGTGGGAATAGTGAATTTGACCTCTCCTGGGTCCAATGCTTTCTCTATTGTTGCCCAGACTGGAGTGGGAATAGTCATTTTTCCCCTCCTGAGTCCAACGGTTTCCCTACTGTTGCACAAATTGCAGTGGGAATAGTAAAATTGTCCCCTCCTGATTCCAATAATTTTCCTACTGTTGCACAGGCTGAAGTGGGAATAGTAAGTTTTTACCCCTTTGCAATCCAACGCTTTACCTTGTGTTGCACCGACTGGAGTAGGAATAGTTAATTTTACCTCTCCTGAGTCCAACACTTTACCTACTGTTGCACCGACTGGAGTGGGAATAGTAATCTTGACCCCCCCTGAGTCCAACGCTTTCCCTACTGTTGCACAGTATAGCAAGAGAATAGTAAAATGTGCCCCTTCTGAGCCCAACGCTTTCCCTACTGTTGCGCAAGCTGGAGTGGGAATAGTACATTTTATTCCTCCTGAGTATATAATCTGTATCAAAAAGTTTGTGTTGTTGCTATATATATATATATATATCGAGAAAGGCGACTGCCGAAACGAGTCTGGTGTTGTAATCAGGAAATAAACGAATATCCTGACTTATTCCCCGTGAGTGCTTGGCTTATGTACAAGGAAGAACGGTACGAGGCGGGCAGAGTTAATATCTGCGGGGGCACCTCCTGCCCAAGCACCCGTACGCGAGTGAGCAGAGCTGGTGTAGAGTAGAAGCGGATATATATGTATATATATATATATATATATATATATATATATATATATATATCGCTCAAAATCCTTTCAGTCTTTCCCAGAAAGAACAAACAGCACTCGAGAATGGAATTTCTGACACGCTAGATTTTATTCATCGGAGGGGGTGCACACAGACGCGTTTCGGCGGTCTGCCTTCGTCAGTGTGTGATATATATATATATCCACCGAAAGCAGGTTTGCACATTTGAAGGAAGCCACTCGAGGAAAAAAAAATTCTCGTAAATTTATTGTCAGCTTGCAGACAGAGAATACATCAGCCACTGTCATCTCAGTTCATACGCCGGACGCGTTTCGGGAGCTTCTCATCCCTTTTTCTGCGGCGTTTCAATGGCAGAAACTGTAAGCACAGTATGACGTGCACACCTTCATTTGTATACCTGCCCCTGGGCGTGGCCAAATGCAAGGCATCCTGGCTCTTGTAGTGCGCCGTCCATTTCTTCCCCATGAGGGTGTGCAAAGCAGTTCAAATAAACCAATGTCTTTCCCATGTGGGTAGATGAGATTTGCTGCGATTCTGTGCCCCGCTTTGTGCCTGACAATAAGAGTGAGCGGGCGCTTCCTGCAAAAACGCCAGCCCGATCCTCAATCCTTGTCCAAATACTTCCGCATCTGGTAGGACCTGCTCTTCTGCGGTGGGCCTCACTTCACGACCGTGGCCGGCCGTTACACATCCACCGAAAGCAGGTTTGCACATTTGAAGGAAGCCACTCGAGGAAAAAAATGTTCTCGTAAATTTATTGTCAGCTTGCAGACAGAGAATACATCAGCCACTGTCATCTCAGTTCATACCCCGGACGCGTTTCGGGAGCTTCTCATCCCTTCTTCTGCGGCGTTTCAATGTCAGAAACTGTAAGCACAGTATGACGTGCACACCTTCATTTGTATACCTGCCCCTGGGCGTGGCCAATTGCAAGGCATCCTGGCTCTTGTAGTGCGCCGTCCATTTCTTCCCCATCTGGGTGTACGAGCCATACCCCATGTACGATGGGTGGACGAGCCGTACCCCCATTGTACGATAGGTGTACGAGCCGTACTCCCATCGTACAATGGGGGTACGGCTCGTACACCCATCGTACAATGGGGGTACGGCTCGTACACCCATCGTACAATGGGGGTACGGCTCGTACACCCATCGTACAATGGGGGTACGGCTCATACACCCCATGATCGCAGGGGTACGGTGCGTACCCCTGCGATCATGGGGTGTACTGACCGTACGGTGTGTGATGTGATGCAGCGCGCGCAATGAAATTCGTTTTATTTATTTAAATGCTTACTTACCTGTAAAACTCCGTAATCCATACATTACTACCCCCCACCCTGCCCCTCCCCCTGCCCACGTCACCGCCCTGCAGTAACTCCTACTGCCGACCGCTACTGAGTGTATGACATAAAACAGGATCAAAACGTATTCCTTTCAAAACTTGTTTTCGATCATCTTTTCACACTGCTAGTATTACCCCTTGCATTCATTGCTCTGTCAATTCCATTAGGCACTACCTGAAAACCATGCAACAAAACATAACACATATACACCAACAGCTAATGGTATTCTGAACCCCTCACCACCGCAGCAAACAAGTGCATTCAAGGATACAGCAGAATTCACAGGATCATCAAATGTCCAAAGCAAATATTGGAGAATCCAGAATGTCTAGCTTTTTCATACTGGAACCTCCTAGTAATAGTTGGACGGCTGCCTGCTTGTAGTCCTTGCCCCCAACTCTGATAGAAAGAAAATCCCATAATGAGACAACTTTGTGGGCTACAACTATTTGGAATCAGGAAGGAGGGCCCATTAGCTGACCAGACTGCATTAGAAGAGTTAAGATACACCCTCACAGAAGATTCACATGAAAAGGAGGCAGGAGATTAATTTTGCATTGCAAGTGGTGAACATAAAAGGCAAGAAGGCTAAATGGGGCTTTGGGGGGGCGGCCGACCAGCGGGAGGCCTGCCACCCCCGGGGAGTTTTGGAGCCGGGGGAGGGGAGGGGAGGGGGGGTTAGAGCCAGCACCGTACGTGGGCTGGTTTTGGGCTACTTGGTAGCCTTGGGCTGGGGTGGGCTGGTTTTGGGCTGGCCCCCTTTATATCCGGACATCTTGAGTCACAGGCCACCATTTTAGAAAGAAGGTGGCTGGTGACACAGCAGCCGGGCGGGGGTGTGGCGGAGGTAATTGATTTAGTAATCATTTGCGGGCGTAAAGATACTGCATGATGATTGTGCATCTATGGAGGTTACGTGCGTTCGTGTAATGGTGACATTCGGCGGTGATAATTTTATTGGCCGTTGGAGGCGCAATAAGCGCTATTGTTGCGCTAGTACGGTAATTGTTGGAGGCGCAACAGGGGCGATTGTTGCGCTGGTACAGTACTTGTGGGTGCCGGTGGTTCGGCGGATTCATTTTGCGGGGGCGCAGGACAGGTTTGGGTTTGAGGCGTTGTGTTCGTGGGGGGAGGGGGGGCGGGTGGTGATGTTGGTGGCCGGGGTGTGCGGTACATGGGGGGCCTCCGGGGGAGTCGGTCTTTCGGGTGGCCCTCCCCGCCCCTTTTCGGGAGACGCGGTGGGTCAGGTCGGCGGCGGTGGACTGGATGAGACGCTGGGGGGCCCTGCCTCGGTTACGTCTTTTGGGAGTGTCTTGGCTCTGGAGCTGGCTTCCGCTGTGCGGCCTCGCCGCTGGTCTTATCCCCCATAGCCGGTTCAGTGAGTGTGATCGGAGGCACGAGACTCTTGTTAGGAACCGGTTCCCTTGGGACATTTCGGTTTTATGATGCGTGATGTGGGGTTATGAAGCGGAATGTCGTGTGAGAATCTCGGTTGGATTTACACAGGGGGCGGACGGGGGTGCCCCCGAGGGGGAGGTGAGCATGGTGGGGGCCCTCGCGAGTCTCCGTCTCTGCGGGCGGGGTGGAGGGGAGGAGGGGGGGTAGGGGTTGAGAGCCTGGGGGGGGATGGTGGAGCTGGCGGGGGAGTGTTCTGCGGCGAGTGTGCGACGGGGGGAGGGGTGCGGGCGAGTGGGGGGGGGTGGGAGGGCCTGGGTGGGGGAATGCCCTCGAGTGGGGGGTGGTGGTGTCCGGCGGGGAACGGAGGTTGGGCAGGTGCGGGGGGGGTTTGGAGGCACGGCGAGTGGGGAGGGGGGGCGTTCGGCGGGGAGTTGGGGACTTTCGGGGGCAGCAGTAGGGGGGTTTGCTCCCCGGCATGTTGGACCACACCTCTTGTTCTGGGCATGGACGCTGAGGTAGGCGCTCGGGAGAGCAGCATGCGGCTCCACTCGACCGAGGGGATGGGCCGACTCTGCCTGGTACGGGCGGTCGTGCTCCCACGAGGGACCATTCTTGGACGCGCGAGGGGTAGCGGTGCCCGATGGGTCAGGACGGCCGCCGGGGTTGAACAGTGCGGATTGTTAATTATTTTATGCAATTGATAATATGACAGACCGGATACAGGGGCATTAGCAGTGAATGAATTGTTTACGCAAGGTTATAGTACATGAGCCATAAGTGACAAGCGTGTGCCAACGAAATACAAGGAGAGTGGCATGTGTGCGGATTACGAAGCGATGTGCTAGTAGTGGTAATCAAGAGTGAGGGTTACGGGGCGGGTGGCCCCCGTGAGAGTATTGGAAACAAACAGATGTAGGAGGAGGAAAACGGGGTGTTATACTGGTCCCGTGGCGTGGGCAGGTTCATAAGAGTCCCGATCACAGGTGCGGAGTGGTACTGCAAGAATGGCAGTCGCATAGACCACGGTGCCCACTGGAACGGCATTTACTAGTGGGAGGGACAAGGAACTTTCTATACCAATGGGTCTGCCTGCAGGTAATAAGGGGG
The DNA here is from genome assembly GCF_964261635.1 of Lissotriton helveticus. Lineage (NCBI taxonomy): Eukaryota > Metazoa > Chordata > Amphibia > Caudata > Salamandridae > Lissotriton > Lissotriton helveticus. The sequence goes on along the minus strand of NC_136065.1, from coordinate 258,580,275 downwards.
TGTGATTTGTCTTTGGAAGGGCCTTGAGGGTGGCGAGCTTTGAGGTCAGTTTGGAAAGCCGGGGAGGAGTTGGTTGGGTCGCTAGATAGCGGGGGAAGAGGAGTGGGAGGCTTGGGGGGTGGGGGGAATTGCTGTAGTCCAGTCTTGGTGAGGACCAGCGATGGGACCATGGGTGTTGAGGTTGTGCTGTGGGAATAAGCGATGGAGCCCATTAAGAGGGCGCAGTTGGTGTCGAGCAGGCTTGGCAATTGTGGTATGGGGTGGGTAGATTGTGTAGTGTGACGGTAGGCCACAGGGTTATGCGTTGGTTACAAAACGTACAAAGTACCAGTAGAGGTATAATACGGAATAAGTGGCAGACACTCCGACATAAGAACTAGCGTTACGTAGGCAATGGTGGCACTTGAAAAAGTGATATGTGTGCAGGTTACAAAACGTACAAAGTACCAGTAAAGGTATAATACGGCAATAAGTGGCAGACACTCAGGCACAAGAACAGGCGTTACGTAGGCAATGGTGGCACTTGGCAAGTACCTAAGCAAACAAACTGTGATGGGTAGCAAACTGTTTGTTACAAGCGAAAGGTGGAAGGAGGGGCCCAGTGCTGGGCAGGAGGCCATGGGCCATTGGAACTGGTGGAGGAGTCTGAGGAGGAGGGGGAGATGCGGAAAGGGGGGGGAGCAAAGTAACGGTGTTGGTAGTATGTTTCAGGTATGCCCACGGCAAGGAGCGCCGAGAGAGACGGCCCCCCCGCCTCCGCTGGTTAGGCGGCGGGATCCGGTGGACGCCAGCCTTGACGCCAGGTAAGGATGGTGGCGGAGTAGGGAAGTGGTTTGAGTAATCCTCGGCTGTGGGTTGGTGCGGATACCGGGGAGCCCGGGGGGTGCCGGGGAATGGCGCGGTATGGAGGGGGGACAAGGGGGGTGCGGGGAGAGGGGAAAAGGGGTCAAGGTTCGGGGCATAGGCTCGTCGCCGGTGAGAGTGGAGGAGTTGAGCCGTCAATGCGATCACAGGGCCAGCGCGGGGCAGGTGGGTAAGGAGGAGAGCGGGGCAGGGAGCCCCCCCCCTCTTTCGGTTCGGAGCTGTGCGGCGGGGTTTGAGGGTTTCCCCTACGGGGTTGGGCGCAGGAAGGAGCCCGGTCAGTCTCGGTGGTCCCAGCAGTGGGCAGGGGTCGGGGGGGGTGTCAGTCGGTCGGTGACTTTGGCGGGGGAGCTCCCGGTGTTGTTGTATACAAGCGGGGACATGGTGCGGAGGAGCTCGGCGGCGGTGGGTGAAGGTTTTTGGGCAAAGTGCGGGGTTAGGTTGGCGTCCTGGTGGTTTCGGAGGCTTCCGGGGGATCAACAGTCGGTGGGTACCCGGTTTGACCGGGGGGCGCTAGTGGGGGTCAATAGCATGGGGGTTTCGATTTCGCGTGCACATTTGGGCGTTTCAGTTCCTTGTTGCAGTGGGCTTTTTCCTGGTGGACAGGCTCTGGGACAGACGCACGATCTGGAGGACTTCTTGCTGGTGGGACGGCCGGGTTCAGCCACTGCTGGCGGTTGCTGGTCAGTTATGGGCCTCGTGGTTTGCCTGGGGGCGCCCCTGGCGCCAGAGAAGATGTACGGTCCCAGTACAGTGCTGTCCTTGTTTTGGATAGAGCTCGACTCCGGCGAGGACGAGGGGGCGGCAAGGTTGGCATGGGGGGCGACAGCACGGCCCTTGGGATGTTCAAAGTTGGGTGCGCTGGGTGCGCCATGAGGTGAATTTTGCAGTGGGTTTTTTCCTGGCGGACAGGCTCTGGGCGGTGACGCACCATCTGGTTGACTTCTTGCTGGTGGGACGGCCGGGTTTTGACGGACTGCCAGCGGAGCAGGACGGTTTTCCGGGCATTGTGGCTTACCGGGGGGTGTCCCGGGCACCAGAGAAGACGCACGGTCCCAGTTTAGGTGCTGTCATTCCTTGGATTGAGCTCAACTCCGTGGCCATGGATGCACGCCTGCCGTAGGCAAGGGGATGGCAACGTTGTCGTTTGGGTCTGACGCGGTCTGGTGGTGACGCGGCTGCATCCTCGGGTACGTTGTCGGTGCGGCGGTTGGGTGCAGTGGGGGCAGGGGGATAGGCGGTTTCCGCAGGAGCGGGTCTGGCGGTTCGGGTTGAAGTTGATGGGCGGGGGCTTTCGGGGGGCGATTCACCGTTGGCGGGGGAATGGGGGGACGTATGCGGCACTGGCGTTAGGGGTCCTGCGGCACGCCCTATGGTGTATGGGTGTGGACCCGAAGGTGTTATGGAGGCATGGCGTCGGAGTGGGGGCGGCAAAGGAGGCGGCACATTAAGGTTGAAGAAGGCCTCGGGCCCTGGAGGTCGGACTGTTAGCGGGCAGCTCAGGCTGCGGGGGTGGGAAGTGAACTATGACATGAAGGACATTTCTCGCCTCTCACATTGGTGTCTTTTCAGGTGCAGGGGAGGGGCCAACTGCAGCGGCGCTGGAGAGTTATGTTGGGGCACACTCAGTTGTAAAGCAGGCGGAAAGGGGGACTGGGTCAAGCAACGGAAGCAGTGGTTGGAGTCGGACGACAGGTTGTTTCATTGTCAGCGGCAAGGAAAAGGGGCATGAGCTGGCATCTGTTGTTGCAGGTTTTGTGTGCAGTGGATCTGGGGAGAGTGTGCCTGACGTGGGCTTGGTACAGTGCACAGGGTTAGCGTTGGGATAAACAAGTGAAGAGGGATCTGTTAGAGGTACGGGGCAGGTAGGCGGCGTGTCAGGTCTTTTGGTCAGAGTTTGGTCCCAGGTGGGTTGCAGGGGGGCGAGAGGCCAGCGGCCTTAGATAGGACACGTAGGGAATTTACGAGGAAGTGAAGGTTCGGGGAAGATAGAAGGTTGAGAGGCTGTAGCGCCCGGAGCTGCGGCACGGGGCAGTGGATTTGCAGGGGATGGGGTTTTTCACCTGGGGTACGGAATGGAGTTATGTGCTACACTGGAGGGAGGCACTGGAGCGGGATATTGGGGCGCAGATGTCTGGAAGGGCGGAGTCCTAGGGGGGGGTCGAAAGCCGTTAGCACGCCTTTCGAGTGGCGGTCCTTCCTAATATATGGGGGAAGTGTAGGAGATCGGTTGTTGGATTAGCGGGGGGTAGGTCAAGCATAATAAAGGATTTAGCCAGGTGAAGAGGCAAATTGACGTTTCTGCTAATTGTTTACTGTTTGTGGATTGGGGGAACCAGTTAGGGGAGGGGGTGGGGGGTGTTGTCAGGAAATTGCATATTTAGTGAGGTCTAGTTTTGTACGGCGCAGGCCAAGGGTTTTCATTGTTTAAGGTGCACCTGCTTCCAATAAAGCGGCCTTTATCACACCTAATTTTGAGTCTCTGGTCGGTGTTTTTCCTCCCCCCCCCCCCCTCTCCCCCTTTGGGCCCCAATCTACCTTAATAAATACTTTTGTTAGGACTACCATCGAATCTGAGATAATGTGTATTAGAAATGGAAGGCTTTCTGTGCTGTTGTTGAAACACTGTAAAGTTTAAATGTGGCACCCAACAACAGTAAATGTAATAGTGGAGCAATTAAATGTTGTTACCACAATGCTGGAGATTTCGTCAGCACTGGGCTCCAACTGTCGTTCTGTAGCCGGCATTGTGCCTAGTGCAGGCATGTTGACTTTATGTGCTAGGCTACTTGTCCCAAGCGCTATTTGTATTTTTGGATGTTTGAATAGAAACGGAACTTAAACAACACAGTGTGGTGGCTAAACATTGAAGGGTGTTGCTGGTTATAGGTGGCAAAGAGTAAAATATGAAAAAATCAAGTGTCAATGTAAGCAAGGAAAACAGAGATAAATGGGATACGCCTCTCAGGTTCCTCTGTAAAAACGGGAGGAAAGAAAATTTGGCAAGATTATTTGCCATTCTGTGGTAAATAAATAAATAATACCCTATTTTTGACTAGACATATATCATAACAGATAGCTCAATAAATAAGAGTCAAGATTCGAGGTAGTAGGAGTTTTTGCAGGTTTAATACAGCATAAGGACAGGAACAGGACAACCTGCATAGGAACAGGGGCCCAGCAGCTGCTGGGGCTGGGTCTGGGATGAGCGCGCTAACTTTTAATAACAATACATGAGCTTATATACAAAACGCAAACACATAGCATTACATTGCAGTAGGCGTAGCAGTGGGTGGAGCAGAAGGCGTGACGCGTAGCAGTCGCGAAAGATAAGAGTAAAAGTAGGTGTAACTGGGCGTATACATAGACATGTGGTGCAGACGTAACAGAATATGTCATGGATGGGGCGGAAACATTGGAGGGGGCTACCTAAGGAGCCGGGACCTCTAACCTGGTGGTGCGCGCAAACTGGCAATGACGTGTTACTAGGAGAAGCTGGGGGCTATGAACTCTGTGCTAGGAGCAGAGACTAAAGTCTGGAGGGTCGGAGCGACATGTACCTAAACTCTATCTAGTATCTGATGTTTAGAGAACATGTTGATATAAACTAGAAGTCAAGAGGGGAAAGGCTAACTTGATTCTAAGACTGGACCATGCATTATTCTACATGTAGTGCGTGATGGAGAATATTAAATGACCATTAAATACAGTATTTCTCTTAACATGGAGACGTGAAGGCTAGACAATGACGGAAACTATTGATGCAGTTCAGTAGCTTAGGAATGCAGAGAAGGAGGACTGAACTGATAACTGGAATTATAACATACTTTTGGCAGACTCAGAGGCAGAGCCAAGCTGCACCGGGCACTGCGAGGCAGGAAGTAAGTGAAAGGTCGAGGATACAGGTGGGGGCTGTATCGCTCCTCAGCGAGGACTTCAGGAGACAGGAGCTGAATCTGATGTCCGGGCCCTGTTGAGGCCTGGAAACGGGGACTTTATAATGGAATAACGTGCACACTGAGAAACGTGGCAACATTACTTTACATAGGCCTGATATTCGTAGTATTCACGAGGACTGGAAACTGGCATACTAGAGGTGGACACAACTGTAATTGCGTCATTAATCAGACATGGGGAATACATATGCATATTGGTCATGCACACATAACATATGATGGATGATACGTAGGGGCACAGAACATGGCAAAATTTACTTTTCCACATTCCCTCCTTGTCACTACGTTTCCATCAGGAAACATCAATATTCATGATACCATCTATCATTTCATACAGTACCATTTGTTCATCTCGAATTGTCTTGGAACGGGATTTAGAACGGGGCTTAGGACTAGGAATACAAGAGGTAGCACAAATGCCGCAAATCGCAGGGCCACATTGTATACAGAGACAGCAGCTAAATATGATCGCTACTGCAATACCTAGAAAGGACAGGACTTTCCATCCCCATGCGGAAATTATATTCCAGAACCAACCGGACCATGTCCAGGTGCCTGGATCTTGGTGTAACAGATGGGCAATTTTATGGAGTCTGGTTATAGCTGAATAAACAGACGGCGCGTTATTTGGAATGAAAATGCAGCAACTAGATCCGATGACTCTACAGGCCCCGCCCCTATCGGCCAGTATGACGTCAAGGACGAGACGATTCTGGAGCACAACAATTCTCATAAAGGATTGCTCTTCGGTTAAGTTACCTAGTGCGGAGGCAGTCTCATCTACTACAGCTTCAAGGGTTCTTGTTAACCTACGGATTAGCTTACTATTTACAATTGTGCCTAAATAAGGGAAAACACCTTTATCAATATCAATGAATTGTTCTGCAGCAGTTTCAGTATAATCGACAATCGGGAGATTTCTCTTGTGTCTAGTATGTACTAGGAAGGAATTCCTATGGTAGTCAGGTGGGGCTAGAAAAACTGGTGGCAGTAGGAAAGCAATGTAACAGGTTCCCTCCCAATCGAGGGGCAGACGAACATATGCGGTCTGACCACAAACAAAATAAGAATGACGTGAAGCTTTAAAAATAGATTTCCCACTGTCACTATACTTGACAATAGTAGTACATTCACTATGTCCTATATGTACGGAACCCTTATTTCGGACACATAATTCGCCTTTGACTGGTAGTACTGAAATAGCGGGTGAGTCTGAAGTAGTATCAGACTGAACATTCAGGACCATAAAATTCGACGAATAATTACCTAAATTATACACTTCATTTTCTAGATCTAACCCGGTTCTGTGGGGGAAACCTTGCTTGTCTGGGAAACATGTGCTGTTAAGAAAAGACATATCTGTTGAGGATGACGTTAACGTGGACCATGCTCCACACGAACCATTATGTGAAAATGGATAAGGAAAGAGTGGCAGAACTCCCTTCGGTGTCTGGAAAGGGGGGAGTCGACCACACACCCAACAATTAGTGGCATTGCTGGTCTGGTGTGAGTAATGTAACATGCGGATAAATGAGTTATTACGCATAGCGAGGCGGTATGAATATTCGTGAGGAGGCAGATCACTAAACGTGTGCTCTACTGTAACATTAGGAGGCTTATTTACATGAAGAACTGGGAAATATAGGAAAAAGGCATAACTGGTGCAGGAAATCATAATGCTGATGAATAATATGAAACTTAGAAAAACGATACATCTGATTGAGTTTTTACTAACTCTCTCACTATGGGGGTCTATTTTATACATGTCAGAAACAGTCTAACCGTTTCACCTAGGGGAGGACTTATACAATCAAACTGACTGACTTATTTTACTAGACCGTAGTTTATGCTTATACTCCTGCTGCGGAGTTTTCTCTACCAAGGGAGGGGTTATATCAATGTCATTTGCGGGACAGTCCTTAGGAACAATGTTCTGGCAAGTCTTGATATCCTGGGAAATGTTTTTAAAGACAGGTTTCAGTCCTTTAAAAAGTTTAACGTGAGAAAGGTGTATCCATCCTTTTCGGCCTTCCAACTTCACGGCTGTACGGGTGGTGAGGAGGACCTGACGGGGCTCTTTCCATCGAGGCTCCAGCGGACTTGATCTGTCAAAGTTACGGACCATCACCATGGAACCTGGAACGATTTCATGCGGTGCCACCTCGGTATTGTCTGGAAATGCGGCAGCAACCTGTGAACGACATGAGTTGAGGGCAGACATCAAGGAAGCTAGGTAATCTGTCAGCATATTACATGAAACATCGGTAATACTTCGGGGTCTAGGAGTACCCCATATGTTAGGGGGGCGGCCGAATACGACCTCATACGGGGACAAACCTGATCTGGAATGTGCGACCATGCGCATATAAAACAAAGCGACTGGCAGAGCTACTAGCCAGTCCACACCCTTATCTTTACATATTTTTGCAATTCGAATTTTCAGGGTCTGGTTATGTCTCTCGACTAGACCGGCTGCTTCAGGATGGCGTACACAATGAAACTTCCACTGGTACCCTAACAACAGGGAAACGTGCTTCATCAACTCAGATGAGAATGGCTGACCGTTATCAGAATATACGACTCTAGGGAGTCCATATCGAGGGAAAAACTCACGAACCAACTGCTTGGCAGTGGTCGCGGCTGTGTAATCTGGGACTGGATATGCTTCTGTCCATCTGGACAAAGCGCATACAACTACAAGGACATACTTGAAACCTCGACATCGCTCCATCTGAATATAATCCATCTGGAGGACTTCAAAAGGGTGGTCAGGAGGCTGGAAACCACCTTGTTCCACCGGGACACTTTTACCTGGATTAAACTGACAACATATCATACAGGTACGGACTTTCTGCTTGGCTGCAGCTCGTAAATGCTTGTTGAACCAAATGTTCTGGATACTGTCTAACATAGCTTTTTCTCCTAAATGTGCTGGACTATGTGCGGTATTAATGATGACTTGAACCATAGAGTCGGGGAGAAACCATGTGGCTCTACCCTTCGTTAACCATCCTTGATCTGTCTGGACCCCTCCTTGTTCAGACCATTTCTTGATTTCTTCAGGAGTAGCATGTAACTGGATATCTATGACATCTTGTGTAGGGTCCTTAACTGTCATACATGTAGTCGGATCTGGAGTATGTGTCTGTGTCGGATTAGCTTGAATGTCTGGAGTCTGAGCTGTAAGCTTGGCTGTGCGATCTGCTAGATCATTACCTTGGGAAATAATGTCAGTAACTTTCGTATGTGCTTTGCATTTCATGATAGCAATGGATGTCGGTAAATGTATGGCATCTAACAGAGCCTGAATGAGGAGACCATGCTGAATCTTGGTTCCATGAGAAGTCATGAAACCTCTCTCCTGCCAGAGCACTCCGAAGTCGTGTACAACTCCAAATGCGTAACGTGAATCTGTGTAAACATTAACTTTCAGGTTCTTGGCGTGTATGCAGGCTTGTGTCAGAGCAACTAGCTCTGCTGCTTGAGCGGACAGGGTATCAATACGGTGTGTTTCAATAACTTCGGTGTCAGTAGTCACTGCATACGCGGCGACTAGTTCTCCTGTACTAGTTCTCATACATGAACCATCCACATAAAGTGTCAGGTCAGGATCTGGCAACGGAATATCTGTCAGATCTTGTCTTGGCTTTGTCGTAATGTTAACTACTTCCACACAGTCATGTGTGGCTAGATTTGAATTAACTGATGGTAACAGTGTAGCAGGATTCAGGATGTTGCAGCGTCTGATTTCTATGTGTGGCTGAAACAGTGTCAATTCATAACCTGTTAAACGTGCAATTGTCAAGTGTTGAGTTTGTGTTCGATTTAAAAGAACTTCCACGGAATGTGGAACTTGTACTGTCAGAGAGTGTCCTAAAACTATGGAATCACTTTGTCTGATAGCTAGGGCTGTGGCTGCAACTGACTTGAGGCACGCAGGCAAAGCCTGGGCGACTGGATCTAATGTGCTAGAAAAATAAGCACAGGGCTTGTATTGTCCTGCTTGATCTTGTGTGAGAACAGATAATGCTGTACCTTCGCGTTCAGTAACGAAAAGTGTAAAAGGCTTATTGTAGTTCGGTGTAGCTAGAACTGGGGCTTGGCATAGGGCTTTTTTTAACTCGTTGAAACTAAGTGTATGTTCAGATGTCCAAGGGAGGACAGTCGATACGGCTGCCTCCTGTGTCGTTAACTGTATCAGTGGCTTGGCTAGAAATGCATACTGGGGAATCCATTGTCTACAATAAGAAGTAAGGCCGATAAAGGCACGTACCTCCTTCTGGGTTCTGGGCTGGGGAAGACTCGCTATTAACTGGATGCGGTCTGGTGTCAACTGCCTACCCCTCTTGGACAGCAAGTGTCCTAAGTATACCACTTGCTGGACACAGAATTGAAGCTTCGAAGGGGACACCTTGTGCCCCATCTCGGCTAGGAAATACAGAACCGTCAGTGACGCTCGCTCGCAATCACGTTCAGAACGGGCTGTGATCAGTAGATCATCGACATACTGGAGCAGGGCAGTGTCAGTTGGCATGTGAATGTTATCTAGTTGTCTCTTAAGTGCTTGACTGTAAATACTAGGGCTTTCTGTGAAACCTTGAGGAGCGCGTGTGAACATATAGCTCCTTCCATTTAAACAAAATCCGAAAAGAAACTGGCTGTCTGGATGAATTGGAACACTAAAAAATGCATTCTTGAGGTCTATTACTGTAAAGAACATGGCTTCGGAATCAATGGCTGTCAATAGGGAAGAGATGTCTGGGACAACTGGGTACTGCGGAATAATACATTTATTAAGCTCTCGTAAATCAATCACTAATCGATATACTGGGGGTGCATTTGGATCAGTACGTTTCATGACTGGAATGATCGGAGAATTACATACGTTGGAGTCAGTTTCTACAACCACTCCTTGAGCGATGAGCTCGTCAATAATTTTGGATAAGGCTGCTACAGCCTCGGGTGGCAATCTGTACTGTCTGATTCGGGGTAACACTACACCTGGTTTGAGAGTCACACGATAGGGTGTGATTTGCATGTAACCTACATCAGTTGGACCTTGTGCCCATAGATGCTGCGGAACATTAGACAGTCTGGAATCAAAATCTCGTAATACATAGTGACCCTTAAAGTCACGTAGGAACAGACGTATTCCCTCTGGGGAACAGCAAATGACTGCACCTAACTCTTTCAGTGTCTTAATGCCTAATAGGTTTTCTGGACATGACTTAGTAAGTAACAGATCAGTAGTACGGGACAATGGACCTACTTCTAGAGTAACTGGCTTTGAAATCTCATTAACGATAGGCTTTCCTGAAAATCCAAGGGAAACATTTCTTGAGCCTGAGAGCGGAGCCCCTGGAACTTCGGCGTGACTAATTGTGGTCCTACTTGCCCCTGTATCAATCAAAAACTTTCTGTCTTTCCCTAATACTTGACTGTGAACATAGGGACCTTCTTGATCTACAGGTATCTCGATGAGAGGCAAGCCTACCTCCCTCTCTAGGCTGTTTCATGAATATGGCTGGTACTCTGGATACTCAGACTGTGCATACTGGTACATCTGCGATGTAACATGCTGTGTTGCAGCGATAGGCTGCGGTATTGTAACTGTCTGTGGTGCATTCTGTGACTGAGGAGTCTGTGAAACTTGTTCTTGTCTAGGCGGACGTGGTCTTTCTTTAGTCTTACCAGTAGCTATGTTGTGTTTCAGAACTGCACACTCATTTATAAAATGACCTGGCTGTTTACAATAATTGCAATTCCCTTTAACGGGAGCTGCAGGCTGACTGACTTGATTCGGACCCCTCTTCTGACTGTCTTGAGGAACAGATTGTGCAACTAGCACTTTCATTTTCGTGTCTTTCATACGTTTTCTCTCGTGTTCTTGCTCTTCCCTGATTCTATTCTGGTGGTACTGGAGCATCTGGAGCATCTGAGACGGAGTATTAGCTTGCCAGGTGCTTTCGACTTTCAAAACTCGATTTTTAATTGATGGACTTGAATTCTCGACTAATTTAGTAACAAAAAGGTGAGGGTATGACTCACTACTTGTCTTGAGACCACTGTTGATACTGAAACATTTTTCAAATCTAGAATAAAAATCACTAATATCTTCATCTTGCTTCTGTTTACAGGCTGAGATTGCATCCCAGTCTTCTTTTCTGGTTGTCAATAATCTGGGTAAAACTTGAATCAATAATTCTGGTAATTCTTTACATTTATCTCCAAGACCGGTACCTGGTACTCGTGCCTTGTCTTCAGCTTCTAGAACTGTCCAATCGATCTTTTTCTCTCCCACCTCCCATTCTTTTTCCTTTAGCTTTTCATACACCCCTGCGGGCAACAGGACCTTTAACATTTTAATGATATCTGGGTAAGTGTATTCTCCCATACGGAGCATGTCTTTTAATTCTCTATGGAACCCTGCTGGATCTTTGTCATGACAGGGAATTAATTTCTTCATTTCAAGGAGTTCCATCTTTGTGATTGGAGTGTATACAAACACTCGTTGCATTTCGCCACCCGTTCCTCTGACTGGGTGGACTTCTCGTAGCGGATTCTGTCTGTCTATGTAGAATGACTTACTTTCTGGGGGTGAGACATGAACAAAATGCGGGTTCAAAAACGTTCTATATTTGTGACGTTGTTCTAGAATGACACTAATTAAATCGGTACCTAGACCTCTCCATCTGTACTGGAGTAACTCGTTCAGGACATCATGTAACGGACCTGGATCAGAGTGCTGACCCTCATACAGAGTAATGAGGTGCTGAATCATATACATACCCACCAGTCGCTGTTCGGCTGGGGGCATTTTCAGAAACATTTGTGCCACTATTTCGTCTGGAAAAGTGGTAGAATCAGTAGTCCATCTGACTGCTGATCGGGCTATTTCTTGTTCATGCATAGTACTTAACTCACTATAACCAATTCGTGATTTTAGAATGTGATCGGTAGCTTGGAATACTTGTTCTAGGGAACCTTGTTCTGGTGCTGGATGATGGAAAATAGACTTGTGTTCTAGACGTAAATGGCGATCTGGAAATCTAGATTTTCCTACATACGCTATTCTGGCAGTATTCTCGTCGTCTTCCTCTTCAGGATCAGAGGTACTTTCTTTCTCGCTTACTTGTGCTGCTTTACGCTGTTCGTGTATCTTTATTATCTCTCTACGGATTTTCTTGTACATACTTTCCATGGCACTAATGGTATTGTGCTTTCCTTCGGCTATATTATCACTCCACTTTGTCAGAGTTTTCATTTCGGCTGGATCTTTAGACGGGTAATCTTGTTCTCTTATTAGACAATTAATTAAGAACTTTAATATCATACGCTGAATCTCGGCTTTCCTTTGAGACATGGCATCACTAATACTTTCTGGATCATCCCCTGTACGGATGAAACGATATATTCTGTCTAGATCTTCTTTCATATTCGGCAAGGTGACTAGATACTCGGTCACCCTCCTTACGCGTACTGAATATAAAACCATATTAAATTCGCCTGGAACTGGGTCATAGACACATTCGCCAAGGGTTTGCCTGATTTCTGCAACAGACTTATTACTTTTAGGAGTACGCTGTGATGCTTGAGCATGTAATTCGAGTGCTGATAAACGCTTGTATGGCGGCGGGGTTTGAGGAAGACCTCCCCCTGCGGCCCCTAAACTAGAATCATCAACTGATGCTTTTCGTCCTGGCAGGGTCGGTAATTGTAACGTGGGCTGGACTTGTATGGCGGGCTGACCCGGGGGGGCTGTTAAGGGCACCCCGGTGTCTGGAGGAGCAGGAATTACCTGATTTACAGGGACTGGCGGAGCGTGAACAGGATTTGCATATTCGGGGACTGTGTCGTCCAGATAGGACGAAATAAAAATATCAGCTGCGGTCGGTTTGTGACGTAGCTTGGTCGGAACTAATGGTGGCGGGAAATTACTGGACGCCTCTGGGGTCGCTTTTGGCAAGCCCTCAGCAAGAAGAGGATACATACCCTTAATAAGGGCATGCCTCTGTCTGTCTGACTGTTCAGTTCTAACTCGTTCACCTATCTCGATTAATTCTCTTTCTTGGACTCGTTCTTGGGATTCTCTACTTAGTTCTGACTTTCTGATTTCTTTTTCGGTTCTTTTATGAGCTTCTTTGCGCCATAACTCGATGGCGTCTTTCTGTGACTGTCTGGCTTTCTTTTTCCATAATGCTTCTTCTACTCGCATGATGCATTCAGCATCCCATGTACCCGATACGGGCCATCTATACTTTTCTTCTAACTGTTTGGTATAATCTACCCATAAATCTAGATACAATATGGCGCTTATGCCATGCCTCTGATACATAAAATGACCTGGACTGTCCCTGGGCGGGACAGGAACTGCTTCTTCTAACAAACCCTTTCTAGTTTTTAACTGACGTAGTCTCGAAAAGAGAGACATTGTAAACTTGAATCGGAACACAATACAATAAACGAGAAACAATAACAATTGGGAGAACAATTCAGGCATACCACGACATTGGAAATACATTGAACAACATCATAATATTACAGTTCGGACAGAAATATTACCTGGAATACTGAGAACAGAAACACAAGAATTTCTCGAGAACGGAACAGACTAGAGTTACTGGATGCACTGCTGAAACAGTACGGAACATACCGGTCCCATAAAGGGACGCATCAAGACCCGTATCCACCTAGGTGAACACTTCGTTTGTGGGCCTGGGTACCACCTACCCACGGACCAGAGTCAATTTAGATTGACCCTGTCTAGATACTACCCCAGCAATGGTACTCACCGGGCAGCAAGAACGGAAGGCCTTGGACTGGACTGGACTGCTACGACGACGGACGACGAACTTCGGACTTCAGTTACGGGTGGGCCTCCGGATACCTCGGACCTTGGACTCTTGGCTTGGGCTCTGGTCGGGACTCGCCGCGTTCCTCCACCGTCTCGTTTGGATGCTGGACCGCCTCCTCCGTCTCCTCCGTGGGCCTGAGGGATACTTGAGCAGAAATATCTGCCACTGCGCAGAAGAGTTCCGTCACGACTGCAGAGGGTCAGGGGGTCGGCGTGGCTTCACCGACGCGTGGGGAAAGGGCAAGTCCCTATTCGGGCGCCATTATGTGGTAAATAAATAAATAATACCCTATTTTTGACTAGACATATATCATAACAGATAGCTCAATAAATAAGAGTCAAGATTCGAGGTAGTAGGAGTTTTTGCAGGTTTAATACAGCATAAGGACAGGAACAGGACAACCTGCATAGGAACAGGGGCCCAGCAGCTGCTGGGGCTGGGTCTGGGATGAGCGCGCTAACTTTTAATAACAATACATGAGCTTATATACAAAACGCAAACACATAGCATTACATTGCAGTAGGCGTAGCAGTGGGTGGAGCAGAAGGCGTGACGCGTAGCAGTCGCGAAAGATAAGAGTAAAAGTAGGTGTAACTGGGCGTATACATAGACATGTGGTGCAGACGTAACAGAATATGTCATGGATGGGGCGGAAACATTGGAGGGGGCTACCTAAGGAGCCGGGACCTCTAACCTGGTGGTGCGCGCAAACTGGCAATGACGTGTTACTAGGAGAAGCTGGGGGCTATGAACTCTGTGCTAGGAGCAGAGACTAAAGTCTGGAGGGTCGGAGCGACATGTACCTAAACTCTATCTAGTATCTGATGTTTAGAGAACATGTTGATATAAACTAGAAGTCAAGAGGGGAAAGGCTAACTTGATTCTAAGACTGGACCATGCATTATTCTACATGTAGTGCGTGATGGAGAATATTAAATGACCATTAAATACAGTATTTCTCTTAACATGGAGACGTGAAGGCTAGACAATGACGGAAACTATTGATGCAGTTCAGTAGCTTAGGAATGCAGAGAAGGAGGACTGAACTGATAACTGGAATTATAACATACTTTTGGCAGACTCAGAGGCAGAGCCAAGCTGCACCGGGCACTGCGAGGCAGGAAGTAAGTGAAAGGTCGAGGATACAGGTGGGGGCTGTATCGCTCCTCAGCGAGGACTTCAGGAGACAGGAGCTGAATCTGATGTCCGGGCCCTGTTGAGGCCTGGAAACGGGGACTTTATAATGGAATAACGTGCACACTGAGAAACGTGGCAACATTACTTTACATAGGCCTGATATTCGTAGTATTCACGAGGACTGGAAACTGGCATACTAGAGGTGGACACAACTGTAATTGCGTCATTAATCAGACATGGGGAATACATATGCATATTGGTCATGCACACATAACATATGATGGATGATACGTAGGGGCACAGAACATGGCAAAATTTACTTTGGAGTAGAAGAGTGCATCACAAATGCGTATGTTATTAGCCGCTCCATTAAAGGTGAGGAGCGCCGCCCCCGTCACCACCAACAGATAAAATGATAGTAAAATGGGTTTTAAACCCGTTTTAGTTTAATCCCCTGCCCCCTGGACTATGATGAGTCTTGGGGGGGGGGGGGGGATTCAGGGGAATGACAGTGTGGTGGGGGGTGGTAGTGCACTCCCCCCACTACGCATGAGGGTTTGGCCAGCCCTCTCAGGCCGGCCAAACCCTCATACGCAGTAAAGCTTTCTCCAGCCCCAGCTGCGTTGCTGGGGCTGGAGAAAGCAGGCAGAGACTTCCAGTCTGTCTGGGAGCGCAAGTTGCTGGCGCTCCGGCCAATCCCAATGCTGCTTTAGCATCAGGATTGTCAGCTGTGCTTTCTGGGAGCCTATCCCAGAAGCAGGAACAGTGTGATGCAGTGGGAGACGGCGGCGTTGGCATGAAGGCAAGTTTTCTTTGTAATTTTTTGTGTCTCCCTTGAGCCCTCCCCACCTACCTCTTCCGGCCAGGCATCGCCACTTTGGCAGGGGGCAGGCTGCTACTGGTTAATAGGGAATTCTGTTAGTTTACTTTTCTGCAGTCACCAGTACTGTGAATGAAATGCAGACGACGACCAGAAGTGCTTTTGTTGCATAGGTAACAACTAATGTGAGAATGGCAGCAATATAACTGAAATAAAATATAAGTGACTAAAAAGCTAATAGTATTGTTAATTTATTTTGTTTTAGCAGATCTTAACCTGCCATTCATAGGTTTTAAAAGGAAGCATGATGCTTTATTATGTTTTTATTTTGGCATCATTACAAAATTTGATATTTAAATTTGTGTGCATTGTTTCTTGAGTACAATAATTTTTTTCAAAGAGAAGTTTAATTTTTCTGAAAAGTAATCTAACGGTGTTATGAATAAAAAGATGATTAGATATACTAGTATTTCACAATAAAATAAATATGTATGCACATTTGTATACTATTAAAATATGAGTTTTTGACAATTTGAAAGTAGATATTCGATGGGAAAGCCAAAGCGAGTTCCTACACAGCTTGTACTTGTAAGCAGGGCACAAGTCCTAAAAAAAGAAGTGGGGGAACGCTGACGTCACGACCGGAAGTGACGTCACGAAAGGTGGCTTGTACCATCAGTTATCGAGCTCCCGGTAAAATAAGTGGGGGGGAAGCCGTCTACCCGCTTGGTACCCCGACTCGAGCCCTGCTTGTAAGTACATGTAGACAGGAGCCAATACATGTGCCCCCAGCATGCATCCCCATGGCCTACGGCACCAAGGGTTTCCTCACCGCCAGCAAGTTTATGGCGTGAACACAGAGGCCACTGGCAATGAGGAAAGTCGTAATATGTTGGGTGGGGCCACAGTGACCCTGCCAAGCATATTGCGGCCTTGCACCACTGCCAGGGATCGCAGAGGTGCATCAGCCATAGTTGTAATACGGCATTCGGACCATTGGTGTGGCGGTCCCCCACCACCACAGCACCTCCACCACGGGTTCGGTAATCAGGCCGTTAGTATTTAGTCGCAACAGGAGAATTATATGGGTTATGTAATAACAACATGGCAATAGAAGTTGAACAAGGATAAAAAGGCAAATATATGTTTGTTCCAATGTTAAGAAGTCTATGTGCACACAGGCTTTGCTTTTGTTGGATGGCAACCATAGGGGAGCCGTACAAAAGGGGGTGGTGATGGACGGAGCATCAGAACCAATCAAACACTCACACCCAGTCAAAAGATCTGGGTTTGATCCATCACCGTTCTTTAGCCCACTCTGCCACCCCAGTTCAGACATGGCTATATGCAAATCAGTCTGACCCTGTGATTCATGGGAACAGTCCAGCGCGAACTGCCAAGCCATGCCTTCCCTGGACTGGAAACAAGGTTCCGAAGACCGGTTTCTGGCATTCCAGCCGTCTTCAGCCCGGCTTGCCTGAATCCAGTGGCAAAGTGAGCAAGGGACTCACGTCTGAGCATACCCTGCCACACTTATGGCGGCCGAAGCGGTACAAAAGGGGGTGGTGATGGACGGAGCATCAGAACCAATCAAACACTCACACCCAGTCAAAAGATCTGGGTTTGATCCATCACCGTTCTTTAGCCCACTCTGCCACCCCAGTTCAGACATGGCTATATGCAAATCAGTCTGACCCTGTGCCTCATGGGAACAGACCAGCCCGAACTGCCAAGCCATGCCTTCCCTGGACCGGAAACAAGCTTCCGAGGACTGGTTTCTGGCATTCCAGCCGTCTTCAGCCCGGCTTGCCTGAATCCAGTGGCCAAGTGAGCAAGGGACTCACGTCTGAGCATACCCTGCCACACTTATGGCGGCCAAAGCGGTACAAAAGGGGCAGTTTGGGCTGGACTGTTTCTATGAGGCACAGGGTCAGACTGAATTGCATATAGACATGTCTGAACTTTGGTGGCAGAGTGGGCTAAAGAACGGTGATGGATCAAACCCAGATCTTTTGACTGGGTGTGAGTGTTTGATTGGTTCTGATGCTCCGTCCTTCACCACCCCCTTTTGTACAACCATAGGGGAGCCTACACAAACGGCCAGCATTTTTGTTGCATCTTTAAAAAAGCATAAGAGCATGCACATCTTTGCTGTTGTTTGTACAGAAAAAAGCCACTCCGACATGTTATGACAGCAAAGTACAGCAACTCAACTTGCAAGGGCAATTAGAGAATAATACTGTGTCTTTATGACAGAGCAAGACACCCAGAACACATTCACTTCCTAATCAACGGAGCCATACACTAGCAATTAAAATGTTATTGTAGGAGTAATGAAAATACATCAAAGATTCAATGTCATGTGGTATCTGCAGTCCAAGACAAGGGCTTGAGGCACTATCACCAAAACGTCATGGAAATGCAAATGGGGCAATGCAGCCATACCCAAAATGCCATAGCCTTGATTGGCAGCCCATCCAAGCAATACATGCTGTGAGAAACACATGAAGGCCACTGTTGAAAGAGGCTGAAGCAATACTCGCCTTCATTCTGTAATGCTTCTCGTTGTATTGATTTTACAGGAAGTATTGACATAAGGTTTACTAGACCGCTAGGGCTTCCTGAGACCTAAAAATAATTTTTTTAAAAATAGTTTAGGAGAGGTCAAATACAACTGTACTGTCTCGACTAGGCACTATTAGGCTGTAAATCCCAGCTTCCAAATAATGTCGTTAGTGAATTTGGAAACATTATTTTGTTTTTCATTATGCTTTAGTGGTTGGTTCTGAGAAAGTGTGTCTTGTGAAGTCAAGTGTTTATTTACATGTAATAAACTCTAACCTAACGACGATGACCTTTGAGAGATGCAATTGGAATGCACTTGACTCTTCTCCAGCCCTATCAAGGTGTGAAAGATGCTCCTGGAATGTGGCTACTCCTGTCTATTATATATATATATATATATATATATATATATATATATATATATATATATATATATATATATATATATATATATATATATATATATACTATACTACAGCACAATAGTCCTCTGGCTGTTTGCCCAACTGAGGTGCAGGGTCTGAAGCCTCACCTAAAATATAAAATCCATTCGGACTCTTGCCGTAGGTGCACAATGACCATTCAAATGTGGGTGCTCCCTTGGCTGCATGAGGCCATGCCATATGCAAATGAGGGTATCCCTTCTCCTATGAACCTGCTCTGATCTATGGTAGAGTACCTATAGCATGCACGTGGAAATGCATCAGTTTGCAGCGCCACCATAGGGGTGGCGTAGCTAAGCGAAACGAGGAGAAATGTTTTTCATTTGTTCCTATTTCAATGCATGCTGCATTCTACAGCACGCATTGAAAGAGAAAAATGCCTCCATGGTGCAAGGGTGCCTGTGCCAGCGCATGGCAGCTCTTTCTGCGCCAGCACTGGGGAGAGCACAGGAATGCGACATATCATTGTAGATATGTCGCATTCCTGTGCTCTGAAAGTGTCGAAGCGTGGCGCAGCCAAAGGGCTTGCGGTGCCGCGCTGCGGCACTTTCTTGTAGATCTGCCCTTACGTTTGCGCAGCTGCTACAGAGAAAGCCCTGTCTCTGATGGTTATGGTGTAGGCGTGGCCACAGTTATTAAATATTGATGTATAACCATGAAAACTAATTGGCAAAGATGTCAGGAGGTACTTGGGGGCATATCATAAACGAGGCAATATAAAATTATCGCCACTTTTGCAACTGTTTTCTGATGGAAATCGGTGATAATTTTATTGCCTAATCAGTAAGGTCACGCTATCCCTTGAAACCTTGCATCAGCGCCTGTTTACTGAACGCCCACCTTTGACATAGCTGGAGAAATGTCATAGCTGGATATTTCTCCAATTAACAAGGGGCACGCTAACCTTCTGTTTGGAGACCAGAGTCTCCAATCAAAACCACAGGAGCCATAAACAATATTTAATAGGTTCTGTGTTTGAAACACTGGCCAGTGACACCCCCTACACCCACATACCTTGTGTGTTAGTGATGTCCCTGTGGATGAGACACGTGAGAGGAGAGGTGGTGCTTCAGGGACTTGTAGAAGCTGTCCCAAGTGTCAGTGTGCTTGTGACACCTCTACACTTGGGACTCAGCTGCTGGTCACGTTGCATTGAATGTTCGGTCCAGGGTAAGAAAGGCCTTTTCTTTCACCAGGCATTTCCCCGGTGGGCTGGAGTTCTTTGAGTCCCTCTGTCAGTTTCCCAGACTCCCTGGGGTTAGTTGAAGAAGGAAAGATGATTCAAGATGGAGAAAGAGATGGAAAAGGAAAGTAGAAAGAAAGTGATCAGAAGGATAAAGAGAGAATGGATGGAAGGAAAGAGAGACTGCGTGAGTCTAGGAGCGAGTGGGGCCGGTCTGAACATTTTTGACAGGGCTGCTTGTGGTTACCTGGTCCACCTCATATCCATTCACTGCCACATGCAACATCGGCACAGAG
The DNA here is from genome assembly GCF_964261635.1 of Lissotriton helveticus. Lineage (NCBI taxonomy): Eukaryota > Metazoa > Chordata > Amphibia > Caudata > Salamandridae > Lissotriton > Lissotriton helveticus. The sequence goes on along the minus strand of NC_136065.1, from coordinate 258,560,159 downwards.
CAACAATTTTAATTCCAACCCTCGCCCCAGCATGGGTCCTATCAGGGTACTGATTGCCACTGCAAAGCAAATACTGTCACCCTGCATACGCGGACCCCAACCCCGATTACCGGACCCGACTTCTCTCAGTAACCAGTGTCCTGTCGCCAAAGTTACAGATATCGGATGGTTTCAACCTACACAGCCCACTTGCAGGAATGGCTGTGGACACCCAGTGACACAGCGGGAGTTGGCTGGTATGGGACCGTTCTGGTCTCCTTCCAAAGTAACACTCGGGATGCATGCGTACTCGCTTTCAGAGAAACTGAGACTGTACCACAATGATGTTCATCTTTGCCCGCCACACCCCAGCTTTGGATTGTGGCTACAGATGCCACCTGCCCATAGTTTTATCAACCTGACCCTTATTTGCATGTCAATGCCAGTAAAAAATAACTGTGAAATTCGATATTTTTGTATTTTTATTTTATTTTAACATGCTTTATTTTTTTTTATATACAAGAAACAAAACAGCAATTTTGTTACAGGGTTAGCATGGGTTGTTCCAGGTAAAGTTTACACATCAGAGTCCTAAGACAATGTGTCTCATTTGTCTCGTTTGTATAGCTAACCCTCCATATTGATAATAAGAGAAAAGAAAGAGTCAGACAGAAAAAGGGAGAAGAAAAAACAGTTAAGTTAAAAATAAACCTAAATTAGTAAACAAATGAACAAATTACTCAAAAAGTGAGAGTTGTCTGTTTCTTTCTAAGTAAATATAAAAGCAATCAGAGGGTTTTCTATGTGCTCCTGGAGGGGCTCTGGGGCATTTAAACTCTTATCTGTTTCGACCAACGCCCTCCATTCCCCAGGGTCCCCACTGATCTGTTTCTGTCTTCGCCATTCATTGTTCCACTGCCTTTTCTTTTACATTCAGAAGTCAAAGTGGGTGGGAACTGCTGGGATTGGCATTCACAAACATTTTTCTCTAATGCATATCCGTTACTGACTAAAAAAAACCATTCCTGAACAGCAGCAGCCCCTGCAGCTAGTGAACTCCCTACAAAGCTTCTACTCAGCTGGGAAAATGGACTCAAGGATAGCGAAGCATGGGATAGAAGTACAAAGCGGTTTTGAGGTTGCAAATGGCCTGACTCACAGAATTGGGTAATTTGCGACTGCCAATATGCAATCTACCCCAATATGTCCCACTCCACTCTACCCCAGTCTACCACACTCCTATCTACTCCACTCTAACCAATCTCACTTTACTCTGCTTCAATCTAGCCCACTCCTCCCCAGTCTACCCCACTCCACCCCAATCTACCCCAATTTAATCTATCCCGCTCCAATCTACCACATTAATCTACCTAACTCACCCACTCCAATCTTCTTGACTCCAATCTATGCAAATATACCCCACTCCACCCTACTCCAATCCACCCAGATCTACCCCAATCCACCCCACTCCATTCTATCCCACTCTACACCCACTCCACTCTACGCCAATCTACCTAAATCTACCCCACTTCACTCTATCCCACTCCATTCCACCCTGCCACACCCCACTCCATGCCACTAACTGTTAGCCATGCTGAACAGCAGTGCCAGGGGGTTACATAATGGCTAAAACACATTGCCACAGCCAATAGCTCTCACGAAGGCGAGACCGATTGGCTTTGCCAATGCTTTTTCTTTTAGTAACATCATGTCCGGGCCAGATCGCAGGCAAGAATGGTCAAAATCAAGGTCACCAAGTGGGCAGTGTCAGGGGTATCCAAAGGCAAGCTACCCCTAAATACCTATAAGCATGCATGTACAGCACAGCCCTGAGTGCACTAACCATCACCACCTTGGAGATGGTACTCGACCCTTCCTGAGCCATGTGGCAACCTACACGCAACCAGTCCACAAAAGCTGTGATTATATTTATAATTTATTTTGATGTCTTTGAATTTGGGGTTTCCTGACGTGTCGACCATGTCTTGTCGATGTCAAAGCTCTTTATAAAGGAATGAGATTTAAGAGAAACGCGTCTCTGTGATACACACACAGGAAAGTTGTAGCATCTATCTTGAATTTCGTGTATGCTCCAATTTTCCATGCATTTTATATTTCCCAAAACCCAGGCACATCAGGGCGACCCATAAGTGCTAAGAGCTCCCCTCTGTGCGGACCCATCCTCGCTGTCCTGTGAAGGTGTGCTCGCTTCTCTAGTTCCTTCATGAGCATTTCTTGGCTTTAACTTTGTGACTTTTTCGAATACTTTCCTTCTTTCTCGTTTTTCTCCCACATATACAATTTTCTTTATGGTTGTGTCTTGTTTGTTGTGTTACCGATCCGCCTCTGTTCACTAATTTTCGTCTGATATTACATGGTATTTGACACATTCATTATCAGTGTTTGTCATTATTTGGAACTAGTTTGTTCTTTTGTAATCGGTTCTATTGCCCTTGGGCCATGTTGGCGCTATAGAAAACTGCATCAGTACATCAGTGGCATGTAGGCGCTATATACAAATACTGTCAACATGTCTTAACAGATCATTACTTGCTGTTCTCGGCTTTGACTTCTGGCAATGTCAACACAGACTATCCTTCTGATGAAAGGAAGCCCGCAGATGCAGGTAATAATGAAAGTTTTAACCAATTGTCGTCCAGGACAAAGGTCACCACTCACCAGCCCCTCTGGCTGCCCCCTCACTCTTTTGACTCTTATCCGCTTACAGTTGCAGCAGGGAGGGGCGCTTTGTTCCCCACCAGGGCGGTACGGCTGGCCTGAGGCCCAGTGCTAATGTCATGAGGATGTCATTCACAGCAGGAGACGGGTGGGGCAGCCTGCGGCACGGCCTTCAGCCTTTTATGTCTGCACACGAAAGCTCTGAGACCACGGCTGTGCAAAGTTATACAAAGGAGGGGGGGGGGGGCTGAGGCGCAGAGGCTACTCTCGCGAGACTCTCCTGTCATTCTTATGTGCTATATAGACCCGGGGGCAGATTTACAATTTCTGACGCATCTCTGCTAATCAGCAGGGATTCGCCAGAACAGTTGCGACACGCCAAACTACCAGTGCGCCACCACTGATGCGCCGCATTTACAATGCGTTGCACCGTGGCGCACAGATGGGCAGATGCGTGTCGCATCCCCCGGCGGAAAGGCAGCACATTGCTGGAGTTGCGTCGCAAGTGCGACGCAGCACCAGCAAGGCTTGGGGTGCCCCTATGCCTAACATGCTGCATCAATCCTTATGCCTGCTTCAAGCAGGCGCAGGGTTTTGCGTAAAAGTGACTGAGTGAAATCTTGTAGATTTCACTCAGCCACTTTTCCGAGGTGTTCATGCCCCGGAACGCCCTCCCCCCCCCCTGTGCCGGAACGCCCACATTTGGCACAGGGCTTTACAACATGATGCTTTACAACGTGACGCATCATGTTGTAAAGCCCTGTGCCACATGTGGCTTGATAGCAGCGCAGGGATTAGATGAGGGGTCCGTGATGCTGTCCCAAGGACTACTGGGACCAGATACTGGAAGCAGAGGAGTACGAGGCGCCCGGCAGCACCAGTTAAGTTTTTTAATTTGTTTTTCTAGCCCCTAGTCACGCACTACCCCACTCGATCCCCGTGGCCCCGCCTCCTGCCTCACCACTCTTTATCTGTGTCATTCGCCACTGGAAAGAAGCACAGGTGCGGAGTACCTGATGGTACCTGTACGTTTTAAACACTGATTGCAGGACGTCATGTCTTAAAATGAGAAATAAAAAAATGAATTACTGTACTTCCCCAACCCTCAGTTAACATTTTATGGCTAGTATAAGGGTACATTTGATGACATTGAAAGCATAAGCAGGTCTAAAAATGTTGGGTGGAAGATGAATTGTCATAAGTTTATGAAACAAAGATTCGTTTAACTAATAGGTGAACATGGTACGCACTGGTGTTAATCAGCTGTCTTCTGACAAACCAAAATATCTGGGTATAAATCACGTCTGTTTACCTTGAATTTACCTTAAGGGAGGAGGCGCGACTTTGTGCGGACCACAGCCTAAGACACTTTAAACTCACCACCTGTCCCCTCACACACACAAACAAGCATTTGCAATGCAATAGTTCTCGCATTTATGCAAGTTTGAGCTATTGGCATTGTAAATGACAATTCCTTTTATTTATGTTTTGGTTTTTAAAACATAAATAAAAAGCATTGTCATTTACAATGCTAATAGCTTAAACTCTCACAAAAGCGAGACCAATTGCATTGTAAATTTATTTATTTATAAAGTTTTATATAGCGCGAACTTGATCCCGAAGGATATCAGAGCGCTTTACAATTTGAGGCAATTAAATAACTTCCCACCCTATTCCCCTATAAACCCACATCCCACTATGGAACTAAAAATGCAAAATTAGAACAAAAAAATGTAATCACTACTAAAATTTTTACACAGAAAATAAAAAGTTTCACAAACATAGACAGCAAGCTACAGCAGCAGTGGCTCGTGTTATTGAATGAATGAATGAACAGGCTTTTATACCGCGCAGCTATGCCCAATGGGCGTCAAGGCGCCTAACTCAAAACAACCTAGCAGGGGCAGTCAAAAACAGGAGCTTACTGATATGCTTTAATGAAATACCAGGTCTTCAACGCTTTCCTGAAGAGATCAAGGGAAGGCTGTAATTTGATCTCCAGGGGAAGTATGTTCCATAGCTGGGGTGCAAGAATGGAGAAGGCCTTGCTCCCCCATCTAGCCTTCTTAGCGCGTGGAACCACCAGTTGGTTTAGCTCTGATGAGCGTAGACATCTGTTAGGAACATACCTCGTGAGCAAGGATCCCAAAGCGTCAGTCGGACCTGCCATCAGGGCACGGTACGTGAGGCAGAGAAGTTTGAACGAAACTCTTGAAGAGATAGGGAGCCAGTGGAGACTCTTCCTGGCCAAGGTCATAGATGACAGCCAGGGCAGGGCCAGTACAAAACGCGCCGCCGCATTCTGTACAACCTGCAGGCGCTGCAGGAGGCCCTTGTTGGTCCCGGCATAGAGTGAGTTGCAATAATCAAGCCGTGAACCAACAAGGGCGATAACAACCTGCTTGCGTGCCTGAGGGGAAAGATAATGGACAATTCTTTTAAGAGTCCTAATGACACCCCAACAGGTGGCCACGGTCCTATTGACCTGGAGTTCCATGGAAAGCCGGGTATCAAAAATGACGCCAAGATTCCTAGCAGATTGTGTCGGAGTGGGGCAGATGCCCAGGGATGAAGGCCACCACTCACCTGACCACAGGCCCTGGTCTTTACCAAAGACCAGGACTTCAGTCTTGTCGCCGTTCAACTTTAGGGAGTTGAAAATCATCCACTCTGCAACAAGTTGCATGCAGGACCTAAAGTTGGACGCGGCGACATCCACAGGGTGGGTCAGGGACACCATAATCTGCGTGTCGTCAGCATACGACACTACCTCCATCCCCTGAGATCTTACTAGTCTTGCAAGGGGGGGCCACATAGATATTGAACAGGGTCGGGCTCAAGGCCGACCCTTGTGGCACCCCACATTGCAAAGACTTTGCAGGGGAGAGGAAGTCTCCCAGCGTTATACGCTGCTCCCGTTGGTGAAGAAAAGAGCTCAGGAGACTGAGAGCCGGCCCTGCTACCCCTGCCTCCCTTAACCTGGATGTTAAAGTCAAGGGAGACAGGGTATCAAAAGCTGCTGTAAGATCCAGCAGGACTAGCACAGTAGATTGACCCATATCCACCTTCCGGCGGATATTGTCCGTGACCTTGGTCAAAGCGGACTCCGTGCTGTGAAGCTTTCTAAAGCCATGTTGGGACCCATCCAGGAACCCTGAAGAGTCAAGGAAGTTGGAGAGATGACAATTCAAGTGGGCCTCCAACATCTTAGCAGGAGCCGGCAAAAGGGATATTGGCCTGAAGTTCTGCAGTAAGCCCGGATCCAATGTGGACTTTTTGAGAAGAGGTTTTACTGCAGCTCTCTTCCATGCTGCAGGAAAAATACCCTGTTCCATGGCTCCATTCATTATTTCCAACATCGGTGGAAGAATGATGTCCCTATGTTCCTTTAGTATTTTCAAAGGAACCGGGTCCAAAGGAGAGGCTGATTTTGTTTTATCTAGGAGGAGATTGAGTCCCTCCAGGGAAAGAGCAGGAAACCGATGAAAGGTCTGAGGGGCAACAGCCTCCCAGGATTCGAGAAGTTTAATTCTAGAGGAGTTAGTCTCACTCAAAGAGATCCTCTGTGATTGTAGAGCTAGATAGATATCATCTATTTTTTTATAGAAGAAATCTGAGATATTATTACATAGCTCCTGAGAAACAACAACAGGGTCGGGAGCCTGGAGGGAGCATAGAGAGTCTACGATCTTAAAAAGCTCTTTAGATGATGTAAGAGAACAGGTTAAGTGTGTAAAATGACCCTGTTTCTCCTTAATAACTCTGTTTTTATATTCTCGTAACAGGCCCTTATAAGCTTCTCGATCCTTGGGATCCCACGATTTGCGCCATCTCCGTTCTTTCCTTCTACATTCTTGTCTAAGGGCTCTCAGTTCATCCGTAAACCAAGGGGCTGTAGGCTTAAGTCGCACCACAGATTTAGATAAGGAGGGGGCTAACTCATCTACTGCTTTGGTCATAGAGACAATGAGTTCTTGAGCCGCCTCATCCACCGACCGCTGGAGAATAATATTGACATTTGGAATGAAAGGGGCCAGAGCCTCACTCGTAAGATTCCTAAAGCTTCTTTTGAGACACTTCCTATTAGTACCCGTATTATCCTTCATGCAAGGAATGTCCAGGGAGAAAGGAACTGCTAAATGGTCGGACCAAGTTATCGGTACCGGCATGGAGACAGTTACTCAGGGGTCGTTGGAAAATATCCCATCCAGGATATGCCCTGCTTTATGGGTCGGATGAAGTACCTTTTGAACAAAATCACATGCCTCAAGGGAATTAACCAAGGCGGATGTGTCTTTGGAGGCCATATCTTCCAGGTGAAAGTTCATATCACCCAGAATGGTGAATTGAGATCGACCAAAGTATGGTTCCAGGATTCTAAAAAGCTCCGTACCAAAATCCAAAATTGGTTCTGGAACCAGGAGGCCTGTATAGAAGGATTCCTGAAAAGGAACTCGACGAGGCACTCGCAATACAAAAATATAAGGCCTCAAAAGGGTCCGAGGGAATGGATAGACATTTTACAGTGCAAGAGAGTGTGGACTTAAAAAATATGGCCAGTCCGCCACCTCTGCAACGCACTCTATCCAGCCTCTGGAGTGCATATCCATCCGGTACAGCCAGTAGGAGATCGTGGCCAGAGGAGTCCGAGCCCATGTCTCGGTAACAAAGACCCAATCGGGTTGCTTCATGTTTACAAACTCATGGAATTCTATACCATGCTTAATGAGCGACCGTGCATTAATCAGAAAGCCCTGTTTGGTTTGAGAGAGGGGCCGACCAGGAAGGGGAAGAGCGTAATTACCAAAAGCCTGAGTGGAGAAATTAAAAGAGGACTTACACGAAGGACAAGCCCGCGCCTGACATATGGCCTCCGGGGAGAGCCGATGATGGCACTGATGTACAGGGGGTCTAAGTGAGAGCAGCTCACACACCAAATCATCCCTAGGAGAAAAAGAGGACACAGCGAGAGCTCCAGAGTCCAGCACGTCCCGCAGCCCGTCCTCAGCGCGGACGGGCGCAGAAAGCTGCCTTTCTTTATCAGACCGAACCCTGTGAAATCTGGAAAGAGGCGAGCATCCCCCAAAAAAAAATCAAGTTGCGGGAGACGCCCGTCGGTTGTGATTTCATTTAAACAAAATAAAACAAGTTTCTGCTGCAAGCTTTCAAGTCTCGGCGTTTAGTAAATATTGCCCTGGTCAAATCTGCTCATTAACAAAGCTTAGCGGATGTAGCGAGGGGAGGGAATATTTGGTACAGTTAGGAAGGAACATTTGGTGGTGAGATGTTGAACATGCCATCCATCACGTTCCTGAACAAGGCTCTGGACATAAAACATAAACATTCTCAAGTAAAGTAAAAGAAGGCAGGCTCGGGGGAATGCATCCTTTAACGGCTCCTAAAAAGTTACACCGTTTTAGAAGGGGGGGCAAACATAAAAATACAATAAGCTAGAATTTACCAGAGTGCGGATTATGATGGTTCCAAGTGCATCTTTGTCGATTAAAATGTCCACATTAGGCAGAAAGCCTGTGGCGCCTTTTCACTTGCTTGGGTCGGTCCTGCTGGGATCTTGAAACCTCCCTGGCAGCAGCTGACATTCTGGTGATTTCGCTCGATTTTTCCTCTGGTTGGTACTGCGTCTATCACCTTTTCAGCATTCTTTTTTTCTGATTCGAGATTCCTGGAAGAGGGGGGGAGCGAGGAATGGGACATTCACCCCAGCCCCACTTTGTGCAATTGTGGCAGAACCTGGATGTACATCGCCCCCTCCCAATCCCTCCCCTCTGATATGTGCCCTGTTGCCAGGCAGATAATCCCACAGCTCTCCGGGCTGGCGTGTTTTGAAGGTTTCTAAGGACCTTTCCCCTAATTCCTCCGAGCAAAAAACAAGCACAGGAAGCAGAAATACAAGCCAGGGGGCAGAGAAGCAAGCACTGACACAGGCAGGAGAAAAGTAGCCGACAGGAAAAACAAGCATTAGTACGGGACAAGGAAAACATTCAGTGACATAGTGTCTGCGGTACAGGCAGCGGGGAAACTCCAGTTGGCACAGTGAGCACAAACGCAGTCCCATGGGCACCAGGAAAAAAACAGATACACAGAGCTGCGGAACATACACTGTCTGGCCTTTGGGACAAAAACAACCATATGTAGAGGCAGCAGGGAAACTCGCACTGGCACGGAGAGAGGAAAGAAACCAAGTGCACAAGAACCAAATAAACGGGGTCTACACGTTGACTAAAGAATACACACTGGCACCAAAACAAAACACGCAATGGCACAGGGATTATGAAAGCAAGTCTCGGCATCCCCTCGACATACTGTGATAAAAAATTAATGAGACCTTTTGTAATGTAACTTGTGCTTATGTAAAGCACTTGAATACCTTCCAGTCGAGTTTGCGTAATAGAAAATTGCACAAAGCAATACAAACAAGCTCTCGCCATTGCGTGAAGGCAGCCGCTTGTTTATATTTGCATCACGCTTTCACTTCAAGTGAAAGCGCAATGCAAAAATAAACACGGGGCTGCCATTGCCAAAGCAATTGAAAAAACATAATGCTGCTTACCGACATGAAGGAGACTGTGTCACGCTGCAAGCAAACGATCCAGTCCGAATTAACGAGAAGGAGACAGGGCGGTACCCAAAAAGCCTCCTTTTCAATGGGAAGCCAGCATTTAGCAACCCAATCAGAATGATGGGCGGGGCTTAAACTCAACTTCCCAAAAATCCCGAATACAAGAAGCCTCGCAGACCGAGCAACGCATGCGTGCTGCAATGCGAGGCGAGACCTAAAAACAAAGCTTTTGAGGCGGCCACTGATGTCATGGAGGTTTAACACCGTGGAATAGACATTGAATGCACAGAGCATCCAAACAGCTGGAAACCTCCTCTCTGCAGGGGCTTCCAGTTAAATGTGCATACGCCGTGTATTTTGGGCTCCACACTGGGTGACCTTGTGAAGGGAGCTAATATCTTTATCTTGTGCAACTCAGTGGCACTTTGAGTTTGCAGTTCTGGAATAAACATGAATGCCTCCTCAATAATTCTTTCTGGGGTACTTCTCATGGCCAATGTAGCTCAGGATTGCTCTGTATCTACGCCCTGGGACTCTTTTCTGAAAAGGTTCCAGAACATCTATAACCAAAGACTTGCTTCAACCGGAAACACTAACATTTTGAACAATGCTCACACTGAAACATTCGTTCTTAGGTGCCTCAACCATGGACGTTGATTCATTAAAATGCCGGGGGTCGCGGAAGTGAAACCACACTCTATGACTCCTCCCCTCGTGACTTCACAGGAGGTGACCTCACATGACCGTTGACCCCGATGACATCACAGAAAGTTATGTCACATAACTGATGACACTTGATAATACAGTAATTGACATTGCGCAACTTCAAAAACACACACCATAAATGTGATATCAGTTAAATAAATCATTGGCCACCTGTACAGCCATCACATTCACAAGTACAACCTCAAATGGCCTAGCACAACCATCATTTGGCTCAGGTGCAGTTATCATACCATCACATGGCCAATTACAGCCACATAAGAGCATGTGTGCAGGTTCTCCAACTTCTCACCCATAGTCTGCGCACAGGTTAAATGCGCCCTTGGGTCACGCAGCATGTGAAATCCTGTGGGCTCTGCCGCTAACAACTGAGTATGTGATCAAGAAACCGGTGTATCTATTCTAGTGACATCATTGCTGGTTCGGCCACTGATTTGTATACCATATACATACAAAGTGTCCAGATAATTATGAAAGTGTAGTTTGCCTCTTAATAAATATGCTTGGCATGTCTAAAACACAAACTACCAATTATATCAGTATAATTCTATATTCACTCAGTATGTATGGCGTGTAAATAGCACACACCACAAACCAAATTGCATTCTATGGATTTCATTATTGTAGTATGATGGGTGAGAGGTAGAGGATTTGCAATTGTGACTATATACCTTTTAAATAGCTTTCTTCAGCCAGCATTCAGCCTGCTGAGCATTTGTTCTACCAACAAAATTATAGAAATGTTGCCAGAATATGACACAGAGAGGGTCATGCTTCAAATAGAGAATTTGCAGTAGGTTCCTGAAGGGCTTCTCATGCCAACGGCCACTTTAGAGTCACGAAGCACAGGGCAAAGTGTAGTTGAAGCACCCTACATTGCATGAAGAGAAGCCTGCATGAAAAAAATGTCTTTTAGATCAATCCCTTATGGAAAATTGACGCATCAATGACTTTTGTGCACCTGAAAAAGTTGAAGATTGTGGCTGTTTATAATTAGCAAGTAAGTGCAGCATACATGTGGAGTGGAGAGCATTCCTGCAAACAGTGTTGATTAAAACATCACGGGAAGTGGTTATTGGTTATTTAATGTTTCTAAACAACGTGAATGGAGAGTTCAAAAGGTGCACAAAGAAACAGGCATTACACTGTGTACACCGAAACACAAATATACTTAGAACTATGCAACTATATATGTAAAAAAAATCGCCATATGCCCAACATTGTGTCAACATGTAGTTCTTTCATTACTACATAATATGAGTGGAGCAGCAGCACCTGACCTGCTCTAGATCCAGTGGTTTATATATTAGTCACTAGCTCAGCCTGGCTGCTGAGCTCTGCTGGCTCATGGGCTTGCAGCCACTGACATTGGCTCAGACACATTTACGGGCCATGCCACTGCAGTCACCTACACACTGTACAGCTTCTCCCATAGCACACATCTCCATCATCTCAGAGAGCAAATGTACCACCTTGCAGACATTAAGCAGCTGGAATTTGTTTCATTGGGTACACCAATGCACTCTCTGCTGGAACATCAGAGAACCATCTATGAGGTGCCAAGGGACTTCTGTTGTTTCCTGCTTAAACATGTGACATGTGTCTTGCCCCTGCTCTTGCAATATTGGCTGAAAGCAGGGCCGGCTTTAGCATTGATGGCGCCAGGGGTGGCAATCTTTGTTGGCGCTCCCCTCCATGACCGCATTCGCGGATTACCTCAATACCACTCTCAAACAGTGCCCCTCATCTCTCCTTAGACACCCCCTCATATTTATTTATTTATTGCGCTAGATCCCAATGTAAAGTGTCAGGGCACTTTCATGTCTAAAACATTTATACAAAGCCACTGTCATACAAGTGTGTAAATCAATGTACTGGAAATATTAATTAAGACAATAAGGACTACAAGCTGTAGGAGTAACATGCATGCATAATGATAGCATCATACGTTAAGAATGCTTGTTATGGAGAAATTAAGATGCAGATCTACTAAATGTTTTTTTTATGACAGCACGGTAACCAAAGTTGCTGCGCAATGTTGCATAAAAAGGAAGAGAGCACGACAGTATCAAATCTACTTATATATGGTGCTCTTGCACTCTCCTATAGTACTGGCATACCTTAGGCTGCCTTCTGACCAATGCACACATTCTTGCACCATAGTTCGAGAGTGTGTGCATGATGTCAAGCATAGCTTATATACTGGAAGGATTTCCTTCCAGTCCTAAATTCTATGCTTTAACAATGTTTAACACTTGTTGCTGTATGGTGTAGCACGCATGTAAAGCTGGAAAGGTTTGGAGCAAATAAAGGACAGATTTATCATTGTTTTGCGTTGCCATTGCACTATGCAAGGCAATGTAAGGTAACGCAAAACCTTACAAAGCCACTCAAGGTCACTCTGCATGGCATGGTAAATTTGGTATTACGCAAGGCAGCACAAGTCGCTGCCTTGCGTTACACTTTATGGTGGAGGCATTCCATGGGTGGAGCATGGATGTTCCTGAGCTTTCACCTATGCTTTCTGATGCATTCCCAGATTTGCCAACAGTGGTAGACCTGGGAATCCTTAAGAATTGTACATCTTCCCATTCCTTGTCGCTGTTTCCTCTTTGTAAGTGTGCTGCTTGCTGCAGCACACACAGAAAGAGGAAAAAGCCTTAGAGGATTGTTTTTGTGTAGGAAGGTGTACCGTCCTGCACAACAACAATCGTGCCTGCAACGCAGGCATCCTTTCACCATGACGCAATGGCGCCTGCATTGGCGCTAGGCTGTACTGAGTGCACCAGCGCAAGGAGAGGGTAGGAATGCACCACATAATGGTAACTGTGGTGCACTCCTGCCCTCTCCCTTTCACGGAGCGAAGCAAGTTGTCTTGCTGCGTTGCGTTGTGTGAAAAAATGTTCAGCATGAGCCTAAGTGCCAGATGTAGGTAAATCTCATTTACCGATTCATAAATACCGAATTTTACCGATTCGGTATTTCTGAATCGGTAAATGAGATGTAGGTAAAAATTCGGTATTTTTTACCGAATCGGTAAGATTCGGTATTTACCGATTCGGTAAATACCGAATCGGTATTTGCTATTGAATCCTATGGGCCTTGAAGCCCATAGGATTGAATAGCAAATACCGATTCGGTATTTACCGAATCGGTAAAAATACCGAATTGCTAAGGGGGACAGGGTGTCACTTTGACACCCTGTTGCACCCCTGTAACTGGCGTTTGCGCCATGTGGCACACATACATGCCCTTAGGGCATGTCTGTGTGCCACATGGCACAGGTGTACATGCACAGATGTGCATGTACACAAGAATTCGTTATTTACCATGCAATTGTATTGCATGGTAAATATCGAATTCTAAAGGCCCTGTAGCACTGTTAGAAGGGCTACCTACATCACGAAATACATTTTCGATATTTTTACCGAATGGTAAATTTACCGAATCGGTAAAATTTACCGAATCGGTAAAATTACCGATTCTGTAATTTTACCGATTTGGTAAAATTACCGATTCAGTAAAATTACCGAAAATGTCCGTTTTTTGTGCCCCTACATCTCCATAGCCCTTTACCGGTCGGAAACGACTGAAAAGCGGTATTTTCGGCCGATTCCGACCTGTAAAGGGCTACCTACATCTGGCCCTAAATCTTTTCTCTAACTTTATGCCTGCCTCGAGGAGGCATAATTTTTTAATGCAAATCTTTTTCTACCAAAGTTAGAAGATCAGGATTAGCATCAAAGTGCATGGGTGTGTGCATGGGAACATCCATATGCCACCCATCAGATTCTTCCTTAACAAAATTAGCGCATAGTGCTACTTTATGTTCTTCAGTGCTACTTTCCAATGCAATTCAGGGTTTGCGATGCAAAGTAAAACATAACACAATGCAATCAGTGGGGTTGCATACTAATGAAATTGTATTACTGTCAAAAAGACCCTTTTTAGCAACCTTAGAATAATAAAAGATTGAGAAAAAACAATAAGAAGGTTCTAAACCTATGCCTTGCAGGTAGTTTGCATTCAGTGCTTCGATGCAGTTCGTAACTCAATGTGCTACATTACAAGGATTGCAACTCTTGAACTCCGTGAACAAAATAATCTCAGTGACATAAAGTGCCTCCCACTATCTACTTAAAATACAAATCTGCCTTTTGTTTGTTACATGTTCTGCTTTACAGCGGGAACATTAAGCGTCTCTGCTATTTTATCGTGAGTTGCAGCTATGACTACACAAATCACAGCTCTCTTCATCAGTTGCACTAACCACAAAAAGTTATCAGGCTACTCTTATTATCGACTGAAAAATAACAGGCACACAAAGATCTCCGCAGGCTGCTGTTATCTCGCCTGGGCCTATCATGTAAAGGGCGCCCCCTTGAGCTTGGCGCCCGGTGCGGCGGCACCAGGTTTCACCGCCATAAGGAAACATTGAAAGAAAGTCTGGCCTAGATGTATGCAAACACCAAGCATGCAGGGGAAAACCATAAATATATCCCTTCAGGTAGCAGGGTGGGAGTGAAAAAAGTCATGTCTTTATTAAGTAAATTAAAAGCAAGCTGTTTGTGCTCGTTTTATTTTCATAAAACATATACGGCCACATGCATCATTGTTGCCGTTTGCGATTTCTTAATTGCGAAAATTAAGGAATCGCAATTAAGAAATCGCAAAGGCTATGCATTAAGAAATCACAATTTTTTAGCGATTTCTTAAATTTCCTTAATTGCGATTCACAATTTGCGAATCGCAATTAAGGAATCCCTTCCCATTGATTCCTATGGGGCTAGAGGCCCATAGGAATCAATGGGAAGTCATTCTCAATTTGCGATTAGCAATTTGCGAATCGCCAATTGAGAATGCAATTTCAAGAGTGCAGGGGGTTCCAAAGGACCCCCCCCTGCAGCCCTGAAATATAACTTTAAGTGTATTTTTCACACACACATGCCCCAAGGGCATGTGTGTGTAAAATGAAACTTTCAAAAATGCACTTTTGTGCATTTTTGAAAGTTTTTACAAATTACCATGAAGGTCAACTTCATGGTAATTTACCTCTCCCTATTTGCGAATTCGCAAATTGAAAATGTTCATGCATTGCATTTAAGAAATCTAAAATTGTGATTTCTTAAATGCAATCGCAATTTTAGAAATCGCAACATGATTGCGATTCCTAAAATTGCGAAAAACATGATGCATCCCAATTTTGTCAATTGCACTCGCAAACGGCCGAAAATTGCGATTCGCACCGTTTGCAAATGCAATTGACAATGATGCATGTGGGCAATACTGTTTAGCAAACTCTGGTTACTTATCTGAAGCCAGGAGTCGCAGGAACACTGCCAAGGGGTCGCAGTTGCGGCCCCTAGCAAACCCTAAATGACATTCATGGCATCCTTAAACATGGCAACACATCTAGGAGCATCTTAGGCTACCTTGAGTTTTTGAAAAGGACTGAAGGACACCCTTTTCATGTCATACGAGGGATAGAGCTCTCTCGCATATCTGGAGCAGGAAGGTGGCTATGGAAAATATTATAATTACATATTACAATAACCACAATAAAAGTAAGACTAATTATACCACTGCTGTTACTACTACTGATATTAATACTTGTATCACTATTATTATTCTTCAAACAATGATGATAATGATACACTTGATAATAATAAAAATAACAGTGATTATTACTATTATTATTATTCATTCTACTACTATTCTTATTCTTATTCTTCATAGTAAGAAGTAATCATCCCACCATTGCACATGTTCTTCCTCCCCACTGAGTCATTGACAGAATTTACTGCAAACCAATTTCGGTGTAGCCCAGAAGCATGGGCAATCTCACTGCTCTCACTTGTTACTAAAGCCAAAAGACCCTGGGGCTAATTTACAAGCCCCTTACGCCACTGGTGTCTCACTTGTAATAAGGGAAAAAATGACGTACCGGCACTGCAAGGCACTTGTAAATAAGCCCCCCAGAGTCCTTCACCTAATAAGCTACAGTGTCTCAAACGTATAATATTGTAATTGTAATTGTTAGCATTCAAATAGCGCTTACTACGCCTGACGAGGAGTTGAATCACTTTTCAATGAGTAGCACGCTACTCGAGAAGCCAAAAAGGATTATTGATGAATTAGTATAGGGAAGTATGAAATTGATTTAGCATTGGACATGTAAGTCGTTTAGTTGGAATGAAAAGGATAGTGGAGGGATAGAAGAGGAGAGGGTCTAAAAAAGGTTTTTTTGGAGATCATAGCAGTAGGAGGGCCAAGTGTTCAAGTGGCTGCCCCTACACATAAGATGCACCATGACACAAGCCCTCATCACCAGCCGACTGGACTACGGCAATGCCCTCCACGTAGGAATCGCCGCACACCTTCTACAGAGACTTCAGACCATACAGAGACCCACAGCGAGACTCATCCTCGGCCTTCCTCAACTAACCCTCATCACACCCCACCTCTGGAAACTCCATTGGCGCCTCATGCAGAAGGGATGCCAATCCAAGCTGCTGACCCAGGCACATAAGGCTCTACACAACCAAGGACCCGCCTACAATAACCACCGCCTGAACTTCCACCAACCATCGAGAAGGCTACTCTCCGCCTCCCTTTCACTGAAGCAAATGTGGAGGTCGCTCGTTCTCCCACATTGCAGCAAAGACCTGTAACAGCCTCCCCACGCACCTCCAGACGAACACCTCACTTCGGAATTCCGAATGGTCTTCAAGACCTGGCTGTTCGAATAAGCCTCCGGGGCCTGCAAGCACCTGGATACCCTATCGGATGATTAGCTGCCCTTTATAAATCCTGATTGATTGATTGATTGATTGATTGAAGTGTTCTCAGTTTAGAATTAAAGACCAACTTCAAGACCAATTAGAACCCACTGTTTTAAAACTGTCAGGGAAATAACCCGGAACACGCAAAGGCATCCATATCAGCATAATTAGAATGGCATGGGCACGCCAAGGCCATTTGCCAAAGCTCTCTGTGATCTCTCAATGAAAAGAGAGGGGTCCAACAACCCAAAGGCACAGGACACCACAAAGATGCTTAAGTCTAAGAAAAAATCCCTTTGTGATATTCTGTTAGCATTCAGCTTTCACACTCAACACCTCAAAGCACATTCATACCCCAATATTCTTCAATATTGTTCAGCATACACTGGGTCAGTATATTCAGTTACCAGAAAGTCAAAGTATAAGCAGTAATTTAAAAAAAATATTTTCCACAATAGAATTTTATTAAACAAGCTCTCTGTGGCCAGAGTCTCATGATGAATGCCCCTAACAAGAGAGAGTCTTGTATCGACTGCTTATGTTCCTGTGCTGTTCAAGACACTGATTTTAGGGTGCTGCAACATGATTCGCCTGTGGCTGATTTTCTTTTGTAATAGAACAGAAAGCTGGTAACAGAATTTCCCAGTGAGTAATAATGATACAAGCAATTCTATAAATAAGTTTCTGTTTCTGACCGTGCCTGCCTAATATTTTAGGATGGCTGATTCTAAGAAACCCACCCACATTCAACATGTGTGAAAGCTGATTTAGTGACGACAGATTTATCCATGGACATCCTTTCACCACAGTGCCAGGAGTAGCAAAATGCCAAGCGCAGACTCATGCCCAGACACAGTGTTCATGCACCCTAAGTCGTATATGGCTAGGCATGGGCATAAATGCCCATGAATGGTCATATGCCTATAGTCTAAGATATCCAATGGAGTGTAGGGTGAAAAAAAACATACGTTTCTCGGACAAACTCACCAGGTTCAACATATATCCATCAGGGCATACAAATCGTCTAGAGTAGACTTAGTACAGCAGAGCTATCTATAAGCTAGGCCAGGCTGCCGGTGGATGTCCAACTGACTGACAGCCCTTCGGTCAAGCTGTCGCATTATGAGGCAGGCAGGTGGACCCTCAGCGGTTGGGGGGAACACCGCTGCTTCCAAGAGGATCTAAAATCCCATTGGGGTGGCATCGGAATCATATCCCTTGAATGGCAACGGTGCCAAGGCAGGCACTGTCGTCGCGATTACAATACCCCTTTCTGACAGTCCTTTCATGTCTGATAGACCAACATGAAAATGCTGTCGGAAAGAGACTTTGAGGGCCCCAAACAGGGCCCCCGTCCAATGTGAACCACTGCAAAGTGGTCCAGGGGGCACATGTAGTGCCCCCACACACTTCCATGCACCGTGACTCATAGCCCAAATGGTGCACGGCACACAGTGCATGGATGTGCACAAAGTGCTCCTTTACACAGTGGCTTGTGCTGCGTCCCTTTTCCTGGGCAGCAGCACGAGCCGCTGTGTAAATTAGCACTTTCCAACCACCAGCCCCGCGTTCACATCTAAATGCGGTGGTCATACCGCTGACTGCTTTACTAATCGGGCCCTTAGTCAGGGCCAAGCTGAAATTGGCTATGGTCATATTTGCTGTCCCTTGTGCAGGCTTGGGATTTGCATGGCTACCGTTCTACACCAAATTGCACCTCACCAAGTTTCATATTTGAGGGTCGTTTTTATCCCAGGTGTGGATTTTGAATGTTTCTCTGCATATAGGGGAAATACCGCTCCTTTGCTGGGCAAGGGGTTGTGGTTAGATGAGTCTTTGCCAGGGGACCAAGGCACAGCTCTCAAAAGGGTGTGGGATTTAGAATGAGAACAGGACCTGTCTCCTGCTCAGTAGGTCTTTGGACACTTGCCATGGACTTGGTTTACACTTGGTGGTAGTGTATGCTGTGTGGGTGAAGAGTGGTTGAGGAGCGAATCATTTGTGACTCTATTTAATAATGTGTCATAATGTCCTGAATTGCTCATTTCTATTTTTATGGCACTGTGAATGATTTTACACATTTCACTTGGCTCTGGATACCTTCTCGTGATTTTTTTTCAATCTTCTGTTTTTCTTTAAATAAAGATGTTGTTTCACCTACCACATCAACTGTCGTAGTGATCGGTTTCTTAATTTGCTGACGCTACCCCCCCCCATCACCCCCACCTTTGCCCCATCCTATCAATTAAAGGTGGAAAGTGGTGCTACTGAGTAAAATCCCATTTTCACTAAATAGAAGCTTCACATTAAATGTGTGCGCATTCACACACTACTATTTTAATAAATCTTTTGTATACTTCAGGCCTTCTCTAAATAACCTCAACTCAGGTCGAAAGAGGAAAAATCCGTGTGGATGGAGCTGTTCTCCCAAAATGCTGGCAGCTCACCTGGGGTGCTGTGGGCAGCCTGTCCTAGGACTCTGCTGCCAGGGAGGATTGTATGGAGAACTGGGAAGAGTGAGGGGAGCAGAAAGGAATAAGAGGTGACCTTGGGATGACCTTGTACAGTGATGTGCAGCTGCTGTAATTGGCTGTAATCCAACAAGATAAACAGATTTTATAAATTCACAGCTGAACTCAGTGGTCAAACACACCTCACGCAGACCAGTAAGTCGCTGTTCTGTTTGCTTTGTCAACACATTATATTTGGTTAATTTGTTTATTTTCCCTGCTTGCTTCTCAGGGACAGGTCACTAAACGGTATTGTGCGGAGGAAGTGTGTTCTGTGTGTAGCTTCGGTCTACAGCATCTGATCTCACATTGCACGTACTTTGGCACGTGTTTGTTTTAATGCATGTGAGCTCATCTGTTCGTACACGTGAGCTTTTATTGCCAACGCCTGTGTTCCATTGGTTAGTGGGTGTCATTGTATATATTTGGTTTGGGTTGCTTTTATATTTACACATACATTTTGGTATACTTGGCGGTACTGGTGTCAGTGTGTGTGGGTGTGGGTGTGTATTTTGTAATATATTGCTAAATGTGATACATCTTTGATACACCTAGTTTATGTTTCCATTATTTGTGTATTGGAGTATAGGGAACACAGCCTTACCAAGGTTCCCAAGTCCAAGCTTGAATACCTCCTCCAAGCCATATTTCTTCCTTTACAGTATGGGACTCGTATTCTTATTTATCCCAGTATAGAAACAAGCATGAGCAAAGCTGAAATGCATACTCAGGCACGCACAAATTCTGTTTGCATTAGCTACATGCACCAATTCTGCTTAGCTCATTATAGCCAGACTATTGGCTTTGCCAGTGCTGAGGTGAAAAGTAGCAAAAGGATTACTTTCTGTGTATAGTGCAATTTTTTGTGCAGTTTTATATAGCGTGAACTCGAACCGAAGGTATCAGGGCGCTTTACATGCTCACCAGTTACGTTACACAAGCACACATTTATTATTGGTAGGCATGGGGAGAGAGTAAGTGATTTGCCCAGAATCACAGGATGTTGAGCCGACACGGAGCTCGGCAGCTCTGGCCGTTAGGCCACAGAGTTGAATGTGACGAACGCATGACTGAGTGTACTTCTGAGGTACAAGTAGCGCCTCTTGCATTCCAAGTCAAGTTAGGCCAAACCAAAATAGCAAGTCCCAGGATACAACAGAAATCCCGGGCTGGAGTAGGTAGTAACTAGCGGGCGTGGAAACATTGGTAGCCACAAGTAGTGCTCTGCGAGCCCACATGTGGTAGACTCTGGATTGGCCATAGAGTGGGCTGCCCTGCTAATAAATTCAAGGGCCCCCAGTATAATAGCGTGCCTCTGATGACAGGGTGGAGACGCTTGCACAGTGCAAGCTTCCTTTTTAGGTCGAGCTGGTGTTGGAGCGCGAAGCGCTCCCGCCAGCGCGAGTTCTATAGTCACTGTGCTAACTGGCAAGGGAGATAGAGCTGTGAACGAGTGGCTACTGGCCTGTGCACGAGCCGATTATGCTCTGTGAACGCGCACGTCTCCAGAAGACGACGTGCTGCGCCAGAGCCGCCTCCAGCTTGTTTTAGATGCACTGAGTCATTAAAGAAGTGTTGCAGTTTTGGAAACATGTCATCTAAGGTTTCTTTTTTATTATACTTTATTTACAGAAGTAAATCGTTTGTGCTTTTATTTTATGATTACTGGGACTGTCTTAATTATACAGCTTGCTTTAATCCTTGTTACTACTGAGTTCCGAAGTGGGGAAGTCTTCGATGAGCCGAGGCCTCTGGGTCATGGGCGGTAGAATCGTAAAGGTGATAGTGTGGCTTACTCGAACCAAAAAAAGTGTCTGAAAAGAAGTTGTGGATAATAAGATCGGCAAGGTACCAGGGCCTATCGTCTATGGATCTTTGAATAAACTGAGCCCATGTTTTTCGGATTCTTTGCAGTGCTTCCACTGTTATAATTATTTGTTCAAGGGCGGTGTGCTTGTCTTTGTACCGCGTGCAGGTTTGTGTTGGTGCAGGTCGAGGTTTTGTGAGACTGCAGTAAGATGTTTACACAGTGACTCTCGCCCCTTACATTATACCAGGAGATACCGGAAAAATGAAACTTTTTATTGCGTGAACATTGTTAGAGTTTTGTAACCTCTATTCTTCATTAATGGTGTCGACCTACTTGTGTACAAATACCGTGTCTGTTTCTACCGTTACTTTATAATACTTGCATTGTTAGGCAGTTGTTTCGTCGTCTTCCTCCTACCGCCATGCCTTTGAATATCGAGTCGGGAATAGTTACTCTGCCGACGGAACACCAGCTCATGGCTTGGAGATGCTATCCACCTTTTAGGAGCAATCGACGTTAGTGGCTGCATTGTTCTCTTATTGGTTGTATCCGTGGCTGCATTGTTCTCTTATTGGTTGTTCTTGTTTGAGTCCTCGGACTGTTCTCCTGTAATGGGACCGAAAAGGCTGTACTGTACAGTAATTACCCTTTTAGATAGTGCTGCATCCCAATCGGATGTTTCTTTTCTGCATATCTCGGTAATTTGTGCCATATTCTTTCCAGCCCCCGACCTAAGTTTACTTGAGTTCCCAGTTTGCTTTGTCGTTTTCTTTACCTGTCTGCTGGTAAAATGTCTTGTAAGCTGCTTGACAATTCTCTCTCTCATATATATAATATATATCTCTCCTCGCCGGCTTGACCCCACCACCATCCTTCTTGACATTAGGCCAGAAGGTCGCCACCCACTTTGACTCCTATATCTGGTGTGTGTGTGTATGATTTCGGCAGGCTTATATGGGAGTGAAACCCCTGTGACATGTGCCAATCTCTGTTCTTTTCTGGTTCTCATGCCTCGTATATGGCAACGCTGTTGCCACTTTTCCAAACTAATTGTACAGAACATTAGGGCCTGCGGTGAGCTAACCAGCTTCGAGAGACTTCTAAAGACATGGTTGTTTTAGATGTGCACGCCCACATAATTACACAGCACTCTAATGCAACATACACTCCAAATACCACTCAGTGCCACATAAGTTATATGCAACATAATTACACTGCACTCAATGCAACATACACTCCAAATACCACTCAGTGCCACATAATTACACTCTGCTCAGTGCAACACACACTCCACACAATACCACTCAGTGCCACATAATTATATGCTACATATTTACACTGCGCTCAACGCAGCATACACTCCAAATACCACTCAGTGCCACATAATTACACACCACATAATTACACTGCACTCAATGCAACATACACTCCAAATACCACTCAGTGCCACATAATTACACTCCACATAATTACACTGCACTCAATGCAACATACACTCCAAATACCACTCAGTGCCACATAATTACACTGCACTCAATGGAACATAAACTCCAAATACCACTTAGTGCCACATAATTACACTCCACATAATTACACTGCACTCAATGCAACATACACTCCAAATACCACTCAGTGCCACATAATTACACTGCACTCAATGCAACATAAACTCCAAATACCACTTAGTGCCACATAATTACACTCCACATAATTACACTGCACTCAATGCACCATACACTCCAAATACCACTCAGTGCCACATAATTACTACACTCCAAATCCCACTCAGTGCCACATAATTACACGCCACATAATTACACTGCACTCAATGCAACATACACTCCAAATCCCACTCAATGCCACATAATTACACAGCACTCAATGCAACATACACTCCATATACCACTCAGTGCCACATAATTACACACCACATAATTACACTGCACTCAATGTCACATACACTCCAAATACCACTCAATGCCACATAATTACACACCACATCACTGCACTCAATGCAACAATCACTCCAAATACCACTCAATGCCACATAATTACACAGCACTCAATGCAACATACACTCCATATACCACTCAGTGCCACATAATTACACACCACATAATTACACTGCACTCAATGTCACATACACTCCAAATACCACTCAATGCCACATAATTACACACCACATCGCTGCACTCAATGCAACATACACTCCAAATACCACTCAGTGCCACATAGTTATATGCAACATAATTACACTGCACACAATGCAACATACACGCCAAATAACACTCAGTACCACATAATTACACACCACATAATTACACTCTACTGAATGCAACACACTCCACACAATACCACTCAGTGCCACATAATCATATGCTACATAATTACACTGCGCTCAACGCAACATACACTCCAAATACCACTCAGTGCCACAATTACACGTCACATAATTACACTGCACTCAATGCAACATACACTCCAAATACCACTCAGTGCCACATAATTACACACCACATAATTACACTGCACTCAATGCAACATACACTCCAAATACCACTCAGTGCCACATAGTTACACGCCACATAATTACACTGCACTCAATGCAACATACACTCCAAATCCCACTCAGTGCCACATAATTACACGCCACATAAGTACACACACTGCAATCAATGCAACATACATTCCAAATACCACTCAGTGCCACATAATTACATGCCACATAATTACAATGCGCTCAATGCAACATACATTCCAAATACCACTCAGTGCCACATAATTATACGCTACAAAATTACACTGCACTCAATGCAACATACATTCCAAATACCACTCAGTGCCACATAATTACAAGCCACATAATTACACACACTGCAATCAATGCAACATACATTCCAAATACCGCTCCGTGCCACATAATTACACGCCACATAATTACACTACACTCAATGCAACATACTCTCCAAATATCACTCAGTGCCACATAATTACACGCCACATAATTAGACTGCACTCAGTGCAACATACACTCCGAATCCCACTTAGTTCCACATAATTGCACGCCACATAATTACACAGCACTCAATGCAACATACATTCCAAATATCACTCAGTGCCACATAGTTATATACAACATAATTACACTGCACTCAATGTAACATACACTCCAAATACCACTCAGTGCCACATAATTAAACACCACAACAATGGGAGAGGTAGGGAAAATCAAGGACACTCTCTCAATCCCCAGTTAGATACAAATAAACAAAAACAGAGAGGTCAGGTCAATCTCTGAAAACCACAAAGACGGAGTCAAATACGAATCACACACCCACTTTGGGTGGGAAGGAAAGCCCTCACACACCGACCTAGTCAGTGTCATGCTTCATCATCGAGCCCCACCAAAGACGCCGAGTGCCTCTTTGGTGTGCTGCGACGCCAGAAAGACTGCGGAACTATTTGTGTGAGAAGGGCGTGCTGTGAGGTAAAATTAAAATTAAAAGTGCCTGAAAAGGTATCAAAATAACAAATTTTAATAAGTGATCCGTAAAGGCACAGAACAAAGAGTATTATGTGTCTGAATTTAGCTGCCAAGGTTTTAGGATTGGTTAAATTCAGAAATACTTACATCAGTCAACATGTTTCTGCCATATGGGTGGTTTCAATTTACCAAGGCATTCATCAGGACTAAACCCCGGCGGTATGGACTCTCTAATCGTCCACCCTGACCTAGGGACGTGAAAGTGAAAATCTAAAAAAGGTGAAAAAGTGCTAAAAATAGAAGAGCGAGTTGCTCATTCCAAAAATTCTCCAAATTGTCGAGTCTCTCAGCACCTGTAATGTGAAAAACACAAACAAACAAAGACAGACATACATATAATTAATATCAGCCTTAGTGTTTGATCATAGTGCTCCATAATATGTGGCATACGTGGTGTTCCCAAAGTAGACACTAATTTTTAACACCATCCGCATAGCCCTGTGGGGATGATATCGTTAACTCTGGGAGGTGAAGTGCTAGGGGTGTCTATGTTAAAAAAGAAAAGAGATTATTTATGAAGGGGTTAAAAACACGATCTGTGTACTCCTTATGAAGGGATCAATGGACCAAAAGGTCTGGACCCCTTACGATGGTAGCTCAAACTTATATCTCACTTTAAAACAGGGCGCTACTTGCACCATGGGTCTCGGGAGGGGGGTTGGAGCGTGCCTGGCACATCCTGTGAAGAAAGAAAGGTATGATTGAAACCTCCGTGCACACGGATAAACACTTAGCTCGATTTTGTAGAATGGCAGCGATCCTGTCGATGTGGTACACTCACGCCCTCAACGCTCTCAGCCCGCTATGAACCTGGGTGTTGCCTCAATACCGGACCCCGAAGATGGAGAGCGGGGCCGGTGGCTGAGTGTTAAAGGCGTTCGAGCTGCGCGTCGCGCTCTTCCGGGTGGGCGTGTCCCACCAGATCGAGGCTTGGAACGCGCCCGCCCAGTCAGGAGAGGCGCGGCCGGGATCCAAGAAGAGGCTTGGAAGCCAGGGCCAATCGGATCAGCGTGGATGCTGGTATCACGCTATGGAGCTCTAAATCGGGCTCAGTTCATGTAGTGTACACCGGGATTCCTATCCAATTACTTAATTAATGGCAGTGTACAGAAATACTCAATAAAATTTATAAGCAAAAGGTGGATTACCCTATCGCTTTCATAGTCTGTAGAGCACCTCAAAAGGGAAAACTATATACAGAATGACACGGAGAGCCACTGATATAGGATTAGGCGATGTCTAGTTCTGAGTCTACATGGGATATGGGATACTTTTGTTCGAGTGAACACTGTAGGGAAACCTATGTGCAAAGTCACATTGGTTTATAGGCAAATCAATACAAGTGAATGCACCACAGTTATTTGGAAAGCACCACAGTTATTTGGAAAATGCCGAGATGGGTTTATATAGGTGTGAGTAACGCAATATAATGTTCAAGATAGCACAGTGTTCCACGGGATGTCATCGTTCAGGCCGTTAGTATTAGCGCCCAAGCGATACACCCAGCGTTGCTCTTTCTCAAAGAGTCTGCTAGTTATGTTTGTTGTGCCACTCACAACCTCGATTATAGTCCATCTCATGTCATTTGGTGTATGGTTACTGTCCAGAAAGTGACGGCTCAGTTTTGTAGTTACTTTTTTGCATCTGACATTGCTTCGGTGTTCACAAATACGCTGTTTGATCTTGCGTGTGGTCATGCCGACATAGCGAAGCTGGCAGGGGCAGGTGATCAGGAAGACAACATTCATTGTGTTACAATTTGTGTGTTCTCTCTGTGTCCATAGCTTTCCTGCTTCAAGCGACAGTGTTTTAGTTGCTTCTGTTAGGTGGCAGACGCTACAGTCTGAGCACCGGTAGTGCCCGATGACTCTTGACAGGATCGCTGCCATTCTACAAAATCGAGCTAAGTGTTTATCCGTGTGCACGGAGGTTTCAATCATACCTTTCTTTCTTCACAGGATGTGCCAGGCACGCTCCAACCCCCCTCCCGAGACCCATGGTGCAAGTAGCGCCTTGTTTTAAAGTGAGATATAAGTTTGAGCTACCATCGTAAGGGGTCACAGACCTTTTGGTCCATTGATCCCTTCATAAGGAGTACACAGATCGTGTTTTTAACCCCTTCATAAATAATCTCTTTTCTTTTTTAACATAGACACCCCTAGCACTTCACCTCCCAGAGTTAACGATATCATCCCCACAGGGCTATGCGGATGGTGTTAAAAATAAGTGTCTACTTTCGGAACACCACATATGCCACATATTATGGAGCACTATGATCAAACACTAAGGCTGATATTAATTATATGTATGTCTGTCTTTGTTTGTTTGTGTTTTTCACGTTACAGGTGCTGAGAGACTCCACAATTTGGAGAATTTTTGGAATGAGCAACTCGCTCTTCTATTTTTAGCACTTTTTCACCTTTTTTAGATTTTCACTTTCACGTCCCTAGGTCAGGGTGGACGATTAGAGAGTCCATACCGCCGGGGTTTAGTCCTGATGAATGCCTTGGTAAATTGAAACCACCCATATGGCAAAAACATGTTGACTGATGTAAGTATTTCTGAATTTAACCAATCCTAAAACCTTGGCAGCTAAATTCAGACACATAATACTCTTTGTTCTGTGTCTTAGGGATCACTTATTAAAATTTGTTATTTTGATACCTTTTCAGGCACTTTTAATTTTAATTTTACCTCACAGCACGCCCTTCTCACACAACCAGCTCCGCAGTCTTTCTGGCGTCGCAGCACACCAAAGAGGCACTCGGCCTCTTTGGTGGGGCCCGATGATGAAGCATGACACTGACTAGGTCGGTGTGTGAGGGCTTTCCTTCCCACCCAAAGTGGGTGTGTGATTCGTATTTGACTCCGTCTTTGTGGTTTTCAGAGATTGACATAATTAAACACCACATAATTACACTCTACTGAATACAACACACACTCCACACAATAACACTCAGTGCCACATAATTATATGCTACATAATTTCACAGCACTCAATGCAACATACACTCCATATACCACTCAGTGCCACATAATTACACACCACATAATTACACTGCACTCATTGCCACATACACTCCAAATACCACTCCATGCCACATACTTACACACCACATCACTGCACTCAATGCAACAATCACTCCAAATACCACTCAGTGCCACATAATTACTCGCCACATAATTACACTGCACTCAATGCAACATACACTCCAAATACCACTCAGTGCCACATAATTACACACCACATAATTACACTGCACTCAATCCAACATACACTCCAAATACCACTCAGTGCCACATAGTTACACGCCACATAATTACACTGCACTCAATGCAACATACACTCCAAATCCCACTCAGTGCCACATAATTACACGCCACATAAGTACACACACTGCAATCAATGCAACATACACTCCAAATATCACTCAGTGCCACATAGTTATATACAACATAATTACACTGCACTCAATGCAACATACACTCCAAATACCACTCAGTGCCACATAATTAAACACCACATAATTACACTCTACTGAATGCAACACACACTCCACACAATAACACTCAGTGCCACATAATTATATGCTACATAATTTCACTGCACTCAATGCAACATACACTCCAAACAATACCACTCAGTGCCACATAATTACATGCCACACAATTACACTCTACTGAATACAACATAACCTCCCCATAATACCACTCAGTGCCACATAATTATGTAGTGTAGTTCCTATTATCCCAATAGGCTCTGCGCATTGGAATAATCCCTTCAATAGTATAGGCCTAGACCAGACGTTAACTAGGTCTACTACTGTCGATATTAGACTTAAAGTTTTGGGTTTTGCCAGCTAGCTCAGAGTTCACTAGAAACTTTCTCGAATAGGCAAGGAGGAGTTGAACCTCCCTGGATAGACAAGAAGGGATTTAGTTTCTGACAACCATAGAACATGACAACTTTGCTCTCCCCTAATCAAGAGTGTATCTCTAGAGTCGTGTGAAAACAAAAGACGACTTATTTTACTCAGTCAGTACGTGCATTCTTAGTCTCACCAGATTGTAGAGAAAAGGAAGAGACGGGCGTGTTCAATAAAAGATGTTATTTATTGATCAGTCTCTTTTCTCATACAAGAGAAATGGATCGATATTATTGCAATACTTATGGTTAAGTAAAGTGCATACAATAAAAGCAGAAGTATAAAATAATACTGTAAAAACATTGATATGGTTTCTAAGCCATATGAAGGTTTAAAATGAATAAAATGAATACATACACATTTACATTTGACTAATCGTACTCAACTGGTGTTTCTAACTACGCCTACCCCGTGTACCTGACCTAAGCCTAATACGTGGGCGGGAATAGAAAGTTACAGTTTAAGTTAAGTTTGTTTTGCCAAGTGACTGACTAGAGAATTCTCTGCAAGGGGTTATTCAGTTCTGTACCTGGAATCTAGGATGAATGAGGGATGGTATCTCTCGTCTCTGGTCTCGATATTCCAGGCTGCCTGCGAGGGCTACCCGGAAGCGCCGGAGCTGGATTTCTCGGCAGGAGAAAAGGCAGCTTCTCGTTCTCAGCGCATCAGGAAGGCGGGGCTGCGCCAGCGGGGTCTGCTCTGCTCTGGGCTTCGGCAAGTCTGGCTGCTCCGATCTCGTCACCACCGCGTGTGTTTGCATAGGGCAATATCGGTAATATTTATACCTTTAAGGTGCCGAGATTGACGTAAGGATGGACATAGATACGTCAATAAGGATGTCATACGACCTGGTCGTTAGCACATTCTTTTGCTGAAGTTCTCGGTGAAATCAAAACAATGGCCGCAGGGTTTTTCCCAGGTCTGTCATAGGTTTGATTTGTTTTCAGAACTCCGTATGCCTTATCAGGGGCTGGAGGAATATCGCTTGTCTAATTAGATGGCAAGCGTTATGACCTAATCAGATAACACGTTCCTGTGCCGTAGTGTGGCTTTATCAGATAACGGTTCCTGCATCATGGGGGTTTTCTGCCTCATGGGATGGCTGCTAGTTAACTCGTTAACCAGAATAGGGTCAGGAATAGGGGGATCGATACAGAACCTATAGGAATACATCACACCCACTCCACGCTAACTATGGACATATTTACGAATCTATGCATAGTAAAACATACTGTAGAGTATCGTGTATACCTTACCACCCCAAAATACATAAATGCATTTTGAAATTATCAAATATACGGAAAAAACAGTCACATGTAATATATGCACTCAAGCTGTAGAATAATGCTAAAGTAATCACACATATCTATACATTATCACTAATTTGTATATGAGAATTTACACATGAAATGGCTCTTAATACAGAAAAAAGTTTCGAGACCATTCCATCACAGAATAAAATAATTATGAATATACCAGCGGGCAGCTAATGTCTATAAAGTATCTAAAAATAGAAATTTTAGTTCTCTAAGAATAGTTCTTACTTTATGCAGAAAATAAGTGTCCCGAAAAAGTCGTTAAAACATTTTGGGGCTGCTGAAAAAAATTGCTGTCCGTGAACTGGAGGGAAAATTGTTCATGGTATTTTGCTATTCTAGTTGAAGGCCAAATTCAGGGAAAGCTGTGTGCGAGCTCGCTCAAAAGTCTCTATTTCTGCTCTGGTGAGAACATCATATCATTTAGACTGTCGAAAAAGCTGTCAACAGCTTCCTGGGTGAGTTCCACTAACTCGGAAAAAGATGTAACCATGCATTTGTGCGCATGATTGTTTCCATTGACGTTTTGATTAGTATTGCTGACAGAAGGTCGTACCTGTCCAATGCTGCTTTCATCTTGAACTTCACTACCCCTTAATCGTAGTGGTGAAGCTTCCACGAATGCCGTCATCAGGATTGGTAGCCGTTGAGGGCAGCACAAAGCATGAGCCTTTATTGGACTCAACAATGTTTCTGCATCCATTGGCGCATCTGATTGTAGAGTCAGACAGGTGTCTAACACGCATTCTTCTCCGCATAGCAAGCACCTTAATACAGGTAAAACACATCGATGCCACATTGGTCGAAATGAAAGAAACCAAGTCATGTTCAGGTCTCTAAGTCGGGATAGTCCCAGGATTTTTGATATCCGGTCCCGGTATCCAATGGCTAGGATTGTTTCTTCCCTTGTCGCAGGTGTTTTGTCTGTGACATGGTTTGCCATAACGAAATATAAGGACTAAGAATAGGATTCCTGCAATTAGTCCCAAAATGAGGGGAAGTCCGCCAAAAATAGAATGGACGAAATCTGGAAAAATACCCAGTATGGCTTTGAATGGTGTTAATGCCATCGAAAATACTGTCTTAAATACTTTTGAGACTCCACTGGTATCAGAAATATTTAAGATTTCATTCAGGATTTCTGCGAAATGTATGGGGGAATTAGTTGATAATAAGGAGTGAATCTCTGCAGTCGTCCTTGCGACTAGGAGATCATACGTTTCTTTTGATGACGTGAGTCTGGTCGGCGTCTGAAGAAGCACTGTTTTCATTCTGCTTAAAGTATCTATTCGAATAGAAGTAATTTTCAAGTTGGGCCATGCCCTTGCCTCCCTGTCTGGAAGGGAGCTGGGGAACAATAAGCGTCCACAGCACTTGACCTTCGCAGTCGTAGTTACGAGATAAGTCCACAGGCTCCATGCAAACTAATTCCATTACACAGAAGCGTACCGCTCAGTGACATTGCACAATTATTGCCACTAAGAAACACTTTCTGTCCTTTATTACTGACACATGCATGTGAATAGGGCAGGTTCCATGTTGTTTTAATGTACCCCTTTCCCAATTTTTCGTACATGCCAGCCTGTATATATTTTTGGCAGTATTGAAACCTGAAGGTTGATATTGGAATATTAATTATCCCATGTATTATCCATTCACTGACAGGTCGTTCTGACATTGTCACTGGTAATCTCTCGAGTTTCTCAATGCTCAGGATTGTATAATCAGCACCCTTTTGTGCCATACTGATTTGTTTATCAGTAAGGTTAAAGATATTGAATAGTGACGTTGTGTTGATTAAACGCCAAGGCACATAGCCTGAACGCAGATTTTGTAACTTCCAGCCAAGCTGTACAATAGAACGCAATTGAGACTGACCGTGTTGTAACAACAGTAAGTCTTGCGATATTATGTCGATTGCTGAAGACACAATGCTGTCCAGAGAAAAAATTCTGGAGGACAGAGTCATTAACCCATTGTCCACTACAGAAAGTGATTTTTCCAAATTAATACGGTCAATTTCCCGTATTCTTTCTGCTGTCACAATTTGAGTCACCTTCCAGGCCTCGTTGTATGCTGCATATACAGAGGCTGCTATGAAACGTTTCTGACGCTGTTTGCGCGGTCCCATAATGAAATCACGCAAGTCAGCACCATCAGTAAGTAAAGTTAGGTGTTGCTTAATTTCTGCCAGTGTGGAAGTTTGTAGCCACTGAAGGCATAATTTGCCCACACTGTAGGTGGTTATTATTCCTGGGTGTTGTCTTTGGGAATATCTAGGGTCTGGCCTGGTCATTTTGAACCCCTGTGTTTTGTTCAGGAATCTGTTTTGACAGTTATTAGTATCTCTGGGCCAGATCAACCACTGTTTCCAATCAGGATGTGTTCTGTTTTGGTTTAATACATAATTTACGTCTATCTCTTCATCTGTGGAACTATTGCTGTTCATTGTTGGTTTTGGAATAGACGGTTTATTTAAGTCTTTGATTTTGGCTAAGCCAAGACAGGTAGTTTGTTGAACAGTGTCATTTAAAAATATAATTTGTTCTGGGATCATGCAGGCTCTAAACAATGATTCTATACCCTGCACTTGCCAGTCTTTTGTACCCCAAACACTTTTTACTTCAACGTTTTTGTCCCAATAATCAAAACCAAAAGTATTCATTTGTTCAAAGAATGAGTCTGAATATATCAATTTCGTGTTTGTTATCATGGTCTTTGTCCCTGTCTTATTTGACAATTTGAAATAAAATGTTTCAGCATTACTTGTGTTAAAACCTGAAAAGTATGAATATTTGTCATAAACGGTTCTTGAGCTTCCTTTTGGAGGGGTTGCACAATGTTCCCATTGATTATAATTTAAAACATTTCTAGGTTGTGCAGATCTATGTAGAAAATGGTTACCATAGTGGTTATAACAGTACATACTATCATAATTTGTCGAACCCTGCAAATAATCATGTTTGGTAAATTTAGCAGACATCACTAAGTCAGACATCATATTATTTATACTTTCAAAGTCCCAATCATCAGCAAAGGAGCTTGGTTTTACAAAGTCACTCAACGAGATCTTAATTTGGTGTGGATATTTCAGGATTTCAACCGGACCATAAATTTTGTAGTCAGTTTTGTCCCATGCTACCCCACCCGGTATAGGATTGGCTGTGAAGTTGACTGAAGAAAGTTCTCTTTTCTCGACGTGTGAAGATGTGTGTGGTTTGAGGATCAAGTTGATTTTCTGACTTGCTGTGTCCATTTTAGCATATTTTCCCTCAATGAAGCGTCCCAAAGTTAGTACCATGATGAGCCAAAGTATAAGGATAAATGCACCAAAACCCACCCAAAATTCAATCCATGGAGAAATTAGATATGTTTCTTTCAGTTGTTTCAAAAGTACTTTAACTTTATCTTTAAAGGTTTTTGTTGATGGCTGTGTTTTTGATTCAGTGAAGCCTTCAGAGGAATCATCGAAGTTTATGAAGTAGCCGGATGCAGTTCTGTCAATTGTTCCAATTGCTTCAGGATTACTGTTTCTTGCATAGTCGTTTGTTACTTCATTATAGATTGGTGTGTCTCTGCTAAATGTTTTTATTTGGGTTTTCAGAGGTCTAAGTTCCATTGCATTGTTGCATAGTCCTTGTTGTAGTTCTGTAGGCGTTTCGAATGTGATTAGCCTCTTAGATTGAACCTCTGTGTTAGTAGCAAATCTTGGTGTTCTACTACTTCTCGGGAGTCCACTTGGCCTACTATTTGTTATCGGCCACATGTTGTGGTTTTACCAGGTCGATGGATACAACTCGGTTCTCCTTTTTACCAGCAAGCGGCGGTAGTACAACTGATCTTGTCCCGTTGACAGACAAGACAGGAACTGCTTTTCTGTAAGAAGGCCCAAATTCCTTCTTTACCGCGATCTTTTCTCTGACTAGATCCCCGACTTTTGGAATCCAGACAGGTCTTGCTGGGACAGGCGGTGGTTCTTCAGTGGTTGTTGGCTGCTGTTTCAACATTATGTTGCTCAGGTCTTTTCTTGTTTCGTTTAAGTCCTGCAAAACAGCCAAACGATCTTTGATATCAAAGCTTTTTTCCTTCACCACTGAAGTCTGACTGTCGAGGTCTAAGACCAACATCCTAGTTCCAAATAATAATTCGTACAGACTGAATCCCTTCAGAGAATTTCTTGGCAAGTTATTTAGACTACGTTGGACACTTATTAGATGTTTGACCCACCCAGCTCCCGAACCTAATATCCTTTCTGTTATAGATAGCTTTATGCCTTGGTTTTTTCTTTACACCATCCCGTATCCCTCAGGAAGGAAGTGAGAAGAGTCCCGCTGTGCTATGCTCACTTGGCCATGTTTCCCCTCAGGCTGGAGGGCCAGATTGAAAACAATGGTCAAACGTAGCATGCTCTTAGCGTATATGCCATTTAGACTCGCAAATCTTTGTATAACAGTCCAGACGTCAGCCGAGTGCTGATGATCTACATTATAAGTGGAAACTAGCCTGTATATGTTAATCGGACGCTTTGCTTTTTACTGTTGATCTTTTCTGGAGTGAAACGACACAGTATTACACCGTTTCTCTCACCACTGCGATTTCTGTTACAGTTTGGGCAGTTCTTTACAAAAATGGTATGATGCAGGCTCATGCCTGGCCACCAGTACCTTGATTGTAATTCTTCCAGAGAATCTTTTAGTTTGAGGTGTCTGAGACCCTCACCCATATGTGCGTCTGCAATTAACAAGTTTCTCCTGTCCATGTTTGGAATCCCTCTATCCCCCACTCCAGGGATTCGAGCAAAAGGGACGGAGTTTGCATCGATTATGTATGTATAATTGAGTGGATAGTTGATCGGTAGCGCTGAGCAGTCGCCTTTTGATGACGTTTTCACCGCCAGCACTGTTTCACCGTCAATATACTTCACTGTATGCTTTTTTCGAGCTACGGAAGCCGATTTAGTTGCTACCGCTGTGGCTGTCTCAGCCAATGAATTCCCTGCAACGTGAACGCCATCACGCTGATGACTCAGTGAGTGTGTCACGTGAGTCTTTGGTAGTTCTTTTTGTAAAAGTGCTATTTGTTCCCAAAGCAGTTTTTGCTTTATTGTTGCACCTGTGTCATCTTTGTAACCGTTTTGAATCCATGTCTGCAAATCGTTGTTATATGATTTGACGCAGTAATATGAATCGGACACTATAAGTGTCGGGAATTCGCGATCCGCATTATCTAGCGCCATTTTCAATGCTATTATTTCAGTCTGTTGTTCTGAATTAGTTTCTACTGAGTGTGTTTTTGTTAATAGAGGTCTTTGTTTACCTCCGCGCCACACTTCTTTTGTAATCTCACATGTTGGGTTGTATGCTTGTTCTCCCCAAACGGAGGGTTGAGCATGTCCGTCTGTATAGATTACACAAGCGTATTGTCGTAAGGGCAGAATGTCGATAGGCAGAGGGAATGTTCTTTCATATTCTAGATTTTTCAAATCCTTTAGTTCTGGATCAAAGTAGTAGTATACTTTGTCCGTTGTAATTGAATTCACCCATTGTATCCATTCCGGATTCAATGTTGTTGTTGGTAAATTACACGGTGTTGTTAATGCCTCAAAGGCTGATTCTGCTGTTCTGACTGTGATGTGTCTACCGTCCGCTTGATCTTTTTCTCTAGTTATTGCGGTTTGAACTGCATGAACAATGTTTTCCTTAATGCTGAATTTCTTTTCAGCTTCTGTGTACAAGTGTGATTTGAATGCAATCGGTACCTTTTCTCCCTCATTAGAGGTCAGGTATGTGAATCCGCATCTCCCTGGGATGACTCGAATCACAAGATTGCGTGTGTTATCACGTGTTTCTAATTTTGTTTTAATTAACATGTCTGTTTGTAAGGATCTCAAAATTTCTGTGTGTATTTGAGTCCAATTGGTTCTTTTAAAATCTGGTTTTATTAGATCATAAAGGGGTTTGACCCTTTCTGCGTAATTTGCAATGTATGTTCTTCCGAAATTTAGGAAGCCTAGAATTGACTGTAGGTTTTTTAGTGTTCTAGGTGCTTGGAGTACGGCACATTTCTCTAGGAAATTGTCAGCCAGGCTTTTGCCTTCACTTGATAATTCGTATCCTAAGAACAGGACTGTTAGATGGGCAATTCTGGATTTTGTAAAGTTGAATTTGTAACCCTCTGCTGCGAACCCAAGTATTATGGTGTTCACTCTCTTCAAGTGAGTATCCAAGTCATCATCTGTTAAGTATATGTCGTCGACATAAGATAATGCTTCGTCATCATATGTTTGTAGTAATTCTGTTACTCTCGCTGAGAATACCCCATGGCTATTCTTGTACCCCTGGGCTAACCGACAGAATTGTTTTTGAGTGCCATTTATTGAAAATGCAGACAAATATCTGCTCTCTGGTGCTACGTTTTGACAAAAGAATCCATTAGAGATGTCTAATGTTGTTTTGTATTTTTTGCGCACTATGTTATTCATTAGTGCAGCACTATGCGAGTTTTGCACTGCAAAAGTTTTGCAACATGAGTTAAGGTGTCGGTAATCCAAAACTAGACGATATGAATTGTCTGGTTTGGAGACCGGAAACAAAGGGTTGTTCATTTGTGAGGTGCAAGTTTCAATCACCCCCTGGTATTCTAGTTGATCTAGGATTTCTTTTACCTGTTTTTTAGCTTCTTCCTTAATTGGGTACTGTCTTTGTGCAGTAGGTTGTGATTTTAACTGGATTTTGTGAGGAGGAGAGTCCTCATCCCATCCTACATGATTTTTATATAAAGCAGGAGCTTGAGCTACTGCCCACTTTCTGGCAAGTGTGTATTTTTTATGAATTGGGATATGATTTGAGAAGGCAGGCATAATTATTTCTTCGCCATGAGGGCACTCCCTGACAAACTCTGGTGGCCAGTCTTTTTCAGCTAGAAGGATGTCATAGCCCTTGGAGAGATTATCCCAAAATAGTCCCCTTATTTTTCTAGTCTTATCCCCTTCTATACGTAAAGTTATTTCATATATTTTATGAGGTTTGCTAACTCTGGTGTCTGCAGTTTCCACTTGAAGATATTCATTCGTGTCCACTGTCTCCAGAAGATTCATAAGGACTTTGCGAGCTATGCTCACTTCTGCTGCGCTGTCTAGCATTGTCTGAGCCCATTCTCAGTTTTTCAGTTGTGTCCTCAGTATTCTCGGCATTGTTAACTACCTTGATACTGGCTACCTTCTTTTTTGGAAATTGTAATTTCTTTTTTAGATGAGCAGGTTCCTTGTCTTTGGACTTGGCGTGCTCTTCTCTTTGTTCTGATCGTCCTCTTCTTTCCGATTTCTGCGAGGAAGTCTGAAAAGATTGAGAGGGACGTGTATCAATGTCTTGATATCTATCAGGCTTCTTCCCTATTTCTAAGGTTATATCTTTTCCCAGAGGGGTCACTTTGGGGTGACCTGTGTCTTAGGTTCGGAGATTTTTCTCTCCGCCTAGGAGACCTTCCTCTGGACTGGAATTTCTTTTCTTTAGGATTGGATTGTTTGTTTCCATCCCAGCTCTTTTTTTTTTGTGATGTTGAATTATTATTAAAAAAATATTTTTTCAGGACTTTCAATCAGTTGTGGTTTTACTGGTATTCCACCTAAACTATCTCTACCTAGTTCCTCATAGGATTTTTCTATAATTCTGGCAATTTCAGCTGGTTGGTCTGCTATATCTGTCTCCTTTAACCTCTGGCGGATCGCCACGTTTGCTGCTTCTCCCTTTATGTTGGCTAATAATATAGCCGAGACCTGCTTGAAGTCTTTTAGTAATTTCATACCAAGAGTTAAAGCGGGTTCTGGACCGTATTCGTCTTGAATTTGTTTTAGCACATCTGGTATTACCGAAATGGATGGAACACCGTGCGCTTTTGTGTAGATGGAAGCAAAGACTGTACCCCAAGTGTCACAGTCCTCCACGTGTGGTGCGATTCCCATTGGAAGGCAGATAGTCAGAATCCTGTGTTTTTCTAACGGGGTGGTGTCTGGAAACACCGCCTCTATTTGGGTGATTTTTTGTGCTAACCAGAATGGTATTTGTTCCCGTTTAGCTGGTACTTTACCTAGGCAGGATTGTATATTTTGTGGTGTAATTTTATTTGTGTTTCCCTGGTGAGGGGTCAGCTGTGGAATTTTAATTGCTGGTTGAATTGTTGAAGTCCGCATCACATATTGGACTAATTGTCTATGTAATTTTATTAATTGTTTTAGCTGTGTTAAAAGCTCTGGTGCAGGCATTCTTTCGATGTCTGGATGTGGTGTGTATCCGGCTAGGACCGGCCACGTTGCTCCTGGTCTACCTAAAGGACCGAGCCTGGTGATGTGATTATTATGTTTTAGGGCGCCATTAAATAAGAGCAGATGCTCTTGAAATTTAAGTGGTACTTCCACCTCCTCGAAAGGAGTGTACTCATTAGGAGGGTCCTCTGTTTTGTAATAGTGGAAGTACTTTGTTACAGCATTTGCTGCTGGAAAATGTGTCCATGAATAATATACCTCTGTCTGCCGATATTCGTGTGCCTCAATCACGAATATGACTGTGCCACCTCTAGGTGTCAGTCCATTTTCTATAAGTTTTAAGGTTATAGATTTTCTCTTGATGACCGGGTGTTAGACTCCAACCAGCCCAAGCACTGCAGGAACGTAGCATGCACCAATCCCCTTGACTTGCCCCTTGGACCCCCACAGGGAAACAACTGTGTGGGCACCAATGGACCCGAAAAGAGGGTGGCAATGTTAAGGAGACACCAAGTCTTCCACCCTTTGGCGATGAAAAGAACACAGCTCCCACCTGCTTTACGCTTCTGCACCACTGTAAATAGGGAGACAAAACAATCCTTTCATATACCTCTGCAGCAATAATAATCCCACCAACCCTCAAGGATCATGCTTTGCAACACACATAACATCCCCTGCTTACCGCTAGAAAATGCAGGCTTGGCTTCGTAAAGTAATGAATCAGCAATGAGGCCAGTAGAGGAGGGAGCGTTCGCCAATAAATCCAAAAGTGATTTAAAACAAACGAGTAGGGGAAAAAGGTTTGCTACGGTCTAAACACCGCCTGAAAAAACCCCTTCGTTTGTTGTTAATAAAGATTGCAGGAAAGGGATCAGTAAACCCCACCACACACCCAGCGCTGCCTTCGCGGAGTGACCCAAAACGTCACTTCCGCAATAAACGAGGCTAAAAGCGAGTCCAGCAAAGACGCGCTGGAACCGCCTAAGCGCTGACAAAGTGCGCGTTGTTCTAGTGGCAACAAAGGAGGAAACACCTCCGGGCAGCGCGAATGAATTCGGGAGCCCCCGAACCCACCAGAATATAAAAATAGTGCTGGGAAGTGGGAGGGAGAAAAAGGAATACTAAAAAGGGGAAGAGACCCAAGGGAAACCCAGGGACCGAAAACTAGCTATCTAACTAAAGGAACAGGACGGGGAAAAAACGAGAACAGCAATACCTCTCACGAGCCCGTGAGAAGGCAAAAATCAGTAAAGAGACTTCCAATCAATCTGGGAAATCCTCGAACCAGGAACAAAACGGCAGCCAACAACCAGGGAAGGAATCCAAACACTGGCAATATCAAGCACCGAGATAAAGGTAGGACCACCTTTTATCTTACTGCCTCTGTCACGTGATGTCAAAGCATGATCACAAAGAGGGGACTAACCTGATTCCTAACAGTACCCCCCCCCCAATGACCCTCCCCACAGGTCGGGGCTTCGAGGGGTGTTGTCTGTGGAACAGCCTGACCAATCTTGGGGCATGCACCCCCCCTGCTGGTTCCCAGGTTCTATCCTCTTTAGTGTACCCTTTCCAATCCACCAGGTACAGAAGGCGCCCCCTGACTCGTTTTGCATCTAGAATAGCCTGGACCTCAAACTCCTCCTGCCCATCCACCACTACAGGCGGCGGAGGTGGTAAGACTTGAACTGAGGGAACATATGGTTTAAGCAAAGAGGTATGAAAAACAGGGTGTACCCTATAGTCCTGTGGTAAACTGAGCTTCATTGCTACGGGGTTAACAACCTGTACTATAGAAAAAGGACCCACGTATCGGGGCTGCAGTTTACGTGAACCCTGCAATCTCAGGTTACGGGAGGCCAGCCATACAAGATCCCCTATCTGGTATGCCGGAGCATCAACTCGATGTTTATCCGCCTGAGCTTTCATCGCCCCCTTTGCTTCAATGAGGCTGTCCCTGGCTGTATCCCATATGCCTCTCAATTGCTCACACACATCATCAATGGCTGGCACGCGACCCGTGGGTTGTATAGCCACTGCTCTAGGATGATACCCAAGAGAACAAAAAAAAGGTGTCATGCCCAAGGCGGAATGCACACTGTTGTTATAAGCGAATTCCGCAATGGGCAGAGCAGTTAACCAATCACAGGACAAGGATGTTATCAAACACCGTAGGTATTGTTCCATCGTCTGATTAGTACGTTCAGTCTGACCATCAGACTGAGGATGGTAGGCTGAAGATAAACGTATCTCGGTTTTCAGCACCTGACACAGTTCAGTCCAAAAATGTGAAACGAACTGCGCCCCCCTGTCCGATACAATCGCAAATGGCAACCCGTGTAACCGCACAACTGAAGACATGAACACCACCGCCATCTCCTTTGCTGAAGGAAGTTTAGGAAGCGGTGTGAAGTGTGCCATCTTGGTGAATAGATCCACCACCACCAATATAGCAGTATAACCAGCAACTAAGGGCAGATCCGTTACGAAGTCCATACTTAAAGTATGCCATGGACCAGGAGGTACCTCCAAAGGTTGTAAGAGTCCTGAGGGTTTACGATGCGAGGGTTTGCTGATCGCACACACCGGGCAAGCACTCACATATCCCTGGACGTCCTTAGTCATGGACTCCCACCAGAACCATCTTGTACACATCTCCTTGGTCTTCCTTATTCCTGGATGGGCGGCCAAGGCAGAGGAATGACACCACTCCAATACCTCATTTCTCAGCACAGGTGGAACAAACAACCTATCCTCATAATACAAAAGCCCATCTTTCATGGATATCTGGGGTATAGACAACCAAGGCGTCAGATCTTCCTGGTTCAACCGTTCTTTCACTAGAGCAGGAAAGTCTTCTGCTACTACAACTCCGATTATCTTTTCCCCCGCTATCATTGCCCTGCTTTCCTTCACCACGCCTTCCTCCTTTGTCTCCACATGTATTCGAGAAAGAGCATCTGATTTCGCCTGTTGAGCTGCAGGCCTGTATGTTATAATGAAATCATATTCATTAAAAAACAGAACCCATCTCATCTGGCGAGGAGTCAAGGCCCTGGCAGAACGAAAGAATTCTAAATTCTTATGGTCGGTGTAGATGGTGATAACATGCCTAGCTCCCCATAGATAATGCCGCCATTCCTCAAATGCCAATTTGACCGCCAGCAATTCTCGTTCTGCCACTGTATAATTGCGTTCTGCTGGCAACAAGGTTTTCGAAAAGAACGCAATCGGATGCATGTGACCAGTGGCTTCGTCCCGCTGTGACAATACCCCTCCTACCGCACATGAAGAAGCATCGGTTTCTACAAAATACGGCAAGGCAGGGTCAGGGTGCACCAGTACCGGTGCAGACACAAACTGTCTCAGCAACGTATGAAAAGCTTCCTGAGTCTCAATTGACCAATCAAAAAGGACGCCCTTTCTCAACAGGCGAGTCATCGGAGCCACAATATCAGAAAAATGCAGTATAAATCGCCGATAAAAATTGGCGAAACCTAACAGCACCTGTATTTGTTTCACATTGGTTGGAACTGGCCAGGTCTCTATAGCCCGGATCTTCTTAGGGTCCATTCGAATGCCAGCTGCAGAAATTACAAACCCCAAAAACTCCACTTCGGATGTACTAAAGTGGCATTTCTCCAACTTGGCATATAAATGATGTTTCTGCAAGGTTTCCAAGACCTGTAACACATGTGTGGTATGATCCAGCTCTTTCTCTGAATATATCAGGATATCATCCAGATATACTATGACTGTCTGATCCAGGAACTGTCCTAAAACTTCATTAATAAAAAACTGAAACGCCGCTGGCGCATTGCACAAGCCAAACGGCATTACCGTGTATTCAAACAGTCCCGTACTTTGTTTTAAAAGCCGTCTTCCACTCATCTCCTGGCCGGACCCGTATGAGATGGTATGCACCCCGCAGGTCCAACTTGGTGAATACAGTTGCCCTGCGGAGCTGGTCTAACAACACGGAGATGAGTGGAAGAGGGTACCGATTTTTTATAGTGGCCGAGTTCAACGTTCTGTAGTCAACGCATGCCCTCAAAGACCCCTCCTTCTTTGGTATAAAAAATATAGCCGATGACACTGGCGAAGAAGAAGGGCGGATGTAACCCAAAAGTAACATCTCGTCAATATACGTTTTTAGATGGGCCTCCTCAGGCTCGGACAATGCGTAAACCCTGCTACACGGTAAGGGTGCTCCTGGTATCAAATCGATCTTACAGTCATACGACCTATGCGGAGGAAGGCCTTGGGCACACACCGTATCAAACACATCCTCATAAGTGGAGTACTGGGGAGGAAGAACACCCTTTTCAATCATGGCGCAAGACAAGGGGTGGATCTGTTCCGCTGCCACAACATAGCAGTTGCTCAAACAGTGTACCGAGTCCAATGTTACCAATCTCTTTACCCAGTCAATCCTCGGGTTATGTCTTTGCAACCACGGGACCCCTAATACCAACCCAAAAGAAGGGGCATCGATCAAATCAAAAACCACACTTTCCACGTGTCCGTTCTCGCACAACAAACCAAGGGGGACAGTCTGTCTCGTGATACACCCCGATGTCAGCTCGGTGCCATCAATTGCCCTTACTGGCTCGGGCTGTTCCTTCAATTGACAAGGAACCATCAGCTTCTCAGCCATAGAGATGTCTATAAAATTGCCAGTGGCCCCAGAGTCCAAAAGTACTGACACAGGAATACGTTTCTGCGCCGAAAGCAGCAAGGAAGCATTAATCACAAAATGTCTTGGAGCTTGATCTAAGGCCCCTACCACCTCGTACTGCTCTATTCTGTCTTTCCCCGAACATTGATCCACTTGTATGCACGCCACCTTTTTGCCAAACCCCACCCCTGAAGGTTTCACAGGGCAATCACGTGCAAAATGGCCCCCCTGTCCACAATAAAGACACAAATTCAGCTCCCTTCTTCTTTTCTTTTCCTCAGAAGTCAGGGGTCCCCTTACTCCACCTATTTCCATGGGTTCCGGAGCTGCTCTGCTTTCCCCTATCGACTTTACTTCTGGTTTCACATAACCCCCACGGGAAGACTGGAACCGGGTCCATTCTCCCCGCCGTTCCGTCATCCTATGATTCAACTTCACCACGAGATCGATAAACGCTGCACAATCTTCAGGCGGATCCACCACCTGTGATACCGTGTCCTTTAATTCCTCACAGAGACCCTGATAAAACAGAGACGTCCTTTTTTCGATTGGCCAATGTGTCTCGGCTACTAATCGATTGAAGTTGGCTATATAAGACAATAAGTCCTGCCTACCTTGCCGTAGTTTCAATAATTCAGCATCGCTGGCCTGCATAAACGCATGCTTAGCAAACAGACCCCGCATTAATTCTTTAAATGCCGAATAATTATACAACACACGGTCGTTGCTTTCTACCAAAGGTATTGCCCATTGGGCCGCGTTGCCAGCCAGGTATGATAGTATAAAAGCAACCTTAGCAGAGTCATCCGGAAAGGCGTTTGATTTACACATAAAGTGTAGCTGACACTGGTTCATGAAGGTGCCAAACTTACTGCTCTCCCCTGTGAACCTTTCCGGGGGGGCCAGGGGTACTGCCACTGGGGTTGTTACGGTTACGGCAATAGGATTACTGCCACTCGAGGTACTTGCTCCTGCCCCTCCAGTAAATGGGAACGAGGATGGCTGTATAACTGATCCTGTTCCCCTACTCGATGCTTGTTCTCTAGCCCTGACAGCCACCAGTTCCTGCTTCAAACCTACATTCTCCTGTTTTAACTCCTGCACCTGTGCCTGGAGTGTATGCACGGCTCCCATAATATCTTGCAGAGTTAAACCTCCCGTTGCCCCGCCCAACGAATTCCCATCCTCATCCATGCTAGTCCAGGCAGTGCTATGTTAACGTGGGCTTGATATTCTGTTAGACTCCAACCAGCCCAAGCACTGCAGGAACGTAGCATGCACCAATCCCCTTGACTTGCCCCTTGGACCCCCACAGGGAAACAACTGTGTGGGCACCAATGGACCCGAAAAGAGGGTGGCAATGTTGAGGAGACACCAAGTCTTCCACCCTTTGGCGATGAAAAGAACACAGCTCCCACCTGCTTTACGCTTCTGCACCACTGTAAATAGGGAGACAAAACAATCCTTTCATATACCTCTGCAGCAATAATAATCCCACCAACCCTCAAGGATCATGCTTTGCAACACACATAACATCCCCTGCTTACCGCTAGAAAATGCAGGCTTGGCTTCGTAAAGTAATGAATCAGCAATGAGGCCAGTAGAGGAGGGAGCGTTCGCCAATAAATCCAAAAGTGATTTAAAACAAACGAGTAGGGGAAAAAGGTCTGCTACGGTCTAAACACCGCCTGAAAAAACCCCTTCGTTTGTTGTTAATAAAGATTGCAG
Source organism: Lissotriton helveticus (assembly GCF_964261635.1). Taxonomy (NCBI): domain Eukaryota; kingdom Metazoa; phylum Chordata; class Amphibia; order Caudata; family Salamandridae; genus Lissotriton; species Lissotriton helveticus. The sequence continues at coordinate 258,515,644 of NC_136065.1, read as the reverse complement.
GAAAGGGATCAGTAAACCCCACCACACACCCAGCGCTGCCTTCGCGGAGTGACCCAAAACGTCACTTCCGCAATAAACGAGGCTAAAAGCGAGTCCAGCAAAGACGCGCTGGAACCGCCTAAGCGCTGACAAAGTGCGCGTTGTTCTAGTGGCAACAAAGGAGGAAACACCTCCGGGCAGCGCGAATGAATTCGGGAGCCCCCGAACCCACCAGAATATAAAAATAGTGCTGGGAAGTGGGAGGGAGAAAAAGGAATACTAAAAAGGGGAAGAGACCCAAGGGAAACCCAGGGACCGAAAACTAGCTATCTAACTAAAGGAACAGGACGGGGAAAAAACGAGAACAGCAATACCTCTCACGAGCCCGTGAGAAGGCAAAAATCAGTAAAGAGACTTCCAATCAATCTGGGAAATCCTCGAACCAGGAACAAAACGGCAGCCAACAACCAGGGAAGGAATCCAAACACTGGCAATATCAAGCACCGAGATAAAGGTAGGACCACCTTTTATCTTACTGCCTCTGTCACGTGATGTCAAAGCATGATCACAAAGAGGGGACTAACCTGATTCCTAACACCGGGATGAGTATTATATCCGGGTCTGTGTCTTGCAGTGCATTATCAGCTGCTGCGAGTTCAGTTGCTATCCTAACTGTCTCTCTTTCTTCATCACTGTCTACCATTTTACCGACAGGAAGGTTATTTAGTTTGTTTGCAGATCAGGTTTCTTATGGAAACAAAGATTAGATGCACAATATTTTGGAACAGTGTATCCTTCAACGTTGACTAAACCAAGGACCATACATAGGAGTTTCCTCCTGCGAGGTCTGGCGGATATTACCTTTTACCCACTCCAGACGTCTTTGGAGTATTATGGGAAAAAAGGGGTCTGAGTGAGAAAGCACGACTGAGTTACTCTAAATGTCTTACGTTAGTTTTATCGCCCTTCCAAACGCGTTGGGCGCCATGTAGTGTAGTTCCTATTATCCCAATAGGCTCTGCGCATTGGAATAATACCTTCAATAGTATAGGCCTAGACCAGACGTTAACTAGGTCTACTACTGTCGATATTAGACTTAAAGTTTTGGGTTTTGCCAGCTAGCTCAGAGTTCACTAGAAACTTTCTCGAATAGGCAAGGAGGAGTTGAACCTCCCTGGATAGACAAGAAGGGATTTAGTTTCTGACAACCATAGAACATGACAACTTTGCTCTCCCCTAATCAAGAGTGTATCTCTAGAGTCGTGTGAAAACAAAAGACGACTTATTTTACTCAGTCAGTACGTGCATTCTTAGTCTCACCAGATTGTAGAGAAAAGGAAGAGACGGGCGTGTTCAATAAAAGATGTTATTTATTGATCAGTCTCTTTTCTCATACAAGAGAAATGGATCGATATTATTGCAATACTTATGGTTAAGTAAAGTGCATACAATAAAAGCAGAAGTATAAAATAATACTGTAAAAACATTGATATGGTTTCTAAGCCATATGAAGGTTTAAAATGAATAAAATGAATACATACACATTTACATTTGACTAATCGTACTCAACTGGTGTTTCTAACTACGCCTACCCCGTGTACCTGACCTAAGCCTAATACGTGGGCGGGAATAGAAAGTTACAGTTTAAGTTAAGTTTGTTTTGCCAAGTGACTGACTAGAGAATTCTCTGCAAGGGGTTATTCAGTTCTGTACCTGGAATCTAGGATGAATGAGGGATGGTATCTCTCGTCTCTGGTCTCGATATTCCAGGCTGCCTGCGAGGGCTACCCGGAAGCGCCGGAGCTGGATTTCTCGGCAGGAGAAAAGGCAGCTTCTCGTTCTCAGCGCGTCAGGAAGGCGGGGCTGCGCCAGCGGGGTCTGCTCTGGGCTTCGGCAAGTCTGGCTGCTCCGATCTCGTCACCACCGCGTGTGTTTGCATAGGGCAATATCGGTAATATTTATACCTTTAAGGTGCCGAGATTGACGTAAGGATGGACATAGATACGTCAATAAGGATGTCATACGACCTGGTCGTTAGCACATTCTTTTGCTGAAGTTCTCGGTGAAATCAAAACAATGGCCGCAGGGTTTTTCCCAGGTCTGTCATAGGTTTGATTTGTTTTGAGAACTCCGCATGCCTTATCAGGGGCTGGAGGAATATCGCTTGTCTAATTAGATGGCAAGCGTTATGACCTAATCAGATAACACGTTCCTGTGCCGTAGTGTGGCTTTATCAGATAACGGTTCCTGCATCATGGGGGTTTTCTGCCTCATGGGATGGCTGCTAGTTAACTCGTTAACCAGAATAGGGTCAGGAATAGGGGGATCGATACAGAACCTATAGGAATACATCACAACATAATTACACACCACATAATTACACTGCACTCAATCCAACATACACTCCAAATACCACTCAGTGCCACATAGTTACACGCCACATAATTACACTGCACTCAATGCAACATACACTCCAAATCCCACTCAGTGCCACATAATTACACGCCACATAAGTACACACACTGCAATCAATGCAACATACACTCCAAATATCACTCAGTGCCACATAGTTATATACAACATAATTACACTGCACTCAATGCAACATACACTCCAAATACCACTCAGTGCCACATAATTAAACACCACATAATTACACTCTACTGAATGCAACACACACTCCACACAATAACACTCAGTGCCACATAATTATATGCTACATAATTTCACTGCACTCAATGCAACATACACTCCAAACAATACCACTCAGTGCCACATAATTACATGCCACACAATTACACTCTACTGAATACAACATAACCTCCCCATAATACCACTCAGTGCCACATAATTATATGCAACATAATTACACTGCACTCAACAGACACTCCAAATACTACTCTGTGCAAGATAATTACACACCACATAATTACACTCTGCTGAATGCAACACACACTCTACACAATACCACTCAGTGCCACATAGTTATATGCTACATAATTACACTGCACTCAATGCAACACACACTCCAAACAATACCACTCAGTGCCACATAATTATATGCTACATAATTACACTGCACTCAATGCAACATACACTCCAAATACCACTCAGTGCCACATAATTACACGCCACAAAATTACACTCTACTGAATACAACATACACTTTCCATATTACCACTCAGTGCCACATAATTACAAGCCACATAATTGCACTCTTCTCAATGCAACGTAAATACACTCCACATAATACCACTCAGTGCCATATAATTATACACCTCATATTTACTCTACTCAATGCAACATAAATGCACTTTATTTATCTGTCTATCTATCGCCCTCAATCTATCGATCGCCCTCACTCTATCTATCGCCCTCGCTCTATCTATCGCACTCACTCTATCTTTCGCACCACCACAGCATCACTGAGCACCACCACAGCATCACTCATCGCCACCATAACATCACTCAGAGCAACCACAGCATCAATCTGTGCAACCATTCAACAACAACTAGTTCAAATATGTTCTCTCAATGTTTCAAGCTTTATTACAAATGTCACAAAAATATGTTAATAGTTCCCTTCTGTTCTTGGATTTTCGTCACAAAATACAATGAACATAATCTTCACAAACGTTATTTACAAAAGCTATTGCCATTATAAATTACAATAACTTTTATTTAAGTATTAAAAAAAAACATTTTTATTTGTAATATCAATACATCTAAGTCATGTAAATACAACACATATTGCATTACAAATGCTATGGGTGTCACATTTGCAAAAGTTAAAACTATTGGCATTGTAAATGACAAATCTATTCATTTCACTATTTTCCAAACCAACACATAAATAAAAAATGTGTCATTTACAGTACCAATAGCTCAAACTTTCCTAATGCGAGACCTTTTGCATTGCAAATGCTTGTTCTGTGATGATGTGTAACATGTTGTGGGGACATCACAGGGTCTTCTGGTGCTTCAAAGAGGTATGTGTACTCTCAAAGAAAAGCACAGAGAATCTCTGTATGCACTGCTCTGCTTGTCTAAGAATGCCAGACATGAAGTCATCATAACCTGTGGTTCCTTGCATAGTACCTTAAATGAATGCCTAATACTTGAGAAAATGTCTGTGCAGCTCACTGTGTAAGTTACCACACACCGATGTGCAGCAAGAACACGTTAACAATGCTTTTCAGTACTCTAGCACTGCAGTCAAAACTACAATACTATTACTCACCCTTGATTCTAGTCGTTGCCAAAAAGCAGAGTTCATTTGGACAGGATTTGTACCCAATATATTTTACAGCTGGCACACTTGTCATGGAACCTTCTACACTAGGTCTCATTAAGGCAAACAGGCGCAGTAGGGGAGAAAATACAATTTTGCAGACAGTGGGTAGGTTAGAGAGATATAGCTCAGAGGCAGCAATGCCCGCTTCATTAGATTAGGGAGATTAGAGGCTGCAGAGCTATCTGCCTAACCATATGAAACACACGGGCGACATAGCTTAGATGCTGCCTGCAGTACTAAAGGGCAGATTTACAAGGCCCTTGCGCCACTTTTGCGTCACTTTTCCCATGTTAAAAGAGACGCAAACGTGGTGCAAGGAGCTTGTAAATCTGCCCCTAAGTTTACTAGGTTAGGGTTTTGCTCACAGGCTGCAATACCAGCTTTGCTGCGTTGACGAGATAGCTATGGAGCTGCATTGCCAGTTTTACAAGCTGTATAATCTGTTAACTGCAGGTCAGTCAGTATTACACCATATAAAATGTCATTACTTTGAGAGTACTGACCCCAGAGCCAACAGGACAGTGGGAGACAGGATGTAATCAATCAGAGACACCGTTAAGTTTGGAGTGTATTTGGACAAAATATTGAGTTTAAAATACTGTGAAACAGAACTATCGTTGTAAGGAATATTGTTTTTTTGGTAAGAAATATTGGTTTCAAAAATATTGTTTATAATATCGTTTTCATTCATATAGTTGTAAAAAAAGATATAATTTGTTAAATTAATTTCATGTGTTTTAAATAATAAAGTAGTTTTAGGTTGTGCCATTGTTAGTATAATTCTTACTTATTTTTGAAAATATAGTTTGTAATTTTAAGTGTTTTAGTAATTTATTTTTAAATGAAATTAGTCATTTTAATTTTAGTAGCAATTTCTTGGGTTTCTAGAGGAATCGGGTGGGAGGTTAATTAAATTATAATTAATTTCAATTTAATGGCAAGTATTTTTTGTATCAATTATTACATTGATTATTAAGGGCCTAATTATGACTACTGTGGTCCGATGGACTGCAGTAGCCACGGTGGCGGTGTGGGCACCCGCACCGGTGGTATGACCGCCTATTACAAATTGGGCAGTCTGACTGCCATTGGATTCCTGGCGGTGTTGCAACGGTCTTGAGGCCGCAATATGTTTGGCGGTGCCGCTGCATCGCCACCAAGCATATAACGAGTTTCCTTTCTAGCACGGTTTTCTTGGATTGAGCCCGCCATGAAAACTGTGCAAAGAGGAAACAAAGGGGGCCCTATAGGGCCTCCTGCTGCCTTCAGGTCATGGTATGCATGCAGGGAGGCACATGTTGTGCCCCCTGACGTTACAGTCCATGCCATGCAGGAACAGCCTTTGGCGTTCCAATTGCTGTTCCTTTTCAAGAGGTACCACCATGGGAATGCCAAAGGACTGCCTGTCAGACCACGAGATTACTCGTAATTTGGCTTGCGGCCGGCGGCCGAGTTTGGCAGTCCTGGAGAGGGGCGCTGGTGTGGAGGCCCGCTCCAGGACAGCCAAACTCATAATAAGGCCCTTAGTCTGTTGATTGTTTAATTGTTAGTTATACTCTTAAATCTATTTTGTTAACTCCTTGACCGCGGCGCAAATTCCGCAGCGGTGTGGGAGTTCTAATCAGTGGGCGGGCCTGCGTAGGCCAACGGGATTGCACAGCACCAGCGAGGTAGTACTAGCGATGGCCGTTGGCTGACACGAGCACAGAGTGGGTTAATTTTGATTATATTATGGTATATTTTAGTAGTGGCTTTGTAGGAGAATAGAGTGGGAAGACAATTAATTTATAATTAATTAATTTATTAAATGTAATGGTAAGTATGTTTTATTGTAAATTAATTATTTAATTGATTGATTATTAATTATGTTAATTGCCAATTTATATTATTTTATTATGTTAATTTTAATGTATATTTTATTTTTAATAACTGTATGTTATATTTTATTAGAAAGTTGTTGATTTTGTATGGGTATAGGTTGGGAAGGTAGATGCATTATAATTGATTTTTTTTAATGGTTATTATTTAGTTCTTTATTAAATTGATTATAAATTATAATTTTTACATTCCTTTTGTTAATTTAAATGTATATTTTAGATACATTTTAATTCATTTGTTCTTTTTACAATTTAAAATTACATATTATTATTTTGAATTTGTGTTAATTAATATAGTACTAATATGTTCTACATATTGTATTTTGTTAGGTTTTATTATGTATAAATAATATTTTTAATAATTGATTTTTATCTTTTATTGTTAGTTGTAATTCTCTCAAAGTCCAACACTTTCCCTACTGTTGCTTAGACTGTAGTGAGAATGGTAAATCTAACTCTTAGAAAGTCCAACTCTTTCCCTACTGTTGCTTAGATTGGTGTGGAAATAGTGAACCTAACCTCTCCAAAGTCCAATGTTTTCCCTACTGTTGCATAAAGTGGAGTGGCAATAGTAGATCTAGCCCCTTCAAAGTCAAGCTTTGCGTGGCCTTGTAAATATGGCTCAGCATTGTGCGCTACCGGAACATCAAAAAAAGTGATGCTCCACTGGCACAGGGGCCTTGTAAATATGCCCCCTAATTTATTAATCCTTAAGCCTTTCATGTCCTGTATATCTGGCCCTGGACCTACTGGTCTTCTCCCAATCCCAGTAGCTACCTAACAGTATGCTTGCTCTTCCTCGACCTACTGGTCAACCATTCTAGTTTTCTTACGTTCCAATTATCCTCAAAGCTCCGCATACCCATCAGTCGTTTGCACTCTACTGGTTTACCATTCACCCAAATCTCTATCCACATTGTGAGCAGTGTCAACCCATCCATTTCTTCAGCAACCTTCCTCTTAAACTCTCCAGCTAACAATCCCCACTTCATACTCTTCTGATTAAGAGACTTCTAATGCTCATGTAGGTGATCAAACCTGGCTGTCCTATTCCACCAGAGGCAACATTTTCTACCATTAATATAGTTATATATTTCTGATAAGATTACTCAGGCATAAAACAACAAAATACCCCAGCAGTGATCAATTAAAGCAGTGGGTAACTCAATTCACTTAACTGTAACTTGTCTAGCACGAGTGGGAGCCTACCCTCAACTACTCATACCAAACAAAATGGATTATCTGAAAGGGTAACCTAACTAGTTGACCCACATCATACCAATGAGGAAACACTACCCCAGAGCAACACTTCACCAACACCCAAAGATAATGGTTACAGAGATCCCTCTTTTGGTGGCCAGTAAAGCAGCAAGGATCAAGTATGTGTAGTTCCAGGAAGTTTAAGAAAGTTTACATCATAATGCAAGGAAGGGATATATTGGAGCCTGAAACCAAAAATCAAGTTGATACTCAAATAAACTTGACCAATTCGATTTTAGCTTGGCACAAGTCCAAAGGCATGTAAAATGGCTTCTCTGTCTTTATCCAGAATTAGGCTTTTGTGATGTAGGTTGCCAATTTACAGATTCGGTAAATACCAAATCGGTATTGACCGATTCAATATTTACCGAATCATCATTTACCGATTCGGTATTTACCAAATCGGTAAATGACATGTAGGAAGCACTTTGAAGAGTGCTTCTGTGCTTTAAGGATTCGTTATTTACCACCAACTATTAGTTGGTGGTAAATAATGAACACCTCTGTAAATGCAAATCTGTGCATTTACACCAGTGCCATGTGGCAGACATACATGCCCTTAGGGCATGTATGTGTGCCACATGTGCACACAAGCCCTATTCAGGGGTGCAACAGGGTGTCAATGTGACACCCTGCCACCCTTGACTCTTTCCCCATTTTACCGAATCGGTATTTACCGATTCGGTAATTCACATTCATTCCTATGGGCCTCCAGGCCTATAGGAATGAATGGGAATTACCGAATCGGTAAATACCGATTCGGTAATTTTTACCAAATTTCTTCCTACATTGCATTTACCGATTCTGAAATACCGAATCGGTAAAATTCAGTATTTTAGAATCGGTAAATGTACTTTACCTACATCTAGCCCTAAGTCTCCAACAATATAGTTGAATTGGATAACAATACTTTCTTAAACGTATTTTTGCTGCATAAGCCTTAATCCCATATTAAATATATATTTATTAAACAATTTATAAATAGTAGCTCATGTTTAATTTAAAAACAATGCTGATTCAGTAGCCGAGGCCATCACATTGTAGGATTGTCATCGATACTTTCAGAATTATTCTATAAATTATAGAAATGAGAAGCAGACCGCTATGTATGATGTTGGAAAAGTACTGCAAAAATATACTGAGTTTGTTGACAATCCAGTAGATCAAAGTTAGATTGGAAAAACGAGAGTGATTACATGGGTAATGTAACCATTTGAGGAGAAGAGAGGTAGCCAGAGGCTAATGTATGACAACACTAGAGAAAAGTATAGACTCTCTTTCACTTTGTTTCTACCTCTCATTACGTGCTCTTCCGTTCTGTCTCTTCTCTCACTGCTTCCATCTCCATCGCTCTAAACTTTCTTTCTTAAGCCCACCTCTTCACCCTCTTTCTTTCTCTCATCTCTCTCATCATTTTCTTTTTCTAGCTCTCTGCTCTCTAAAACTTGCTTTCCTTCTTTATTTTGCTCTCTCTCTTTTGCCCCTCCTGCTCTTTATGACTTTTTCTTCTTTTCGCTTGCTTTTTCTCTATAGACTTGCTTTCTACTCTCACCCTTTGTCTCTCACTTCCCAGCGGTCTATAATTCTCCTTCTCAATAACTTCTTTGCTGTGTCTTCATGCCTCTCTTCTTCCCTCTTCCTCCATCTCTTTCTCCCTCTCATCTGTCTCTCCACACCCCTACAATTTCCCACTTGGCCTCATACTATGCTGCCCAATGGTAGAGTGGTTAAAAACTTCAGCACACTAGAAAATTGATAGGCCAGTTATCACTTTAGTACTGTGAGTGGACCAAACCCAGGCAGGAGCTAGTGATAGTAATCATACGCGAAAACTGAGAAAATTTGACACAAGAACACATTTCATACAAAAATTTAGCAATAATAGACGGATTTGGATTTTGCATAATTATGTGTGATTTCGTAAACATTTTCCTGTAATTTTCCATAATTATGCAAAAGCAAATTATCCAAATTTCGAAAACCAATCACCATGGAATGATGCAGAATTCCCTCCCACCCTCACTTCTATACTGCACTTATAATCAAGAGTAGAATATTCTGTATATAACTAAAAAGCGTTTGGTGTTGCTAACTTATGTTTTATTATTTCTTGCTATCCGTTTTCCTTTTATTGCAGCAATTCAATAATACATACTAGGGTAAAAAATGCAGGGATAAAGAATCTATGGTCATTGATAGAGACAACTGATATCATTGAAATTAACAATTAAGCACTGGGTTTGATATAGGAATAGCATCACCATACCACACACATATTGGGCATACACATCTAACTAGGTGAGAATAAGGCATAGTAAGCAATAACGGGGGTTGAAGGAGATGGGAGGGTAGGAGGTAAAAAAGGGAGTGTTTGATTACAGATAAAACTAGGACTGGCAATGCCAATAGGTTTGGCATTATCTGCCAGCTTTTCTGATGAGTTAAATGCTTGCTTTGTTTTGTCATGGTTTTCGGAAAACTCTGTTGTTAGGAAAGCTATTGGTCCAACATCAATCTAAAAAAAACATTGACTGAATCAAAAATATGTTTGTTGTCTCAAAAAGCACACATTGCCACAATATTCGCTGGTTCTTAAAGGAGCTACTTGTGTGTGAATGTGCTCCTTGAGAAAGGGCAGACTGCCATCACTCACAGTGAAGTTAACCAATAGCTAAAGTGGGCTGACCATGCTTTATGCTGTAGTGGGTGAAGGAAAAATGTGAAGGACACAATAACAAAGCAGTAGATGAAGAGACCTGGCTGAAAACCATTATAACATAGGCTTTCCTGTTTTCAGTTTCTATGTTTGCTAAATTCTGGTGGGGTTTTTTCAGTGTTTTCAAGTGATTTCAATACCCTAAAAAAACCAGTGGTTATCAGTGGTTACACATATTTGCGCCAAGAAAAACAACAGAAACAGTGTTTTCCCGTGTTAATGGAAAGTTTTGCTTTTATTATTGCTAGCTTTCTGCACTGATAGTGCAGGTATATAGGCAGTGTACGTACAGTGTATATGAGGTCCAAATACATTTTTGCATGTAAACTTTTTTCTGTGAAAAGGCCCTCTCAGCATTGGCTCTTCAGACGGGCAATGCCAAAACAGCCAGTACACAATTTGCTAACTCTAGCCACTGACATAACTTTCCATGCCAATACTGGTGAACTTGAAAATTGCGATTCTCTTGGCAGGTTCTGCAACATTTTCTGTGAACTGGGCACTCATGCCCTCAGAGTTATTGAAGCGGTCAAAAATTAAGCAGCACTTTTGAAACTACTGAGAATATTCCCCTTTATGGAAGGGAACTTGAACTTGTACAGAGTACCACAGTGAGGTTTCATTAACTTCAAATCCCATGGTTGGTGAAGGGACATCTCTATGAATCATTGCAAGCTATTTCTCATATATTGTAAAATAAAAGTTCCTGAATTGCTCTTCAACATTGCTCTTCAACAGTCACTAAAGGTGTCGCCTAGCTTACTTTCAAGGAGATGTTTCACATATACACCAATTATGCAGAGCACTTGGCAGGCAAGGGTGTTTTCAGACTCTAGTTTTTTTATTATGTTCACTACAGCATTTATGTTTTCCTGTAAAAATCTAAGAATGCAGTACAGTGTACTTTTTTTATATCACCAAAAATATCCAACCAAAGATTCTCTCATTTCTTGCCTTTGGCATCACCACTCAGCTAAAATTTTGTAAACGGTTGGCACATGGATAATATAGCATTCACAGCCCCTTGGACTGCGGACCATCAGCTAAGCAACACAAATCGGAATGACTCTATCTTTGATGCCATACAAAGCACAAAATGAGTAATATTTGCGTTTTAGTCCCCGCGCATAACAAAACAGTGCGCCAGATTGGACTAAAAGGTCAATAGCATTCTTCATTAACTCTGAAGATTGTAAAGGTGCTTTCAGCATACCATCTGACAAGTGGCAAGTATCTTTTACAGGGAAGCACTTCAGCTCAGGTATCAACCTGGACAGGTCATCACACAACTTTTTCATATACGTAGCTGCATCACTGCAAATACAAACAATATCACTACAATCTTTGTTGAACTTAGAAAGAACCTTTTTTACAGCATTCCAAGTGACACTCCGTTCCATGTTTTCCAAAAGTCTGGTGTCATGTTTTCTCCACTATCCCAGATGCTTGGTAATAGCACTCTTTTCACATATACTTATCACTATACCTTGCATTGAATTTTTAAAGCCTGGGGTGATGGAAATTCACCTACTATCAATACTGACTCACTAGAAACTGGGGGCTGATATATCAGGAGTGTTTATCCATTTTCTGTGGGTAAATGTGATGTCACTTATTGGGAAAGGTTCTTATGAAACTATCCATTTTACCTAGCTATAATGTCAAATTTGATTTTGATATTTCCTGATTCTCTACAGTTTATAAAATAATTAAACAAGACCTAAAACATGCCTCTTAACTATGCATCTTTAGACCACAGACCACAAAACTGAAAAAAGCAAAAGGAAGAAGAAACAAGATTTTAGTGGCATCCCTAAACAACAAAACTCAAGCAGAATAATGTTAGCCCAGTCTTCCTTGCTGCTAGCTTGTATCACAAAGTTATATTGTATTGGCCCCTTCAGGAAGAAAAAAGTGACTCTTTCACTTTCTTTTTCCTTTCTTTGAATGGCATTTAGTTTGTAGTTGTGCTGGTGTTTTTTCAGTGTTTATATGTTTACACTGGTTAGGGCCATTTGCCTTTCAGTGGGGTTTTATCAGTCATTATAGGTTTAAACCTAAAACCGGACAGCCTAATTATAAGTAAATGTAGTATGCATAAAATGTTAGGAAAACCAAAAGGTTTTGTCTAACGACAGACTTGAAAAAGAAGCCCAACGCATATCAACTGGCAGTGAACATGCAAATTAAACACTCTGTAGCTTAAGGTGGAAAGACTCATTGGCATCCCATGTAGATCCCACAGAACCCCCTAGCCTAGACACATAATTATGTTTCCTAAATCATCACACTCTCCAAAAAAGGATCATAACCTATATAACCAAAAGATAAAAAAGAAGACATCAGTTGTCCACTTTATAAGTGTGACAAAAAAGGTGACCATACAACATCTTATTGTGCAACAAGACACCATCTGTTGTGTAGTCTGCACCAAATGCCTTCAGGACTTTGGCAATATCAAAGGTACAGGGTCAAGACTGATTTGCATAAAGCTGGGTCTGAACTGAGGTGGTGAAGTGAGGTAAAGAATGATGATGGATTCAACCCAGATCTGTGATTGGGGATGAGTGTCTGAAAAGTTTCAGCGCTCCGTCCATTATCTCCTTGTGTTTGCTTTGTTCACCCTAAGTTGCCAGGGTATGCCCAGACGTGGGACCCTTGCTCACTTTGCCACTGGATTCAAGCTAGCCTGACTGATGAAGGATGTTACCCAGAAACCTGTCCCAGGATGATTGTTTCCGGTTCAGGGCAGTTCGCAGTTCGGGCTGGTCTGTTGCCATGAGGCACAGGGTCAAGACTGATTTGCATATAGCTGGGTCTGAACTGAGGTGGCGAAGTGAGCTAAAGAATGATGATGGATTCAACCCAGATCCGTGTCTGGGGGTGAGTGTCTGAAAAGTTTCAGCGCTCCATCCATTATCTCCTTGTGCTTGCTTTGTCCATTCCAACGTGTAGGCCTATCTGTTAGTATGGGAAAGGGTGATGGTCCAAATTCAATACAATATATCAGCTTGTTTGGGGATCACTGTGATGAGGGACCATTTGATATATAGTACCAGAGAAGTCATTCAGAACTAGTGCTATTTTAGGCTCATTGATCTTATACAATTAGATGAAGAAACCAATCTTCCCTGGGCTATTTTCCCATTGCCATGTCCTTGATACCAAAACTAATCTTGCCAACCACTACATCCACATTAAGGTTCTGATTACGACTTTGGCGGTCCTCCTGTAGAGCACCATGCTGGTGCTCCACAGGAGAACCGGCAAATCTGTTCTCACAACGCCTGCCGGAATACATTGAAAATCCTTGGCGAGCAGACAGTGCAGCACAATGCAGCAGGTGGTGCTGCAGTGTGGAGACAGTCGGACCGCCACCATCGCTTCGGCGGTCCATCATAATCAGGCCCTAAGTACGTCTCATGTGGCTTCAAAGTGGGCATACATACATTTGGCAAATAACCTGCACACCAGCATAGTAATGTATTTTTAGTACGATTTATACAATTTCCTAAAGTGTGAGGCAAATTGGTATTAATGAGAGGGTGTACTATTAATTCTCCTACGCCATTTCTAATTGCAGGTATACATGATGATAATTCCTTTTGACAAAGCTGGAGTGCCAGGTGTCTACCCACTTTCTCCACAGGTTCATTCTAATTCCATTTTATTCTAGAGAGCGCATATTCTGCATACTTGTTTAAAAATGTGTTTCAATTGCATTTGCTTTTTGTTAGGTTTCTCAATGTTTTATTGTAGGAAAATGGATTATTATGCAGTGAGGCTGGTTAGGCTTCTCTATGCAATAATCTCACGTTACCCAAATAGGTCCTTGGATTCACACTAATAAACTCTTGAATAGTGTGGCACAAAGGAGTCAGGCTTTACTAGAGGAACATGTGTTAAGCATTTCAGAGAACCAACATGAACAATAAGTAATTGACATGACCTGAAAGAAATCCAGCAACAATTTATGAAAATAAAACAGATTTGTATATATATATTTTGACACCAAAATGACTACAATCATATCAGTATAACCACCGTTAGAGATTTTTAAAGAAAAAAATAAACCAGTGCATTTCACTACTGCAAAATTTCATTTAACTTTGCAGTACATGGGGAAATAGACTATGGCCAATCGGTCACTAGCAAGTCAAGTTCAGTGGAAACCACTGGGCGTTACGTTGAGACGGGTCCCAGGACCAACTTTGGACAGTCAGTTGATTTTTCCCTGGCTCGTAGGGCCCAGGTGAAAAGTAGTCCTGGCTGTCCTTGGTGCTGAAAATGGGAGCCACGTGTGCTGACTTTGATGCTAAGACAGTGCCTGTGAGGAAGGGGATACAAACTCTCACAAACGGGGCCACAACAGAGTCGGGTTAATGATGCTGCAGAGTTCCCTCGAGACACAGCATTGAATAAAGGTAGTGGTAGCCTAACTGGCCATCAACAAGCTTTGGCAACAATAAGTTGCGCATTCTGTCACTTTGACGTCCTGGAGTCCAGGGGAAAATGGTAGCCACCTGAAACCTGCTGGAGGTCAGGACTACATTTCCCACAATGCACTCAACCATTCACTTTTGGGCGATTCCCTTGGTGAGCCAGATGGCCAGTAGCTCTTTGGATCCGGGAGTGCAGTTCTTGCATGCAGGTTGCTGGGGCCTAGAACCTCTAGTCCAAGGAAGTTTTGGAGTTGCCTTTGGCTTGCAGAGGGGTTCCTCTTACCTCTGGAACTGGTCTCTGGTCCAGGAGAAGTCACAGTCCTGCAGTTGCAGGGTAGTTGCCACAGGTGCAGTTGTTGGCGCCTTTTCTTTGTGCAGGTCCTGAAGCAGCAGACTCAGGTCTTTTCTTTGTCTTTTGTTGCAAGTCGATCAGACTTGCAGTTCTAGGGCCAGGGGATCCCCTTAAATTCTAGATATAGGAGAGTTATGGATGTGGGAGCTAGTGGCCAATGGGCTACTTGCCACAGCGGCTAATCCACCCCTGAGGTAACCACTTCCAGAGTAGTGTGTGTGTTTTTCTACCCAGAAGCCTCTACTCTGCAACTTTTTACAATGACAGAGCCCTTCTTCTGCTGTAAAGACAAGGTAGCCCATCCTAGGGGTGTGGCTGGCCTTCTGGGAGTGTACACCTCCTGACTATCAAATGTTTCCAAAATACAAAGGGACCCACCCTTATGGGAAAGTATAGAAGTGTTCCTCCAGACTATGTGTGTCTCCTACAATGGTTGAAAACACACAGCTTTGTTTAAATACTCTCACCCACCAAAAGGACCCTTGGTGGCATGCTTCATCATCGGGGTTTTCTTGCTCCGCTGCGGGACAGGGTGTGCTGCGACTTATGACTACGTTGGAGCACTGGTTATGAAAAACAAGACTATGGGGCCGATTAGGATGGCAGTGAATCCGCATCCTCCGGGCAGGCGGAAGTCGCCGCCGGCCTGGAGGATGCAGATTCACCGCCGCGGCCACATAAAACACCCACCGCCAGATTAGGATGGCGGTGGGATTGCGGTGGGACCAGCGGCGGATGGCAGGTCCGTCCGCCGCTGATCCGCGGGGTGTGGAGGGCTATTTGGTGGCGGTGTCTGCAAGACACCGTCAGCCAAATTACGATGTGCATCGAAACATGCTTTTCCGTCGTGGAAAAGCATGTGGTCTTTGGTGTTTGGGGCCCGTTGCGGGCCCCCAGGGTGTCGGGGGTGCACATGGGGGTACCTATGGTACCCCCCAGCATTTACATGCACAAAGCGGCAGGCACCGCGCGGTGCCTGCCGCTTTGTGCATGTAAATGTAAAACATGCATTTTTAACCTTGCGGCGGGTGCTGCTTCAAGCAGCACCCGCCGCAAGGTTAAAGATACGGGATGTGACCGCCAGGGTGGCGGTCACATCCTAATTGCACCGGAGGGACCGCCGCTGCCCCGGCGGACGGTCCCTCCACCCCGGGGATAGCGGACGGACGCAGGTCCATCCGCCATCCTAATAGGCCCCTATGTGTGGTGTAGGAGTGTGAGTGGAAGGGTCAAAAGTGAGTGAATGGTGAAAAATTAAAAAATACCTGGCTCCGTTGAACATTTTTATTTTAATGTTCCTTTGAGCTGGTATCGTTAAAAGTGGGGAATGAGATGGAGATACTATGCTTTAATGAGCAGTGTCTCCTATGTCGACATGTTTCGAAGCCCTCCCCTGGCTTCTCATCAGGACGTAGAGGAGATCCCTTCTGCACTCAAATCAAAACACCTGTGTATTTACATATATTCCTAACTAAGAGGTGCACATAAATTTAACATGCACAGTAAACTATACCCCAGTAGGTATATTGCTGAATGGGTTCTGGAAGAATATAAATAGAGTTAAAATAACATAACACATCTAAACTGCACCATATGTGGTGTTGACCCTTTAAAGGAAAGTGATATATTTCTGTGATATATTTTTCTTATCTTTATCCGTTATAATAGGTAATCAGTGCTGTGTTATGTCGGCGAGATGGGACAATACAAAAACATACACACACAAAACATAAAACACACAATCTATATTTAAGGATGGCATTGTGTGCATATTCATATTATAACTGAGAGCCTTTGTTAAATATATCTCTCCTTCAAAAAACAGTTCAGTGAAAGATAACGAAGCCTCCAAAGTTTAGGCTGTTCACGTACTCTTATATCACCCAGATAATGCCCCATGATCGTTCAAAACGGAAGGGAAGGGGTACCTATAGTCACACACTGTTAAAAGAAATTGAAAAAGAAAAAGAAAAACTGTTGGTTTTGAGACCCTTCCTAATTGAGCAGCGTTTCACTGTTGTAAATCGGCTGTGCCGTACTTACAATACCAAGGTTACCTCCTCACCAGGACACTGCCTCGCCGCAGCTCCGTGGAACATTGAGCCAGTGTGGGCAGTGTCCTTAAATACTGAGCATAATTGGTAGTTTTTTGGCAAAAAAACTGCACTAATTGGTACAAACACTAGACCGTCAGAAAATCCAAGATGGTGACCTAGAATGGCACCTCCGGCTGAATGTGTTTGTTCCTCACTTCCTGTTGCTCAAGGGTGTCTGTTGTATAGACCTAGGAGCGAAAAAGACTAGTGCGCTAACTAAAAAGACACTACCAAACCGGGTTTCTGCCCCGTTTCTTCAAAAGATTTTTATGCAGAGGACATATAGTGGTAATGACACCTGTCTACGGAAGGGTGAGCTCAAGATGGTAAAAGTGAATAGAAGTGGAAAAACATGTGGCAGGACATTAAATTCCACAGGGTAATGTGCAGGCCCCAAGTGTTTAATAGAAGGTTGGAAACATAAGGGTTCTGCCCAGTCATTTCAAGAGTTTCTATGCAGTGTA
The DNA here is from genome assembly GCF_964261635.1 of Lissotriton helveticus. NCBI lineage: Eukaryota > Metazoa > Chordata > Amphibia > Caudata > Salamandridae > Lissotriton > Lissotriton helveticus. The sequence goes on along the minus strand of NC_136065.1, from coordinate 258,498,164 downwards.
TTTGCAGTAGTTTTTTCTTCCCTGAGATTGTAACAAAAGTCACGGGGAGATACAAATCAGCTAAATTGTCCCCATGGGATGTCGTCGTTCAGACCTGTAATGTGTGTCCCCAAGCAGAACACCCACCGCTGTTCCTTCTCGAGAAGACCATGTTCACTGTTCAGTTGTTTGATAATGGTCCACTGTAGGTCTTCCATTGTGTGTTGGGTTGTCAAGTCGTGGGTAGCCATTTTCGTAGTGCTTCTTTTGCTACGTATGTTGCTTCGGCGCTCTACTATGCGTGTCTTCACAGGTCTAGTTGTCATTCCATGTCAAAGAAAAAGAGAGGGGGACCAGGAGCTAATTATGGTCCAGTGCCCGTGCTCCAAAATGCTATAACCAAAAGGGGGGTCACTGTTCCATCCGTGTGCTTGCTAAATAGTCACGCTCACAGTCATGACAGAGAGAGTAGAACAAGATAGAAAGTTTCTAGGGGAAGAATAACTGGACTAGGTCCGGGACCCTCTTCGTGTGGGATGGGGGGCGGGGAAGGACACTTATTGTCTCTTGTTGCCCTCGCACACCCCCAAGGGATGTCATGCTTCATCATCGGGCGGTTGCTCCTCGTTGGGCCGGCCCTGCAATGCCCTATGGGTCCCCCGAAGGGTAGCTTTTGTGGAGATCTTTTAAGAGAACAGCCTTTAGATGAGTGCGGGTATGTGGAGAGGCTCCTCTTTGTACACTGAGTGTGTAGGTCGGAGGTGAGTTAAAAATGGCTTAGGGATACCAAAGAAAAAGGAATGTAATAGTAGTATATAGGTGCCCTTGTCATACTAAAAAACCAGAGGTTTTGCGTTAGAACGTGGGTAGTAATGTACCCTAGGTAACAGAAGGAGTGGTCAGGTCGACATGTTTCGCGCTTAGACGGTCATAATGATCCAACGCGCTTTATCAGGACCAGTGAAAACAAGTGAAAAGTGCAGTGAGTGAGTGCAAGTGTAGGGGGCATACTCGCCCCCAATGTTAGAGGAGCAGGCGGGACTGTGTAAATTACAGCGCCGCTGTGACCAGATAGTTGATCTGCTCCATAATGAGACCTAGAGATAAGGAGAAGAAGAAATACAAAAAGGCAGGAAACATATATGAAATCATAGCTTTAAAATCAGAGCCTGCGTCTTGGTCGGTAGTTGCAGGCCACCTGATGTGCAAAGGTTATTAGAAGCGGGTGGAACCGGCAGTCGCCCCGTGTGGACCTCATTAATGGAGGTGGAGCCAAAAGCCATCATGATAATACCCGGTCTGAGGTGGAATACCAGTACTCATGGTACTCTTGCCCGACTCTTCATACCTGGTTGTGTCCCTGCCGATGTGCCTGGGTCACTCTGTACCTCATTAATAACAAAAGCCAAGTGCATTTGGGTGAACACCCAAGGCGGTCCAATGTTGCAGCGCACTGTCATGTGATACATGGTAGACATGCGTGCAAACAATACAGGCCATCTGGGCGGTCACCCACGTGTCATGGTCATTAGGGGTGGGCTGAATTTGCGTAATCGCGATACGCAAATCTCCACGAAACGCTGAAAAATCTCCGTGAACACGCAGAAATTCCGCAAGCATGCGGAATTGCTTGTTCATGATGCTTTTTTACTGTTCGCAATCGCTGTTTGCGTGCTCGGGGGGAAATATCTCGGGAACACGCATTTGAGAACGCGAACAAGCAAAAAATTAAGTGAAGTCGCGGAACGCAGAATTTTGGGCAATTTTGCGTTCTCCGCGGAACGCGAAATTACCCAAACTCTACAAATTCCGTGAGCGGAACGAAATTTAATGCCCAGGCCTAATGGTCATACTTGAACCTTTAGCAAAGTTCTAGTAAGATACCTCACCTATGGTGGATTGGAGAATTTCTCCATGGGTGGCGGCGTAGGTGTCACCGTAGATTCACAGTCTAGGAGGAGAGGATAAACATAAATGCGGGTAATGTACCTAAAAACCCCTAAAACGCTACGAAGCCTCATCCCTCGATACAATGATGTCAGTTGCTCCAGAGTTACTCACGGTTTTGATGGTTGACAGATGCTTCTTAGCACCTACCCCACCATACGCTGGTCCGAATCTTGTGTCCCCGGCGTGAAGCCGGTCTAGATATACTCCTCTGTGTGCTATTAGAGGTGTTGTCAATTTCCGGGTGCTGTGTCATTCTCTGCATTGATGCGCATGCGTTCAGGGTTAGTGTTTTCCCTTGGCGCATCTGTCGTGATCCGGTCGCACATACGCGCCAAACTCATTGGAGGCACAGCTCCGATGGCCAATGTATGGTATTGCAATGGGCAGCATTTGAGGTATCGTCACGTTTAAGGCATGTAAAATGGAGTGCAAAACATTTCCACAATGGTACATACATGCTAAAGTTCGGGGCTGGTATGTGGATGGGGTTTGCAAGGTGGCACTAGCAGATTCCTTGGATGGAAAAGGGAACAAAAGTGCAGTCCTATGCTGTGGTGTCCGTCCTTAGAAAATGAAGCTAATCAAGTTAAGCAGCCTATTATTAGTAACATGTAGCTAATGTGTAGATCCCCATGATAGCAGTGTGAGGGGACATTTTACTGATAAGATATAGGTCTTTGGCAGGTTATAGTGCGACAGGAAAGGGAATGATCCGATCATTAGAAAAACTACATTAAGGAAAGTATGAGATATTAAAACCCTGACTGAGTGTCATATCCCTATTCCTGGTATCAGTCATTCCGACATATTCCATTCCGCATGGGCAAATGATGACATAGACCACATTCTTGCTGTTGTAGTTCGTAAATCTCTACTCCCATTCCATACCATTCCTGAATTTTATACTTTTGCTTTTCTTCGTCAGGTGGCAAGTGCTGCAATTACCACAAGGATAATGGCCCTTCACTGGGAGTAAGAGGGTATTTTCTGCCTCAATTGCTAAGGTGTGTCGTGGTCTTGTGTGGACCAGCATGTCCCTCAGGCTCTTTCCCTTTTTGTGTGCAAACATCGGTTTGCGAAGGTTAAGGTTTCTGCATGCCAGGAGTCTCCAATGTTTGTTTACAATTTTTGTCACTTGATAAGAGTTGGTATTGTAAGTAGTGACACATATTGGTCTCTCTTCTAGGTTCTTAGGTACTCTCGGTTCCAGCAGTGCTTCCCTATTGTTGTTACATGCCCTCTTCATGGCTCTGATAATGATCTGTGTAGGGTAGTTGCGTTTCTTTAGTTTCTCTTGTAGATCAGTAGCCTACCTCTTGAAGTTTTTAATCTGCGTACAGTTCCTCCGCAGGCAGAGGAACTGTCCGTATGGGAGATTGTCCCGAAGGTGGCGGGGATGGAAGCTGGTATATAACAGCAGACAGTTCTTTGCTGTAACTTTAAAGTGAGTGATAGTCTTTAAAGTGCCCTCATCTGGGTAGATTTCAAATCCAGGAAGACCAAGTTGGTCTGTGAGGTTGTGCTGGTACATTTCAGATAGATGTTTTGTTGGTTCAGCCAGGTCATAAAGTTTTCAGTTGATGTAATGTCTTCTTCCCATATAACCAACACATCGTCTATGTTTTTATGAGGTTGAAAAATGGGTTACTGGGGTGTAGGACCTTCTTCACTTCTAGGTGGTAGACATACAGACCAGCTGTACTGGGAGCAAATGTGCGTCCCATGCTGGTACCCTGCTTCTGTAGGTAGATGGTATCCTCATAAGCAAACACGTTTTTTGTAAGTGCCAGGAACACACATTCCATAACCATTTTACGTGGTGTGTGGTATCCCCAATCGGTGGTGAAGAGTACCTCCTCAATGATAGTTAGTGTCTCATCATGTGGGAAACTGGTATACAGACTCTCCACGTCCAGTCCCATCAGGAGGTGTCTGTTGGGGTCAAAGTCAATTACTTGGAGAAGCTGTAGGACTTCCTTTGTATCCTTCAGGTATGTATCAGTTTTTTTGACCAGTGGGCAAAGAAAAGCATCCGCAAACTTTGATAGCGGTTCTAGTATGGAATCAATGCCCGATACTATAGGGCCAATCTGGAGGTTGCACAAGGTCCTTGTGGATCTTGGGAATGGTGTAGAAGTAAGGGGTCCTTGGTGATATTTTGGTGAGGAAACCAGCTTCTTTTTTGGAGATCCAGTTGTGTGCTGTCGCTTCTTCCACCATGGAGGCTAGCCGTACCCTGATGGATTCTGTGGGGTCTTCGCGTAGAACTTCATAGTTCCTGCGGTCTTTGAGCAGTCTTCTGCATTCATGGTCATAAGCAGTGGTGGTTTGTATGACAATTGCCCCGCCTTTGTCTGCTGGCTTGATCACGATGTCACTGTTGAATGAGAGTTGTTGTATTGCTTCTTTTTCTTTCTTGGTTATGTTATGGAAGGTATGGTTATTCACGGTGGTGATGTTCTCCACTTCCTTCATCACCGCTTTCTCGAACGTTAGTAGTTCAATAGGGAGTGTTGAATCAGGGGGGGTGGAGGAGGATTTTACTTGTAGTCCTGTGTCCTCTTGCTCTTCTTCAGATGGTTCTTTTTCTTTAAAAAAAGCCCGTAACTTGAGTTTTCAAATTAATTCCTTCATTTCAGCACAGAGTTTGAATCTGTCCAGGTTGTTGGTAGGAACAAAACCCAAACCTCGTTGAAGAACAATCCTCTGTGCTGGTGTCAATTCATGGTCTGTTAGGTTGACCACTAAGTTATCTTCAGGGTCGTTGATGTTTGGTTGGGCAGTGCGCCTGTCATTCGCCTGGTAGAGACGCGTGACGCCTTGTCTTCTATGGTTGACCAGTGCACATTGCTGCCCCTCCGGTTCCGAACCCTTCATGGTCCAGGGCGTTCCCCTAAAAAAGGTGGTGGTCCATAATAATTATAGTCATACTCCTGTGGTGGGGGTAACCTGTGTGGGTGGGCCCCTCCCATTGGTGGTGGGCCTTAGGGATATGGCGGATATGCTGGTGGACCTTGATAGTGCTCCCATCCTCTTCGACCTCTGTTGAGGGGTCTTTGGTGTTGTCCGCCCCCTCGTTGGTATCTTGGGCCGCTCCCTCTGCTGAAACTGGAACTAGTCGACCCTGAGTCCAATGCGTCGCCTTCTGAGCTCTGATCTTGGTTTGAGTTCCTAGATACGTAGTCGACACGAATGTATAGGTATACCTTTTTGTGACTGACACGCGCTTTCCACCATGGTAGGAGACACACGTAACCTGGAGGAACACTTCTATACTTTCCCATAAGGGTGGATCCCTTGTTTTTTTGAAAATATAACTTGAGGAGGACGTATCCACCTCTTCTGCTCTTTTGAGCATTACCTCTTAACTCCCTTTTTGTGTTACTTTGATATCAAATGTTCCCGCCTGGCTGGGTTGCTAATGTGCCTAGAGCAGGGGGTTGGATTTTCCTCCTCTGGGACGAATCCTACTTGCTAATCAGAGAAAGAGTGAGCTTTGAATTTCACCGCTTGGATATGCCACTTCATTAGCCATCCTGTCAAGGAGGGAGAGGACACCTCCAGCCCAAGCAGGCTTTTGTTTCTGACTCCTGGGAGAGTTCACACCTCCTGGCAGGGGGCAGATTCCTGTCTTGGAGGCAGCAGTTGCAGGCTGTCAGCCAGGGCACAGGAAAGGCTGGGGCAGGCCAGTGGGCAATATCTGAGGTAGCCATCTCGGTGCATGTCACACTAAATCTGACTCTGGGAAAAATTCAGGGTCAATGAGACAAGTTGTTTGATACCAAACATGACACTGTTCAGTTGGACCATAATGCCCAGGTGCTAGCCCATGTTACCCCCTGCCCCCACCAACATACTTATAGTAGCCTCTAATGGAAGAAGGCTAAAATAGGGACATAAAGGCTTTCACTTATATGTCCACATATACAATATAATGCACCCGCCTCCTTGGCTCTGGTGGCCTACCTTAGGGGTGACGGCATATATTTAAAAAAGTGCTGTGTCCTTGCCACTCATGATGAGGGTAAAGTTGAGTTTGAGCAGTTTATACTACTCATGCAGTCTGCAATGTCAGAGCTGCTGTCATCTTTTTATTTGCGTCACTCAGGGTGGCACAATCAGCGCTTTAGACCCTGGTGACCTCTTTAACACCCATTCCCTGGGAACCACTGGCACCGCTTATATAAGGGGGTTAAATTACTTGCCATTTCACATGAATCATATTGTACAGATAGAACACTGGCACTGGGGCCTGGATAGCAGTCTCCAAAGCACTTTCAGAGTCAAAACTTTCAGCATTCGAGAAGAAAGTTTGGGGGTGACCATTCAAAAAGGGCACTTTCCCACATGTATTCATGGGTTTACACATATACTGAGTCATCTAGTCTCTAATGAGTTTTTATAACTGTTCCTACTTTTCTCTCCCCCCTTGGTGCGAAACAGCGGAGACCCTCATCCTTTCCATCAAATGTAGGTTTTTCCCACACCCCAGTGGATCAGCTTTGAAGTAAATGAGTCTTCCTAAACAGACAGATTTCCATTGCAGGGAGTACGTAGTATCTATTTTTAGCTGGTTGTCTATACTAAAGTGTATTCATTTTCCGTAGGCAATTCCACAGGTACCAAGGATAGGAATAACGACAATGCTACTTGATAGCACTCTGAAATGCCACCCTCCCATACATCACACGATGTCACATCTGGTAATACAGAGTAGGATGGAAGGAAAAAGTCTATATGTGCTGATTGTTCCGTGAACAAAGGACACAATTGACATACTGCAGTCCTGAGGATCCCATTTCTCCAGGTCTGTGGTCCTCAAGATAAAATAACCAGAGGAAGAGGTAGAGAAGGCCAAGCTAGTTGAGGCTTTGAGTGAAAGGGAGTTTCATAGGCAAAAGCTTAAGATGGAGTAGACAGAAAAGGAGAATAATACTTGAAGTGGAAACTCTGATGGTTGAGGCCCTCCCTGAAGGTTTAAAAAGGCAGAAACATGTCAAGAATTGAGAAGTGAAGGGCGGAACAGTAGTGAAAATCTCCTGGTATTTTTAATCTTCTGAGAGACGACACAAATATTACAATTCATAGTCTTCCTACTCAACTTTAGTTTGGCTCTGCAAAGTCACCTTCAAACTGGGTACAGGTGTTCAAAGGGGGGCATGCAGGGCTGTTGTAAATTGGTGGTGGCACCAGGCCAGAAGTGGCCTTCACAGGAATATATAAACTTTACAGTGACCTTCTCCAGCACACAGAGAGCAAACTGTGGATGTAACATCCAGCCATAGTGAGGAGTGAACCCTATGGTGAAGCATGGAATTAAATATGGTTATGGGTGTGACTTTAGAGTGGGACAATTAAACTGCACGTACATCAGGCATAATAAGGCCCCTCCACTAACAGAACTCCAGAGCCTACAATTTTTCTTAGAATGTCGGTCCCATTGATGTTGTGGTCCCAGAGCCAAACTAGCCATTCTGCCACACTAGCATTTTCATGGGAGGCTACAGTTTTGGGGGCTGCTTTCAGGGGATCACTGACATAATATAGAATACCAAAATATCGACCTACCAAAATATCGTGGTAAAAATATAGAATACCTAAATATCGACCTCCTATCTCCAAACAGGTAAGTACAAAAATATCGAATCAAAAATATCGATGTAAAAAATATAGTTAGTCAAAATATCGAATTTTTAAAAATGCTTTCAATTAATTAAAAATGAATGAAATAATAAATATAATTAACTTAAACATACTTAAAATACTTAAATAACCTTAAAATTAATAAATAATTAACGTAAGTAAAAAAAACCATACAAATTGATTTGTTAATACATATATATATAAAAGTATTATTAATAACAAATGTACAATATTTTTACCGTAGGATAGCGGAAAGGGTAAAATTTACTATTACCACTCCAGTGAGTGCAACAGTAGGGAAAGCCTTGGATAGCGTAGGGGTAAAAATGACTATTCCCACTCCAGAGAGCGCAACAGTAGGGAAAGCGTTGGATAGAGTAGGGGTAAAAATTACTATTCCAACTCCAGAGAGTGCAACAGTAGGGAAAGCTCTGGATAGCGTAGGGTAAAAATTACTATTCCCACTCCAGAGAGTGCAACAGTAGGGAAAGTGTTGGGTAGCGTAGGGGTAAAAATTACTGTTCCCACTCCAGAGAGTGCAACAGTAGGGAAAGCGTTGGATAGCGTAGGGGTAAAAATTACTATTCCCACTCCGGAGAGTGCAACAGTAGGGAAAGCATTGGATAGCGTAGGGGTAAAAATTACTATTCCCACTCCAGAGAGTACAACAAGAGGGAAAGCGTAGGATAACGTAGGGGTAAAAATGACTATTTCAACTCCAGAGAGTGCAACAGTAGAGAAAACGTTGGATAGCGGCAGAGTAAAATTTACTATTGCCACTCCAAAGAGTGCAACAGTAGGGAAAGCATTGGATAGCATAGGGGTAAAAATTACTATTCCCACTCCAGAGAGTGCAACAGTAGGGAAAGCGCTGGATAGCGGGAGGGTAAAAATTACTATTCCCACTCCAGTGAGTGCAACAGTAGGGAAAGCGTTGGATAGCGTAGGGGTAAAAATTACTATTGCCACTCCAGAGAGTGCAACAGTAGGGAAAGCGTTGGATAGTGTAGGGGTAAAAATTACTATTCCCACTCCAGGGAGGGCAACAGTAGGGAAAGCGTTGGATAGCGGGAGTGTACAAATTACTATTCCCACTCCAAAGAGTGCAACTGTAGGGAAAGCATTGGATAGCGTAGGGGTAAAAATTACTATTCCCACTCCAGTGAGTGCAACAGTAGGGAAATTGTTGGATAGGGAGAAGGTAAAAATTACTATTCCCACTCCAGAGAGTGCAACAGAACAGAAAGGATTGGAAAGCGTAGGGGTAAAAATTACTATTCCCACTCCAGAGTGTGCAACAGTAGGAAAAAATAATTACCTATTAATACAAATTAATTACCAATAACAAATAATTAATTAACAATTGAAAAATAATTAACAATTAATTCAAAATAAATAAATACAAATATTTAATTAATTATAATTAAATTACTTCCCACCCTATTCCCCTATAAACCCACAACCCGCTACAGAAAATAAATAAATAAATTTAACATAAATATCAATTAATCAATTAATAAAAATCAATTGCTAATTATATTTTAATTAATTACCAATGAAAAATAAATTTACAATTAATTCAAAATAAATACCAATAAATAAATTAAAATATTTAATTAATTATATTTAAATTACTTCCCATTCTATTCCCCTATAAACCCACAACCCGCTCCAGAATTATATTACGCAAAAATTAAAAAAATAAATATTAACTTACCTAAAATTCGATTTTTTTGTTGTCTATATTCTGTCCATCGATATTTCTGTTGTCTATATTCTGTCCATTCGATATTCTGTCCATTCTCAATCAATCAATCAATCAATCAAGCATTTGTATAGCGCACTACTCACCCGGGGGTCTCAAGGCGCTAGGGGAGGGGGGTCCGCTACTGCTCGAATAGCCAGGTCTTGAGCTGCTTCCTGAAGGCGAGGTGGTCCTGGGTCAGGCGGATGTGGGTCGGGAGGGAGTTCCAGGTCTTGGAGGCGAGGTAGGAGAAGGACCTTACCCCTGTGGTGGCTCTTCGGATGCGTGGGACGGCGGCGAGGGCGTGGCTGGTCGATCGAAGCTGGCGTTTGGGAGCGTAGAAGTTGAGGCGGCTGTTGAGGTATCCTGGGCCTTGGTTGTGTAGGGCTTTGTGTGCGTGGGTGAGGAGACGGAAGGTGATTCGCTTGTTGACCGGGAGCCAGTGCAGGTCTCTCAGGTGTCCGGAGATGTGGCTGCGGCGGAGGATGTCCAGGATGAGTCGTGCTGAGGCGTTCTGGATCCGCTGGAGTCTCTTCTGGAGTTTGGCGGTGGTTCCGGCGTAGAGGGAGTTGCCGTAGTCCATTCTATATTTTGAATTCGATATTACTGCTATTCTATTCGATATTTTTGTAGTCTATATTCTGTCCATTCGATATTTTGCCCATTCTATATTTTTAACTCGATATTTTGCCCATTCTATATTTTTTACTCGATATTATGACTGTATACCGCTTTCAGGGCAGGGTGGACTGCATGACCCAATCATTCTCCAATAGACCGACTCCTGCAGTGTGAGGCTGGTTTGCCCATTGTTGCCTGAGATGATTTTGATTTTCAGTGTAGCCCAGTTGGGAGCTACCATGATATGGACATTGATACCAATTTGCCACTGCAGTCACAAATCTAAGGAATGTCTGAGCCGGCTGTGCATCAAGGTAGGTCACTAAGATGTTGGATACCAGGGTAGTTGCACATTCCCAGAGCCCTTGGGCCATCCCAGTGTTAACAGCGCTAAAGCAGGGGATGATGAACCTCTGCTTCTTTGTTGAATGAACAGATCCCAGATACATCACCAAGAGTGATGTGCACTCCATTCCTAGAGCTAATGATCCTTTTCAGTAAGGAAAGTCTGACCATTTTCAGGCACTGTTTGTTTTAATGACTGTTTATTTCAGATTACCTAAGTCCATGGTGCAAAAAGACGTAGCGCCTCATTACGAGTTTGGTGGTCCTCCTATTGGACCACCACCGCCGCACCTACAGGAGGACCACCAAGTCTGTTGTGCGCCCACCCAACTGAATTACGACTTTAATCCATGAAAGGCAGGCAGTGCTGTGGCGATCTCATGGTGGCGGATGTTTAAGGCTTATAGGCAGTAGCGGTCGGCAGTAGGAGTTACTGCAGGGCGGTGACGTGGGCAGGGGGAGGGGGAGGGTGGGGGTAGTAATGTATGGATTACGGAGTTTTTCAGGTAAGTAAACATTTAAATAAATAAAACGAATTTCGTTGCGCGCACTGCATCACATTTGGGGATGCAGTGCGCGCAACAAAATTCGTTTTATTTATTTAAATGTTTACTTACCTGTAAAACTCCGTAATCCATACATTACTACCCCCCACCCTGCCCTCCCCCTGCCCACGTCACCGCCCTGCAGTAACTCCTACTGCAGACCGCTACTGCTTATAGGATAGCCTTAACAGCAGACCATCGCCATGACAACACCTGCAGCCCAATCCTGCATGGTGTAGCATGCACCATGTCATGCATCCCTTAGCAGGCAGGAACGGGGGTGCCATTTCTGGTGCGCAAACCAGGAGCCTCCTTGCATGCACCAGAAGCGGCAGGGGGCCCTATTAGTGCCCCCATACTTCCATGACCACAACCTTTTTTATGACAGGCTCACCACCATGAAAAAGGCAGTGGAAATTAAACTTGGAAAATCCTTGGCCGTGCCAAAGCAGCATCGCCAGAATATTCTTGGCCCTTTCTGCTGCGCGACTGAAATCCTGGAGGATCCCAGCAGTCATATGGCGGTCCGACTGCCACCCTCAGAATACTGTGGGCGGCCCCACAGTGGTAGCGGTGGTCAAGCCGCCAACACGAGTATGGCAGTCCTGAGGACCATCATACTTGTAATAAGGCCCTTAGGGTTTTTACCCAGAGCCTGGTGCCCACCCACCCCCGGGCTTCCTTAAGGTGCTCCTAAGGGTACCACCTGGTTTAACTCCTTCTCTCTCCCTTTCCGAGGCTTAGAACAGGGACAAAGCTATGTTAAGTATAGCAGTGCAGGGGCACCAGGCTCCAAGGCTTTGAGGGACCTACGTTACTACTATTAATTACTTATTTCACTACAAAACTCGAAGAGTAGACTCAACTTCTTTGCTTGCTATTAGAGCATGTGGCATCCTTGCAACGCTACTGATTCAGACAATGCTTTGGCACGCTCTCACTTACGACCATGGGGGAGTAGCTATTAATGTAGCAGAATTCGCAGTGGCACTTGAGCTTTCAGAATTCAGGGGCCCAATGCTCCCCAATAATTGGGGTTTTACTACCCAACAAGTTTGCTAGAGTGGTCTGTTTTACATGCTCGCTTCAATTATAGTTCATGAAACCCTTGCTACCCAAGCTGCTTGACCTTTACACTATACATCATATATTTGCCAAACACAGCCACAAACAACTGTTTACGCAAAGAACAAGTCTTGACTACTGGTGAGCTACATTCATGTAGTTTGCTTTTAAGTAATTATGCAAAATTACACAAAGTTCAGAAAAATTATGCATAATTATGCAAAATGCATAACTGCCATTTGGCACTACATTTTGTGAAATGTGTAGACGTGAGAATGTATTTCCACCTCAAAAACAGTACAGAAAAAAAAGTCCAAAGCCGGGCAAACAGCTGCTCATGTTGTGGCATTCGCGTTCTTCCCATACACATTTATGATGACATTTTACATCGAACTGCACATTCACGGTAAATTAGTGTTAATTATGCGTAATTGCACACTGTGGCACAATAGTGTAATCTATGCAATTTTACGCAATAATAGCCAGCCAAAATTACCCTGGACTACGCGGATTACGCCGGCGTGGCACACATTTCGCCAGTCCCTAATGTTGACTCCAAACCGCCAGTATTTATTAATGCTCCTATGAATTTCATTCATATCACCTTAGCACGATTTTAAAACGTTTCTAGTGCCACTTCCTCACATATCTAATACATAAAGGGGCAGTTCTACGTCTATCACATTTTCGGCTCATGCGATTTATAAAATTTATGGTAAACTCTCGGCAGCTTTGTACAATTATGCAAGCCAACGCTGCCAATATTCAAATATTTCATCCTCGTTCTTCAAATGGATCTTTGACTATATTTTAACAGTCCGGTGTGGAGGCTCTCTCAAATTGGATTTCTTTCAAAGATGACTAAAAGTCTGAGTCTTGCTAGGCGAAGGGTGACCGCTGTAGAACACGAGCAGCATTTGCAGAACAGGAAATCCGTTCCATGAGCCTCGGCCCTGTCCACAGCTGGGTGCCATATTGTTCCCCTCCTCGCGCTCATACCAAAGGCGTGCTCTCTGGCAGGACAGGCGTTCCGCCCAGTCATCGCTCGCCGGGGTCCAGGGTGGCGCTCACTCATTGTGGCCTGGCGTGACCCATGATGCGTCACGCATCCCTTCCGCGAGGATCCCGTGGGAGCCGGCTACTGGCATCAAGAAAGGCAACTGCGAGGAGCTCTTTTAAAAATAAGAATGAACACCGTGTCTATAAAGTACTGCCTCTTAACTGACAGTAAGTATATATTTTCCAAAGTTACTCAGGAGGTCGAGGGGTAGTGTGGTTTCAGACAGACAGAAGCACAGTCGGACCGACTGAGTCGGTGTGCCAGAAGTTGGCCCAGTAAGTATATATTTTCCAAAGTTACTCAGGAGGTCGAGGGGTAGTGTGGTTTCAGACAGACAGAAGCACAGTCGGACCGACTGAGTCGGTGTGCCAGAAGTTGGCCCGTCCAGCTCCCGTCTGGGACCAGCTGTGCATGTGGCTTCGATAGCAGCTGGAAAATAACCAAAATCTTAGCAGATACCCTCCCCGAGCCACCAACAGGTTCACGTGGCATGTGCTTAATTTAAATAAAACAAATCAAACATCTGCATGTCCATGCAGTTTCTGAAAACCTAGACGGTGCAGGGAGAGTAACAGAAAACATAGAGTTGTTCGCATGTTTGCATCCTCCCAAGGCGCTGTTTGAAGAGGTCTTCTGGCAAGAAAGCTGCCTCTCTCTGCTGCAGCTCACCCCAGAGAAGACCCCAGCCTTTTGGGGCACGCACATGAGGTTATCTATTGGCCCTCGGAAGTGCAGCCAGAAGCAGTGGCGTAACGAAAGTTGAAGGGGCCCCCCTGCAAAGTACACCGGGGCCCCCCCCCCCCCTCGGGATTTAATCTGGATCAATCAGGCCAGAGTATTTATTTATTTAATGCGATTTTATAGAGCGCAAACTTTACCCGAAGGTGTCAGAGCGCTTTACAAAAGGACCAGTTACATTACATAAAGACTTCGGAGTACATGAATTACATAAAAGATAAACAGAAAAGCTCTAAATTCACATGAGATCCAGACCTGCCCCAAAGCCACTTTCTGAGGAACCCTCGTCTACAGACATCCCCGACACCATTCGCCACCACCATCACAGTTCATCGCACCCCACACCATCTCCTCAACTAACTAGATACTCATTGGAGACCTGAACTTCCACCTCGACAACCCTAGCGACCCTAACTCCACCATCCTCTGGGACAACCTCGCCTGCATTGGACTTAAACAACTTGTCAACACACCGACCCACAGAGCAGGACACACCCTTGTTCCCATCTTCAAGGCAGGTAACAGCGTCCATTTTAGCCACACAACGCAACCGCCATGGACCAACCACCGATGCGTACACTTCACCGTCGACAAACCCAAGGCACCCAAACCAGCCCCACGCCCACCACGAATATACTCGAGCAAGGTTACAGACTAGCAACTCAACTCCACCCTCACCCACGACGGCAACACCTGGGCATCCGACGCAAACAACGCAGCCAAAGAACTCCACACCTGGATAGCCAACTGCGCAGACGAGCTCGCCCCACTACGCAACCCCAACATACAACGCCCCAGGAAAGCCACCTGGTTCACCACCGCTCTCCAAGAAGCCCGACGCACCTGCAGACGCCTGGAGAAGAACTGGAGAAACACCACGACAACTGAAAACCACACCACCTACAAAGACACCATGACGGACTACCACAACCAAATCAGAGTCATCAAGAGTAACTTCATCCACAACAAAATCCTCGCCAACTCCACCAACTCCAAAGAACTTTTTAGCTTCATTCAAGAATTCACCAACCCACGCAGCGAAGCCACAGATATCAACCCATCCCTAGACCTCTGCGACAAGCTTGTAACCTACTTCTACTTCAAAATCAAAAACCTCTACGACAATTTTGTCAACCCTCCACCAGGCGCCACAGACGGCCCCCTGTCGACGGTACACTTCACCGTCGACAAACCCAAGGCACCCAAACCAGCCCCACGCCCACCACGAATATACTCGAGCAAGGTTACAGACTAGCAACTCAACTCCACCCTCACCCACGACGGCAACACCTGGGCATCCGACGCAAACAACGCAGCCAAAGAACTCCACACCTGGATAGCCAACTGCGCAGACGAGCTCGCCCCACTACGCAACCCCAACATACAACGCCCCAGGAAAGCCACCTGGTTCACCACCGCTCTCCAAGAAGCCCGACGCACCTGCAGACGCCTGGAGAAGAACTGGAGAAACACCACGACAACTGAAAACCACACCACCTACAAAGACACCATGACGGACTACCACAACCAAATCAGAGTCATCAAGAGTAACTTCATCCACAACAAAATCCTCGCCAACTCCACCAACTCCAAAGAACTTTTTAGCTTCATTCAAGAATTCACCAACCCACGCAGCGAAGCCACAGATATCAACCCATCCCTAGACCTCTGCGACAAGCTTGTAACCTACTTCTACTTCAAAATCAAAAACCTCTACGACAATTTTGTCAACCCTCCACCAGGCGCCACAGACGGCCCCCTGCCCCCAAAGACACCAGCCAGCCCACCATATCCAGCTGGACAGCGATCACAGCCGAAGACACCGCCTCGACCATGAAAGGCATCCACTCGGGGCCCCCACTGACCCCTGCTCCCCTCATATCTACCACAGAGCCACGGCCACCATTGCACTCGAACTACAGTGCACCATCAACACCACATTCAAAACAGGCACTTTCCCAGACGACTGGAAGCGCGCAGAAGTCAGACCCCTGCTCAAGAAGCCAACAGCTGTCCCCACCGACCTCAAGAACTATCTGCCCATCTTGCTCCTCCCCTTCGCCGCCAAAGTCGCAGAGAAAAAAGTCAATAGGGAACTGACACGATTCATCAAAGAGAATGCCGTCCTCGACCCGTCCCAATCCAAATTCCGAACCAACCATAGCACATAGACTGCCCTACTGGCCGCCACAGACAACATCCGCACCCTCCTGGACCAAGGCCACTCCGCAGCCCTCATCCTACTCGGCCTGTCAGCCGCTTTCAACACCGTCTCCCACCGCACACTAACCACCAGACTACACGACGCAGGCATACAAGGAACAGCCCTGGACTGGATCCGATCTTTCCTCACCGGAAGAAGCCAAAGGATCAGACTGCCACGCTTCCTCTCCGATCCGACGAACATCACCTGCGGAGTCCCACAGTGGTCATCACTGAGCCCGAACCTCTTCAACAACTACATGGCCACCCTCGCAGCCATCGTCCAACAACACAGCCTCAATATCATATCCTAAGCTGATGACACCCAACTCATCCTCTCCCTCACCAAAGATCCCACCACCACCAAACTCAACTTCCAGAAAGGAATGCAGGACGTCGCAGTCTGGATAACCAACAGCTGCCTAAAGCTCAACACCAAGAAAACAGAAGTTGGTGTCCTGAGCACCACCCCCTCAGCATGGGACAGCACATGGTGGCCGACTGCACTTCGTAGCCCACCAAATCCCTCAGACCACGCCAATATCCTCGGCATTGTACTCAAATCATCACTCACCATGAGCTGCCAGGTCAAGGCTGTCACCTCCAGCTGCTTCATCACCCTCCGCATCCTCCGCAAGACCTTCAAGTGGATCCCCCCTGAATCAAGAAACCCAGTCACCCACGCACTCATCACCAGCAGACTGGACTACGGAAACGCACTCTACGCCGGCATCAACAAGTCCCTACTCTGCAAACTCCAGATAATACAGAACACCGCTGCCAGACTAGTTCTCGACATCCCCCGGCATGAACACATCATCTACGAAGACTCCATGGACTCCCCGTGGAGAAAAGAGTCACCTTCAAAATCCTTATCCATGCCTACAAATGCCTACACAACACCGGACCCAAATACCTCAAAGACAGAATCAACTTCCACATACGCAAAGAAACCTCTGATTTTCCAACCTCCCACTGGTCGAAACCCCACGCATCCACAGAGCCAGAGCAGGTAGAAGATCCTTCTCCCACTTTGCAGCCAAAACCTGGAATGAGCTACCACCAGACAACAGACGAGCCCCCTCCCTGAACACCTTCAGGAAGAACCTCAAGACCTAGGTCTTCAGCTAGACAGATCTACGCCCCCCCCCCCCTCAGCGCACTTACAATTCCCTGATTGATTGATTGATTGAAGAATGGTAGTAAGTACAAAAGTCTACTACAGATACTCGAGTTTAGAGTTACATATTTACAAGTTGCAAATCCACTCAAGGAGAAGATACACACAGATAAACTCTAAATTCACATAAGAAAGGTAGTAAGTACATACGTCTATGACAGATTTGAGTGGTTATTTACATATATATATATATATATAACTACATACATATATATATATATATATATATATATATATATATATATATATATATATATATATATATATATATATATATTTATTTATATATATATACACACACACACACACACACACACAAGCTGGAAATTCACTCAAGATTAAATTTTAAAAAGAGATTAGGGTTGCACAATTATATACTTCATATTTACAGAGCATGAAATTCTTGCCATGTTCAGTCTGGCCTTCAGGTACTGTTGCACTCACGGCGGTGGTCTTGGGTTTGGAGGGATCCTCGAGGTGGAGATGGTCATGGGGGTAGAAGACCGAGTGGTGGTGAGCGAAGGCAGCATGTTGGATCACCTCACTCCAGCTCACGGCCCCAAGTTTCCATGCCACGACAGCCAAGAGTTCTCCAACAAGGGTGGTAGCGAGCCCCGGGGGGGTCAAACATCCAGGGTACCCCATAGGGAAGCCAGAGGTAAACAGGAAGTGTCCAGCAGCACCACAGAGGCTCGCGGGAGAGGCATGCAAACCAGCAGCAGCCCCAAGCAGTCAACAATCTTGTAGGAGTAGAGCGCCCCACACAGTCCAGTTCAAATGGCCCAGCCGAGGACCCGACAATGCTAAGGAAGAATCAGGCCCAGCCACAATTACAGCTGAAGTCCTGGGCAGCCGGCCCCAGCACCACAGGAATCAGCAGGAGGCAATGGGGGCCCAGCCATGGCAGGCAACAGTGGACGGGGGGGGGGCGTATGTCACTGCAGCTCATTGTCGTTCGGGGGGGGAGGGTGGGGGAAGACATATTCCCAGGCGACACAAAGCCTCTCTCCCTCTGACCGCGCCCTGGGGCGGTTCAGAAGCCAGCAAAGGTATCCAGCCTCTGCAGAGGCACCACCAGCGGGCCCACTGCTCAAGGACATCCACAGAGCGAGGTTCAGCAGCGGATGTCTCCTTCCCCGCGCCAACACTCCCAGCAGCAGCTGCAGTCCACCAGGATGTGGGCCCAGCCGAGGACCCGACAATGCTAAGGAAGAATCAGGCCCAGCCACAATTACAGCTGAAGTCCTGGGCAGCCGGCCCCAGCACCACAGGAATCAGCAGGAGGCAATGGGGGCCCAGCCATGGCAGGCAACAGTGGACGGGGGGGGGGGCGTATGTCACTGCAGCTCATTGTCGTTCGGGGGGGGAGGGTGGGGGGAAGACATATTCCCAGGCGACACAAAGCCTCTCTCCCTCTGACCGCGCCCTGGGGCGGTTCAGAAGCCAGCAAAGGTATCCAGCCTCTGCAGAGGCACCACCAGCGGGCCCACTGCTCAAGGACATCCACAGAGCGAGGTTCAGCAGCGGATGTCTCCTTCCCCGCGCCAACACTCCCAGCAGCAGCTGCAGTCCACCAGGATGTGGGCCACAATTCGATCAAGCCGGCATCAAAACTACCAATGGGCGGCCACACCGGGCTCAGCGGGGCGTCTGGTAGAGGCAGCAATTATATATTTGCCCCAATGTTGCATTCGTCTGCAAATAAATGTCAGATGTCCGTTCCAACTGATAGAGCCTCCTCTCAAAGTGGCCATCTTGCGGCCAGGCAGACATAGCTGCCAAGGTTTCAGATCGCTGTGTGTGACATTTTCATAATTTCAGTGTAATTATGAGTGACATTTGAACGACTATGAGTGACATTTTCTCACCAGCAAAATCAAGCAATGAATCAGGGGAAACATATAAATATAAGACATTACACCCAATTGAGCCAAGAGAAACTGTAAGAAGATTTTAAAAGTGCTACAAAGCACCAAAAATAGAAGGGCACTTAGGAAGTAAAGTGGTGGCAAGGGGCATGCTGAGTTGGAAAGAAGCATTCCACCTCCCTGGTGGAAAGAGTGAGCAGCATGGACAAGGCATATGGCCTAGAGTGCCTGTTTCTAAGAACTAACATCAGACAAAAAAGAAAGACAAGAGAGGAGTTATAGATATTATGACAGCGCTGTGATCAGTCTGAGTTAGCAGTACCCCTGAGCTCACTGCAGAACATCTATGTCATGGAGAGGGAAGTCAAGAGTGTGGGTGTGTTGGGGAAGCTTGGGTTATTGTAACCCCTGATAGCATGGGGTGGGGGGAAATGTGAAAAAAGGGCCTGGCAGGCAAACTACTGAGTTTTTATGGCTGTTTTAGTGACAGGGTAAATCTGTGTTAGATCCTTCACAACTTGATATTTTTAACTTGATTAAAAAGGCATTTTAAGGTTGCAAAATACCAATATTTCAATATTTAAATGTACCTCCGGCTAGTAGAAATAACATGCAAAACATTATAGGTAGGCATGTGCTGGAGCAAGTTTACCTTGTGGTCAAAGGAACATGCTTATTGCAAACTCCAGGTTGTCCATGATGCAGGTTAGATTACGTGGGCATTGAATATGGGTAAAATAAGCGTTAGACTATTTAAAAAATTTACAAAAAGAGGGAAAAAAATATGCTGCAGTACAAATGGTAACAGTTTAAGAATTCCAAAATGTTGTACAGCAGTGGGCAGGGCTTCAAGGTAATGCTTAATGCTTTCAGTACAGAGCAATGACGCTGATCAGCTTAACTTTGTTGCCTAACTATACAAGTTCTCTGTGAAAATGCGCACGTCCCACCGTTCAGTGTGGAAATAACCAAGGTTTGGGTGTAAAATTAATGACACAGTAAAGAGGTGTGACCCAGTAGAGAAGGCACAGCTCTTAGTAAGTGGCAAGATTACTTTAGCTTTGAGTGATGAACTTCGAAATTAAGCTCACCATTCAATAAAATCGGAAAGAACGATTAGCTAACAAAAATATCTAAGGCAAAAAGCCAAGCATAAACAGAACATGTGAAAGACAAAAATGATAATTTTAGATGCTCGTTTTAGTACTTTTTCCTTCAACCCTCTTTGTTTTCGTGGCAGTCACTTAGGCAGGGCTTGATACATAGGCTAGGTGTCCTCAAAGGTCTTGTAAAGTTAGGCCTCATGATCCCTGACGGCCCAGGGCATCCAGCTCTGTGTAAGTACTAAATAGGTGGTATCTGATTGAGCCCCGAGGACTGCCACCAAAGGGTGGTTTTAACGAAGCAGTACCCTTTTACCCAACTTGAGATCTGTTGGCAGCAGACAAAAGAATATCTGCAGCGCCAATAACCCCCTCCTCCCCCCACCCCGTTCCCGTGTGCTCAGTGACAAGAGCAAAACTAGGCACAATAAGGGCAAAACTACACTGCCCAGCAGGTGGCTGATCGCGCCAAGCACTTAATTTACAAGCAAAGTACATTAACATTTAAACGTGGAGCAAGTATGGCACTGTCTCACTGACACTTACGTGTGAACCACAGCACGTCTGGTTTAAAGGTCCGTCACACCCTCGGCAAACGTGATCCAGCCTCCCGGCCATCAGACTCAGCAGGAGGAACAGCTGAGCTGTACAGTGTGGGCGCCATCGGCCATCCGTGGGGTTGGGTACAGAGGCCGAGGGGGCCAATTCATTTTTTCAATTTACCGCAGAGTAGCCCAGAATGTTCCATGATTTGCCGGCCTCCCACCAACTTAACTGCAGCCGGTGACAGCAGGACGTCATGTAACGTCCACTCTAACGTCACGTAACGTGCGTGCCTATTCAAACTCCATAACTTTGCCAGTGCAGAGTGCATTCCAGGAAAGAGGTGCAAACTGCCGTATTTACTTCAGGCAAACTTAAATACAAGGGGCCTCATTTATGAGCCCTTGCGTCAATTTTACGCCGCCGGTGCGTCACTTTTTGTGACGCACCAGCAGCGTAAATAATGTGCCTTGTTGCACCATATTTACAAAGTGACGCATCTAGGTAGATGCGTCACTTTGTAAACCCCTGCGCCACATTATACCTGCGCCAGGTGTAATATATGCAAGGGGGGCGTATTGATGCAAGGAAGGGTCGTAGAAGTGACGCAGTGAAATCAATGAGATTTCACTGCGTCACTTTTAGGACGCCGTTGCGTCAAAATCTTGCGCGTGCCTCACAGCAGGCGTAAGACTGACGCAGGCCCTTTCACATGGGGCTTGCCCCATGTGAAAGGATGCATTGCTGGAGTTGCGTCACTTTTGTGACACACTCCAGCAATGCGTCACTTTTGCGCTTACAGATACGTCAGAAATACTGACGTATCTGTAACTCCTTGCGACATGAGGCGTCATACATTAAATATGACGCATCATTGGTGTCTCAAGGAGTGCGCAGTGAAAAGTGACGCATCGCTGTTTTCACGCAGCGATGCGTCACTTTTCATAAATGTGGCCCAAGATAAATAAGCGCAGCGCAGGTGTGCCAGCCAAGGGCCCAGGGTGCAGGCTCATGCAGCGCAACTCTACCCAACGCTACAGATCACACACAACCTGATGTGGCCCCCTGCAGCTCGGGCCCCCCCGCACTGCGGGGGCTGCGTGGGCTTGTGTTACGCCCCTGGCCAGAAGCTGCCTTATTGCCCCAGTAGAAGCATCTCGTGGTTGTGCTCTGAGCGGATTTACCCAGCCTCCCTGGTCCACACGGGCTGTGGCGTAGCAAGCTCAGGTGGTACCCGGTACGGAAAATTTCTTGTCAACCCCGGCTTGACAAAATATGTGTTTAAACACATATTTTTGCCATTTTGTCACCCCCACAGTGATTACACCCGGGGTGGCCCGCACCCACTGCACCCCATTTCCTACGCAACTGCACACAGGCGGTGTCTTGAGGAACAGGAACCGCTGTGTTCCAGGCGTGGCCTGCGGGTGTAGGTTAAACCATCACTCTTACAGCACTGCAATGGAGGGATGCCTCATTAGACTACAAGGGATGCTTGTGTGCGATCCTAATGAAAATAACTCCTGAGTGCCAGTCTGTGCACGAGACACGGGAGCACTAGGTTTTTGCATGCAGGATGGTAGGTCAGTGGCACCCTTTGTGCACTTGCAGGGTCGAATTGATCGGTGCGAGCAGATGTTGCCAAGTTTGTTCTCGTGCACTCCCACATAATCTCTCCAACCAGATAAATGTATTTACTATTGTTTGCTCTCAGGTTTTAATGGATCTACATATAATCCAATATCCTATCACAGCTACACAGGCCTTCCTTTGCAAATAGAAAACACTCTCTCCCCAGGTAAAACTGATGCTTCAGTGGAACATTTTTCACTTATATTACCTTGGATAAAATAGCATGCGATACTCCGTTCAGTCCAGTCTTAATTTCGCTCGTTCATTCCCAATGCTCAATCGAGTTAATCTACCCTCTTATCAAAATGTGTTCCTGAATACATTGTTTTGGAAACAATGGGTCAAACTGAACAACGTGTAATTGCTGCGGAATTTTGGAAGGATGTTTCTGCGCGGGAAATAAGCCAGAAAATACTTGTAATTCTTGATGGACCGCGGCCATCAGGTCAAAGATGCATGACTGGTGGTGGAGAAGACAGAGAGCCTCATTACAATTGCTCTGCTATTTACTGCCGAGTTACTGGTCCCAATACCGAGGATTGTGCTATTGCCTGTTACAGCTTTACCGCCCTATTCTCAATGGGGGAATAATACACTAATACCACATGTTCTCTTACTTTCAGAGATGCAAACAATGTACAATTTGCAATTTATCTCTGCACAAAGTTTGCAAGGCAGCTGGCCAGAAAATTAGAATACCTCCACTTTGAACCATATCTCGCAACACACCAACACACCCTACCAACTTTCCCTCTCCCGCTCACTCTATATGCCTCTCTCCACCCATTGTGTGCCATGTTACCATTTCTCATTCTCTGTCTCCTGCACTGTGCATGTCTCATTTAACACTCCACTCACCTTTTCTATGATATTCCCTTGCAGTTTTTTGTGACCTTGGAACAAGCTGAACAAGAAGGACCTCGAAAAACTACTCATCTCTAACATTGATGTGTACTCAATTGATAAACTGTACAGATGGCTACAGACAGCTATTGATAGTTTAAGCCCACAGAAAATGTCAAAATAGTGCAAAAGAAAAAGAGCCCCTAGAATGAATGCAGAGAGAAAGAAGATACAACTAAAAATTCCAACACTTCAATGGACCTGGAACGAATCTAACTATTGACACGATTAAATATGCCAACATAGACATAATAGAATGTACAAGTCACTAATTCAAAAAGCCAAAACGTGTTATTACTCAAACAGAATATCCAATGAAAAATGGCCCAAAAAGAGCTTTGCAAAATAAAGTCAGAATTCTGCAAACCTGAAAGCACCAACGGAACCAATCCTAATTATCAGGACTTTTGTAATAAACTGGAAAACCACTACATAGTCAAAGCAAACATGCTGGATTCATACGTATTACAGAAGGAAACTACCCGCCTTAATCCATTTTTAATAAACAGCTCCAGTGTAAGGGTAATCCCATCTCTACTATTTTCCAAAGAATTGCCAATAACCGAATTCAAGGAAAGTTTGAAAGCTAGCAGACCAGTCAGCAGTCCTTCCAAACCTTGTCTCCCACAAGTTCTTCCAGACCATCCTCCTATCAACATCAGTATCCATCCCCGTCAGGAATCTGATCAATAACTCCATATCAATAGGAGTTTTTCCAAACACTTAAAAAAGACGGACATATGCCCACTACATAAGAAAAACAAGCATTTGCAATGGAATAGGTCTCACATTATAAAAGTTTGAGCAATTGGCATTGCTCATAACAATACAACACCAACAGCTCAAACATTTAGTAATGCCAGACCTATTGCAACCCGCCCGCTTAAAACCCTGTGCAGTGTGTGTGTGCGAGAGAGAATGAGATAGCTAGTGAGAGTTCCTGTCTAAATGTATTTTTATAATATGTGTGTGTGTATGTGCTTTAGCTGTGTGAGCTGTATGTGCGTGGAGTGTGTGCGTCTTTTCGAGTGTGATTAAATGTCAATGCGTCCCTTTGAGACTGTATGTGATCATGTATGAATGCATGTGGTGGAGAGGGAGGGACGGGCAGTTTCCAAGTCTTTGGTGACGGTGTGTAGGTGCACTTATCATTTGTATCTGTCACTGTCTATTTGTGGGTGTGTGTGTCAAAGAGAGTGCGGTTTCTGCGTGAGAGCTGGGCACTGAGTGTAAATATGCATGTGTGAATGATAAATGCTTGTAAGGATGTGGTACAAAGAGAGACAGCCTGTGTGTGGATGTGCACCCTGAGTGAACATGCATGCTTTGTGTGAGGTTGCGCAGAGTGCGTGCCTTGCACGGGCCTGAGGCTCGCACCGAGGATTCCACTTACAGGTGCGTGAGCCTCGCTTTCCTGACAGCTCAGGAGGTGGCTTTGACAGCTGTGCAGAGGGACTTGAGCAGCTGGGTCATCTCTCCCGTCCCTTTGGCCTTCCTGCCCTCCTGCATCACAAAGCGGGTCAGGGTCTTGACGTCGGTATCGAAAGGGGCCTGTCCGACATGGCTGCGGCTCGGTGGGGCTGTCAGAGAGAGCTGTGAGGTGACGAGCACTGCCGGAGCCCCACTCGCCCTGCAATTTTTTTTTTAAAAGCAGCTCCATATCTGGGCTGGGGAGGAGACCTGGGAGGGCGAGGGCTGCCCGTGCATGCGTGGTACCTGGAACTTTTCACCCACATTCTAACTCGAGTCAGCCTGGCGGCGGGTGACATGCGGCTCGTGCCCAGCGGCAGCGCGTGCGGACTTGAAAAGCCGCCGTACTTAAATGAGTGCTCAGCGTATCGTACAGCCCAGGGAGAGGGCCGCCAAAGCGCCCAAGGGAAAAAAATTAAAAGTCCGTGAATGCAGCATGGTGCGGCCAAAGCAGGATTTCAGGCGGGGCTCCTGTGAGTAAGATGGAGCCCCGCGTGTTGCTGCAGTGACCGTCTGAAGACGCGAGACCAGCCGAGGAGCAGCGCAGTGTCCCCACAAGAGCCGGTAAGTGGGGTGAGGCAGGCTGTACGTGTAAAGCGCCCCTCTTGGACAGGAGATGTGCATGCGTATGATGCGAGCAGGAGTTGTGAGAACGCCGCGACCCGTACGCGAGCACATCTCCTGTCTGTTAAAGCTTCGGCACAGACAGTTGATGTGCACACGTACGGCTTGAGGCGTTATTACAACTCCTGCTCGCACCATACGCGTGCACATCTCCAGTCCAGGCCTTGCCGTACGGGTGCACAGGTACTGTCCCCCTTCCGAGCCAAGTCGGTAACAATAGATCTCGCTGATACTGAGCAGTACTTTGCGCTGCATCGCTAGGCGAGACCTAATAACTTGGACTCTCTTGCAGTGGGCATATGTCTTTGGAAAAACTAATAGCAAATGGACTGTTTCTTTGGTAATTGTCAGACCTGGCATCTTTGGCGTGGTTTCCCCCTATCTTTTTGCCTCTACCTCCTGTATTTTTGATGCTGTGCTGGATTTCGTTTTTGCTGGTTTAGATGCTTTGGACACTCTGCCACTGCTGATCAGTGCCAGAGTGTAAGTGCTCCCTATGTAAAGTGGTATTCTGATTGGATATGCATGTTTGGCATATTTGTATCACCATGAAGTCCCTAGTAAAGTGCACTGGGTGTGCCAGGGCTGGTGATGACAAATGCTATTAGTGGGCCTGCAGCACTGATTGTGCCACCCACAGGAGTAGCCCTAAAAATGATGTCTCAGGCCTGACACTGCAGTGCCTGTGTGCAGTTTAGAACTGCCATGTCCTCCTGGTCAGTGTCCCCACTGACCAGGCCTAACCCTTCCCTTTTTGTGCACATCAGTCACCCCTATGGAAGGCCCAAGGTACCCCCCTGCGCAGGGTGCAGTGTATGTAAAAGGTAGAGCATGTACTAGTGCAGGTAACATGCTCTGGTAGTGAATGGCAGCCATTTTCGTTTTTCACTATTGTAAGGCTATCTTGCTCCATAGATTAACATGGGGGATGCTGGCTACAGTGGTTAACAGCATTTCTTCCCATAGGAACAAGATAGGACATAAGTATCTAGTATCCCTGAACTCAGAATTTAATAACACATCTTTTAGGAAAGGTTGTTTTTAAATCAGGTGTTTGAGAACAGCACTTTTAGAAAGTTGCTGTTCTCTTGTCTGACCCTTCTGTGTGCCTGGGCCTGTTTGTTTATTGACTGTCTGGTTTGAGAGTGACCGGGGCTGGGGATGCCCCAGGAGGCTGGCTGAGTCAGCCCTAGGCTGAATGACTGCATATGCAACTGGAGTGGTGGGAGGAGTTAGCACCTGGGCCTGAATAGGGCTGTTCCTGCCTTCCACAATGCTGGCTCCACCTCCTGCTGGGCGGCTGACGACCCTGCCCCTCACTCTGAAAGGAGAGGAGAAGCCAGGTAAACAAAGTACTCAGGAAACACCCAGAACTGGTTCAGACCGGGCTCAGGGCCCACTTGCACAAAGAGAACAAAGACTTTTAGGGGTATAAGTACAGGACCCCTGACAACAGAAAATGAGATCATCCTGGAATCAAGAAGGAACCTTTGCCAAGGAGAAAGCTGAAACTGAAGAAGGAAGACTGTCCTGCTGTTGCTCTGCTGGACTGACCTGCTGTTGCTTTGCTGCCAAGGAGAGGGGAAGGACTTTGCTGTTGAGCTGTGTCCCCTGTCTTGAAGGAATCTGCAAGGGCCTGAGTAGAGCTGGCTCCCTGTTCTGAAGTCCCAGGAACAAAAGGACTTCACCCCCAGCTTCCCTGAACTCTGCTGAGAGAGTTCTGTCCTTCTTAGAGTGCTTGATCCAGTTGTGGGGCCTCTGGAAGTTGTACCTGTGCTGGGAAGCTTGAAACTAAACTTGAGAGACTTTTGCTATTGAAAAGTGTCGCATCGCTCGCTTGCGGAGCGCATCCCCGACAGTGTGAGAAGTTTCCCGCCGCTACAAAGGTCGAGATCGTTGCATCGTCTGACGCCGCTGCCAGAGCCGTCGCATCCTTCGTTTGCGGGACGCACCAGATCGGTGCGGGAAAATCGAACATCGCTGCGAGTGTCGTCGCAGAGCCTGTCGTCGCTGGGTGAGATCACCGCACCGCTTGCTTGCGGACCGCATCACGTCGCTGCGAGTGTCATCACAGAAACCATCGCGTCGAGGAGCTGCGAGAGAGAAGATCACCGCTGGTCCGCGCATTGTCGTTTCGGAGATCGTCGCAACTCCAGAGATCGTCGCATCGTGCCTTTGCGAGAACAAACTTCCTACGGAACCTCTGCACCGGAATCCATACAAGTGGCCTTCCTCCCCATACAGACCGGATTCGTCGCAACATGCCCGCTGCTGCAGCGGGGCTGTCGCAAATGCCTCCCTAGGGTCTCAGGAGCAACATATCGCTTGTTTTCCACCGCACCAGCTTCTGCTTTTGGAACTTTGTCGCAACTAAAAGGTACTGTGAGTAAACGTGACGCAACTGTGAACTTTTCACGCATCTGTGGAACTTTATCGCAAACCTTAAGAACTCTTTTGAAACCATATTCTTGAACTGTGTATGTTGGATTTTTGTCGTTTTGGTCTTGTGTAGTTTAGATTAAAATACCTTTATTTTTCTAAACTGTTGTGGAGTCAGTTTGTGGTGTTTTCACTGTGTTACTGTGAGTGTCGGTACAAATACTTTACGCATTGCCTCTGGTTAGCCTAGACTGCTCGTGCCAAGCTACCTAGAGGGTGAGCAGAGGTTATCTCAGAGGGTTATCTCCTTGCCCTGACTAGAAGCAAGGGTCCCTATTTGGACAGTGGTACCTACCTCTGCAAACTAGAGACCCCCAGTTCTAACAGTAATCTTAATAAACGACTACTACTTCATCTTTAATGCTGCTTCCATCTTCATTTCAGTATTCCTATAGAAAAAGAAGCTTTCACCCAGATGTCAAACTTTATTGAAGGAAGTACAGAAACAGTCCTAACTGCCATCTCGGATGACCTTAACAACCCAGTAGACAGCAATGGGTCTGCCGCACTGCTGCCCTTGGATCTCACAGCTGCATTCGACACCTTCAACCATGATACATTGATCCTTAGACTTAAAGAAGTCAGTACTGAGGGTACCACTTTTACCTTGATCTCATCCTACTTATGCAACAAAACAAACATGATCAATATGCCTCCTTTCTCATCAAAACGCTACAATGCAAAAGCAGGAGTCCCCAAAACTGCAATATGTTCCTACTTTCTCTTATCTAGTTGTTCAATTTGACCAAAAAGGTTCCTGGCACCATCTTATAGAAGTAAAAAAAAGATGTTTTCGTCAAACAGTGGCAGCCTTAGGCAGGTTTACAAAGAAATTGGGCTCTAAACCAATTGATGCGCTTATTAACATCTATGTTGTGTGTCGTTGCTCCACTATTATGGACGGGGCAGGAGTATAGGGTCCCCATTATATTTCATCATTGCAGACAATAGAAAACATCTTTCTTAGAAAGCTTCTGGCAGTTCCTCCTAATCCGCCAGCTATAATATACCATATGGAACTAGGAATGATTCCTTTATCACATTGTATACAAATTGCCCCTGTTTTGTTTTGGCAGTCTATTTGGACAAAAGAGGAACCAGTACTCAATAGAGCAACAATACAGGATTGTTTAGACCTTGAACATATGTACAATATACCTTGGCTTAGCTATGTTCGAAAGCACCTTGAACTAATGGGGAGAGTAGATTTTTTTTAAAAACCAAAACTTAGTGCAGCCCTCCCAAAAAGTCAACTAAAACAAGACCTCCTAACGCTATTAAGGAAGCAAGAAAATTGTGGGGAGTGGGGCAAGTAGAGAGTGGCGGAATATTTAGCCCTGGTCACAACTGAAAGAGTTGAACCTTACCTTTTGTTCCCTATGGCCACTTTAAAATGCTTTATCTTGTCAGATTTAGACTTAACATCGCACAGTTCTTGTTCTCTTACCCAAGCAAAGTATATTCTGACTCCTTTTTAGATCCTTGTCCATGTGATTGTAACTCAGCTCAGAATATGTTACACTTTATCTTCTTTTACCAGCTTTATTCCAACCCACAGAAAGACTTTATTACTCCATTATTACTGGGACTAAATATTAGAAAATGTAGGCCTGCGCTTCATTATCTCCAGCTGCTTCATACTGAATATATTTGCAAAATGTTGCATACATTTATTGCTACTGCTGTGAGAATAAGGAATATTGTAGGTAAATAAAGACATTGTTTGGTCATTGGCTATTTTTTGTAGAGGTTTTATCCTTCTATGGACTTTTTATCTTTTGCTCTTAACTGATTGTCTCAGGCAGTTTTACAACTGCAATTTTTACGAACTCAACCCTGTATATTTATCGAGAACTATTTATATGCGAAGATGTCACTGAGATTGTATTTAACGGCTAAACTTACTGGAATTTATTGTCAATGTCAGCTTTTAAACGTAATCTATTTTATTGTTGCACAATTTGAAGAATGAACTTGATTAATTGTTTGTGTTTGAGTTACTGATTTAGGCATAAGTCATTTTACGATTATAACTGGGCAAGGGAGATTGATCTGTTGAAGATTTTTTAATGAATGTTTTTATTCTTTGATGGTTTTTATTAACCGAATAAAGATCGATTGGCTGACTGACTGAAACTCTTTACGACCTTCTGAACCATATGACCTTCTGAATACTGCCCAAGAGCTGGCTCTTTCCAACATAATCACTAATAAACAATTAACACTCAATGAAGCAGGTCCCAACTAACCTCAGGATGGACACACCATCTCCTGCATACATCAAGGGACCTAGGGGCATATTATCAAGGGGGTTTATCTCCGCTTTTTTGGCTTTAAAAGCCAAGAAAGCGGAGATAAAATGATCTCCCTATTACCTAGCTGTCGCTAACACCAGTTAGCGACAGCTAGTAGGAGATTGCGACCATCTTGGGCCCCACTTTGCATGTCAGTGATATTTATCACTAATGACATGCAAAGTGGGCGTGCCAAGATGTTAGCGACTGGAAACAGTTGCTAACATCGCTATCTCCTATTACCAACTTTTGGAGATATTCGCGCTAAACGCAAATATCTCCAAAAGCTAACACCTGCCCTGAGCAGTTCTTAGCCATGTTATCCAATGGGAGGTGGATAACATGGCTAAGAGCATTAGTTCGGTAATGCATGAATATCGCGGACTTTTCAGCGATATTCATGCATTGCAGCCGTTTTTTATCGCATTTGCGATAAACCTTGGTAATACCAAGCTTTATCTGCGATAAAAATCGCCGCAGCTCAGCGGTAAAATTTTGTCTCTAACCAAGCTATTGCTTGGTAATATGCCCCCTAGTTTCATAAAAGAGGGCACTTTTCCATCTATAAAAATGATTTTGTGTATATGCACATGCTTAAATACTTTATGTTGACTGTATATGTATAAGTGTTTGTGTGTGTGTTTATATACATTTGAGAACCTGCTTTTATATCATTGTTATTAAATTAAAAAACAAAAAACCAAATCTTCCTTTTTTCCCCCTCTGCACTTTCAATACCACTGATCCTTACCTGCCACCCTTCCTTTGGATGGCACTCTCATTTCTCCACCCAAATCTTCATTCTTCCTCTCTCTGACTCCTTCCACTATGTCAAGACTTTCACAGGCTCTCATACCTACATTTCAAACTCACCTCAATCTGTTTCCTCATTTTACTAAAATGTGACACCATTAATGTATGTATGTATATATGCATGGCCGACTTTTGGCGTGAGAGGGCTGGGTCCAGGCCCAGGGCACCAATCTTCAGAGGGGAGTATGGAGCCATCTGCAGTAAAGTCCTGCAGACAATAGCCTAACGGCTAGCTCGCTCGACCTCGGACCTGGGGATCTGGGTTCGAGTCTCGGTAACGACGCCAAAAAAAACCTCCTGTGATTCTGGGCAAATCACTTCATCTCCCCGTGCCTAAAATGAATGTGTGTCCGTCCTCATGTAACGTAACTGGTGCTATGTAAAGCGCTCTGATACCTGATTTGGTTCGGGTCTAGTTCGCGCTATATAAAACTCTGCATAACAAATAGCGTCCCTCTTAATTGTTTACAATGATTTAGATTAAACAGTTTTAATTTTACTTGCTAGAGGTGCTGGTTTACACCCAATTAACCCCTTCCCATCTGCCCTCACCCCCTGCCACCATGCACCAACACCACCTTCTGCGCCAACAACTTGGCACTAGTGTGATCGAGCTAAGAGGCCAGTCACAGCTTTGATGTGTGGCTGACCTGAGAACACCAAATGGGCACTCAGCTGTCTCATTTTATTCACTAGCTGCAGGGAGGCCTTCAATTTGCTTTCCATCTAGGGTACTATCTGAGCAAGGACTGACTCTGTATATATGAAAACTCGGTGGAAAGACATTGTACATGTTCAGAGACAAGCATAAAGTCAGCGAGTAATAGGATAATCTGGGTTGTAGACAGTTAATGAATTGTTACATAGTGTTCTTCAAAGAGATAAGTCTTCAACTATTTCCCAAATTGGAGGTCCATTGTGGTGTACCTGATGGATACAGGGATGTTGTTCTATATCCTGGGTACCAAGATTGAAAAGACCTGCGGTCTTGTTTATTTTACACTTCTTTGTCTGCAGGCTAATAGTGTCCTGGCTGTTGGTGTACAGATGGTGGGCTTGTCTGCAAGATAAGTGGGGCCGCTGTCATAATCGCTTTGTAAATGGTGCAGCTGGTTTTAAAGATGATGTGGGCAGCAAGGGAGTTCCATAAGGATGCAACATGGCTTAAAATCAAGCACTTTGACACAGTCAATGCTAGACGCATCATAGCTCCTGTTTTCTTACTTTAATACATGTTTCACAGTGGCTCGTGCTGCTGTGCAACATGGCTTAAAGTAAAGAAAAAAGTAATATGACACGGTTCTCCGGAGGATGTCTGCCCCACCACATATCTTCAGCGCTTTTTTTCTTGGCTTTAAACCATGTTGCAGAGCAGCTCGTGCTGTTGCGCCACATCTCTAAAAAAACATTGACAAAGCAAATAGCTCTTGCATAGGCGAAATATATTGGCTTTGCCAATGCTTGGTTTTCCATTTTTCTCATTAAGTACTGAAATAATGTACACTAATACAATATTATACACTCACTCTCTCTAAGTTTGGTCTTGGCCACGTTTGGTGTTATTTTGTTAGGTAGTTTTGTCCTTTCATTCCCCAAAATTATTCTGTGGGATTTGGAGCATCAAACAGGGCCAAACTGGGAACCTAAAGCAGCCCTGGCTATTTTTTTGGACCAGCCCCAGAGAAGTAAGGGGGATAGGGTGCAAGTTTGAAGCACTGCTGCTTTTGTTACTGGGGGCCATTATTGCAGCACCACTGCAAAATCGACCCCATGTAACAAAACTGCCCCCCCCCCACAGCTGCAAAACCGTCTCTCACCCTTCCAGCCTCCCATGTAAACGCCCGAAGCCCGCTACGTCCATTCTGACCCTGGCAGCAAATACAAGTTCCTGGATCACCAACAATCATTTCCTTCCATCCTTGTCTTCACTATATTGCACATAACTTTGTAGGAACAAGCAGAGACATTTTTACTTTTGGAAAATATTGTGCAGATTTTTCAAAAAATAAAAAAGGGTTGTATGTACTAACGGATATACCCATATGTACATGGTCCACTGGAGCAAAACAGCCCAGCTTCTATTAGCAAATCGAGGGAAGTACTGATTAAAATACATTTCTTCATAACTAATAAAAATACAGCAGTTGGATCCTCAGGTCGCTTCATGGACTCAATATTTGAATATAATGGTCCGAATTTGATTGATTACAAGGAGCCGAACCTTCGTGTTCAAGCCAACTTTTGAAGTCTCCCATGATGTAATCAATGACAATTTTTGATGTCACTTTTAACTTTGGTTGTGAGATCAATAAAAGTGTATTGGTGGTAAATGTTTGCTTTCAATTTTCAAAGACTTGAAATACAAACAATAATGTCAAATCAGCTGACGCTTTCTTGTGATTTCTTTTTAATAATAATTGTCCTTTCTTTCTTTTGAGTTTTAAACACAATTCACCCTCAAGTGTTTAGGTAATCTTTTGTAGTCAGCTGTGATGTAATCAATGACATAATTTGTGATGTCACCTGTAACATTAGATATGAGGTCAAAGGACATGCACTGGTGACAAGTAATGTTTGCATTCAATTTTCTCAGGTGTTAAATCAAAACCATAATGTCCAACAAGCACTGGCAAAGCTCTTGCAATGTGTTTTAGCCATGCATACACCAGCGTGGCTGCTGTTCAGCATGACTAAAGGTTAGTGGCAAAGAGGAGAGTGGTGTGTCGTACAGTGGAATGGCAGAGAGTGGAGTAAAGTTTTGTGGGGAGGAGTGGCAGAGAGTGTTGTGTATTGGAGTGGCACAGTATGGAGTTGCATAGAGTGGTATACACTGGATTGATATATAGTAGAGTGGATTGGTGTAGAGTGCATTGACATAGATTTGCAGAGTGTAGTGGCATTGAATTCAGCAATGCACAATGCAGTGTCGTAGAAGGCAGTGTCATAGATTAGAGTGGTGCATAGCAGAGTGTAGCAGTGCAGAATGCATTGGTGCAGAGTGCAATGGTGCAGAGTGTAGTGGCGCAGAGTAGAGTGGCACAGAGTACAGTTGTATAAAGTGCAGTGGCACAGAGTTCAGTGGAGCAGGGTTGTGCAGAGTGGAGTGGTATAGAGTTGAGTGATGCAGAGGGTAGTGACGCAGAGTATAGCTGAGTGGCATAGAGTGCAGAGGCACAGAGTGCAGAGTAGAGTCGAGGGGCGGAAAGCGCAGTGGCATAGAGTGGTGTGCAGTAGAGGAGCATAGAGTGGTGCAGAGTAGAGTATAATGCCATCGAGTGCAGTGGTATAGAGTGCAGTGGCATAGAGTGCAGTGGCATAGAATGCAGTTTTGTAGAGGGGAGTGGTGTAGATTTGAGTGGCGTACAGTGGAGTAGTGCAGAGTAGAGTGGCGTAGAGCGACATTCGTGGCTTTCAATGGTTGACAGTGGGGAATTGTATTAAATTTAAAGCCCTCTGCTACATGTTCAAAATCAAAACTGGAATGGCCTTATACCTACAAAAGTTAGTGCAGCATTACCAACCTCCGCAACTTTTTCGCTCTGCCCACCAGATGAGGTTCTCAGTCCCAAAATTTAAATTCTCCTGCATGGGCGGCCGGTCCTTCTCGTATTCAGGACCTACCTTGTGGAACTCTCTACCGCTCTCACTATGTAAGGTGATCAACTATGGCCTTTTTCGCAAAAGTCTGAAGACTTGTCTATTCAACTCTTCGACCTCCCGCCAGCTCTCTGATCTCCGATCTGGCCGCCTCCGAGAAACCCCATGGGGTAGCTGTGCACCTTACAAATACAAATACAATACATACATACAGAGTGCAGTGGCGTAGAGCAGAGTGGTGCAGAATGGAGTGGGTTAGAGTTCAATGATGCAGAGGGCAGTGGCGCAGAGTACAGTGGCATAGAGTGCAGAGTAGCGTAGATTGGTGCAGAGTAGAGTAGTATTAAGTGGTGTTGAGTAGTGTGTAGTGCCGTAGAGTGCCGTGAAATAAAGTGGTGTAGCGTAGAGTGGAATAGTGCAGAGAAGAGTGGCGGATAGTTCAGTGGCAGAGTCCAGTGTTGCAGACTAGAGTGTCAGACTGCAGTGTTGTACAGTGGAGTAGAGTGGTGTTGAGAGCAGTGGCACAGAGTACAGTGATGCAGAGTAGATTACAGTGGCACAGAGTGCAGTCACATAGAGTGCAGTGGCATAGAGTGGAGTGGTGCAGGGTAGAGTGCAGTTGCATAAAGTGGCATAGAATGTAATGGCGTAGAGTAAAGTGGTGTAGAGTTCCATGGCATAGAGTGCAGTGGTGCTAAGTAGATAAGAGTGGAGTACAGTGGATTCGCGTAGAGTGCAGGGGCATAGAGTTGAGTGTTACAGATTGAAATGCATTGGCATAGAGTGTATTGGAATAGCGTGCAGTGGAGTGAAGTGCAGTGTTGTAGAGTGGCTTAGAGACAGTGGCATAGAGTGGAGTAGTTTGGTGTGGCTTAGACTGTAGTGGAGAGTGCAACGGCAAAGAGTGCAGTGGTGTAGAGTAGAGTGGTGAAGAGTGAATTGGCATAGAGTCGAGTGGTACAGGGTAGAGTAGAGAGGCGTAGCGTGAAGTGTCATAGAGTGCAGTGTCATAGAGTGCAGTGGTGTAGAGTGCAGTGGTTTGGAGTGGTGCAGAGTAGATGGAGTGGCATAGAGCAGAATATGCATGTTATGGTAGCACTTTGCCATTACAGACAACTCAGTTTCAATTGAAATGAGCATTACGTTTGCACAGACATAAAGTTTTACTAATAAAACTATACAGTGTAAAAAATAAAATGTGTGGAAACTGCATTACTTAGTGCTTCAATCATATTAACGTATTTGTTTGCAACAGACTTCAGAAATAATAGAAACAATGTGCTTCATTTGTGTTCCTGATTCTGATATATTCTGAAGTACTTACACAGGTCCTTTAAATGTTGTCATGTTCTAGAAAAAAAACCTTTCCTAACCCCAGTATCCAGGAAGTTTTTCACATAAATTCTCTCACTTTGACGTCAAAGAAAATAAACAAGTGCCCTTGATAGACAGCGCCTAACATTTTACCTTCTTCATTGAATGCACAGCAATTGTGTCAAGATAAGAACACGATTTAAAAGACTGTTTACAGAAAGAGAGTTCATGGAAAAATACTGTAAACACAGTATAGGCAACGAGAGGGACAAACTAAACCCGGAGAGCCTAAAGCAAATAAAGCCAGCAAATAGAAAACCAGAAAATGTGAGTTGCAAACAAAAAAAGTCAGTGGAAATCAACAAATGGAATCATTCCTATGTGAACTTTCTGAAAGCCCCGAAGATTTCTTTAGCAAACCAGACACCTGCGACCTAAAAATTACGTTTTGGGGGGAATTTCAATGGTTTTTTTTTTACAATTGTTTTTTTGTGTTCTGAAAATTAACCACAATTCTCTTTCAAGATTTATTTTAGCACATTCTTGGGGGTTTTGTAATTGTATGCACTATGCGAATCGGCGTTCTTGGATTTGGGCGCAGGCCTTAGGCAAGTCCCATCCACGATTCCCCATGTGGACATAGGCCACTGTAGACATAAGCCACTGGGATCACTTTTTGGACCAGGGGGAAGGTTTATTTGATTTTTATTTTATGTATTTGTAAACTGTGCAAATACCTGTGGCACTTACAAGACTTGGGGGCGACTATTTGCCTAACAACCGAGTTATCAGATTCCACTGAAATGCTAGATGGTTGGTCTGTTCACAGAGGAAGAGACTTCTATCATTTGACACTCAGAAGAGAGAGCGAGTGGCCACCACGAGGAGAGCTACAGACATTAGACACCTCCAGCACCCTGGCAGAATCGGACCAAACAGTTCTAAATAGAACATAGGTGGAAACGTTTTTCTGTAGGAAGATTGTATTCCTGCAAACTGGTAACCTTATGGCTCATGCAGAAGCTTTTAAACAACGAATGCTTGATTACAGAAACTGAAAGAATCTTGAAAAGTACCCAGAGATTAAAATAGGATGAGGATCAATTGACGAATTCTCTGCATTCCTCCTTGCACTATGGAGTTGAACACACGGCTAAACCTCCAGCCAGGCCCTGCACCCAACCCCGTGTCCTCTGATTGGAGTGGAAGGCCGGGTCTTTGGTGATGCAATGTGCCCAGTCATCCTGTGAGAATACCCCAATAAACACTGCTTTTGGCCATGTCGAGGAAAGAATGCTCCCAGTGCCAGTGCTCCCAGCTAGGTACAGCAGATAGTCCCAGGTCCTTGGGGCAGAGGGTCTGGGTTCTGGCCAGTCCCTGTGCCCAGACCCTCTGTGGACATTAAACACTTGGTACAGGTGATACATCAGAGGGGTAGGGTGCAGGGTCCGACTCAATGCCAGCCCATGCCCACCTCTTCTGTGTCTTCTGGTTTTATTCAGGATCTGGACAACACCATGAACTCCCTCACCACCAGGTGGACATACTCCTCTGTGCACATCCTTTGGCCATGCGCAACGATGGGTAAGTGAAGACCCTGGCCAACACCAATGCCCTACATCCATCACCGTGTAACCGTCATCCATGGTGCAGGGGCCATGTCCATGCTCTGGAGGGGTTGGATTCATGGCCTGATCTTTTGCCAGGCACTGCTTGAGCCTCTGTGTGAACATAACACAGAGTGCAAAGCCTTCAGATGCTACTCACGGAGTCTTGCCAAACATTTTTTAAATCTGTGGGGCAGCATCTACCTCCTCCCAGCGGTCAAGGGATACCACACATACCCCCTTATTCCACACCTTTGGCTCCATATATTGGGAGAGAGATTTGAAGAGTTCAGCTTTATAAAATGGTAGCTCAGGGGCTCGGTGAACATATAAGTGTAGTTGTGAAGCTTGTTAAGAATTTAAGTACTTTTGTTCATTTTTGGGACTTTTTAACTACTCTTCTCGTCACCGGTGTCCGGGGGTTTTCCCCCATCACCTTACACCCACATTTATTGCTCCTACAGAGGTATTTGCTGATCCCTCACATCACTTTATGGCGATTTCCTAAAAAGTTTTCCTTCCTGGCAAACCAATCAGATATCATGGATCCATATTACCTTCAAGGGTTCATAGACTCCAAATTAGACTAAATGAAAATATTTCCCATGTCCAATCAGATTCATTTATCCAAATGTATTATTCTTTGACACTCCTTCAATCGGATTCATGGATGATCCAAGAATGAACTGTCCATAAATCTATAAGTTTGTCCCCTATGTTGCAGGGAGGTCCCTTCGGTCAAGCAGTCAAGGGCTCATGTCGGAGCCCAAGGTTAAAAGAGCGAGAAGTGGTGGCCGCTCCTTTGCATGTCTTGTTCCCAAACTCTGGAACTCCTTGTCCGCTTCACTCAAAAGTCAGCAGTCAGAAGACTGCTTCAGGAAACTTCTTCAAACCCACCTTTTCTGAAGCAGGAGCTCTAGCTATATTGTCATGTAGGTATTCCTGATAGGTTGTTGCAATAACAGCTGGGAAGCCTGGTCGGGTAGCTATGCACTTATAAAAATAACTTGAATTTAATTGAATATTTAAACAAATCAGTAAAAAAAACCTTTGTTAACACTATGTCACTATCTCTTTTCTCTCTTTGTTGTGTTTTATTTGTTAATTTGTTGTGTGAGAGCATCAATATTGTGTTATCCATTTATGGTTGCAGAGGTATATGCACCTTTTTAGATGGAATTCTAAAATTGGAGGAGAAACCAATGACCTCCACCACAGTTATACAAAGGGAGAGGAAATTTTGTTGGTTGATTTTTTTAACGATTTTAGCATTTCCTCTGGAAATCTGAAGATTTCCACCAAACTCAAAATCAGGTTCAAATTGTCTCTGGGTCATAAGATTGATATTGCGATATCCCGGTAAGAAAAATCAATATTAATATGTAAGGGAGATAAATTACAATCCTACCCTTAAATTTGAGTGGAATGCTTTCAGCTCATTGAGCTCTTAAAAGATTTAATCCACATTTCAGGAAACCAAATGTTATTGCACAAAACTTGCAGTAGATAAGCATGGCCACCAATATTGTTCAATTGGTTCGAATTAGGTGGAATTAACAGTGTAGAATTATAATAATGCCACACTTAGGATCCAAGTAAGACACTCCCACAAGGGAAAGTATCCGAGAACGTATCACTCCCTATCTAGACATGAAAACTCATCACAGAATGTGACGGGATAGTGCGGTTTCAAATAGCAAAGAGAACGGGCAGCGAGAAGTCATTGGAAGCGGCCAAAGCTTGGGAACAATTGGTGGGCTTATTAAAGGACCCTGATATTGATAGTGATGAAGACAGTGAGCTTGTAGTATCGGAGCTAGGGAATTGAAAGGCTAGCTCATTAGAGCAGCAGCACTGCCTCTCCTGGCTCCACCAGGGTATGTGGGCACGCAACAGAGGCGCACAACCGTCCTCGCAATTAGCCGTGGTAGACTGTCGACAACTATGCATAACAGATGTATACAAAGTGCATTACGTAGAACTGGAAGAGACATGCCTAGGGGGGAGGGTGGGGGGAGATTAGAGTGTTTAGCTAGAGTAGTAATTAAGTGAATTGTAATGCAAGTATAGATCAGGGATGTCCCTAGGTAGCGAAGAATATTCCTGTTATTTTGCTTATTTCCCCATTTGGTCTCAGTCACTGCAAGGAGGAATATTGATATGTACAGTGGACTTTAATCTGTATGCCTTAGCATTCTATGCTTGTAATGCCTGTCGGGCTGGGACTCTTAGGAACCGAGATTTTATGCAATGTTAATTGATGCTGACACCAAAAACTCAATAAAGTTTGTTTACAAAAAAAATGAAAACTCACTAAAGATACACTCTACTACAATCGGGGTTGTGTGTTAGGAACAAGAGGAAGTGGTCCTTTATAAGGACGAGAACCTCCCCTCACCCAAAGGTGGCATGCTTCATCATTGGCCTCCCTCCTCACTTCGGGGCTGCAAGGTCCCAGATGTGGGCTATAACTCTTCACCTAATATAGTGGGTCAAGAGGATCTGTGGTGTTTTGGGACGGGGATGCCTCAAAGCAGTGTAAGTGAGTGAGGGGCAGAGTGCTGAGAACAAATATACATGAAAGGTTAAAACTACCTCAAGGGCTCAATTTCTTCATTCAGTAGTGTCCTTGGATAGGGTTAAAAAGTGAGAGGACTAGAGGTTCGGAACAAATATACCCCCTTAATGGTCAACATGTTTCTGCCTTTGCTAGACTCCAACCGGAGTTTATAGGCATTCTTCAGGACCAAATATCAATACAAGTCACTCTGCAAATAACACAAAACTGATTCATAACGAGATGGTTATACTGGTCGTAATCATGTGCGGTCACTAGAACAATGGGTACTTAATACACCATCTCCATCTGTAACAAAGAAGAAAACATAATA
Organism: Lissotriton helveticus; assembly: GCF_964261635.1. Classification (NCBI taxonomy): domain Eukaryota; kingdom Metazoa; phylum Chordata; class Amphibia; order Caudata; family Salamandridae; genus Lissotriton; species Lissotriton helveticus. The sequence goes on along the minus strand of NC_136065.1, from coordinate 258,457,994 downwards.
TGCGTTGCCTTAAATAACTATGTTGCACAAGGTGTGTCCCAAGGCACATTCACAATCTCCCCTATTGACATTTTATAAAATATAGGGTGTATTGTAAGCCAAAAGAAGGGAACACGGTTACTTGTTAGAGGAGATACACTTAGCCTCTCTATAGCCACAAGGTACCCCACGGGCAGTTCGGCTCAATAAACTAAAAGAAAAATTAATTGAAAAAACAATGGCAGTGAAATGAGAGTGGCATTCATGATCATTTCAAAGTTAGTGCAAAAAAACAAGATAGCGAAGCCTAGTTGGAACCCACCCACTGGACATCATAGGAGCAGACCGAAGAGCAAGGAAAGAAAGGGGCCACTATTAGCATACAAGAAACTAACTATACCCGACTACATGGCCCCTTCCATTGTGTGTGAACTCTCACTAATTGTCGTATCCCAAGGCGGAAAGAGTCAGCTGTGATAAAGTATTGTGTACAAGGGGGACAAACTCAACCTCCCTCATAAACTACCTACAACCTTGTAGAGAAAATGGTGAGATGCATGCCCCAGTCTGTGATGATGGCTCAGAACTGAATCAGGGCCCAAGTATAGCCCAGAAGTGAGTCAGCAAGGGCTAGCAAACCCCCTCTATGGAGTATGGCTAATGTGTGTGGTGGGCCACGGAGGAGGAAAACCATATTCCTCCAGTAGCGCACCCCAACCGTGAACGAGTAGGACCCGGTGTGCATTACCCCAGCGTGGACACGCGATCCAAATATTTACAGTAGCAAGGCTGGAGTGTGCACTGACTTACCACAGTCGTCAGCCTAGTGTACTGTGTAAAGCAGGGTCCTGGCGAGAGGGAGAAGTCCCGTAAGGTTGTCATTTTTAAAGCGGAAGAACAATGAACGGAAATGACGGAATACGTCACGTCTGTTGCCAATGCCCAGCATCAAGGAAATTGTAGTTTGGCTCATGCAATGGTGACAGGAAGCTCCAGTCCTAGGAGACCAGGAGGCTCAGGCACATGTCAATGAGCCAGGAAACCCCCAAACACACCAATGGGTGGTAGTCAGGGCAAAACAAGACTCGAACTGGAGGGTATGATGTGATCCTTCATTTGTAGCCCCGACACACAGCATCACGGGGGATGTAAGCCATTATAGAAAATTGTAAATCTGATTTTATATCAATGAAACCCCAGTAGCGGGCGAAAAGCCCAGACGTTTAGACCCATTGCACAGCATCATGGGGATGTAGTTCTATACGATGCTGGTAAATATGTTTGTATAGCAATGAAACCACAGTTGCAGGCTTGGGTCACAGAAAGCATAAGCGCGTGGGTCAACGGCCTTACGGACAACCCATAATGCCTGGTACCATACATACTGCTGTGCATCACGGGATATAGAGTACCACGCACAAAGCGAGGCACTCATAGGGGTCGGGCAGTGTCTTGAATAGACCTCTGGTAGCAGAATTGAAATAAAGAATGAAGGGATCAAATATAGCAGGGTGCAGGCCCCTGCAGAAAGGTCAGTCTGAAGAGGATGGCGTATCCATTGTACTAGGCTGGAAGCCAACTGATTTGTAAAGTGTCCCTACAACTCAGTAGAGGTGCAGGAGAATGTGGTGGAGCACAGAGTGATACACCATAGATAAGTCCATGGGTACACAGCCAAGAAGGGTTGTCAGCGATCTATGTCCATAAAACCTTTGAGTTTTCTCATCAATCAGAATAGAGTCATCTACCTAGACTGTGCCAGGGGATCTCGACATTGAGACCCTGGGTGTTGCATCTAAGCCTGTATATCCACCTTTGTTCCCTGCGGAACAGAACTGATTCATGTGTGCCCATATCCTTTACATATCTCGGCCTGTCAATGATCATCCAGTAGATGTCATACTCAGAGTGGCCTAGATTCAGGAAGTGCCTTCTAAGCTTTGTGTTCTCTTTTCTGCACCTAATGGAGCTACAATGCTCCCCTATCCTCACTTTCACCTTGCGTGTCATCATCCCTATAAAAATGATTACATGGACAATGCAAGAGATAGATGACCCCTTCCGTGTTGCAGTTTGTCAAAGAGTTTAACAGCCAACGTGTGGACAGACCCAGATCTGTTGTGAGTAGTCTCGAATTGAAAGCACAAACAGAGCAGGAGCTGCAGGGATAATGTCCCTTTGCAGGGGCAGATGACCATAATGTGTTTTGCCTAGTCATCGGGGTGGTACTGCGTGGGCGTGTGTGCACTATCATGTCCTTGATGTTTTGACTCAATTCAGTTCAATTCAATAAAGCTTTATTCGGTTGTAGAAAACAGCCATAAAAGCACAATATATTTACAAATACATAAGAAATACGGTTAAAAAAGTGTAGCCAACATGATAAAATGACAAGTTCAATTTAGCACCATACAATTCCCTCAATCACCCATTAATAAAAGACAGACAAATAGTTTTCTTAAGATGTGACTCCTAACAAGAGAGCTTCAACATGAGATATATAAAGTGCTAAGTGCGTACACAGAGAAATGACAATAATCTTAAAAACAGCAAGTTAAAAACAAATATAAAAATTCAATACGTCAGAATTAGTGCAAAACGCGGTCAATACAAGCGTTGACAGTTACAGAGAAGCTCGTGTTGGGAGAGGTGCAGCCCATATTACTCCAGGTTCTGCATATGCTTAAAAACCAGTTTCAGGAATTTTACTATCAGTTTGGCAAAAGGTTCAGCATCCAGAAATTGAAGGGCAAGACATGCCGGACGGCACCTGCGTAGGCCCAATACTTTCAAAATTGGTATGAGCCACTGTTTCCTCTGATCCTGATAGAATTTACAAAACAGTGTTGTATGGATCGTAGTTTGGGGAGAAATTTCATCACAGGGACAAGGTTGGAGGGATTTTTCCCAGATGTTAATTTTAGGAAAAGTGACCAGATGGTGGAAAATGTTTAGTCTGAACCTGGTTAACAAGAATCTTTAGTAGCCCGTGAGATTAAAAATTAAATAAGGCTGAACCGCCATAGTTGTTTGGATTTGTGGCGAGTGTTGTACTGTAACTTTGGAAACATCGCTAGACAGCCTTAGAGATTCTAAATGAGCCAGGCAGACCTTTTTGAACTGTTTTCTCAGTATTACAGAAATTAGGGTGGGGGAGTGATAGTATTGTAACATGCCCAGGTCGCTAAGGAATTTCTTGATATAAGCAATCCATCCGATCTTATGTGCATTATCTAGGGTAATACAGTCCTCTATGAACCCTTGGCATAGAATGGTTTCACTAGACAACCAAATGCGATGCCATAAGAGAAGGGGGTGGATCCTGATCAAATCTGTTAAATAAGACAAACCCACTTCCAGATGACATGCATAGGTCGACGTATCCCGCGGGACTGCCTATAGAAATCTCAGAAAACTGTTTTCCACCCTTTGCACCTCCTCGACCTTGGCATATCCCCAAACACCAGCCCCATATATTACGCTGGATATACATTTTGCCCTGTAGATTTCTAAGAGTTCTACCGTGGGTCGTCTGCCTAATTTTTTGGCAAAGTTAGCCAAGGCAGCTGTTGTTCTCGTGAAAGTGAGTTTCCTGGATTTGATGGCATACTTCCAGGAGCATTTATGATCAAATACAATGCCCAGATAAGGATATGTGATTGTGCTCTCTAGTTTTTGGTTTTCAATATACATGGCCTTAATGTTCTTAATCCTCGACCCAGCGGACATAACAAATGTTTTTTTAATGTTTACCTTTAAGTCGAGGTTGGCCATAAAAGTGTGATATTTCACGAGGGCACGCTGTAATTCCATGGGGGTACGGGATAAGATTACTGAGTCGTCCGCATAGAGTAGAACCGGCATTAGGCGATTGTTTATGATGGGGAGGTCCTGGGACCCTGTTACCATGGCTTTTTCCAGGCCGTTGGTATATAGATTGAATAAAAACGGGTCCAGGACACATCCCTGCCTTACCCCACGCTCTACTCTGAACGACTTTTTTAACTCGCCCCCCAGGCCGTATCTAACTCTAGCTGTGGCATCTGAGTATAGTTCGCGCAAAAAGGTTATAAGAGGCTTCTCTATACCCATATCCGCTAAGGTAGTCCACAGCTTGTGAGGTTAACGCAGTCAAATGCTGCTGAGAGGTCGACGTATGCCATATATAGAGCCCCCCCTTTAGCGTTTACATATTTGCCTATTAATAGAGATAGGTTGAGGGCTTGCTCTGTTGTTCCCAGGCCCTCACGAAACCCAAATTGCAGGTCAGATAGGGCTTTATTGTCTGATGCCCACTGCTGGAGGCGCTCTAAAATAACGCGGCCAGCCACTTTCCCCAGTGAATCCAACAGGGAAATAGGCCGATAGCAAGATGGTGATTGGCGGTCCCCTTTTTTAAAAATGGGCACGAGAATTGTTTGGGACCACGAGTCAATAAGTCTCAGGACACAGGATGCTTGTAGAACCCTAGTTAAAATTGGCGACCATAGATCCATGTTGAATTTAAAGAGATCAATTGGAACCCCGTCGGGGCCTGGTGCTTTACCATTTTTACTGGTCATCAGGGCGAGCTCCACCTACTCATGTGATATATGGATAGACAACGGGAAGGGTGTTGAATTTGACCCGGCTAGAATCGATTTCGTTGCGGTTGAAGGGAGGCTGAATATCCGCCCAAAATAGTCAACCCATAGCTGTTCATCAATTGCAACGTCAATGCTGGGATTATCCGTTGTATCTGATAGAAATGGGGTCTTCACAACCTTCCAGAAGGCGGCGCTGTCCCTCAGGGTACAAGATTTATGCAGTTGATTCCAAAGATCTTTTTTCAGGTTATTCTTCCTTTTTTGACTCAGTTTCAGAGCAAACAGTGGCCTCAAGGGGAGTGCAGAGCCAGTGTTTACAGCATGCCAAATGCTGTTGATCGAGTTCTTCACTATATCTGTTAGGTGACTATAAGTGCTGACACAGACCAACCGACCAATAGGGCTTTTAGTTATTGTGTCAAGTAGAGCATCACAATTTTTGTTTCTTGCTCCTTTCTGTGCTCTACGTATGACACTGGTAGGATATGCACGTTGTTGTAGGTGGGAGGTCAATGTTAGTGCTTGTTCCTTATATGTTCTTATCTCTGTACAGTTGCACCGCAATCTCAAGAATTGGCCCACAGGAAGATTGTTCCTCAATGAATGGGGGTGGAAGCTAGTGCACTTCAAAAGCAAAGTCAGAGCCAAAGGTTTGGTGTATAGTTCGGAATAGATGCTTCCATTCTTCGGGTACAGCAATCAGTCGAGAAATGGTAAATAGACTTTGCTTGACTCATTGGTAAACGTCAGGTGGGGATTCCTAGAATTTAACCAGATGTGAAAGGAATCTAGTGTGGCCGCAGTACCCTCCCAAATTATCAGGGTATCGTTGATTTATCTCTTCCAAACTTTGAGGTTGGAGGAGTATGGGTTATCAGCCGGGTAGATGTATTTAGTCTCAAAATCATGCATATATAAATTTGCCATTGTAGGGGTAAAGGTACTGCCCATCAATGTTCCAATGGCCTGTAGATATAAATGTTCACCACATTGAAAGAAATTCTCCTTCATAGCCAGTGTTGCACATTCTAGGACAAAAGAGATCGGTGTCAGATCTTCTCGTTGAATCACTGACAGAATATCAAAGGTCAGAATATCGACCTATAGAAATATCGACGCAAGAATATCGAAGGCAAGAATATTGACATCCTATCTACAACATGGTAAGTACAAAAATATCGAAAATAAAATATCAATGTTAAAAATATCATTATTAAAAATATCGGGATTTTTTGTTAAAAAATATGTAAAATAAAGTAAATTATACTTATAAATAAAATAAACATAGTTAAAAATAATTAATAATGTTTAAAAATTAATAAGTAATACATATATAATAATAAAACATTAATTAAACTTATACATACCATATATCATATATACTTACTTAATTATCAGTTTGAATAATTATTTTAATAACTTATAAATTATTTAAAAATATAAATTACAAATCCATCTACACACATAAAACAATAACATAAATAAAAACAAAATAATTAAGTTTAATAAATTAAAAAAATTAAACTTACTTTCAATATTTTTAAAATTAATTATATACTACATTATCTAAAATAATACAAAAAATATTAAATAGCTAAAGAAATAAAACTACTATTCAAACTCCCCAAAAAACTAAGGTAATGAAAATGTTGGATAGCGTAGGGCTTGAAATTAGTATTCCCACTCCAGAAAGTGCAACAGTAGGGAAAGTGTTGGATAGCGTAAGGGTAAAAATTACCATTTCAACTCCAGAGAGTGAAACAGTAGGGAAAGCGTTGGATAGCGCAGGGGTAAAAATTACTATTCCAACTCCAGAGAGTGAAACAGTAGGGTAAAAATTACTATTCCTACTCCAGAGAGTGCAACAGTAGGGAAAATGTTGGATAGCATAGGGGTAAAAATTACTATTCCGACTCCAGAGAGTGAAACACTAGGGAAAGTGTTGGATAGCGTAGGGGTAAAAATTACTATTCCCACTCCAGGGAGCGCAACAGTAGGGAAAGCGTTGGATAGCGTAGGGGTAAAAATTACTATTCCAACTCCAGAGAGTGCAACAAAAAGCGTTGGATAGCGTAGGGGTAAAAATTACTATTCCAACTCCAGAGAGTGAAACAGTAGGGAAAGCGCTGGATAGCGTAGGGGTAAAAATTACTATTCCAACTCCAGAGAGTGCAACAGTAGGGAAAGCGTTGAATAGCGCAGGGGTAAAAATTACTATTCCAACTCCAGAGAGTGAAACAGTAGGGAAAGCGTTGGATAGCGTAGGGGTAAAAGTTACTATTACCACTCCAGAGAGTGCAACATTAGGGAAAATGTTGGATAGCGTAGGGGTAAAAATTACTATTCCAACTCCAGAGAGTGAAACACTAGGGAAAGGGTTGGATAGAGTAGGGGTAAGAATTACTATTCCCACTCCAGAGAGTGCAACAGTAGGGAAAGCGTTGGATAGCGTAGGGGTAAAAATTACTACTCCCACTCCAGAGATTGCAACAGTAGGGAAAGCGTTGGATAGCGTAGGGATAAAAATTACTATTCCAACTCCAGAGAGTGGAACAGTAGGGAAAGTGTTGGATAGCGTAGAAGGTAAATATAACATACTTATAAATAATTTTTGTATTTAAAATAATTAATAATTTAATTTTAAAATAACTCTAAATTATTTACAAATACCCAATAATAATTATTCAAACATAATAACAATTGAATAATTAATTAACAATAATTAATAATAAATACCAATACATATTAATTAATACATATTAATTACCAAATAATAAATATTTAACAATAAAATATTTTTCATAACCAAAAACACATTAATTATTAAAATTGATTAACAATTAAAACATATTGAACAATAAAATGATTTTTTATACCAAAAATAATTTTCATAACTAAAAAATATAATATAAAATATTTACCAATTAATAATTAATGTCAATTAAATTACTTCCCACCCATTCCCCCTATAAACCCACAACCCGCTACAGAACTTAATGGCAAAAATTAATTAAAATTAATTTATAATTCCTAAAAATTAATAATTAATTTACTATAATTAAATTACTTCCCACCCAATTCCCCTATAAACCCACAACCCGCTCCGATACTAAAACACAAAATTGATTTAAAAAAACATTATTAACATAAAAAAATAGTATACATATAATTTAAAACCAGTAGAATTCTTAACAAAAAACATATAACACATACATATTAAAGACATAATAAAATACATAACAATAATACAAATATCGATATTAGTAACATCGAGATAAGTAACATTGATATATTTGATATCGATATAAAAAAATTCGATATTACTTACCTTAGGGTTGATATTCTGTCCAACGATATTCTTGACCTCGATATTCTGTACCTTTGATATTACATACTCGATACTTCTGTAGGTCGATATTTGGGATTCGATATTTAGACTGTGCACCCTTCTCGTTCCCGTCCATCCAATAGAGACCTTATCGTATTGAGAGATTCATCCTGAGGGATGTTTGTATAAAGAGATTCTACATGGAAGGATGTTAAGATGTGAATCTCTGGATCAAATGACATCTCTATCAAGGTGTTTAGTATGTGCTATGTATCCTGCAGGTATGATGGCATCTCTGCAACCAAGGGACGTAGAAACCAGTCCACAAACTGGAATAGGGGTTCCAATAACGAGCCTATCCTGGAGACAATGGGTCTCCCCGATGGTGGTCTTGTCAGTTTGTGTACTTTGGGTAGCACATAAAAGTAAGGTATCTTCGGTCGTGTATTAACTAGGAATTCTGCTTCTCTCTTCATGACCCAATCAGATTCCAGAGCCTGTGTCATCAATGTCTTAATCTTTTTTGACAAGCGTGGTGTGGGCTCAAGGGTGAGACGACGGTAATACTTCTCGTTGCTCAGTTGGCGAACACATTCTGAGTGGTAAGTGTTTGCATCCATCACAACGGTTGCTCCGCCCTTATCCGTCGGTTTTATTACAATCTCTGGATCTGAACCCAGAGCGCGGAGACAGTCTCATTCCTTCTTAGATATATTGAAGAAAAGGATTCTTGCTGAAGGTCTGAATTTCTCAAAATCTTTAATAATTGCTTTATCGAAAGTGGAAACCTCAACTGGCACCAGGTGGAGAGGTGGATTGACGGTAGATTCAAGTTTGAGTCCAATGTTGACTTCCTGATCATGACTCTCATACATCCTGTCCTGGAAGAAAAAGTTAAATCGTATCTTCCTGAAAAATTTTGCTAGCTCCTTCCGGGTGGTAAAATCATCACCCATGTGTGTGGGCACAAATTCTAGACCTTTATTCAGGACCTCAAATTCCAAAGTGGTTAAAGAGCGGAAGCTCAGGTTGACGACTAAGTGGTTTAGGTGCTCGTTTACAGGCCCTGTGTCATCCTCCGTGTTATCCTCTGTTCGACCACGAGATCCCATTGTACCTGCTGCAACTCTTATTGTCCCTCTTATTATTATTATTATTATAATTAAATTTCTAAAGCGCTCAGCTACCCGTAGGTTTCCCGGCGCTAAAACCAAAAAGTGAGAGGGGAAAGTCAGAAGAAACTGTTAGATGTTAAATAGCCAGGTCTTTATCTGTCCACGGAACCTGAGATAGTTAGGTTCAGTGCGTATCTGAAGGGGGAGACAATTCCAGAGTGAGGGGGCCAGCCAAGCAAATGAGCGGCCACCCATTCTGGCTTTCTTGATTCTAGGAACTGACAGTACGTTTTGATTAGAAGATCGGAGATTACGAGGGGGATGGTATGATTCTGCCAAGGGGTTGAGATAAGAGGGGGCTAAGCCAGAGTTAATTCTGTTGATGATGCAGAGGGCCTTAAATTTTGTCCGATTTTCAATTCGGAGCCAGTGCAGGGAACGAATGGCATTGGAGGTGGGAGAAGTGTTAGGTAATTTGCAGAGAAGTCGCGCAGCCATGTTTTGAACTGTCTGCAACTTACGCGTCACCTCTTTACTGGCTCCCAGAAGAAGGATGTTCCCGTAGTCCAGTCTTGAAGTAATAAGAGCCTGGACCACTGTCTTCTGAGTGTCCAAGGGAACCATCCAAATGATTTTTCGCAACCACTTAATGATAGTGATGCAAGTGGATGATGTTTTAACCACATGGTTCTTCATAGATAGTTGGTTATCGAAGGTGACGCCAAGGTTGCGAGCGGTTATGGATGGAGTGGGTAAAGGGCCCAATTGTGAAGGCCATTGCCTGGGTTCCCATAAGGTGGTGTTGGGACCGAACAGAAGAACCTCAGTTTTGCCCCCATTTAGTTGTAATTTGTTGTCCAACATCCAGGCTGCGATGTTACTCAGACCTGTACGGAGGGCAGAGGATGAGGAGTGAGAGTCAGAGGAAAGGGAGTAGATGATCTGGGTATCATCGGCGTACGAGTAAATAGTGAGCCCAGCTTGCTCTGCAATAGTAGCCAAGGGTCTGACATACAAATTGAAGAGCAAGGGGCTCAGGATGGAACCCTGCGGTACCCCGTACGCCGATGTAAAGGTTTGAGAAGCAGAGGACGAGGAGAAAACTTGAAAAGTGCGATCTGAAAGAAAACTAACAAACCAGTTGAGAGCTGTGCCGATAATACCAGATGATCTGAGGGCATTGATAAGGATGGCATGGGAAACCGTATCAAATGCGGCACTCAGATCAAGTAAAATGAGTGCCACGGTTTCACCCTTATCAACTCGGCCCCTGATGTTTTCCGAGACCCCTAACAGAGTGGATTCAGTCGAGAAGCCACGTCTGAACCCAGATTGAGATAGATGTAGTAGTCCACTAGCCTCAACATGGGTTGACAGTTGGGAGTTAATGTGTTTTTCCATAATTTTGGAAAAGACTGGAAGAAGTGAGATTGGGCGAAAATTAGATGGGATACTAGGGTCTGCATTAGGCTTTTTTAACAGGGGTACTATCATTGCATGTTTCCATGCAACGGGTACTAAAGCTGTGTTGAGGGAGGTATTAAGAAGATCCACAATCAGTGCAAGAGAGGAAGGGTCAAGTTTGTTTAGTATATGGGGAGGAAGGGGGTCCAGAGGAGAGCCGGATTTCATTTTGCGAATGATATCAGATAGAGTCGTGATGTTAAATGGCTCCCAAGTGTCGATCAGAGGAGAAGAAGGAGAACTGGTATCACGATGAGTTCTGGAATCACAGGAGGTCATGGGTAATGGGGGCGTGAAGGGAATATGTAGACCTGAAGTAGAAGACGAGCCCTCTAGTGTCAGCTGTTCAGTGAGTAAGATAGAAGTGGGTGGGTAAGACAGGGGAGGGGAAGGGGCAGATTTCTCGAAGTTGGAATAGATTGTATCTATTTTGGCTACAAAAAATTCGGCCAATGAATTACACTGCGCAGCATCTAGGCTAGGTTGTTTGGGTTGACACCGAGCGCCCGACAGACTCTGAACTACCTTAAAGAGAGCTTTAGGGCGTTTTTTTTGCTTCAAGAATAGTGATATTAACGTGCTCGACTTTAGCAATTTTACATAAAGAATGGTATTTGCATAAAGCGGTTTTATAAATTTGTTTTGAACAAGGATCGTATTTTAAGCGCGTTATTTACGTTCAAGATTTTTGCAGATGGTTTTTTCTGCTTTTAAGGCAGCTGTAAACCAGGGTGCGGGCGGATGGTGAAAGTTATATTTTTGCATACGACGGGGTAGGCAAACATCTGCCGCCTTAGCTAGCCAGGTGTCAACAGCCTCAGCGGCTTCAATAAAATTACCTTCCCTGGAAGGTCTAGTGTTCTCAAGACAGAGATTGAATTCATTGATATCTAATTTGTTCCAGTTTCTAGAAAGTCTGGATTCCGTTAATTTCGGGGGGAAATTAGATTGGCGACCGATGGAAATAGTGAAAGTTACCGGGAAGTGGTCCGACCATAAGATCGGTAGTGAGGCCTCACAGTCAATAGTTTCTAAATTGGAGAGAATCGGGTCCAGAAGATGTCCTGCAATATGCGTAGGGCCTGTGTTATGTAGGGTGATGTTTAATGCAGCCAGGTCCTGTAGAAGATTTCTACTAATGGAGCAACAGGGATCGTTGAGATGAAGGTTGAGATCTCCAAGAATTGAAAAATTGGTGGAGTTTTGGATGAAGGGTGCTATATGCTCAGGAAGGGAGGTGGCCCAAGAGCTCGCTGGTCCGGGGGGACGATATATGAGCAGTCCGGAAAAGGTAAAGTTGGGAGACAGCGAAAGCTTGAAGAGGCCTACCTCGCAGTTTGGTACTGCAATGTCTTCCCATTTGCAGGAGTATCGTCGGTTATAGGCTATAGCTATTCCTCCGCCATCTTTCAAGGCTCTGTTTTTTCCGACATAGGTGTAATTGTCAGGGAGAGCCGCGGCAATGTCTGGGCCAGAATGATCTCCATAAGGAATATAGCTGCAGGTTCCTCAGAGACAAGGAGGTCAAATATTTCCCTCTTGTGTTTCACTAAGGATCTGCAGTTTAGGCTAATCAATGTCCGAGATGAGGAAGTAGCTGTAGGTGTGGTTGTGAAACATGTAGGAGGAAAGTCGGAAAGTGCAATGTTAGTTAGGGAGGGGAGGGACGTAAGGGAGAGACGACAGGCTGGGCAGATGGACGGGGCATGGAGAGGATTCAAAATGGTGCAGTAAGCGCAAAGTGGTGACCTAAACTTCAGCAGAGTTTCCCTAGAGTAAGTGTGTAACGTACCAGGGGGTGACGGGCCAGGGATCATAGCCCTTAGTCCCGGCCCGTCGCGGACGGGCGCAGACGGGCTTGCCTTAGGCGCGCCTTAGGCGCGCCTTCGGCGCGCAAACGGCGCGCCCGCTGCGCTCGTCCGCTGCGCTTCCTGAAGTTACACATTTATATAAGCCCGTGGGGGCGGGAGGGGGCGTGGCCAGCAGCCTCGGCGTCGGTGAGGGCGGGAGGAATACCCAGGTAGGTCGTGTGACAGTGCAAATAGCAGCAGAATGAAGTTTTGTTCTAAAAACACAGCAAACACAGTAAAATGCAATTGGTGCTTCTCCCGGCTTTTCGCCTCAGGAGATTCGGTCTTCACAAAGCGCTAGCAGTCAGCGCTTATGAAGCTAGAAGGGCGGGAGGGGGCGTGGCCTAAAGTGGGCGTGGCCAGCAGCCTCGGCGTCGGTGAGGGCGGGAGGAATACCCAGGTAGGTCGTGTGACAGTGCAAATAGCAGCAGAATGAAGTTTTGTTCTAAAAACACAGCAAACACAGTAAAATGCAATTGGTGCTTCTCCCGGCTTTTCGCCTCAGGAGATTCGGTCTTCACAAAGCGCTAGCAGTCAGCGCTTATGAAGCTAGAAGGGCGGGAGGGGGCGTGGCCTAAAGTGGGCGTGGCCAGCAGCCTCGGCGTCGGTGAGGGCGGGAGGAATACCCAGGTAGGTCGTGTGACACTGCAAATAGCAGCAGAATTAAGTTTTGTTCTAAAAACACAGCAAACACAGTAAAATGCAATTGGTGCTTCTCCCGGCTTTTCACCTCAGGAGATTCGGTCTTCACAAAGCGCTAGCAGTCAGCGCTTATGAAGCTAGAAGGGCGGGAGGGGGCACTCTTCAAATCAGTTGGCTTCCAGCCTAGTACAATGGATATGCACCCCTCATCAGCCTGACCTTTCTGTAGGGGCCAGCGATCCCTTCGTTCTTTATTTCAATACTGCTACCAGAGGTCACTTCAAGACACGGCCCGACCCCATGAGTGCCTCACTTTGTGCGTATTACTCTATATCCCATGATGCACAGCAGTATGTATGGAAGCAGACATGATGGGTTGTCCGGAGTATGCTGTGAGTAGGGGCTACACGTGAAGGATCATGTCATACCCTCCAGTTCGATTCTCATCTTGCCCTGATTACCACCCATTGGTGTGTTTTGGGGCTTTCTGGCTCATTGACATGTGCCTGAGCCTGCTGGTCTCCTAGGACCGGAGTTTTGTGTCACCATTACATGCACCAAACTACAATTCCCTTGATGTTGGGCATTGGCAATGGACGTTACGTATTCCGTCATTTCCGTTCATTGTTCTTCCGCTTTAAAAATTACAGCCTTACGGGACTTCTCCCTCTCGCCAAGACCCTGCTTTACACAGTACACTCGGCTGAGGACTATGGTAAGTCAGCGCGCACTCCAGCCATGCTACTTTAAATATTTGGATCGTGTGTCCATGCTGGGGGAATGCACACCGTGTCCCACTCATTTACGGTTGAGGTGCGCTACTGGAGGAAGATGGTTTTTCTCCTCCGTGTCTCGCCACACACATTAGCCCTACTCCATAGAGGGGGATTGCTAGCCCTCGCCGGCTCACTTCTGGGCTATACTTGGGCCCTGATTTAGTTCTGAGCCACCAACGCTGACTGGAGCATGAATCTCCCCATTTTCTCTACAAGGTTTTGGGTAGTTTATGAGGGAGGATGACTTTGTTCCCTTTGTACACAATAAGTCGACCGGGTGGAAAAGGGTTTCATATGGTGGCGGTGTCTGCTAGACACCGCCATCCATATCAGGATGCAGGTGGGAGGGAGCCTTTCCGTGGTGGTGTTGCCGCCACGGAAAGTCATGCGGTTTTTTAGTTTGGGGCCCCGCTGCGGGCCCCCAGGATGTTGAGGGGTTGGGGGGGCACATGGGGGGTACCTATGGTACCCCCCTTCATGTGAATGCACAACATGGCAGGCACCACACGGTGCCTGTCACGTTGTGCATGCACATGCAAGACATGCATTTTTGGCATTGCGGCGGGCGGTGCTTTCATCTCATGGGACCCCCGCACATATGGCGGGCGGTCCCTTTTACCGTGAGGATGGCGGACGGACAAAGTCCGCCCGCCATCCTAATGATGCCCTTAGTGAGAGTTCACACACAATGGAAGGGCTATGTGGTCGGATACAGTTCCTTTCTTGTGTGCTAATAGTGGCCCCTTTCCTTCCTTGCTCTTCATCTGCTCTTATGATGTCCAGTGGGTGGGTGCCAACTAGGCCTTACTGTCCTGTTTTTGTGCACTAAATGGGAAATTATCATGAATGCCACTCTCATTTCACTGCCATTGTTTTTCAATTAATTTTTCTTTTAGTTTTATGAGAAGCACTGCCCGCAGGGTCCTTGTGGCTGTAGAGAGGCTAAGTGTATTTCCTCTAACAGGTAACCATGTTCCCTTCTTTTGGCTTACAATACACCCTGTATTTCATGAAATGTCAATAGGGGAGATTGTGAATGTGCCTTGGGACACACCTTGTGCATCATAGTTATTTAAGGCAACGCTTATTATTATTTTTTCTTCTTTTGTTACAGATGGAGATGGTGTATTAAGAACACATTGATCTGATGACCGCACATGATTACGGCCTTTATAGCCATCTTGTTGTGAATCAGTTTTGTGTTATTTGCAGAGTGACCTGTATTGATATTTGGTCCTGAAGAATGCCTATGTACTCCGGTTGGAGTCTAGCAAAGGCAGAAACATGTTGACCACTAAGGGGGTATAGTTATTCTGAACCTCTAGTCCTACCACTTTTTAACCCTATCCAAGGACACTACTGAATAAAGAAATTGAGCCCTTGAGATAGTTTTAACCTTTCACATATTTTTTTCTCAGCACTCTGCCCCTGACTCACTTACACTGCTTTGTGGCATCCCCCGTCTCAAAACACCTCAGCTCCTCTCGAACCCACTATATTAGGTGTAGAATTGTAGTCCACATCTTTGACCTTGCAGCTCTGATGTAAGGAGGGAGCCCAATGATGAAGCATGTCACCCTTGGGTGAGTGAGGGTTATATAGGACCACTTCCCTTTGTTCCTAAAACACAACCCCCAATTGTAGTAGAGCGTATCTTTAGTGAGTTTTCATTAACAGTGTTGAGCCTGAAAAATTGATAACATTCTTATCTTATAGCATTTGTTAGAGCTGTCACCCATTAGTTTGTGCAGCTGTTTCTCTGTGTCTTCTTAAGCCTGACTTTTGTGACATTTTAACAATTGAGGGGCTTATTTACAAGCCCCTTGTGCTGTCTCTAGGTCCCTTTTTCCCATGTTAGAAGTGAAGCGCAAAGGCTTGAAAATAAGCCCCTGAATGTCATATAATCTTTCATTTTACACCCATATTTTGTCCATTTTGATGAAAAGATTTAGTGCCATAACCATGGGACTCTGGTCTATCTATATCAAGCAGTGCAATACCTCTCACATTAATATATCTGTTGAGCAAAGAAGCTCTTACACACCACATCCATCAGGCTCTCAGCTTCACTTCTTGACCAAAAAAGTCTTCATCAAACTCTGCTCCAGGTCATTGATGTGAGCTCAGATTTATTAACAAAAATTAATGTTAATTTATGTGTGTTTAAGTTAGCATAAGTGGGCCGAAAACTAATTTACTTGGCCAGCTCGTCCGGTTTCCCTGACAACTAAGGAAATGTGGCATTTCAAAGGCGCACCGCATGCATGTTTTCATTCATTCTGTGTTTTACCTTCCGGGGTGACCGCTCAGCCCTCCCCAGGGCTTGGTCGCCCCACTCACTGCTGCCGCTCCTGCCTGCCTTTGCCGCCTCCTGCCTGCAGATTCCTTCGCTCGCTGCCCGCTGCTCCTGGGAATTTCCCGCTGCTCCTGGGAATTTCCCGCTGCTCCTGGGAATTTCCCGCTGCCCGCTGCTTCTTGGAATTTCCCGCCGCTGCCTCCCTGCGGCCCGCCCCCCTGTGATTCCATTGGCCGCCCCGCTCCCGCCACCCAGCTGCTCCTCCCTCCCGGCTCCTTACTTATGACGCCCCCAGAGCGACCGCGCAGCGGACGCGCGCAGCGGACGCGCGCAGCGGGAGCACCGATTGAGCGCCGAAGGTGCGCCAAAGGTAAGCCCGTCTGCGCCCGTCCGCGCCTGGCCCGCGCCCAGCGCCAGGACCCCTGGCCCTCCCCGCCGAGGCAAGATGACCCGACTGACCTACGACGCCGCCACTCTCAACGCACTCAATGCCGGCCGGACCCACGCCTGCTGCCGAGCCACCCCGAGACGCAGCCACGGACCCTTCACCTGCTGCACCTGCAAGTTCACCTGCCTCCGAACCTGCCCCGCACCCGCCAAGACAAACACCAGCAGCAACCACCTCAAGTGCATCCTGATCAACACCCGCTCCGTCCACAGACACGCCGTGGAACTCTGGAACCTCCTCGATGCTACATCACCGGACGTCGCCTTCCTCACGGAAACCTGGATGAACGCCTCCTCTGCACCCGACATCGCCATCGCCATCCCGGACGGGTACAAGATCATCAGGAGGGACCGCATCAACCAGACCGGAGGTGGCATCGCCATCGTCCACAGGAACACCATCCGCATCACGACCGACGCCAACGACTCCTTCGCCGCAGCCGAACATCTCCACTTCCAGATTCACACCGACCCTAAGACGATCCTCAGGGGCACCCTCATCTACAGACCCCCGGGACCACGCACACAATTCAGCGAAGACATCACAGACTTCATCAGCCCGCACGCCCTCCCCTCCACCGACTACATCCTCCTCGGGGACCTCAATTTCCACCTGGAGAACAACAAGGACAGCAAAACCACCGCCCTGCTGGAAAACCTCGCCAACCTCGGACTCAAGCAACTGGTCAACACCCCACCCACTACGCCGGCCACACGCTTGATCCCGTCTTCTCTTCCAGCAAGTACATCACCTTCAGCCATGCCACCGGACTCCACTGGACCGACCACAGCTGCGTCCACTTCAGCTTCAAAAGATCCACGACCCACCACCACCCGCAACAGGTACCTCACAGGAATTGGAGCAAGATCACCGTAGACCAGCTCACCACCTCCCTCAGCCAGAGCCCACCCGCCAACACAACGGACCCCAACGAAGCAGCCCGCAACTTCACACAGTGGCGGACCGCCTGCGCCGACGACCTCGCGCCACTAAAGAACCCTCCCAGCAGACCCAGAAGCAAGAAGGCATCCTGGTTCACCGACGACCTCAAGGACTCCAAGAAGACCTGCCGCACCCGCGAGAAAGCCTGGCTCCTCGACCGGACCACCGACAACATGACCGCCCTCAAACACGCTACCCGCAAGCACCACCAGCTCATCCGCACCACCAAGAAGAAATCCCTGAAGGAACGACTGGACAACAACGCCCACGACAGCAAAGAGCTCTTCACTATCGTCAAGGAGTTCTCCAACCCCAGCACTGGCACCAACGACATCACTCCGTCACAAGAACTCTGCGACTCCCTCGCCTCGTTCTTCCACCGCAAGATCGCCGATATCCACAACAGCTTCGGTGCCCCACCCACGCACCCAACCGTCGAACCAACGCCCCCCACCGCCACCCTTCGCACCTGGACCACGGTGACCACTGAAGACACAGCCCGCACGATGAACACCATACACTCCGGATCACCGACCGACCCCTGCCCACACCACGTCTTCAACAAGGCCGACTCCACCATCGCACCCCAACTCCGGAACATCATCAACGCCTCCTTCAACACCGCCACCTTCCCGGAGAGCTGGAAGCACGCCGAGATCAGCGCCCTCCTGAAGAAACCTACAGCGGACCCCACCGATCTCAAAAACTTCCGCCCCATCTCGCTCCTCCCTTTTACTGCTAAAGTCATCGAGAAGATCGTCAACAGACAGCTGACCGCCTTCCTCGAGACGAACGGATCCCTCGACCCCTCGCAGTCCGGCTTCAGAGCCAACCACAGCACCGAGACCACCCTCATCGCAGCCACCGACGACATCCGGACCCTGCTCGACAAGGGAGAAACAGTGGCCCTCATCCTCCTGGACCTCTCCGCTGTGTTCGACACGGTCTGCCACCGCACCCTAGTCCAGCGCCTCAGCAACATCGGTATCCAAGAGAAGGCACTGGAGTTGATCATCTCGTTCCTCGCCGGAAGAACACAAAGAGTCCGCCTCCCCCCGTTTCGCTCCGAGGCCACCGAAGTCATCTGCGGTGTCCCGCAAGGATCTTCACTCAGCCCCACCCTCTTCAACATCTACATGAAACCTCTCGCAGCCATGGCACGCCAGCACAACCTCAACATCATCTCTTACGCCGACGACACCCAGCTGATCCTCTCCCTCACCAGAGACCCCGACACCGCCAGAACCTGCCTACACGAAGGGATGAAAGACGTCGCCGAGTGGATGAAGGACAGCCGCCTGAAACTGAACTCGGACAAGACGGAAGTCCTCATCCTGGGATCTTCGCCCTCCGCCTGGGACGACTCCTGGTGGCCCCCAGCCCTGGGCACCGCACCCAAGCCAACTGACCACGCACGCAACCTGGGCTTCATCCTGGACCCCTCCCTCTCGATGACCAGACAAGTCAACGCCGTCTCCTCATCGTGCTTCAACACCCTGCGTATGCTTCGCAAGATCTTCCGCTGGATCCCGACCGAGACCAGGAAGACTGTCACCCAGGCACTCGTCACCAGCCGACTGGACTACGGAAACGCCCTCTACGCCGGAACCACAGCCAAGCTACAGAAAAGACTCCAGCGCATCCAGAACGCCTCCGCCCGACTCATCCTGGATGTCCCCCGACGCAGCCACATCTCCAGCCACCTGAGGAACCTGGACTGGCTCCCCGTCGACAAGAGGATCACGTTCCGGCTCCTCACCCACGCACACAAGTCTCTCCACGACCTGGGCCCCAAGTACCTCAACGACCGCCTGACCTTCTACACGCCCACCCGCCAGCTACGGTCCACCAGCCTCGCCCTCGCAGCCGTACCACGCATCCGAAGAGCCACCGCTGGAGGAAGATCCTTCTCTTACCTGGCTGCCAAGACTTGGAACTCCCTCCCCATCCACCTTCGGCTGACCCAGGACCATCTCGCCTTCAGGAAACAATTCAAGACCTGGCTGTTGGAGCAGTAGCATACCCCTCCCCCCAAGCGCCTTGAGACCCTCCCGGGTGAGTAGTGCGCTATACAAATGGCATGATTGATTGATTGATTTATAAAATAGACAAAATCGTGCTCTTTCCATGGCATTATTTATTTTGTGCTGTAACAATTAAGGTGCTTCAGAGGAAACCTGCCTGATGGAAAAACACAACCACTCAAAGTTGATAAATACCTGCTAGTTGAACTGTGCTTCATTCATTTTCTCAAACATTGAGGGGCTGATTCTGATACGGGTTGGAAATGCTTCCCGACGACCGAATTGGGTTGGAAATGGTTTCCGACCCACTCGGATCGGGAGAGTCCGACCGAGCAAGTACGAGGCATCCGGGTGCTTCCAAATACGATTTGGTTGGACTACCATTGACTTCAATGGGAGCACATGTTCCTAACCGCATCATAATTGGGAACTGGGTCGCTCCTGATCCTATTTGGAAGGAGCAAAGGCCCTTAGGAGGCCTTCCTAACCGCATCAGAATCAGGCCCTGGGTGGGAATGCTTTCCAACCCGCATCAGAATCAGGCCTTTATTGTTCAGCATCACAATGTCATTTCCAGTTGTATGTAGGTTAGAGTTCCTCATAGAATTAATTTTGGGATGGTTTCTAGAGTAGCCTGTTTTAGGTAATATAATGTCTACAATGTTGATTGGTTTGTGTCAATGCATCTTTATTAGTCCAGGTCATGGTGCCACTTCACACCATGCCAAGGGCATGATTATCTAATCCTGTAAACTTATAAAAAGTGATTTTTTGGGGATGCTTGCCAGAACTTTCTGTTTTCATACCGAGCAGTCCATATGATTTTATGAATTGTCTATGTACTTAGACTATTTTTTAAGGGTGACCTTATATTATCCTCTTGCTGTTATGAAATATCTGACAAACTCACCTTTTTTTCCTTCTGTAAGGATTTTTAATTTTAAATACCCCTTCATGGTTTGGATTGTGAATCGTATCCCGTGCGAATTTTCATTTGTGTATTTTCCTTGTAGGATTGTCGGTGTGGATTGCCCTTTAATTGCCTAGGGCATTTGCCCTTTGGGATTCACACAGCCCCATACATCCACTCAGCCCCTTTATTAGTAGGAAGAACCGACACTGATGAGTCACGAGGAGCACAGGCCACTGTTTATTAGGCGATACTTATTCAGACCACAAATCAACATGTTCTAATGGGTGTGATTAAAAGCAGGATGGAATCAGACATGATCACAGTGATGTAGGGGAAGGGTGTGTCTTGTTGTTGTTTTTCGCAATCAGCTTGGTAGAGGCAGGAGACAGCAGGCTGCAGGCTGGGACCTGATATATCTTGGATGCTGGGATAATAAAACATCTGCAGGAGGTGCCAAAAGCTTCACATTGTGAGATAAACAGCATGTCTTCTGCATATGGAATAAAGATGTGCCTTGCTCTTGTTATGCATGCAGCACCCCAAGCAGCCCTTAGGAAATGTGTGCGAATTTGGGCCACAAATATGCCCTTGAAGGAATTTGAAGAGGATTCTGGAACTTGTCATCCTATTTTCAAAATTGAAGAAATACAGAAAAGTGATCATACCTGTGACCAAGGATGTGTGAAATTGCAATTATTTTTACTTCTTGCAAACCTCCTGAAATGCCCATTAATACATGATTATATTGGCAGCTTGCAATGTTTTCTACACAACTTTTCACATTAAAATCAAGACTTTCATGACCCTTATACGTTTTTTTGAAAATAAAATAAAAGATCGTCAACATACATTCAGTTTCAAAACTGCAAGGAAAAGGGTTTTAAAAGGACCTCATGGGAAAAAGGCATATGCATTTTCAACCCCTACTAGCACTGAAAGGAACTGCTGCCAGGTTACATGGAATAACTGTGTGAATGTAGGAAAAGGGGGAAACTCCATGAGCTATGTGCTTGCCAATACTGAGGATATGCTTGAGATTTTGCTTAGGTACTAAACACTTCACCTTTTGTACAATTGGGAATTGATTCTGGGTCTGAGAATGAGGTCTGTCAGCATCTATGGCTGGAAACTCTTTTTTAACCACTTGGATGCTAAGGTACCTGATGATCTTCCATGTAATTTCCATTGAAATCAATGGAAACTCCATGACGAGCTGGGCTCGTCATGAGCGTCGAAGGGGTTAAATGATTCCTTACTATTAGTTATGGTATATTCCACACTGCTCTTCCACTTAATGTTCTTCCACACCATAAATTAATACACAAGGCAGTAGGTTTGGTAGCATGTTGGTACTCTTATGACAGGGTAAGCATCGCTCTCTATGGTGACTTTGCTGCCGTCTTCATCTATTTAGAATATTATAGTCGCACAAGATGAGAGATGAATGCAAGCTTAACAAATATTCTGTTGTTAGCTAACTGTTTTAGCTATTTGTAGTGTTGGTCAAAAGAATAATCCAATAGGTTTGATGTTTGCATGATGTGTGCATCAGGCATGCACACATGGTTACATTTTCAAACCAACTGGCTTTGTCAATGCTTGTTTGCCCAGCAACACTAGGGTGTTTCTATGCCCAGCAGCACCGGCAGCGAGTGCTGACAAAGCGATACAAAAGGGGATGATGGACGGAGCGTTTGAGCAAATCAAACACTCACCCCCAGTCAACTGATCTGGGCTTAATCCATCACCATTCTTGGTGCAGACAAAAGCATCTGAAAATGGATGAACTAGAAAAAACAATTGTTTTCTTTTCTGGAGCATCCGCTTTTTCAGATACTTTTGTCAGCTTATGCTTTCCGATGCAGCCAGGCTGCTTGCTGAATAATTATTTGAATATGAATACATAGTTGCAGTCATCTTGAAAGAGTAAAACGTTACAACATGTTGAATACCATTCCAAGATGTCTGCCATGTTTCTAATAAGTCGATTTGTGGAGTGCAAACACTAGAATAAGCATCTCAGAAATAAATGCTAAAGAAAACAAGGCACCCTTTTTAGGTCTCACTTGCAGAGAGCTTTTAGCTGTTTGTTGTCGAATATTTGTTATGTACAATACCAACATTTAGAGTTGGCTTTGTAGCAGCTCTTTGTTTACTTTTGGTTGGCTTTCTTGTTAATCTCTTTTGCTTGCTTATTATTTAAGCCCTTTCCTTAACCCATTCGGTGCTCATGACGAGCTCAGCTCGTCATACACCTCTCAGGTGCTCATGACGAGCTCAGCTCGTCATGACCACACCCGTTTTGGTTGCTGTCCAGCACAGCAGGGGAATAGCTCTAGCAGCCATGTGGTTAATCTTCTTCTCTTTGTCCCTTCCCTGGAGCATAGCTTTTCCATTATCCTATTGATCGGATGAATTGCATACGTCTAGGGAGCTACTTTTTTCTTTTTACTTTCAGAACCCCATGGGAGTGCATGCATTTTCTTGCTCCTTCACTTGTGTGCTGCTTCCCGCTCATGTCCCTGCCCTGTGTTCTCTGTGTTGCTCCCTCAACAAAGTTCGCCCGTTCCTACCCCCACTGCTCTTGTCCTACTAGGGTTATTTGTTGCTTTTTCTTCTACCCACAACCAGCTCCTCAGTTTCCCTGGCCCATCCCTGCCACTGTTATTCTTGGATGCAGAGTTTATTTATTCACACATCTCCACCCTTGCTGCCCATTATCCCCATAGAAGCACGTCTTATTTTAGTTGTATCAACTTTTAGTTGGTCTGCTCCTCAGGTTAACATGTTATCGCAGTTTCTTGAGCATGATATAATCGTTTTGCTATCCATTATTATCTTTGTTCATGTGCGCTTGATTTGACTAGGAACCTTACAGTCAAACGCCTTCCACCTCGTTTTTTGGTCCACTATTTATCTCTTGTCGTTGTCTGATATCAAGCTGGAATAGCTCACCTCTATGGAGCCCCCTTTATCACGTGCGCCAGTGATTGAATATAAAATTTCCGTAGTGCAACACTGGTATATCAGGTGCACATGGTTCTTTGGCATTCGATTTCTTCATATACCTGTGACAACCTTTTCATGCTGTAATTTAGAGTTTGCAGTAGGTGGATGTTAATTTCTTATTGGTTAGCATTGTTGCATGGAAATGGTGCAGTCCAGAGGACTGCACAGCGGGTTGGGCTGTTTTTGGGCTACATGGTAGTCGAACATAAATATCTGCCATTTTGCGTGCCAGCCACCATTTTCAACGTGGTGACCCGGTGACTGCACAGCGGGTTGGGCTGTTTTTGGGCTACATGGTAGTCGAACATAAATATCTGCCATTTTGCGTGCCAGCCACCATTTTCAACGTGGTGACCCGGTGACTGTCACGCTTTCCGTTCTTGTCAGTTGTTATTTCCCACCGCGCGCTTTGCAGCATTTGGCTGGACCTAGCTTCTTTTGTCGATCGCACTCACCATGGAGGACGGTCACATTGAGCAGGCTGTCTGGTTGCTGGCCACTGCTTGCAGGCTTGACCTGCTAAAGGATGTGCCCAGTGGAGTCAAGCCGCCCACTGCGGAAGTCGGCTGGGGGTGTGGCTGCTGCGTCCTGGCCTGCGTGCCAGAGCGCAGGCATTCTGTTGTGCCCAGGTAAGGTCGCACATGCGAGCAGCCCCTCCCTCAAGGAGAGAGACTGTCGGTGCGGGCGGGGGGCGGGGTGAGGTGACGCCAGCGGCCCCGCTTGTGCTGCTGGTAAAATCAAATGACGGAAGTGCATCAGGTGAGGCCCCCCGCAAGAGCGGAAGGACCCCGCCTGCTCCAGTTGCATCTGGGGAAGGCGAGGCCTCCGGGGCGGGTTAGCGGAGGCCTCGCAGTTGTCATCAGGGGGCATGGCATTACAGCGAGAGGCCCCACAGTGGCCCAGTGAGGCCTTTCGCAGTGACATTCAAGGCGTTAGCAGAGTAGTGTAACCCTCAGCCCCTAATATTACAGGGAGCACACTGTCAGGGCCGCCAGGGCAGGGATGGATGAAATAGGGGGCAGGGAGGGTTTAAAGGACAAAATAAAATGCCTCAGGGCCTTGAGGGCCACCGAGGCCCCTTAGCCTGAAGTGGATTTTAGGGAGGTTTTTGCCCAGTGGCTTCAGGAGGAAGGGGGTGGGGTGGTGACCCCTCTAGGGGTCCCAGCTGTTGCGACAAGCCAGGGGGTGGACTGGGACAAGGACTCTTGGCTAGAGAGGGTCCCCAGCGGGCCAGAGAGGGGTTGGTTAAGGCGTTTTCCAATGGGGCCCCGAGGACGGGTCCAGTACTACCTAGACCCGGGGTTTCGGGTTTGGGGGGTCCTGTCAAACATGCAGGGGGTCTGGATTCGTTGGACTAGAGTGACAGGGAAGATCTGGGAGGTGGGGCGGGGTCCCCAGGCCACCAGTGAGCTGTAAAGTTTGTCTAAAGGTAGGGGTGCGTTGTTGGACCAGTGGGTTCAGGCATGGTTTGGGGGGACAGGTGGGGCTGGGGTCACCTTCTGTTACGGGACGCTAGCCCCCCCTGGGCAATGTAGCTTTGCAGGCGTCACGGTCAGGACTGAATATAGGTTTTGGTTGGACCAGTACACCGGACCATGTTCACTTTTTGCGGGACAGCGTGCGTTGGGGGGCCCGACTCGTGTGGGCCACGTGCAGCTCGTTGGTCCGAGGTGAAGAGTTCGCAACGCCCACATGGCTAGCTGGCACGCAACGATGGACAGCAAGATCACTGTCACAAGTGGGTACAGCGCAATCCCGGCGATGCAATGGGTGAAAGGATTTTTAGCATACTCCACCTCCCTGGAGCAAGGCCATTTGTTCACAGCATCAGCAATGGACTAGGCCCCCCTGACAGGGCAGGGCAGTTTGGGGGGGAAGGCGTGGTAGAAGCGCACACAGAGCTGGATTATAAGGAAGACAGCTTGGAGGAAGGGGGAACTGAAGGATGAGAGGGAAGCTCAATGGTAGGAGGAGGGAGCGGTGGGGGGCACCGCTAATGTGTTTCCTAGCTTCTTTCAGTAGGAGAGAGCACATCGGCGTAAGGCAGTGCCGCAGGGCCAGGATGTGCAGGTGGCGGTGAAGTGGCGGACTACGGAGCGGGCACCGACACTGGCCCCAGATAAGAAGGCGAAGCAGGCACATGCATTCATGGGGACGCAGGGATCTATGGGGGGGCACCTTCCGTGGGGAGCCCTGCATTCGGAAGGTCTCTTTGGGCGTGGAGGCCAGGGAGCTGGCAGTAAGTGGGAAGGCCAACGTGAATATGGTATCCATTGGAGTGGAGGCCGGGGAACCCCACGCCAGTGGGGAGGCCTGCCTAGGAAAAGGGAGTTACGTGCGGGACACTGGAGTGGGAACGGAGGACCCACCGGTGCGCATGGTGCAAGAAACATCATATCCAGTGGAAGGAATGGTATGCAAGGTGCATGTGGGGGAAGGACACGGGGACAAGGGTGACCAACAGGACACTGGGGTAAAGTAGGAGAGCAGAGAGGTAAAATTCAGGAAATTACCATACATGGGGACGGCAATACCTTTGGGAGCGCAACTAATGCCATCGACTGAGGAGAAAATCTGGAAGGGGGAGTAAGTAGAGATCTTAAAGCTACTACATAGATAGCTCAGGTCTAAGGAGCGGTCCAAAAAGGAGGAGTTAGAACTATCCAAACGCCCGTGAGTCCCAGTAACGATCGAGAACTGGACCGCGGCTTTTCTAATTTATGCCAGCGTGTACTGCGAGAGGTTTCCAGAAAGGGCGGTTGCCATATTCAAGTACATGCATGTCATTACAAAAGGCGCATCTAAATTTTGGGGGCAATGCTTGGGCTCAATATGACGAGGAATTCCGGGCCTGGCTAGCAGTGGATCCGGATGCCTAATGGGGCGAGTTAGATAGAATTTATGGCAGCACCCCATGAGGCCAGCGAAATTTGGCAAGACCATCTTTACAGCGAGTGGCTTGCCAATAGTCTACAAGCCCTTTCAGGATCGCACCACTCGAGGCGGGGTGGGGGGAGGCATCAGACACCAAGGGACCCAAATGGGGCATGCGGGGACTACAACAAAGGCCTATGCACAAGAGAGCTATGCAGAGTTAGGTACAAATGCTTGAAATGCTCAGGCAGACTCCTGCTGGTGGCCTGCTTCTAAGGTGGTACCCCCACTGCCGCGGGCTACGGCCACCAACAAGGAACTACAGGGAATCAGGCAGAGGTGGCCCAGGGGACACAATACAGACAGGGAGGGGGTTCCAGGCGGGTAGGGGAGCACAGGGACCTGAATGGAAAGGCTCATACACCCATCAACTTTGAGAAATTGGCTTGCTGGCCCTCCTTTTACGACAGGGCGGGTGACGGTGCGGTTTTGCTACACAGGTTTAAGGAAGGTTTCAGGCTGGGATACAACGGCCCTAGAGTTCCCCGTTGGCCAGACAATTTAGAATCAGCAGCAGAGCATCCACACATTGTGCGAGAAGAATTGTTTAAAGAGATACAGGAAGGGAGAATGTCAGGTCCGTTTGACACGTGGCCTATGGACCAGTTAGTTATGTCACCTATTGGGGTAGTGCCCAAGAAGAAAGCAGGGCAGTATTGCCTGATCCAATACTTGTCCTGGCCGGAAGGCCAGTCAGCGAATGACATCATCCCAGCGGACCAAGTGACTGTGACGTACTCGTCAGTGGACGTAGCCCTGGCCTTGGTAGAAAAGGTTGGACAGGGGGCGCTGATGGCAAAAAGCGACATCAAGTCTGCTTTCCCTCTGTTGCCGGTACACCCTGACCACTTTGAATTGTTGGGGATTCAATTCGAAGGACAATGGTTTGTGGACAAGGTGCTCCCATGGGTTGTTCCATTTCATGTGCCCTCATCAAATGTTTCAGTAGCTTTCTAGAGTGGTTATTCACATGGCATACAGGGGTGGAACAGATAACACACTACCTGGAGGATTTTTTCTTTGCAGGGGCAGCGGGGTCAGGAGACTGCCAGGATTCGCTCGACAGATTTCAAGGTTTGATGGCGTACTTAGGGGTGTCTCTGGCCCAAGAGAAAACTGTGGAGCCCACAACAGTGATGTCATTTCTGGGCATCGAAATTGATTTGGTAGCAGGGGAGGCCCGGTTGCCTGAGGACAAGAGAACTAAAATGGTGGCTTTACTTGATACAATGCTGGCAAAAAAGAAAGTGACTGTGAAAGGAGTACAGATGCTCCAGAGACATTTGAACTTTGCATGCAGGGTGGTACAAGCGGGGAGGACTTTTTGCAGGCGCATTGGTCTGTCTCTTTTGGGCCTTCCCTTACCTCACCATCATGTACGTCTGAAAGCGGGGGTTCAGGAGGACCTGCGTATGTGGAAGGCCTTTTTACACAACTTTAATGGCATTCCCCTCTCATCCTGGGTGGACATGGACTGGGTGCGCAGTTTTTTTTGGACGCTGCGGGAGCATTCGGTTCCCTATACTGGCAGGGTCACTGGTGTGCTGAACAATGGTCTGAGGAATGGAGGGCGGGCAGACGCAGCATCGCTTTCTTGGAATTTTACCCCCTGGTTGTTGCGGGGCCCCCAGCTGTCCCATAAAAGAGTGTTTTTCCGGGTTGACAATATGTCGGTAGTGCAGGTGGTCAATAGGCAGTCGGCCAGGGAGCCACAGCTGTGGCAGCTACTGTGAGTTTTTGTCTTGCATTACCTGAGATTTGACATTGCCTTCAGAGCCAAGCACGTTCCCGGTGTGGACAATGACATTGCTAATGCTTTGTCTTGTTTGCAGTGGGAGAGGTTCAATGGGCTGACCACAGAGCCAGATCAGGAGAAGACTTGCGTGCCACAAGAGCCTAGGCGACAGGAACGAGACAGAGTTGAGGACGTCATTCAATTTATAATGGGTCTTATTGAAAGAGGGCAGTCCAGGGTGACGATTTCAGGGAAGCTGGCGGGCATCGCTTTCCTGGGCAAGCTGTGGTGGGGGTATCCCCCATCTGCAGGAGAGCTGGAGAAAAGAATTCTGGAGAGTTGGGTGAGAGAGCTAGGCCCTGCGGGTCCTAAGCGGAGGCCAATGACGTTGGATGTTTTGACACGTGTGATTCAGTCCCTGACTAAGGTATGCACTGAGGATCGGGAGGCAATTCTGTTCTTGACCATTATGTCATGGGTATTTTTTGGAGCCTTTCAGGTTTCGGCACTCATGGGGGGAAAGAGTAGCAGGGGGTTGCGCTGGAAGGAGGTGTTTCTGCAAGACGACAGAGTGCCGTTGTGAATATACAAGTCCAAAACCGATCGGAGGGCAGTGGGGAGGGCAGTGTTCTTCAAAGCTTACCTGGTGTCCTTGGTTTCCCTTCTGCGCTGCGTGGAGAGAGTGGGAGGCGGGGAGGTGTACACTGGCAGAGTTTTTATACACAGGGATGGGAGACCTGTAACAGCTTTCCAACTGTTGGCCATCCTCTGCAAGGCATTGACACTATTAGGTTTGACCGCCATCGGATTTGGGACTCATTCCTTTCGGATTGGTGCTGCGACAGAGACTAATAGACAGGGTTGTGGGTCAACTAGAATTAGGGAAATGGGGCGATGCAAATCAGTTTGCTTTTAGACTTATATCAGGGGGATAGGGAAGGAAGGATGGTAATGGGCAGGTTGTCATCTTTGTTTCTTTTGCCGGTGTGTTCACCGGTCCCTTGGAGGCGGGAATGTCGATCTGGATCATGGGCCACTCATTTGTTAAATGGGCAGATAGACGTGCGGGGGCGAGCTTTCATGGTCACAACCTGGGTTTCAATAAGGACTTATTCTCTATCGTATGGAAAGGGAAAGGTGCTATGCGATGGAAGGAACTGGTACCATGCTTGAATAAGCTCAAAGGGGGTGGGGTCTGTCCAGATGTGCTTATTATCCATTTGGGGGAAAATTATTTGGTGGAGCAGAAGGGTTTGACCTTAATCAAGGAGATGAAATGGGACCTTCGGCAGGTTGGTAAGTTGTGGGTAGGCTGTCACACCATGTGGACGGAATTCATACCTAGGAGAGGGTGGAGGGGGGCTAAAAACCATCCGCCATTGACAAAGCCAGGAGGAAACTTAACAAGGAGATGAGGGCTTCTTGCAGGGATAACGACATGGGCAGGATACAACATTCAGACTTAAAAGTTGTTGACGTGAAGTTTTTTAGAGGTGACGGAGTTCACTTGTCTTTTATGGTGTTGGAGCTTTACCTGCTACAATTGAAGTTAGATTTAGCCAAAGTGTTGGGGGTTGAGTGAGGGTTTCTGTAGATGTGTTTGTCTTCTGTTAAAGTGCGGGGGTCAGGGGGTAGCCCCTGACCCTGGGTGGTGGGTGGCTGGGAAGTTGACATGATTTAAACAAGTTTATTGTTTGTCAGCGGCAGTTCAGGCTGAAGGGGAATGGGTAGGAAGTTGACACCTGAACGTCATAGGAAGTTAAAACGTTAGGTAGGAAGTTCTAGGAGGTTAAAAGGGTAGTTGAGGTAGGAAAACAGGAACAGTTTCTAGAGGTCCCACTTTCTGCACGTGTGTTATTCAAGTTTGAATAGGTCATCAGGGAGGGATATATTAGGGGTGGGTGGAGTTGATCTTAGGTGAGTATTGATGTATAGTGAGGATATAGCTTTGTACGGCAAAGGCCCAGGTTATGTTGTAATGTGCACCTGTCACAATAAAGAAGCCTTTTCACACAATCCAGTGTTCAGTGGTCTGTGCTGCCCCCTCTTTCCCAAATTATCAATATGGCTCGTCTGGTTTGCACTTGAGGCCTGCAAGCTTGAGAAATATTTTACTGCATGAGGGGAGGGTGGTAGTGTGAAAGGGAGGGACTTCATGCCAAAAACTATCTAAGAGGCACTTCAGTCCTCTCCCTCCCTCCCAAAAAATTGTTTGATGAGGCTGGTGCCAATAATCCTGTTGTGTTTTCAACCCCTTAATTGACATCCGCTGTACAAAGCCTCTAAAAACGATGGGAAATCCACCCTGTGCAGTGGTTTCCAACTCGTTATCCCTGCCACGATGTGATATCTGCTCCTCCCTGGGTGTCTGTGTGAAGGGAGCTTATTTTTTGTGACGCTTGGTGGCACCGTGTGAGTTGGCAGGTCTGGGTTTGTTTTTTTGTGAATCCACGCGTTGCCGAACGCTATATCTTGCTTATCACACTGCAGACCCCTGAAGACAGACAAAGACCATAGATATTACTGAATTCAAAGGTATATCTGCTCTTCAGTTACATTGAAAGTATGGGTCATCTTGGACCAGCCTGCAATGTTTGCTTTCGATATAATGCAGATCTGTATGTCACTGGTGTTGGCATCAGCATATCTCTTTTGTCTAGCCTAGATATAACTTTAGCTGTTTCAGACTCATTTTTTCCAAATAAATCATAATAAAAAATACAAACGTATACCGAATTTCAGTCTAACTGATTCAGCCACTGGTCTGTTCAAATGTCTATCACATTTTTCTTGTGTCCACCACAACATCCAGCATGAGCAACTGTCAACCCTCTCAATTCATTGGCTGATTTCTGTGTGGGTGGAGCATTTTGTCAAATCATGTCTGCACAGCTGCCTGAAAAGGAGTGCCCTTGAGTGCCAGGATGTGCGTTCCTGGGCTGCTCGGCCATCTTTTCTTTATATTTCTCATTTCTGACATACTCTGTTCATGTTGCATGTGTTTGCAAAAAAAAATACTTTAACAAATAACACACTAACCGAGGCCAGACCTATTGGCTTTGCTAATGCTTGTTTCTGATTGTGAGAAGGACTTGAAACGTTTCTTGTGGAACCAGAAGAGGCAGACCTGCAAAACATCTTTAAATCGTACTCTTATGCATATGGGACGGTCTCCTTTGTTCCGACTATCACAGCTTCAGTCTTTAACAATTGTAATTGTTATTACCATGTACAACAAGACCAACTGCAGGGTAGAATTCAGTGAAAATTACTGTATTAGAGCAGCAACGAGCCGTCCTCTTCATAATTTGGTGCCAATAATCTATTCTTCTGCTATTACATTAAAAAACCCTTAAAGGTTGCTGTTCAAATTGTCTCAGAATGTATCAGAATTCTCTATCTTGGATAGAAACTATATAGATAGGATACATACTGATGATATTTTGTAAGGGTTGGACGTTTTTAGATTTTAGAAAGAAGTTGTAGTGCGTGAGTCCTGTTTCCCCCTTTGGCATATGAAAATCTGATACAAACCTTGCCTGTCCAGCAAGGCAACATACTATGTTGCTCTTCTAGAGAAAACTTTATTCATTAAGCTGGGTTTACTCTTAATTCAAACAACAGTAGCTGACAATGTACCTTAACACCAAGAAAAGGATTAGGTCAAAGTACTTATATCTATGAACTTTTCTCTTACCGTATACACTCAACGGACAGTATGGAGCATGAATAATTCTCTTAACTAGAGCTGGCAGCAATATTCAGATGGCTTAGACTGTTTAATATTGGAATCAGTTCAGAGACTCACAAACCCCGTGGTCTTTTGCAGGTCTCTCATTTGCTCTGCACAACTGTCAGAATAAATAATACTGACCTCAAAGTAAGACCCAAAAGAATCCTAGCAGAACATCAGGTGTTCTGTACTGGTAGAATACAACCTTCTCCTCTAGTCCTTCTGCTGTAAGAATGGAATGCTCTATCAAATCAGGGCTTCAGTATGTGAACCTCTGGTCCTCCTCGAAATTAGAATAGCTCCACAGAGGAGCAGACCTTGAACTTTCAACAGGAAAGAGAAGATGTACGTTCCTGCACGACTGAAAGGAGGTCTGTGTTGCTGGATTTTTAGGTCTTGCCTCCTTGATAGCACATGCACTGTCCGTTGCAAGACTTTTTATGGCCTTACCAAGAACATACAGGGACTTGTAACCTCCCACTGCCTTATCATTGATTTACTTTCCTGTCACTCTCATTTGACTGTTTTTTATTTGGGTGCAGCTTGTCAATCTTGTGTTTGTTCCTCCCATGGAGCATAGCCACTTTACCACCTCTTTTGATTGGCTGGTTTGTGTGTTCTTATTGCTTGCTTTTGGAGTACTAAATTTTTCGTGTTGGTTGAGTGCTTAAGGAGAGTGCATGACTTTTCCAGCTATCTTCCTCCTGTATTTTTCTCCCTCCTGTACATCTCTGCCACTGCCTTCCCTGTCACTCAGTGTGCTTTTCCTTTTCCCCCTCAATATTGTGCTTGCCCTCATACACTCCCACCATTGCTTTGTTGCTCATGCACTTCTCTCTTGCCAGCTCGATATTGCTCACCCTTTTGCTCCCACCAGCGCTCCACTTTGCTCTCTGTCATCCGCATTCTCCCCACTCCGTGTTGTGTCCCTCCATCCACACCGTCCGTGGTGCTTCATCACACCTTCATGTCGCTTCCACCCACCACCCATGCCCCTGTGCTGCTTCTGTGCCCCACCCGTGCCCCTGTGTTGTTTCCTACCCTCACCTCCATGTTACTTCTACCCTCAATGCTTTCACCCCCTCGCGTTTCTTACCCCACCCACTTTAAAAAATAAAAAAGAAATTGCACTTTTTTCTTTTTAGGTATTCATCCAACTGGCAACGCTAAATGCAAAGAAAAAAGAAAGGTGTGCACGCCTACAAAATGGCCTGGTCAAAGGCTTTAAAAAAAATTCAGTTGCCATGCTGCACAGTATCAACAATGCTGTGCAGCATGGCTAAAAACCACTGGCAAAGCCAATAGGTCCTGAAGGTGAGGCCTATTGACTTCGAGGTGAAGGCTTCAGGATATAAGCTGTGGAAATGCCCTGCAGCTCCAGTTTAACAGTTACACCAAGCACAACAGGCACCATTCCTTTTGTTTAATGCCAAGCACAGAAACAGTAAACCTACTCTCAGCCTTGTATATTTATTACGTCCAGGAACACAGTATACTATTGATGGATAACATCAGACTGCAGACTAAGAAGTGTAAAAAAGAAAAAACATGGCAGCAAGCCATTTCCAGCTCTGCACCCAGGATCTGAAACAACATCCCTATATCCGTCAGGACCCCCACCGCAGCTCCAATTTAGGAAATGGTAGAAGACCCACCTCTTTAAAAAGCACTACAGCGGAATGCATTGTCAATTAAAAAACCAGTTAACTCCCCTATTATTCATTAGTTGTATGCTTTTTAATGACCTAGTGCAACACTACAAGCCTGTGCTATAGAAATAGGACATACATGCATGCATACATAGGCAGGGTTGGCCCCAATCTGAAAAGATTTAGATTTATCAGTAAGGGGGCTTTCTAATGATTCAGAAAATCTGAAATCTTATCATGATGGAGACCCAGCCACAACTTACCATTCTTGCCAATATGCATTGATGCGGGACCTACACTCAAAAGTTCCCACAATTCTATCAGAACTACTGGATGAAGTGAAGGACAGGCTCAGCGATCTCCCTTCTTAAAGACCACAAGCTCAAGGAAAGCAACGCGCCAGATATAGAGACTGAGCTGAAGCTGCCAAAGGTGGCCCTATGCAATTGGTGCACCAACGTTAGAGCTGATAAACAGTCACCTCCTCAAAAAGAGTAAGACCCAGATCTTACCCAAACTGGCCCACGGAGATCCCTCTCAAAGAGGGAGTGCAAGTGACTAAGCAAAGCTAGAAAAAATAGAGAAGCAATAGCTGGGAAGAGCAACAACAACTCTCAAAACAAAGCACATGACAGCCATCTCAAAGAGAAAAAGCATTGGCATAGCCAATAGGTCTTGCCTTTGGGACCTTATAAGCGTTTAGCCATGCAACAGCTGATGTTGTTGCACCAAGGATATTGTGCTGGATAACTAAACACTTCTAAGGTTCCAAAGGCGAGACATATTGGCTATGCCAAAGCTTGTATTTCATGGCTCGGAAGATGTACGGCTTCCGGGCTGCTGTGTAGCCGAGTGTGTGACAGGATGTTCGGGTCAATCCTTCACTCCTTGCAGCCATGTCAACTCCTGGGTCTGGCGAAAGGAACCCGAGGCGTGCCTGTAAGTAAAACTTTTTATTTTCTCCTACCCATTAACACTAGTAATTACTAGTGGGGGCATGACATGGGCTCTAGTGCATGGAGCAGCGAAACAAGCTCCTTTAAAGGACGGGGGTTATGTAACAACTGTTTGCAAAGGGCGCAGCTTTCAATAGTGCAGCAGGTGCAGTGGCACCGGAACCAAGCAGACCGCGGGCCCACTTTAATCCATATTAGTGGCTGGGATTTTACTATCAAACCTGAGAATGGGGGGTTGGTGTGGGGTACTTCTCACTTGCTATGCCACTGTGTGTCCGCTGCACAGAGGGAGGAAGAGTGCTGTCACAAGAGCTCGCGCTTGTTCCTGACGATTGTTAATATGGTAATAATGTGCATCACAATGGGGTGTATAATGAATAAAGAGGTAACAGCTAAAGCCGAGCAGAGCACAGGAAAGTGGGAGGCTTAACGTGGATTTGTTGCTTCGTTATGTTGTGCTGTAAGCTGTCAGGCAGAATGGATTGTGGGGGGAGAGCGAGGGTGGCGATTACAGAGGCCTGCTTCCGAGGTTTGTGATTAAAGCAGCATGTAAATGCAAGCTTATAGAAACCAGGCAAGCTCTATCCCTGCCCTTATTAATGCAAATGCTGCGAATATCTGTAACACAGGTAAAAGCAGTGAGTTTCTTTATGTTGAGATGTCAGTGCGTTCTGTCATTTTTCTGCCACTGTGTTATGAAATTAAAGTGTAAACGATCCGGTCAGGCGGTATTGGTTTGGAAAGGGATTCCCAGTCCTTGTGTTGATTTTTCTCATAAATAACAGTTTGCCTGAGATCTTTTCGGGACCCGTCCTTTTCGCGGAGATGTGCTCGGCAATGCACAGCAATTGCACTTGCACGAATGGCTCAGCGAATGGATGCCACCTTGTGCACCATTTATTCCACTGCGTGAAGTTAATCTCGATAGAGCTTTCTGACAGTCCTAACTGAAATGGCCTAACCCCTCCTTGACTCGCTTTATTATGATCGCCACCGGTAACGGGGTTAATGCACCGGTTTAGGAGTTTGTTATTGAAATGTATTTTAATTATTAACAGTACCACCATTGTAGGAGGCCGCTTGAAGTTTTACGGTCTTTCTGTGTAATATTTTACATTACTGTAAAAAAACAGGGCCGCAAAATGAAATAATAAAAAAAAAAACGTGCCCATGCGCGTGACAAAAAAAAGTGCTGTGCACATTGCGAGCGTGCTTGTGCGCGTGAGGGTAAGGTGGCCGCCGCCTTGGAAGCACTTCCCGACGAAAAAAAGTGCTGTGTATGTCGCGCGTGTGCGCGCCAGGGTAAGCTGGTCGCCTCTTTGGAAGCACTTCCAAACGCGGCCTACTAAATGTCTCACTAGGGCAGCGCATGCGCTGGGCTCTAGCAAGACCTAAAAAGAATTCTTCCAGAGAACAGGAAATAAATTCAAGTTCTTCACTATACCCTGTATTTTAGCCCTTGGTGGGCGGTCACATTAAGGCAATTGTGCCGTTTGGGGCTCCATCCGTCAAAACAAATGCCCTTTTTATAAGATCCAGTTATGCTTAAACTCCAAGAGCCCCATGGGCGATTTGCGAAAAGCAACCTTACGAGCACCTCACTGGGGTACTGAACCTGCAATTGCACCGTAAGCCAGAGCACCAATTTTGCGAGATACCTCAAACTGTGATGCTTGGCATCTCTCTTGTCTAAATGGTCACCAGCACAGCAAGCCATCTTCCTTGTTGGAAAACAACGATTTCAGCATTGTGGCCTCTGTGATTCATCATCCATCTAGCCAAAGAGTCCACCCAGACACAATCCCTGCCACACAAATCTTCCATCGACAGGCAAAGTCGCACATGCTGACATCACAAATGTCTGGAATTACGGACCAAACACATGGGGGAAGGCGGTATGGTAAGCATATGATGATGCTTGAATTGATACCCCGTTACAAATCCAGAGGACACAATGACATTCTAATAATAATAATAATAAAGAGCTTATAAAGCGCTCAGTAACGCCATCACGGCGTGTCCCCGCGCTAAGCTACCAACGTACCTGCCTAGAACACCCAGCCACTATGCAGTATATAGGTGAGTTTTGAGCAGAGCCCTGAACTCACCTATATACTCTATATTCTAACTAGGAGTGCGATATTGAGGCTGACTGGAGCATTACAAGGTCTGAATCGTATAAGATCTAATAACATAGAAGCAGTTGCATTTAAGCCCAACCCATTAACAGCTGGTAACAAAATCTCCACCATCACTTGGTTGGAAGCAGGTATCGCATCCCAGGTCAGGCAACATAGGAAGCAATTTTCATCATGGGGCATCAACGTGAGGAAATCTGAACCTGTATGCTATCCAAGCTCATTGCTCCTGCCATTGCGGCACCACGAAAGACATTTTGCACAAACCATAGGTTTTCAAGGGGGGCGATTGGCCCATCAGCCAGTAGCAGCCTGGGAGGGACTACAAATATAAAGAACTCTCCAGTCAGGTTGTCTTGGAGTACACTGGCGTAACAAAACTTGAGGAGGCCTCCCTGCAAGGTGCGTGGAGGACACCCCTCCGAGCTCTAGCAGAAGCTGTCCGGCCAGACTGCAATGCTGAGGGGGCCCCCTGGAGCTTTGGGTCCCCCCGCACTGTGGTGGCTGCGGGGGCCTGGGTTACGCCCCTGTTGGAGTACAATTAACAGCAAGACCCAGAAGCTAGCGCTGAATTTCACACTACTAATCTTGAATGTATACATCCACCCAGGCAAGATGAGCAAATTCGCATAAATTGAGATTTTGATTGGCTTGAATAGCAATTTCTCTATAAATTCCAGAGTGGAGAGCAACCACTTTGCCCAAACCTTTCTGTTAAAAATTAGCCACCCAAGGGCCCCGAAGACAATTAGACTATCTTTGTGCCCACAAACATTCAACTTTAGGTGTCGCCTATGGAAAGACCCAATGGTAACAAGGGTATGGATTCGTCATTCTCCACTTGGAAATGGAGCTGTTGAGAGCAACTAGTACCCAAGCCCTCATACTGGCCTGGGAGGGCTTTGTTAAGGCTCTCATCACTGAATTTAACTAACTAAACCCCCTTCCAAGCAAGGCTTTGGACCAGAAGTGGCTGAATGGTTCTAGCCACAGCTGCTGATAATGAAAAGACAACTTAACAGGGAGGTCAGACAGGCACTCACATTGGACCTACAGCCCAAAAGAGATATCACAACTAAGATCATCGAACTGAGGCAAGTTTACAAAAAAGCAATTTGAATGACGAAATCTAACTTTCTGATGGGTGTTTGGACGAAACTGTCCTACACAAGCAAACAAAAAATCTTTAAATTATTCTGGGCCGAAATTAACAAATTAGTAAATGGAATTCACTTGACATCACAATGCTGATATCACTGAGTCCGTCTGGTCAACGCACATAGCTGCAGTTTACACCCCAACAGACCTGGACCAGTCATTGGAGCCACACGCGGAACACTGGTTCAATCTTCCGGTGCAAAAAATTCTCAGATCCTTCAATCCTCAAAGTTTATTACCATCTGAGCCGTTTTTTCCTACACTGACCCACTCAGAGGCAGTACACATTCTGGAACGCCTTAGGTCAAAGGGAGCACCAGGGCCCAGTGGCCTGCCAAATGTCTTATTCGCAAAAGATCCCTCATTCTGGGCCACTCATCAAACACCGCTGTTCAGTCATGCATTTTTAACAAATCCGATCCCAGGTTCTTGGCGTGGTAGCATACTCCACTCAGTTTACAAATCAGGCATTCATTCATTCACATCCTACAAATTACAAATTAATCGCCTACGTATACGTAGAGGCAAATCTTTATGCTTTAAAAATGCTCTTAGATCTCGAGGCCTGGGTCAATCAAGCAAATATCATTCCAAAAACACAAACTGGCTTTAGAGTAGGCTTGAGCACAACAACAAATTTGCTGGAAGTCATGTTACTCATAAAAAAAGCAAAGGCAGACCCCAACAAGCTATTTGCCTGCTTTGTCAGCCTGAAGTAGACCTTCTACAAGGTACCAAGGGGACGGCTGTGGGAAAAAAAATAGGACTGGGCGGTGAACTTCGCTCCGTACGTGGAGTTTGCAGAGTTTTCTGCACTCAGCACTCTGCAGAGCTCGCAGAGTGCAGAATTCTCCGCTTCGCGATGTGCAGCAGAGTTATTTCCCTGTTCCCGATCGTAAATGGTAAGTTCGTGAGCGCGAGCTGCCACTCGGGTAGAATTTCTACCCGAGCGGCAGGAATACCAGCACAAACTGCAGTTCGCACTGCACGCCACCACTCGCGGAACTTTGCAGAGTTTTTTTGTAACTTTGCGGAGTTCCGAGTAGCAAAACTCCGCAAACTACGCCCAGGTTTAGAAAAAATGAACCACTGGGGGGTGCCACCGAAACTACTGGATTCAATCATCAACCTATACACCTACATGAGGGTACAAATCAAGGTTGTAGCTAGTCGGAGAATCACACGTAAGATCAATACCAACATAGGCCTAGAAGAGGGGTGTGTTTTTGACCTTGTCTATTTAACATCTACATGGCCGACCTTGATAGGCATCAAGTGGTGAGGAACCTCCCCAGGCTGGCCCAGGAACAACTACCTTGTCTCTAATACGCAGATGACATAGTCCTGCTCAGCCAAATGCCGAAAGGCCTGCAGCACCTAATTGATCAGCTGTGCGAATACATTCAAAACCTGCGCTTGGAACTCAACCATGGTAAACCACAGTGGTTTATTGTCAAGCTCCTCTGTTATCTCAAAGCCCACATTCACCTGGCGGTCAAATGGCCAATCGCTAGAACTGCCTAAATCTTACATGTACCTCGGTGTCTGTATGGACTCCCCTTTAATATTCACAGACCATCTTGTACACAGAAGAGCAACCGCGAGCAAACTTCTGTTGCATTTAAACCACAACATAAAAAGACACGCAACACCTCAACTCATCACTTGCTTCAGGTCATTGGTGCAAAGTTCATACCATCAATCACTTACGGCTCTGAACTGCTCAAGGGGAAAGGTGCGGCCACTTTAAACATACAGCTGTCAAACCTTTTCAAAAAGTTGTTTGCATTACCACAGCATGTCTCACAAGTCCAAGTCAGGCTCAAGTTTGACCTCCTCCACCAGGGTCCAGTAAGGAACGGAGCCTTAGTAAAATTATGTTGGAGGTTGAGATCCACCTAATACGACACAGAGGCCAGCCTGTGTTGGCAGGAAATTAAAAAAACAGTCCCATAGTGAGGTTTAATGGCTCTCTGTTGCACAACAATCGATTAAAGCTTTGCAACTAGAGGATGCCCATGATTCATCTATGTGTTATGTTGCCTTTAAGTGGGTCGCCAACAGAGCTGCCAAGCTCTTATCATGAATTCTAGATTAGGCAGAATTTGTGCACAAATGTTATGAGTGGACAATTTTGTCATCATATGCCGCCTGGTGCCATGAAACACGCCCTGCTGCTCATCCGTCCTGGTGTTTTTCCATCAAAGGACTAACAGCTAGATGCATCAAGCGAAATACCGTTCGCAAACGGTATTTATGCATTTGGGATGCATCATCCCAAATGCATAAATCGCTATTTGCGATTGCATTTAAGGAATCTCAAATTGAGATTCCTTAAATGCAATGCATGAAAGTAAAATAGCTAGCGATTTCGCTGATAGGGGTCACTAGTTACTGCGAAATCAAACTTCATGGTAAATAGCGAAAACTGTGAAAAATGCACTAAAGTGCATCTTTCAAAGTTGTATGTTACACACACACATGTCCTTGGGACATGTGTGTGCGCAATACCAGTGTCCAGGTCAATTTAAGGGGTGCAACAGGGTGTCCTTTGGAAACCCGTCACCCTTGAAATTGCATTCTCAAATTGCGATTAGCTAATTGCTAATCGCAAATTGAAAATTCCTCCCCATTCATTCCTATGGGCCTCTTGGCCCATAGAAATCAATGAGATGTCATTCCTTATTTGCGAATCGCACTCTGCGAGTCGCAGATAAGGAATATTTAGGAATTGCTAATATTTTAGCAAATCCTACATGCATCTGATTTTGCGAGTCCCTAAATGCGAATCCTTAAACTTCGCAATTAAGGACTCGTAAAATCGAACGTTGATTCATCTAGCAGTTGGTTCCCTCATGGAAGCAGTCCTGGTCCAACAAGGACTGTCGCCATTGCGGATACAAACAGGAAAGTCTGCTGCATCCAAAGGGGATAATTCCTCTGGCCAGCCCTAAGAGTCCTTCTAGTTGGGTAATGTAGTAATTGCTCTTCTAAATGGGAACTCAGTCTAATTGCATTGTTAGGCAGTGAGGTTCCTTACTCATGCATCTAAACAGTTGAAAGAGCATTGATATTGTTTAGTTGGTGGGGGGGAATGCTCCCACTGGGAGTTGTTTGGCATCAGGGAGCCCAGTTGCTGTCCATCAATCATGCACCAGCACTTTATGATTCAGTTTGGTTTGTCTATTTGTCACCAACATTGTGGGATTTTACCGGTTGTTTTTAAAATTTGTTTTACCTTTTTTAGACATACATTTACTTTGTGAAGACTTTATTATTGATGGGCTCAGGGGCTCGATATATCCTGGGCAAGCTGGGGGAAGCCACTCAGTGTGTTGCATGAGAGGCAGGTCTGGCCCCCACTGGGGGTAATTCACTTGAACTACCTACATATGCTGGCCCTGCATATCATTTGAGCCCACTTCCAGACGCTTTAGTTTAGCAAACCCAAAACATGGGAAGATCACGATTTTAGATGCTGCCTACACTTTATCCACTAGCACTTACGTTTTAAATTGGATTGTTATTTTTTTCGTCCCATGATTTACTGCCTTTTATCTCAAACTGTCTTCATAGACGGAGTCTGCTTGTCAGCCCCGTAAGAGCCCAGGGGCAGTATAATACATACAACACATTTTACTTGATTGCGCTGGGGCACCATTTAAAAGGTGCGCCCAGTGGAAGCAAGGAAAATGCACAGTCTTAGGACGAATGTGCTACTCCTAGGGCAGCTGCGGACTTGCACTGCCTTGGGGGCAGTGCATTCATGTGAAAAATGGAGCGGCTGCTTTGAAGCTGCTCTGTGTTTCACAGTGCAGTCGGTAACCTGCCTGCACTTTTAAAGGGGATTAGAGATGCCCTTGCAGGTAGGTGCAGTGAGTGACTGTTTCTTTGCCTCTACCCTCGCATCCATAATACGGCATGGGTGCAGAGGCAAAGGGATTCCCACTGCCGCGACTCCATGCAAATGGGGGAATGTCCTCTGATTATGGTGCTGGAGT
This sequence comes from Lissotriton helveticus, assembly GCF_964261635.1. NCBI lineage: Eukaryota > Metazoa > Chordata > Amphibia > Caudata > Salamandridae > Lissotriton > Lissotriton helveticus. The sequence goes on along the minus strand of NC_136065.1, from coordinate 258,416,318 downwards.
TTCAAGTGTGCCAGCCCTATCGGTATTACAGAAGGGGTAGAATGGATTGAAAAATAAGTATTACAGATTTACACGAGGGTGCTTTGTAGTTGAGTTTATACCCACTGCAGTGCGAATGAGGTAGATGTAGGGAGTCTATATTTCAAGGGTGTAACTAACAAATAATTGATTGAGGTGCACCAGACAAATCCACTTTGGTTACAGAACCCTGCAGAAGGGAGCTTTGAAAAAAGTTGTTACTTTGGTGGCAGAAGATAAGCTTTACCTACTCAGACAGAAAAGTACAAGTGCAGTAAATATCCGCTTTAAGGCATGGACATCTTATTAAGTTTTTTTAAATATCGGCTGCTGCACAGTGCGGTCTAATAGATGCTCTATGCAGCGCAAACTTGCTACTAAAGACATCCGAGTCACTTTGGTGCATAATCCTTTTAAGGGTTCCTGGAGCCGTTTGTCTCCCAGTGCCCGAATTTATATGTAAATGCGGCTTCTTAACCTGACTTTAATATCGCAAAAGATACAGAAGAGCTGATAACATTTAATTGTATTACTGAAACCAATAAAGCTGTGAGATTGGCTGCTAACACATTTGTGCGTTTTAATGCTTCCCTGAGGGTAGGGTTGACAGATAAGACCGAGTGCTCTGCAGAGACTAGAATATTTTGTTATTTTACACAATCAGTAGGTTTATTTAAATATATTCAAGACTCAATACACAAAATGCGATACAGCAGAAACCATCCTTATATTTCAGTATTTACTTATTTACATAGATAGGCATTTTATATAGCGGCAGTCGCTTTCTGGCAACTTCAGAACTTTTTCAGGCCCTATAAAAGCACAGAAAGCCAAAAATAAACACTATATTACTTTCCCCCTCTTTAACATTTATTGAGTTAAAAGAGTTCAGATTATATGGCTAAGAAAGGCACGAAAGATGAAAACAAGCATTGGCAATTCTGATATGTCTCGCATTTTTGCTGCCATTTAATGGATGCCTATGAGTATTGCCAATGCTTTTTGGCGATGCTGTTCAGCATTAGCAAACTTAGAACAAAACGCTTTTTCCAAATAGTGCGATGACGAGTGTGTGTGCATGCACCATCATGCATGCTGAGATTGGTTACTGGTAATCTTTGTTACTCTGAGTCCTGCTCTACCTCATCACAGTCATTACGTTGTGAGGTGTACCTCATTACACAGACAAGACTTACCTACTTTAGCCCTAAAATAAAGTAAAAATCAAATACTAGTGCTCAGTTCTTAACTTGGGTTCTACATCCTCCCTGGAAGTCATAAAGAGGTTTTCGCTATGCATTAAGGCGAGCACGTCCAATGAGGACTTGGAACCTAGCGAATGTATGCATCTTGCACCTGGACATTTGTGTACATATTATGGCATGTTGACATTCCATCTGATAATCACCTAACACTACTTATAAATTCTATTTGGCTGCCTGCACACTCACTTCATATAGACGACTGGCCAAGTGCATACTTACATCACCCTCTGCGGATATGCTCAAGTCAGTCCTGTAGCAAAGTCCTTACAAAGGTGTCCTGGAAAAAGAGCAATGATAAAAGAGAAATTGTACATGGGTTGCAGTAGATTTCATGGATTTTATTATCTACATCTTGGCAATGTTGTTATAATGGGGACTTGGGAGGCAGCCAACCACAGGCAGGTTTGCCACTGGGGTGTTTGGGGAAGGTGGTGCAGTCCAGCAACTGCAGCGGTGGTTTTGGGCTACCTTTGGGCTACTTTGTAGCCCAAGTTATATATAGTTCACCATTTCGGGGCACCAGTCATCATTTTGTCTTCATGACACTGTGGCTGGTCCCTAGGCAGGTCCAACATTTTTGTCCCCTCCCGCCCCCCCTTAGGGAAGAGAATTGTTTTTTTTTTGTGGGGTCAGGGGTTCAAAAAAGGGACCCGGCCTGCTTTCATTGGGATAGGTGCGCAAGGGGAGCATTATGTGTTTGGTGTCACTTGATTCAGGTGCAGACAGCGGTTGGCTGAGAAGTTGCCATGATTTACAGAAGTTTATTGTTTGTCAGCAGCAGTTCAGGCTGAAAGGGAACGGGTAGGCAAGTTAATGCCTGGACAATATAGGAGTTTCAAATTTAGGTAGTAAATTCAATGGGGTTCAAAGGGTAATTGAGGTAGGAAAATGGAAGGGATCTTAGAGGTCCCAGTTACAGTTGATCAGCTCTGATGCAAGTTTTTATTAAGGTTTTAAGAGTGTTATGGGGGGAGGAGTATGTTAGGGGTGGGGGCTATATTAGCATAGGGATGTATAGTGAGATTATAGTTTTGTAAGGCAAAGGCCTATGTTATGTTGTAATGTGCAACTTTTTCAATAAAGCGGCCTTTTTTTACACACAATCAGGTGTCGATGGTCTATGCTGCTCTCCTCTTCCCCAATACATCTTGCTTAAATAACATACTGTGTCCATCTTCTGTCTCTGGTCTACCAATTCCACAGAGATTCCACTTCTCCTCCTCCTCCTCATATTTTCTCCCTCGCTGACTTCAGGATTATCTGTGGTGGAGAGGCACCCCAGTTGGCCATGAATTGGATACCGGTTGCCAGAAGATCCACGTTCATGCTGCTTTGTATTACCCACAAAGCAATACATGGAATAGGACCACTCTTCATCAGGAATAAAATCACCAAACACATTCAACAAAGGAACCTACGCTCTAAAGGAGCATCTCGCCTCAAAATCACACCATACAAGAAAAAAAACATGGGTGGCACATCCTTCTCTGTTCAAGCAGCCAAACTATGGAACTCTTTACCCCCCAACATAAGATTCACCGACAATCACCTTATCTTCAGAAAACTACTCAAGATCTGGCTCTTCCCCACGTAAGCACCATACGCAAATAGAAATTTACAGCATATCCCTCTGTATATAAGCATTTGTTTTCACTATAGATATGTACCTATCTTTGTGTATTACTTTATTACTTGTAAAATAATTATGTTGTTAAGGGAAGAAAAAAAATATATAATAATAATAATAATAATATTCATCAATAAATAAAAATCATCTTTGGTCTACATGTACATACTTCCATTGTACATCTATGTACCTTCCATGTACTTGGATCTGTGTGTCTGTTACTTTTCTCCTGAAAAAGCATATCCAATGCACTACCCTATTTCTCATCCTGTGCCTCTATCAATATATTTAATCTAAATATACTTACTTCCTTTATGTATCTATATACTTTCAATGTACTTATGAATCTATATATTTATCACTTTCTTCTAATTTAGCATTTCCAATGCACTAGCCTATTTCTCAGCCTATACTTCGCTCAATATATCTTCTAGCCCAACCTTCTGACTCACCTCAAACTTCTTTCTACTACTCCTAATGCACACCACTAATCCTTTATAGGCTCCCTGAATAGCATGCGTCAACAAGCGAGCGATAAATAAATACAAACTTTTGTCCTACTCTATCCTTCTGCTATTATTCCAAATCCAAATAACTGACTACCCTATCCACCACTTAAAATGTACTTGCATGTTTCACTATACTAATTCAACACTAATCCTCTATGGGTCCCGGAGTGGCGTGCTACCCGCTGAAAAAGCGATTTGACGCCTCATCAGGGGTAGTAAGCGCTATATAAATGCAATTACAATACAATACAATACAATACAACACCATTTGACGTGCTCACGCCCTAAAGACAGGCACCCATGATGCATTTATATGGACAATGTTTAAGCTCCACTCCATTAGCTTGTGTTTATAATGGACCACCCCGCCTTTAATCGCTTTGTCTCCTATCTCAAGATGCGAGTACCTGCATCCCTTTTTTGACAGAGTCAGGGCCTTCGTTTCTACCAGGTCACCGTTTCTGCTGTGTGGTGGGTGCCTGCTTTTCATGTACTTCATGGGCTGCGTCTGACTTTGTGACATGGGTTTGTTTTGTTGGGTGTGACGGCTAGTACTGGAATATCGTTGTCAGAACATTGTTTGATACAAATATTGTGTATTAAATAAAGTCTATACAAATACTGCCTCTTTGGAGTTAATAAAGGAAAATCTGCACTTTATGACGTTATGTTTTGTAACAATATTTAACACTGAATTTTTATATCAGACAATATTCCTGTATATGATATTCTGACTCACAACTATATTGTGCAACACTCGGTTTGCTAGGACTTTGTGATTCTTGTTCTTGTATTAGGCCTGCTCTTTTCTCTCTCCCTTCTCATCTTGTGGCTGAGGGTGTGGCCAAGCAAACAGTGGGCTTCCTTCAAATGGCTGTGGATTACCCGCCTCACAGTGGGAGCTGGGTGCAGTCCCACCACACGTGCTCCCTGTTCGGCGTGCGATCGAGGTTTACCTTACAGATGTGCATCAAAGGAGCCCTCTTTGCTGGAGGACAGGTAAGCATCCCTTCTTTTAATCCTAGGGTGGCGGCTTGACTTAAGCATTCACATGTGAACCCTGATGGGCTTGTAGGATGTGTGCCCTGTTTCCATGTCTCAGGACCTCTTATTAAGCTGGTGTGTGTCACCGCCTCCCTTCTTGGCTTACTGGGGCGATGTAATCATGGTTCCTATACTCGGCCTGCAATAGATTGGCTCCATGCTGGACTCTGCACCTTGGGTTCACTGGCTATGTGTGTGATGCTGGAGCCCTCTTTGCTGGAGACCAGGTGAGTGCCCCGTCTGAAAACATAATCATATTACTACAGTGTTATTATTTTGATTTGAAGTGCTCTTTAGTCTCAATTGTGCTTGCTATATTTCATGACTCTAGAAGACCCAGAGGCCATTTTATGTTGGGTAACACATTTCCCCAAACCTAACCTCATTTATAGCATTGGCAACTGGAAAAGGGATTTTGGGGGAAGAATTGCCATGGTGTTGAAGAATGGTATCTTCTCCTCAAGGACGTCTCATGTTTTCTCCAGGAGAAGATCCTGCTACCTGCTCATTAAATACGTTTTTGCTGACGTTAACAAGTTTCTGTTGTATACTTGATTTCATAGGCTGGTATTAAAAGAAAACATATAAAACTGTTTTAAATATGAAGTATTTTAGTGTTAGGCTCCAACTGAACATTTTGCAGTGAGAGCTCTGGTCAGTTTATATGGCAATTGTCTTGATTATTTGAAGTGTTGATTGTTATTTTACATTAAACACTAGATAGAGTTTGGACTTCTCTGTGTTCCTAATTTGAGGGATGGTACTGGGCTTCTCACTAGGCTTCCTGCTGGCATTGGGGATTGTGGAATCGGTGCCCTGTCTCTCTATTGTGTGGTCTCTTCAGTGCCCCTGGTGACCCGCAATGCTTGTTGGGGTCTGTATAGTGTTGAATCTATTGTTTGACCTGCCCTTCCTGGGTCACGTATTGTGCTAGGGTTACCTGCTCCGTGTGAGGTGCAGGGATGTCAATAAATGCAATGTAGGTAAATCGAGTGTGCTTCCCCCCACTGTTTTCTAAGGGTTTGATCTGCAAGTGTTTCTTGATGTGATATAGGGGTTTGTGGTAGATTGTCCCCTTGCCTGCTTGTATCTGGGACCTGCTCTGTATTGTGTTATTCTTGATTTAATGTGATGTGTCTAATTTTTTATGTTTTGCTTGTGGGTGTGGGGGTGGTGGTGGTTGTGCGTGATCTTCCTTTTGTGTGCTCATTCACATCGTTTGTATGGTTTGACCCCCCCCCCCCCCCCTTTACAACCCTTCTTCTATTCCTGCCTATTTTGTTTCTCGTTTAGTGTGGTTGTGCTGGTGGGATGATCCATGGTTCCTGTTCCATGCTGGACTGGAGTCCCACTTGATCTTGTTATTCTGCAATTTTACCCAATTTTGGGGTGCATATTTTGCACCTCTTTTGGTTCTCAGGTTTAAGTCACTTGCAGAGCCGGACTGACTACCGGGCGTTTTGGGGGCTGATTTCATTGAGGGAGACCTGCATGTGCTTCTAAATAATTAAAGCAAAACGAATTTCGTTCAGTACACGCAGGTTCCCATCAACAAAATCAGCCCCTAGCTCAGCAGCATTCCAAAACGCCCGGTAGCCAGTCCGGCCCTGGTAAAGTAAAGTCCACATTTGTAAAGCACACAATCACCCGTAAGGTTCTCTAGGCGCTGGGGGCCATTGGGAAGATTAAGCGAGCTATTGCCCAGAGTCACATGGTGCTGGGCTAATCTGCCGCCGGAGCCGGGGATCGAACCGTGATCCCCAGATTCCAGCGTCAGTCGCCCTGGCCGCGGCGCCACACCTCTCACTGGTCACCTGGAATTCCCCCATTCCCTGATCAATGTTGTTTGCACCTTCTTTATTAGATCCTCATGCTGCAAGGACTGGGACGAGGATGTGGCAAGGAGTAATGCGTTGCTATTTTACTGGTAATCTCATTGCTTTGATTCTATTTCCTCGTCACACTACTTACAATCCTCCTTACTGAGTGCTTAGCTGTGGTTGAGACCTGCTTGGCTGCCTTAGTAGTTGTTTATGTTGTCGCAGGACTCCTATTTCCAGTGTGTGGACACACCTCATGATAAATATGAGGAGAGGGGAAAGAATCAGAGTATTGAGATTAGTGTTAAGTAATATGTGGACAATGAGACTTATAACACCTATTGTTAACCGCTAATTAAGCTGTCAGACACTGTTTGCGGGATGGGAACAAAGGCTAATGTGCCCCAACCGTGGCAACACTGGTGTCCTGTAGTTCTTCCTGCTATGGCTCAGTAACAGGCTTCTGAGGGACATAGTGTGCAGGGCAACAGCTCAGGATCAACCAACAGACACTGTTGGAACTGGCCCTTCTTGCAGGGTCATCCTCAAACTTTTTGCTTCTTCCTCCCTTATTTTTCCTGACCCGCGGCTGTTGGCAATAGGACTCTGCGCACTTTACCACTGCTAATCAGTGCTAAAGTGCATATGCTCTCTGTGTAAATTGTTATTCTGATTGAATATACATGTTTGGCATATTTGTATCACCATGAAGTCCCTAGTAAAGTGCACTTGGTGTGCCAGGGCTGGTGATGACAAATGCTACTAGTGGGCCTGCAGCACTGATTGTGCCACCCACAGGAGTAGCCCTAAAATGATGTCTCAGGCCTGACACTGCAGTGCCTGTGTGCAGTTTAGAACTGCCATGTCCTCCTGGTCAGTGTCCCCACTGACCAGGCCTAACCCTTCCCTTTTTGTGCACATCAGTCACCCCTATGGAAGGCCCAAGGTACCCCCCTGGGCAGGGTGCAGTGTATGTAAAAGGTAGAGCATGTACTAGTGCAGGTGACATGCTCTGGTAGTGAATGGCAGCCATTTTCGTTTTTCACTACTGTAAGGCTATCTTGCTCCATAGGTTAACATGGGGGATGCTGGCTACAGTGGTTAACAGCAATTCTTCCCATAGGAACAAGATAGGACATAAGTATCTAGTATCCCTGAACTCAGAATTTAATAACACATCTTTTAGGAAAGGTTGTTTTTAAATCCTGTGTTTGAGAACAGCACTTTTAGAAAGTTGCTGTTCTCTTGTCTGACCCTTCTGTGTGCCTGGGCCTGTTTGTGTATTGACTGTCTGGTTTGAGAGTGACAGGGGCTGGGGAATTCCCCAGGAGGCTGGATGAGTCAGCACTAGGCTGAATGACTGCATTTGCAACTGGAGTGGTGGGAGGAGTTAGCACCTGGGCTGAATAGGGCTGTGCCTGCCTTCCACAATGCTGGCTCCACCCTCCTGCTGGGCGGCTGAGGACCCTGCCCCTCACTCTGAAAGGAAAGATGCAGCCAGCAAAACAAAGTACTCAGGAACCACCCAGAACTGGTTCAGACCGGGCTCAGGGCCCACATGCACCAAGAGAACAAAGACTTTAGGGGTATAAGTACAGGACCCCTGACAACAGAAAATTAGATCATCCTGGAAATCAAGAAGGAACCTCTGCCAAGGAGAAAGCTGAAACTGAAGAAGGACGATTGTCCTGCTGTTGCTCTGCTGGACTGACCTGTTGCTTTGCTGCCAAGGAGAGGGGAAGGACTTTGCTGCTGAGCCGTGTCCCCTGTCTTGAAGGAATCTCCAAGGGCCTGAGAAGAGCTGGCTCCCTGTTTTGAAGTCCCAGGAACAAAAGGACTTCACCCCCAGCTTCCCTGAACTCTGCTGAGAGAGTTCTGTCCTTCCTAGAGTGCTTGATCCAGTTGTGGGGCCTCTGGAAGTTGTACTGAGCTGGGAAGCTTGAAACTAAGCTTGAGTGACTTTTGAACTTGAAAAGTGTCGCATCGCTCGCTTGCGGAACGCATCCCCGACAGTGCGAGAAGTTTCCTGCCGCTACGGAGGTCGAGATCGTCGCAGCGCCTGACGCCGCTGCCAGAGACGTCGCATCCTTCGTTTGCGGGACGCACCAGACCGGTGCGGGAGAATCGAACATCGCTGCGAGTATCGTCGCAGAGCCTGTCGTCGCTGGGTGAGAACGCCGCACCGCTTGCTTGCGGACCGCATCACGTCACTGCGAGCATCGTCGCAGAACCATCGCATCGAGGAGCTGCGAGAGAGAGGATCACCGCTGGACCGCGCATCGTCGCCCCGGAGATCGTCGCAGCCCCTACGAGATCGTCGCATCGTGCCTTTGCGAGAACAGACTTCCTACAGAACCTACGCACCGGAATCCATACAAGTGGCCTTCCTCCCCATACAGACCGGATTCGTCGCAACACGCCCGCTGCTGCAGCGGGGCTGTCGCATCGCCTCCCCAGGGTCTCAGGAGCAACGCATTGCTTGTTTTCCACCACACCAGCTTCTGCTTTTGGAACTTTGTTGCAACTAAAAGGTACTGTGAGTAAACGTGACGCAACTGTGAACTTTTCACGCATCAGTAGAGAATTCTAACGCAACCTTAAGAACTCTTTTTGAAACCATATTCTTGAACTGTGTATGTTGGATTTTTGTCGTTTTGGTCTTGTGTAGTTTAGATTAAAATACCTTTATTTTTCTAAACTGTTGTGGAGTCAGTTTGTGGTGTTTTCACTGTGTTACTGTGAGTGTTGGTACAAATACTTTACGCATTGCCTCTGGTTAGCCTAGACTGCTCGTGCCAAGCTACCTAGAGGGTGAGCAGGGGTTATCTCAGAGGGTTATCTCCTTGCCCTGACTAGAAGCAAGGGTCCCTATTTGGACAGTGGTACCTACCTCTGCCAACTAGAGACCCCCAGATCTAACAGACACAATAACATAATGCCCAGCTCAGTGCTTGTCAGCTATGGAAAATAAAGTACTTTAATAGCAAAACAGTACTATCTCTACTTGTACTAAGCTCCATTCTAACGTGAAGCACTATACTTCCCTCTACGCCTGGTAATTGTTCTCGCTCTCACCATGGTTGAGATCCTGCTATTAACATTCCCCAACACTCTGCAAGTTTAGGCAAAGATAAGGTTCAGGAGAAGATGGCTCAAAAAGTCCTCACTGATTTGAGGAGAAACTCAGTTAATGCCTTTACCACTCCTTTTTGAAATAGCCTCAAATGAATGAGTAGGGTCTGCCTTAGTCTCTTGTCCACTTGTTGCAGAGTAAGTCCTACAGTTTACCTGCTCAGTTTGAGGTAATGCGGGCTGTGCAGCGGATGCAGTTTTTATATCCACCCTCATTAGTTGACTCTCTTTTCGCAGATGTCTAGCCTGTGTGGAAGACACAGGTTGCACTCCCCCTCACACCTTCACTCTTCTTCTATGGTGGCGCCATGGTGGCGGCCTCATTCAGCACAAGGGTAACAGGACAGTCTGGGTAGGGGTTAGTGCTGCAACACCTGACATCAGCAACACAGCCCTATTGGTAGGCTGCAGTCTGGCACTTGGCAGTGACAGTTGTGGCCTCCAGGCCAAATTCCTTGCAGTGCGAGTTTGGGGATAATTGTGCCTCCAGCCTGATCAAGATTATCTGCTTTGAGGGTCGCTCAACTTTTTTCTCATTATCTGCAGCGACACACAGCAACCATCTTTTGAACTGGTGGCAGACTATTTCATGATCAGGCATGCTGTGGTACAGTCTTGGCAATGCTCACTGCTAAACTATGTAGAGACACTAGGGGACCCCTAGGTCACTTCTGGAGCACGCTCTTGTGTCATCAACTTTCTCTGGAGCCAGAAATACACCGGTCTTCTACTCCTGGAAATTATCTCCTTCGGCATGGTTCGGAGCACTGCTTTCTTCTTTCAGCAGGTAAATGCATAAAGTCTCTTCAGGTAGATGCTTTCCTACAGCAGAACTTTATATGAGGGGAATCACTAGACAGGGGTGGGTGGGACTCGCAGAGTTTCACTCTGCAGAATTCTACGGAGCTGCATAAAAAGTCAGTGAGATCCCGCTGAGTTCTACGTGCTGTTGGTGGGAATGGGTACGTTGTGCTGGTTGAACTTGATTTTTAGTGCTGGGAGCTTGTTCCGCGCTGCACCATGTGGTAAACCAGAGGGCGCTGCTTTTTTGCTGTAGGTTTTATACCCGAGCAGCACTTTTTTCAATGAAATCTTCGCTACCACCCACGTTGAGAAAATCTCAGCGGCTGCCATTCCAGCACCTGAAAATCACACTAGGAGATGCAAATTCTCACTTGCGCTCGCCAACTTAAAGTTGGGGATCTGCATACAAGAAAAAACTCCGTCATGCAGTGGTTGGCATAGTTTTGCCACAACTTTGCGTTAGAAGTGTAATATGTAGTGGGCAAAACTCCACAAATTACATCTGCAGAGCGTAATTTATGGTCCACCTCTACAGTAGCCCACACTCTTATTGACAAAGAGAAACATTTCAGGTAACATTGCAGATTCTCAAAACAAGGTAAGCTGCCACCACCTCCTTACTTGATGCACCCAGTACATGGACAGTAGTGCCCTGCCTCCTATTAGGTCATGCTTGGTAAGCACTTCCATGTCTCAGGGCAGGTCCTGGACCTTGCTTTGTTAGGACCCGGACTAGGCATCTTTGCACATGCTAAATCAGCATTAAGCCAGGGCCAAAATAAAAGCCAGGGTAACAATTTCAGATGCAGTTATGCAAAGGGAAGAGATACACATCAATTTACCATGCACTCGACGCCCCTATCAAAGAAACAGCATTATAACCCACTGCTGATGGCTACAACACCCATTAAATGTCCTCTCCATTGTTATAGGCCTTTACATGAAGGCCCGCTACCAAAGTTATAGGTCCAATCTACAGTGGAGGCGCTGTAATGAGGGAGGGAGGTTTTTAAGCAGTAAAAGTTGAAGGTAGAAAGGCTATAAATCAGTTAGAATATTACCCCACAGAGGGTGGAGCTTTTTAAATAAAACAGATAGTAATAATAAGACAATCCATGACATGTTAAAGCAGAAGTGTTACACCAGCTACGATTGATTCTGAGCAACTCTACTATCCTTTAATTAAGCTTCTACATTGCTAGTCCTGCTAAGTACCACGCATCAGGGGTTAGACAAAAGCATTGTAGTGCTGCATCCAAAGGGAGGTAGTATGGTGTGCAAAATAAGAAGGACTGGGATGCGGCCAGTGGTAATTACCAGTGGTTGAGATTCATTCAAGTATGTAACAATGGGCCATATGTAGGTGGCCAAATACCGGTCGGTAAAGCCGAAAATCGGTAGATTTCAGCTTTACCGACCGGTATTTAGCCATGTGAGATGTACATAATACCGAATGGCATCGATAATAACGAATTGGTAAATAATTACCGATTCCTTATTTACCGATCGGAGAATACCGAAACAATGAATACCGAATCGGAAATAACGATTCGGTAAAAACCCCAAAATGCGATGTAGCAAACATCGGTATTACCGATTTTGACTAAATTCGGTAATAACGATTCGGTATTTACCACTTATCCTGAGCAGGTGGTAATCAGGTGCAGTGCATAAAAAACAGCTCCAAAATGCAACTGTGTGAACACAATGGCGGGCCTCTACCTCATACCAAGGCGGCTACGCTTGAGAGCAGCAGGAGTGAGGATCTGGAGACGGGAAGAGCGGGTGTACAGACTACGCATCACATTGTTTCAATTGACTGAACCTGAAATCCATGAAAGGTACAGACTGCACCCACATACCATCCTTGACCTAATAGGGACCTAAAACTCTATCTGGAGCATCAGACACCAAGGGCGCAAGCAATCCCCACCCATGTCCAGGTACTCTGTTGCCTGCACTTCCTTGCATCAGGAAGTTTCCAGGGTGTGATAGCAGCAAAGTTTTCAAAGTTTCAAAGTTCAAAGTTTATTGATTATGATTTGGCTCTCATTGAGGGCCACATAAAATAACATACATATTATCATGGCAAAATAAGCAAAGGTTACATACAGCTTCAAAAATAAGCACTGGAATATAGACGCATAATACACTCATCAACCTCTCCCAAAATCACATTAATATATGTCTAAAAATTCTTTAAAATAATTAAATAATCTGAAACAGAACATTTCGTTAGGGGGGCAATACAGAGCATTGAAAAACATTTTTATATTCAAAATTCCCAACTGTAGACAAATTGGTTTTATCCATTTTTTGCGCAATAAGCGTAATATCGGGCAAATAAACAATACATGGTTGAGGTCTTGAGCAGCATTATTACATAGGTTGCATAACGGAGACACACCATACCATCTTGCAAGGAGTGTATTAAGTGGAAGCAAATTATGGCGTAAAAGGAACCATATCCTTCGGACACCATGTGGAATATTCCACCTTAAATATTGTTGTGCTTGTTTAGGTGTATAGGTTAGGACCAGGGCTTCCCTTTCTTTATACTTCTGTTGGGCAAGTATATCCATCTTATAACACAGTTCCCAGGACCTACTTTTTAGCTTTAGCTTTAACTCTAATGGAGAGAGAGAAAATAACGTACTTTCATCAAGTTCCAAGAATAAAACAGCTTTTCTGAAGTTTTTTAACAGCTGCGAGAACTCATTAAAGTTACCTAAAAGCTCCTTTTTTAAGATTTCACGTAGGGTTCCTGGTTTACCTCTGGCCAGGCATGCTACCCACCTTACAAGAGCGGCCAGCCCTTGAGCCCAACAGCTTCGCAGACCAAATTCCAGTCTGCAAGAGGATGTGGAGCAGGCTGAATTAAGAGAGGAAATTTTCCTTAATACCTTTCCCTCCGTTTTTTGCATAAAATCCCATTGATTTAAGTCCACCAATTCTATTCCATACAGGAGGGTGGCAGGAATCTTCGCTCGAAATACCTCCAAGCAAGAAGAGAGGTGCCTCTTCCCTGTTGCATTATATAAGGAACATAATCCCCTGCCATGGGCCATTGCTTTTCTAGAATTATTTTCAATGTGAGGCTTCTCACTAAGATTAGAAGATATTGTTTTGCCCAGAAATATATAGGAGTTAACTACCTCAAGTTTTTCTCCGCTTAATGACCAATTAAAGCTCCTAGATCTGCATTTCTTCTTACCAAAGATGCACATGATCTTGCTTTTTGAGCTATTAATTTTCATATAGTGTTTATCCGCGAAATCATTCAATGTATGAAGACGATTAGCAAGCCCTTTTGGGGTCAGATCTAAAACTAGTATGTCATCTGCATACATTAGAATAGATATGGCAGTCCCTCCAATAACTGGGGCAAGACCCTCACAATCTGCAACTGTAGTTGGTAAATCGGCCATATACAGGGAAAACAGAGTGGGAGCCAATATACAACCCTGTTTTAAACCATTCCGGGAGGGGATTGCTTGAGTGAGTCCCCTTTCTCCGTCTTGTAACACTCTACACCAAGTATTACAATGTAAGGACTTAACTAAGTCCAATAAGTATCGCGGCATACCCAATGACGTCAGTTTTCTCCACAGCGTCGGTCGGTCAACCCTATCGAACGCTGCGGAGAAATCTATAAATGCTGCATATATGCCCCCACCACGAACCCGCACATATTTGTCTACGATTACATGTAGCATAGTTAGGTTATCTAGAGTTCCATGCTCTTTTCGAAAGCCTGTCTGTTCCCTAGGAATAATATTATTTAAGAGTGCCCAGTCTGTTATTAAAATTAATAAAAGTTTCGCAAAGATTTTTCCTATCGCATCTAGTAAGGCAATTAGGCGATAATTAGAGGGATTATCACGGTCTCCTTTTTTAAAAATTGGAATCAAGATACTTCCCCGCCAAGAGTCAGGAACTGATCGATTTTTAAAGCACGCCTTGAACACTGGAAGAAGAATCCTGCTCCAAGTGGTTACGTCTTGCTTAATTATAGACATGGGCACTTCGTCCGGTCCCATGGCCCCGGAAGAGCGCATGCTCTTAATTGCGGTAGCTATGGAAGACTCAGTGGGGAATTCCATTTGAGCATCAATATTACAGTCTGGAACCCGAGCATCACCCCCTGCCACATTTGATGCATATAAGGTGAGCACGAATTGGGTCCAGACATCTTCAGAGATAACAGAAGGAGTGGATGTTTTTACAGCACCACATCCTTGTCTTATTATGGACCAAAAAGCTCTAGAGTTTTTACTCCTGGATGCTTCTCTTAGACTGATCCAAACCATATCTTCTTTGTCTCTTTTTAGCTTGGCTCTCAATCTCACCCTCCTTCTCTTTAACAAAGCCAACTGTATCCCAATCTCTCCTGATCTATTGAGATATTGTATCCTAACCAATTTATTAATCTCTTTATTTAACTTTAATAGAGGGCTAGGAGAGAAATATTTCTTTTTAAACTTTCCTCTACTCCTGGCCTTTTCAGTAACTTTTTGGATAAGCATTTCGAGGAACCTGAATTCCCTACCTTGCCAGGAGTCGAGTTCAGTTAAGAATTGGATAAGGATGTTTTGTACATCCTTATTGTGACTGGAACCCCAGTAACATTTCCCAGAATGGTGATTAATAGAGAAGCCTTTGTTCTTTAGGGACCAGCGGTCAGATTCAGGGGGTTTTAATGAAACAGTTAAATTAATAATTTTGTGGTCACTCAAAGGAGTATGGGAGATTACCAAGTCTTTAAAGCAAGAGAACGTGTCAAAGTCTGTTATTGCATAATCCAAAATAGATTCACCACTAGTAAAACCATGTGTATAATGTGCCGGGGAATCAGAAGGCATTCTGCCATTAATAATAATTCCCTCCACGGCACTGAGCTCCCCGAGAAGAATCTTACCCCTTTTGTTCGTTTTTATTTTATTAGGGAAGATAGCTTGGGGAATATTAAATACTTCTTCTTTTACCTTGTTTCTAAACATGTCTAGGGAAGTATTGGACACTTTACAATTTAAGTCCCCCACCAATAATAAATATGGGGGGTCATCCACCTCTAATAACTGCTTTATGTAGGAGAACATACGGTTAAGAACTGGGGTAAACTTGTCTTCGGGAGGAATGTAGGCATTTAATATTATAAACGACGACCGTTGTACAGTATTATCCAGGTTAGAAATGGTTATGGATTGGAATAGATTACTCTTATCCTTGCAATGTGAGAATTGCCATTGTAATGTATTGGATAGCAGACAAGCAATTCCACCTTTAGCGTGGCCTCTTTTAGATGGAGTTGCAGCGGCTTCTAGGATGAAGTAATCATTCCCTCCATAAGGGAGAGTATCACACCATGTTTCTTGGATACAGTACACATCAGCATTCAGGGAAAGAAGATAATCAAATTTCTCCGGACAGTTAGACAAGCCAGCAGCATTCCAAGAAACTATTTTTAAACACTGGTTAAAGATGTGTAGATGGTCGTGGGTTTCTCGAGGTGGTGTTTGAGAGAACTCCCGGTAACCAATTCCACATCGAAGCGTCTTCAGCTAGAGGGTTATCCGTGCAACCCGCTAAAGGAAAGACCTGAGAAACCATACGTTTGCCTCTAGAGAGCCAAATTTTCAGGTCATTATTACATACTGGATAATCATCTTGACCAGAGGACCACCTTGTATTTCTTTCAGAGAAAGAAAGACATAAGTTTTTATTAACAAAAGGTAACACGTCAATTCCTCTACATTGAAAGGCTTCTGCTTGTTGAAGGACTAGATTAGCAATTATTTTTGAGTAAAATTTTACCCTTATTCGTTGGCCGTTTGAGGTTCTTATAGGCAGAACTAAATCAATATCATTCGTTAGGACCAACTTTAAGCTTTCAATTTCTTTAAAACAGCTAAGTAGCCAAGATCTATTCATTCTTAAATCAGAGTCAAGTAATGGCAGAAAATCCAATGACAAAGTATCAACATATGAAATATTATCTTTTGATGACTGATGAGTTACATTCCTAGCTACATTAGTTTGAGGCAGAAAAATAGAAGCTGTTGGGTTAAATACTCTTGATACAATTGGAGAATGTCTATCAGCCACACTTATAGAATGGGGAACAGGGGCATCAATTACAGATCCAGGAACCACCCTATTCGAAGTTACTTCATCTTGGGCCTCAATTACTGATCCAGAAACCACCCTATTCGTAGTTAATTCAACTGGGGTATCATTGGTATCATTTAAGATACCTTCCCCATCTACGTTATCCGGAATATCAGGAGGTGGGCTATACCCTCTTCCTATGGGAGCGGGCGTTTCAGTTATTATATGTTTTGGAAAAATAATTTGTCTGGGTCTTTTCTTTTTGTGTTTACGTATAGGCTTCCCCTTTTTTCCTCTTGCTATCATTTTGACAACTCGAGGAGACCCCAAGAGAACTTCTGACTCCTTTTTATCCTGCACAAAAATGGGAAAAAGATCATGGCCCCCCGTTTGAACTACTTCACACACTTTCTCTTCCTGCTCAGTTAGTGATGTTTCCATACTCAAAGGCAGGACAGATGAGGTGCGTGGATTAGGGGACTTATGAATCTCCACCTCTATAGGTAATCCCAGAGGGGCAATTCCCCTCCCTTCAGTAGAATAAACAACCTCTTGATGTACAACAGGCGCAGGATTAGGAGGGGGAACGCTAGTCTTAGATTCAATTTCAACATTTTTCACATTTTGTGCCAACAGTGCCTGCAGTATTTCAGTAACTGAGGATAAAATACAATCAGAATTTACAGCAAATTTACCCATTAGCAGTAGTATGGAAGAGAGAATTTGCTCCAGGGCTATGAGTGACTCAGAGATGGGTTTGTCATTTTTCGGATAACTTGAAGATGTAAAGGGACAAATCCCAGATAGATTAAAGTGAGGGGATTGTTCATTACTCAGCGGAGACAAATTATCTGTGGATTTAATGGAGGGGGTACTGCTGTATAACAGCAGACCAGATGGTGTTTCTCCCCTGGGCGTTTTATTGACTACCAAGAGAGGTAGAGATTTCTTATCCACATATCTCCCGCAGAGTTCAAGGTCAATACTAGTAGCTATGGAAACATCGCCCTTATCTTCTTCTAGAATATCATTTCCCTTGAGTGTATCATGTAACAGAGATTGCGATATTAACAGGGGATCAACAGCAGCCACATGTTCAGAACCTATTGGAAGGTCTATCACACTAGCCTGACTTAGAGACCTTTTCATTTCCACCATAGGGGCAACCTCACTACCTTCCTCCTTATTAAAACAGGGATTTAATTGCTGTGATGGATCATTATCAGATTTCCCAGAAGCTTCAAGCGATCCGTTCAAGCTTTTCTCCCAAATTTGTTTTAATTGCATCTGACCTTTCAGGATAACACTGTTGGCTTGTTTTTTCCTCAAATGACTCAGACCGTGACTTGTACCGTGATTCTCCATTACAACCTTCCCAGATCGTAATGTCTTAGCCTCCATAATACTAAAAATTAATAAGAAAGCCTACAATAAATCTCCCAAACTTTTAAAAACACAGTTTTAGAATGATATAAACAAACAAAAAATGAAATGGGAGAGAAACTAACAGTACAACTGCTACGTGCCTATACTTCTATCGGCGTGTTTGCGATACCATACCATAAAATAACGCAAACTACTAACTTGAGCAAACGACTGAAAGAGTCAAGATACCGGGGCCCAGCCCGGCCTACCTCGGCCACTGAGGGCCACAGAGGGCCCGCCCTTTGCCCGGGCTTAGCCCCGTGCTAAGTCCCGCGCGCGTCCCGCTTCGCGGATAGCCCAGAGTGTTCTTGTAGCCCTCAGCAATCAAGGGGGGGTGTGGCCGCAGCGGGAAGAGGCTACAGCTGGCAGAATAGCCTCGCAGTCCCGCAGCGGTAGGGAGGGGTCAGCAGCTCACAGTCACTGCCTGACACAGCGCTCTCACAGCGTCCACGCAGCCCCAGCAGTAGCAGCACAGGTAGGGGGCCAAATCCCTCGCAGAATCAGGAGTCCAGCAAAAGGGCAGGGAGCAGGTGAATGAGTAGCACCCGCGCAGCGGGTGCTGCGAAAAGTTATACTCCTCGAGGTCCAGGGGGCGTGGCCGCAGCGGGAAGAGGCTACAGCTGGCAGAATAGCCTCGCAGTCCCGCAGCGGTAGGGAGGGGTCAGCAGCTCACAGTCACTGCCTGACACAGCGCTCTCACAGCGTCCACGCAGCCCCAGCAGTAGCAGCACAGGTAGGGGGCCAAATCCCTCGCAGAATCAGGAGTCCAGCAAAAGGGCAGGGAGCAGGTGAATGAGTAGCACCCGCGCAGCGGGTGCTGCGAAAAGTTATACTCCTCGAGGTCCAGGGGGCGTGGCCGCAGCGGGAAGAGGCTACAGCTGGCAGAATAGCCTCGCAGTCCCGCAGCGGTAGGGAGGGGTCAGCAGCTCACAGTCACTGCCTGACACAGCGCTCTCACAGCGTCCACGCAGCCCCAGCAGTAGCAGCACAGGTAGGGGGCCAAATCCCTCGCAGAATCAGGAGTCCAGCAAAAGGGCAGGGAGCAGGTGAATGAGTAGCACCCGCGCAGCGGGTGCTGCGAAAAGTTATACTCCTCGAGGTCCAGGGGGCGTGGCCGCAGCGGGAAGAGGCTACAGCTGGCAGAATAGCCTCGCAGTCCCGCAGCGGTAGGGAGGGGTCAGCAGCTCACAGTCACTGCCTGACACAGCGCTCTCACAGCGTCCACGCAGCCCCAGCAGTAGCAGCACAGGTAGGGGGCCAAATCGTTCGCAGAATCAGGAGTCCAGCAAAAGGGCAGGGAGCAGGTGAATGAGTAGCACCCGCGCAGCGGGTGCTGCGAAAAGTTATACTCCTCGAGGTCCAGGGGGCGTGGCCGCAGCGGGAAGAGGCTACAGCTGGCAGAATAGCCTCGCAGTCCCGCAGCGGTAGGGAGGGGTCAGCAGCTCACAGTCACTGCCTGACACAGCGCTCTCACAGCGTCCACGCAGCCCCAGCAGTAGCAGCACAGGTAGGGGGCCAAATCCCTCGCAGAATCAGGAGTCCAGCAAAAGGGCAGGGAGCAGGTGAATGAGTAGCACCCGCGCAGCGGGTGCTGCGAAAAGTTATACTCCTCGAGGTCCAGGGGGCGTGGCCGCAGCGGGAAGAGGCTACAGCTGGCAGAATAGCCTCGCAGTCCCGCAGCGGTAGGGAGGGGTCAGCAGCTCACAGTCACTGCCTGACACAGCGCTCTCACAGCGTCCACGCAGCCCCAGCAGTAGCAGCACAGGTAGGGGGCCAAATCCCTCGCAGAATCAGGAGTCCAGCAAAAGGGCAGGGAGCAGGTGAATGAGTAGCACCCGCGCAGCGGGTGCTGCGAAAAGTTATACTCCTCGAGGTCCAGGGGGCGTGGCCGCAGCGGGAAGAGGCTACAGCTGGCAGAATAGCCTCGCAGTCCCGCAGCGGTAGGGAGGGGTCAGCAGCTCACAGTCACTGCCTGACACAGCGCTCTCACAGCGTCCACGCAGCCCCAGCAGTAGCAGCACAGGTAGGGGGCCAAATCCCTCGCAGAATCAGGAGTCCAGCAAAAGGGCAGGGAGCAGGTGAATGAGTAGCACCCGCGCAGCGGGTGCTGCGAAAAGTTATACTCCTCGAGGTCCAGGGGGCGTGGCCGCAGCGGGAAGAGGCTACAGCTGGCAGAATAGCCTCGCAGTCCCGCAGCGGTAGGGAGGGGTCAGCAGCTCACAGTCACTGCCTGACACAGCGCTCTCACAGCGTCCACGCAGCCCCAGCAGTAGCAGCACAGGTAGGGGGCCAAATCCCTCGCAGAATCAGGAGTCCAGCAAAAGGGCAGGGAGCAGGTGAATGAGTAGCACCCGCGCAGCGGGTGCTGCGAAAAGTTATACTCCTCGAGGTCCAGGGGGCGTGGCCGCAGCGGGAAGAGGCTACAGCTGGCAGAATAGCCTCGCAGTCCCGCAGCGGTAGGGAGGGGTCAGCAGCTCACAGTCACTGCCTGACACAGCGCTCTCACAGCGTCCACGCAGCCCCAGCAGTAGCAGCACAGGTAGGGGGCCAAATCCCTCGCAGAATCAGGAATCCAGCAAAAGGGCAGGGAGCAGGTGAATGAGTAGCACCCGCGCAGCGGGTGCTGCGAAAAGTTATACTCCTCGAGGTCCAGGGGGCGTGGCCGCAGCGGGAAGAGGCTACAGCTGGCAGAATAGCCTCGCAGTCCCGCAGCGGTAGGGAGGGGTCAGCAGCTCACAGTCACTGCCTGACACAGCGCTCTCACAGCGTCCACGCAGCCCCAGCAGTAGCAGCACAGGTAGGGGGCCAAATCCCTCGCAGAATCAGGAGTCCAGCAAAAGGGCAGGGAGCAGGTGAATGAGATAGCAGCAGTGGGTGGTGTGTCACTGAGCTGTCTATCCCGTTTCTTCAACACCTTCCTGGATGCCAAGATGGACAGAATGGAACATTACATTACCTTCCCCAGTACACAGGCGGAGCTGCAGAGGACCAAGCTGGAGTACTACCAACTTGCGCAGTTCCCACACGTCATTGGCTGCGTCGATGGGACCCATATACCTATCTGCCCACCTGCAGCAACTGAATACATCTACAGAAACCGCAAATCCACCCTCTCCATCAATGTGCAGGTGATATGTGATGCCAAGTACATCATAACTGACATTGTGGCCAAATTCCCCGGAGTACCCACGACTCGTACATCTTCCGGAACAGTGGTATCCATACACGTCTGCTTGCTGGTGAATTTGGAGAAGGATACCTACTAAGTAAGTCAATGTGACACACCCTGATGTACACCCTGGCTCAAGCTGTTGGTCACACAAATTAATGGCACTTTCTTCTATACATAGGTGACAGCGCATATGCCCTCCGGCCTTATCTACTCACACCATATCTCAACTCAACCACCCCAAGGGCGAGGAGATACAATGTGGCACATAGGAGCACACGCAACGTGGTGGAGCGCACATTTGGATTGCTTAAAAGCAGATTCCGTTGCCTCCACAAAAGTGGAGGTGCACGTCTGTACAGCCCCATCAAATGTTGCAAGATAATTGCTACATGTGCAATGCTACACAATCTGGCCACAAAAAAAGGAACAGCAGTGGAACTAACTGACTCTGAGGACGAGGACGAGGACAACCCTCAGCCAGAGCCATGTGCAGCTGGTGTTCCAGTTGAACATGATGGGAGACAGACAGGCAGAGATAACGTCAAACGATTTCTGAGTGAGTAACGAGACAGAGCCAGTAACAGTTTTATGTTAAGGTGTTTAATAAGCACACAACCAGTATTGTGAGCAGTGTCCAATCGGACATGGGTTACATCACCCATCTAATGTTTGGCAATAGGCAGCGGTCCCTACTTCCTGCGTCCACGCGCTGCATGTACACGTTCCCTGGCAACACTGTCTGTAGTGTCAGACTGTTCCTGCGCAGCGCCGTGGCGTTCACTGTACCTCCTGCCCTCGGTGGGAGAGGGCGTAATGCTACCACGGCTGGTAGCCTCCTCACTGTCCCCCCCCTCCATTGTGGCCGCCTTTGCATTATGCAGGAGCTCTAATGCTGAGTTCATAGAAACCATGCCCCTGGCCACATCCCTGCTGCAATGCGCCATCTCCTCCTGCATGGCGATGGACCTGCGACACATCAGTGAGGTTGCAGTGGCCAGCCGGTTCACGGACTTGGTATAGGCCTGGAGCCTCTGCCTCTCCCTGCGCCTGCCAAGACGGTCCTGCTCCAGCTGGCTGCATAGGTTGTCCACAGAGGTTGCTACTCTCTCCATTCCCTCACACAAGTTGTCTCCCATTGCACTGATGCCCTTTTCCATCCTGTACATGTGCTTGTTGATGTGTGCCACCTCCCAGTGATTTCATCTCCCTCCATTGCAGGCGCTGGCCCTTCAGCATGTTGCCTTCCAGTCCAGCAAACACACTTTCACCCTGTTCGGATGCGTCAGGACTGTCCGGCCTTGCCCTGTGGGCCGGGATGAACTGTGGGTGCCCTCGGATGGAGTACCAGCCCTCTCCCTGTTGCCTCCCTCATGGATTGGACTTTGTTGGCCCCCTGTGCCCTCCTCTGATGACTCCTCCATCTGCTGGAGGGTGGCCACGGCATGCCTCCTGCCGGACTGTGGTGGTGGTGGTGGTGTTGGTGATCCTCGCAGTGGGGACTGGGTATGAGGGGATGGCGGCGTTCCCTGCCGCTGTGGTGATGCCTGTGGTGGAGGATTTGGTGGTTGTGATTGCGCTGAGCTTGTGGTCCCTGCAGGCATGCTTTCCTCCTCATGTTGCCTCCCCTCTGGTCTGGCTGACTTTGCTCGGCTTCTATCTGCAGCACTGCGAGATGTCTCGCCTGTAATGACACAAATGTAGATATACTCACTGCTCTGTCTGCATTTAAATTACATTAAACATCATGCCTACAGATCACAGTGATTGTCCTGACATAGCCAATTACTTTAACATGCTATTGTGTTTGCTAGCCTGACTGTCCTATACATCAATTCCCTCTAACTACATCTCCCAAAATGCATAGCAGGTAATGAGTAAGACATGGAGTGGAGTGGGAGCCCCTATGCCACTATGGGGATTGGGGTTGGGGAGGGGGTAGCTGGGCATGCTTCTTACCTTGTTTCCTTGCTGCTCTGGCAGAGCTGTCTGCGTCTCCCACGCCACTCACACTCTCCGGCTTGATGGTGGACTCCACCATCAGTTCGAGTGGTGTTGGTGCTGGTGCTCTGTTCTTTCCTCCACCTGTTTTGGTAGCCTGCCTCTGCCTCTCTGCCATCCTTGCTTTTGCTGTCTTCCTGAGGTCGTACCACCTTTTCCTGATGTCCTCAATGGTACGCTGGGTCACAGCTATGGCATTTATTTTGTCCCGGATGCCACTCCAGATTTGCCTCTTCTGTGACTCGGGCACATGGTGGGACTGCGGTCCAAACAGCCTGTGATGGTCCTGGCTGACATCCTGGATCAGTACCTCCAGCTCCTTGTCACTGAACTTCAGTTTTCTTTTCCTCTCACTTCCCTCCTTCTCCCTGTCCTGGCTTGCCATTTCAATGCTTGTTTCCTTTTTTGTTTTCTTGTTTGTAGCTGTGAGGCTCTGTTGCTGCTGGCTCCTCAGCTCACCTGCCTGCCTGCCTCACAGTGAGCTCCAGGTCCTGTGCAGCTGCCTGGGTGTGGCCACTTCCTGTTTGGGAGGTGATTGGGTGACACAGGATTGGCAGATTCATCGAATTACGAATTTTTGAATTACCGAATCGGTATTTACCGATTCGGTAATGAATTCTGTAATTCCGATTCGGTATTGGGATTTTGGTATTTTTTTATTCGTTCCAATTGGTTATTTATTACCGAATTTTAACGAATCGGTAATGTTTATCGATTTTTTTATCTACATCGCATATACTGAATTCTTAATACCGAATCGGTAAAATTCGGTATTAAGGATTGGGTATTCTTGATTTACCTACATATGGCCCAATGTGTTCCTTAAGGGTAGAGACTGGTATCAATACAGTTTTTAGACATTTACTTCTTGAGGTGCCCGGAATGATCTACTACTGTCAAAATATATCATTATTGACGATCAAGCATCACACACAGAGGATACCGTGGAATACACTCCCAGCCACTCCAAACTAACATGGCACACTCACAGCCACTATCCAGAGCTGAGCTAACTTGGCACACCTATTGCCACAATTCTGAGCTGAATAAGCTTACACCCAACCAATTTTTAGTTACATGATCACCCATCAACATGCACCAGACAAACACTCACATCAGCATGCCTTACATGATGTGGACCACGCTCTATGAGGGTATCAATTCTGTTCTGACTTTAACATGTGCACTTACATGTTTGCAACATATTATGTCTGACAAAGTCTTGTTGATTTTTACCATACCATTGTGCTCTAATGCGTATGTCGTGGATATATGACGTTAAAACGCATGTTTTTACAACGCATACCGTTACAACGGGACTTTTACAATGCCAATACTATTACCACGCATGTATTTACAACGCATTTTTTTACAACGCAGGTACCTTTACAACGCATACCATTACAACGTAAGTATTGGTAAGTATATATTTTTTTTTAAATTGTATATTATTTAAAATTAATATAATGTAATGTAATTGTATTTAATTTAATTTAATTTAATTTAATTTAATTTCATTTAATTAATTTAATTTAAATTTAATTTTATTTTATTTTTACCCTGTACCCCTTTACCCAAAAACCCAAAACTGACCCTGAACCCTAAAAATACCCCTTTACCCAAAAACCCAAAACTGACCCTGAACCCTAAAAATACCCCTTTACCCAAAAACCCAAAACTGACCCTAAACCCTAAAAATACCCCTTTACCCAAAAACTGAAAACTGACCCTAAACCCTAAAAATACCCCTTTACCCAAAAACTGAAAACTGACCCTGAACCCTAAAAATACCCCTTTACCCAAAAACTGAAAACTGACCCTGATCCCTAAAAATACCCCTTTACCCAAAAACTGAAAACTGACCCTGAACCCTAAAAATACCCCTTTACCCAAAAACCCAAAACTGACCCTGAACCCTAAAAATACCCCTTTACCCAAAAACTGAAAACTGACCCTGAACCCTAAAAATACCCCTTTACCCAAAAACCCAAAACTGACCCTGAACCCTAAAAATACCCCTTTACCCAAAAACCCAAAACTGACCCTGAACCCTAAAAATACCCCTTTACCCAAAAACTGAAAACTGACCCTGAACCCTAAAAATACCCCTTTACCCAAAAACTGAAAACTGACCCTGAACCCTAAAAATACCCCTTTACCCAAAAACCCAAAACTGACCCTGAACCCTAAAAATACCCCTTTACCCAAAAACCCAAAACTGACCCTGAACCCTAAAAATACCCCATTACCCAAAAACCCAAAACTGACCCTGAACCCTAAAAATATCCCTTTACCCAAAAACCTAAAACTGACCCTGAACCCTAAAAATACCCCTTTACCCAAAAACCCAAAACTGACCCTAAACCCTAAAAATACCCCTTTACCCAAAAACCCAAAACTGACCCTGAACCCTAAAAATACCCCTTTACCCAAAAACCCAAAACTGACCCTAAACCCTAAAAATACCCCTTTACCCAAAAACTGAAAACTGACCCTAAACCCTAAAAATACCCCTTTACCCAAAAACTGAAAACTGACCCTGAACCCTAAAAATACCCCTTTACCCAAAAACCCAAAACTGACCCTGATCCCTAAAAATACCCCTTTACCCAAAAACTGAAAACTGACCCTGAACCCTAAAAATACCCCTTTACCCAAAAACCCAAAACTGACCCTGAACCCTAAAAATACCCCTTTACCCAAAAACTGAAAACTGACCCTGAACCCTAAAAATACCCCTTTACCCAAAAACCCAAAACTGACCCTGAACCCTAAAAATACCCCTTTACCCAAAAACCCAAAACTGACCCTGAACCCTAAAAATACCCCTTTACCCAAAAACTGAAAACTGACCCTGAACCCTAAAAATACCCCTTTACCCAAAAACTGAAAACTGACCCTGAACCCTAAAAATACCCCTTTACCCAAAAACCCAAAACTGACCCTGAACCCTAAAAATACCCCATTACCCAAAAACACAAAACTGACCCTGAACCCTAAAAATATCCCTTTACCCAAAAACCTAAAACTGACCCTGAACCCTAAAAATACCCCTTTACCCAAAAACCCAAAACTGACCCTAAACCCTAAAAATACCCCTTTAAAAAAAACCTAACATATAACATTTTAAATATAATTATATACTTACCAATACTTACGTTGTAATGGTATGCGTTGTAAAAGTACTTGCGTTGTAAAAACATGCGTTGTAAATAAATGCGTTGTAATGGTATTTGCGTTGTAAAAGTTCCGTTGTAATGGTAGTGCGTTGTAAAAAATGCGTTGTAATGTGTGTTTACCGTATGTCGTTATACAAGACAGGGGACCCTAGTTATTTAGGATCATTTGAAAGAATTTACGATATACTAAATAGTATATAGTCTCTGTCCAGCCGGACAGGAATTTATTAATTCGGATTCTTATAATAGTTCATTATTTCACATTAATACAAAAAGTGGGCACGACCTGTGACCCACAGAAAACAAGACAAAACAAGTGACAAGAATTCATGTAGAAAATGCATCAGGTGGTCTGCACTATTATTCAGTAATACAGACTAGATTCATTTCTAGCAACCCATTGTTGGCAACATTATTGTAAATTCATGGCAACATATGGTGCTTTAAAGTCGACGACGTTTCGATGCAATTCAAAGATACATGCATCATCTTCAGGACAAAACTATTTAAGTCATGTTTGTCTTAGAGTCAATTTACACATGGTACATAACCTCTTTAGCGATTCACATAAATAAATGGGGAGAAAAAGGAAGAAAGGGAACATACAAACATAAACAGAAGAATTTCCGTTAGAAAGCTAGGCATGGTTTAGTCTATCGTCAAGTGCTAATGTCCAGAAGTTTTGAAGTGGCTAGGTTATTTTTAACAAAACAACATTGGTGACAGTTGTTTCTATGGTGGCATGCATGCACATTGAGAATCAAGATTTTAAGCCTCTTAGACATAGTTGCGAGTGGGGTTGGCTAATTCAAAATTCATATATACTGGACGCCTCCGTCATATTCACTAGTGAGAATTTGTATCATAGTTTGTGACGTTTCAATTTGTAGGCTTCCGTGGTTGCCCCTGCATGCATGTTTATGAGTTAATTAAACTACTAGGTATTCTTCCATATAACCGTGACAACTTCCGAGTTTCTCAAGTGACTAGCGCGGTGAAACCGGGAACGGTGCAGTAAACATAAATAAAACCGTGACATCTTTACGTGAACGGCGCGGTGAGCATAAAAACGGCGCAGTGAATAAGAGGGAAGAAAAGTATGAAAAGCGGGCTACCTCGGTCGGCTAGGGCAGCCCTGGTCGGGCTGCACTGGGTTGATTACAAGTGAGCATGAATGGGCTCGGGAGTTTTACATGGCATCTAAATAAAGGGGGAGAAGTAACATTACTTGAGCCATTACGGAAAAAGTGATCCGAGTGCATGAAAGGGTTGACCAAAATACTCACTTAGGGTCGGTCAGCACAAGGAATTAACTGCAATTGGTAACTTGCGTGGCGCGTTTTCCAACGTGGTGCTGCCGGGTTTTCAAGGGATCGATTGCTGGGAAGGCAAAGGACGTGGTTACTAGGGGGTTTAGAGGGGGATGTATTTAAAGGTCAGACGGGCTCGGGGGTCACTTACTTTAGCAGGTCCTGCTCGATGGCTGGCCGACTGGGGTTCTGGCGGTGATCGCTAGCCAGTAGAGGGAGGGACTGGGATTAGAAGGAAAAGGAGATCGAAAAAGGACTGGGGTGTCCGGGAAAGGACGGACATCTAAGAGTGGTGTGGGATTGAGAGGGTGTTAAAAATAGTAGAGGGACTGAGCCGTCTGTGAATGGGCGGACATCTTGGAGTGGTGAAAAGGGTATTATGGATTTATGGAAACCTGTGTGCAAAGTGCTCTTGTGACATGTGGTGATTCATACATGTTTATTCTTTAAAACATATTCCAGGACCTAAATAACAATGCAGTTAATTTCTACCATGAAGCAAATCATAGTAAAGAAGTCCAGTCCTCAATCCTGTTGAGCCCTTTCCTTATGCTGTCTGTCTTCAGGATCCAATGCAGCTCCTCCTTGTTTAGGATCTGTGAAATGTCTGCTCCTCGCGGGGGGGCTTTGATCTGTGTTATGACCGTCCAAGTAAAATCGCTCTCGGTGTGTCTCATTTCTTTGAAGTGTTCGACCAAGGGCGCGTTGGCTGTCTGGCAACGGATTCGGCTCCTGTGCTGGCCTATTCGTAGCTTGATCTTCTGAGTAGTTTGTCCTATATATAATAGCATACATGGACAAATGATCCCATAAATTACATTGTGAGAATTACAGTTTGTGAAATACTGTCTGTCATATTTGATTGTTCCGTAGGTGAAGGTCTTGCCCTCAATGGTAGAGTTACAGGAGACACACTGACCACACTTGGCATGGCCCTTGAGGGCTGGTAGGTCCCACATATCATCTAACGTGGTTCTTACTTCAGACTGAGGGAGTGATGCTCTTACCAGGTGGTCTTTTATATTTTTCGCTCTTTTGAAGGCGAACATTGGTCTTTCTAAGTTAAGGACTACAAGTTCGTAATATCCCAGGTGTATTTACAGACAATCCAAAATACCTCAACGGATTTAGTTATATAAGTACCACATGCTCCCGGCACTGGATGGTGCTAGGGATCGACATTGCAACAGAGGAACTTAAAAAATTGGCTACTGAAATCGCCAATTTAGAGAAACAAATAAATGAGGACAACACAAATACAGAGGCAAAAAAACTTCTAGAACAGGTCCAAAAAACTATTGATGACTTCCACAAATTTGAAACTGACAAAAAAACCATTAAGGTCAGAAAGGATATAAAAAACTTTACTCAAGAAAGAGCATATCCTTACCTCACCAAAGATTACTATACCAATCGTGCATATAGTGGGCCACAAAACCAGAGACCGTGGGGCAGGTTTAATAGACGGAGGAATTTTGTAGGCTTTTCAGACAGCTCAGCTGATTCCTCAGGTAACTCTGATCAATGCGACAGTCCCGGTCCCTCTAATAGAAATTTTTTATCGAGAGGCCAAGGACAACCAGAACCACCCGGGAAGGGCAGAGGCAAACAACCACAGAGATGGCCGAACCCCCCAGGCGAACGTTCCACCCGTCGTCAACATTACCAGTGGTAATTGGACACGATTTGGATCATGTAACTGACCCAAATAATATCACGCTCCTCCCGATCTTTAATCTTACCAAACATACGCTATCTACAAATGAAATGTCCCTGCTCAGCAAGGGTCTCTCATTTGTCCCTACTGTCCGCCCCAACTTTCTAGATGCCCAGACTGAACTCCTCAGGTTCTTCAGAAAAATAAGGCTACACAGCTATTTTATCCTGAACCCTAGCCCTCAAAAGCATGCTAACACCCCATTTAAACCTCCATCCAAATTCTCACCCACTAGCGCCATGGTTCCTCCTGAAATTCTCACATTCGAGAAATTGGTTTTGAATGACCTGGTTTCGCTAGAAAATAAAAGATCTTTCATCCCCTACAATATCTCGATTCAAGAGAAAGACGCTCTCTCTACCCTTAAAAACAATCAATCACTAGTGATCAAACCGGCCGACAAAGGCGGTGGGATTGTGATTCAAGATATTGGTCAATACAAAAATGAAATTCTACGTCAACTGTCAATTCAAGAGCACTATTGTAAATTGCCTAGAAATCCGACTGCTGAAATTCAGAAATTAATATCTGAAGTAACTAACGAAGGCCTGGGAGCAGGCTTTCTATCAAAAAAGGAATTTGAGTTCCTCAATGTCCAAGCCCCAAGAACTCCGGTCATATATTGTCTCCCTAAGATCCATAAAAATCTTGAGCAACCCCCAGGGCGCCCTATAGTGTCGGGGTGTGGATCTATTTTGGAACCCTTGGGACACTATATCGATCATTTCATCAAACCTTTTGTCCCCACTACCACATGCTATATCAGAGACACTATGTCTATGATTAATTTCATCGAAGAATACCCCTTTGATCCCACATCCAGCACTATGTGCACGCTGGATGTGGAATCATTATATACCAATATACCCCAATTTGAGTCCCTCCGAGTGATTGAAACTGTTTTAGACAGACGTCCTCGACCGCATAATGTCCCATCTGTTTTCATCCTACAACTGCTAGAGATCTGCTTAACCAAAAAATTTTTCCTCTTCGAAGGGCAATTTTATGGGCAAGTCCGTGGGACATCCATGGGGGCTATTTTTGCCCCCAACTTGGCCATATTGTATATGGACCACCTTGAAAACGGTACCATTTTAGATGCATCAAACCCTTTCCACAGTGGCATTGCCCTGTGGAAAAGGTACATTGATGACATCTTTATGATATGGACAGATTCGGAAGACTTACTCAACCAATTCATACATTGGCTTAATAACAACAGTGGGGGCCTTAAATACACCTTAAATACTAGCAAAGAATCCCTGCCCTTTCTTGACATTGAGATCAAACACTGTGAGGGACAATTAATCACCAGCCTGCACAGAAAGCCTACGGAAAGAAACACGTTACTAAATTATAGTAGCCACCACCCCCGGGCCCTAAGAGATTCTCTACCCTATTCGCAGTTTCTACGTATTCGCAGGAATTGCTATTTCAAACAAGACTACTTTACAGAGGCAAGGACATTGAGCAATAAACTGAGACAAAGAGGTTATCCACGCAAATTAGTGCGCCGCTCCCTTAAAAGAGCATGGTACTGCCCCAGAGAGACACTGCTAGAGCCACGCATAAAAACCAATTCAGAGAGAATTACATGCGTTACAACGTTTTCACCTGCCTCCAATGCAATTAAGAAGAGTGTTGTAAAACACTGGCCGGTACTCAATGCGGGGATCCTTAACTTAGAAAGACCAATGTTCGCCTTCAAAAGAGCGAAAAATATAAAAGACCACCTGGTAAGAGCATCACTCCCTCAGTCTGAAGTAAGAACCACGTTAGATGATATGTGGGACCTACCAGCCCTCAAGGGCCATGCCAAGTGTGGTCAGTGTGTCTCCTGTAACTCTACCATTGAGGGCAAGACCTTCACCTACGGAACAATCAAATATGACAGACAGTATTTCACAAACTGTAATTCTCACAATGTAATTTATGGGATCATTTGTCCATGTATGCTATTATATATAGGACAAACTACTCAGAAGATCAAGCTACGAATAGGCCAGCACAGGAGCCGAATCCGTTGCCAAACAGCCAACGCGCCCTTGGTCGAACACTTCAAAGAAATGAGACACACCGAGAGCGATTTTACTTGGACGGTCATAACACAGATCAAAGCCCCCCCGCGAGGAGCAGACATTTCACAGATCCTAAACAAGGAGGAGCTGCATTGGATCCTGAAGACAGACAGCATAAGGAAAGGGCTCAACAGGATTGAGGACTGGACTTCTTTACTATGATTTGCTTCATGGTAGAAATTAACTGCATTGTTATTAAGGTCCTGGAATATGTTTTAAAGAATAAACATGTATGAATCACCACATGTCACAAGAGCACTTTGCACACAGGTTTCCATAAATCCATAATACCCTTTTCACCACTCCAAGATGTCCGCCCATTCACAGACGGCTCAGTCCCTCTACTATTTTTAACACCCTCTCAATCCCACACCACTCTTAGATGTCCGTCCTTTCCCGGACACCCCAGTCCTTTTTCGATCTCCTTTTCCTTCTAATCCCAGTCCCTCCCTCTACTGGCTAGCGATCACCGCCAGAACCCCAGTCGGCCAGCCATCGAGCAGGACCTGCTAAAGTAAGTGACCCCCGAGCCCGTCTGACCTTTAAATACATCCCCCTCTAAACCCCCTAGTAACCACGTCCTTTGCCTTCCCAGCAATCGATCCCTTGAAAACCCGGCAGCACCACGTTGGAAAACGCGCCACGCAAGTTACCAATTGCAGTTAATTCCTTGTGCTGACCGACCCTAAGTGAGTATTTTGGTCAACCCTTTCATGCACTCGGATCACTTTTTCCGTAATGGCTCAAGTAATGTTACTTCTCCCCCTTTATTTAGATGCCATGTAAAACTCCCGAGCCCATTCATGCTCACTTGTAATCAACCCAGTGCAGCCCGACCAGGGCTGCCCTAGCCGACCGAGGTAGCCCGCTTTTCATACTTTTCTTCCCTCTTATTCACTGCGCCGTTTTTATGCTCACCGCGCCGTTCACGTAAAGATGTCACGGTTTTATTTATGTTTACTGCACCGTTCCCCGTTTCACCGCGCTAGTCACTTGAGAAACTCGGAAGTTGTCACGGTTATATGGAAGAATACCTAGTAGTTTAATTAACTCGTAAACATGCATGCAGGGGCAACCACGGAAGCCTACAAATTGAAACGTCACAAACTATGATACAAATTCTCACTAGTGAATATGACGGAGGCGTCCAGTATATATGAATTTTGAATTAGCCAACCCCACTCGCAACTATGTCTAAGAGGCTTAAAATCTTGATTCTCAATGTGCATGCATGCCACCATAGAAACAACTGTCACCAATGTTGTTTTGTTAAAAATAACCTAGCCACTTCAAAACTTCTGGACATTAGCACTTGACGATAGACTAAACCATGCCTAGCTTTCTAACGGAAATTCTTCTGTTTATGTTTGTATGTTCCCTTTCTTCCTTTTTCTCCCCATTTATTTATGTGAATCGCTAAAGAGGTTATGTACCATGTGTAAATTGACTCTAAGACAAACATGACTTAAATAGTTTTGTCCTGAAGATGATGCATGTATCTTTGAATTGCATCGAAACGTCGTCGACTTTAAAGCACCATATGTTGCCATGAATTTACAATAATGTTGCCAACAATGGGTTGCTAGAAATGAATCTAGTCTGTATTACTGAATAATAGTGCAGACCACCTGATGCGTTTTCTACATGAATTCTTGTCACTTGTTTTGTCTTGTTTTCTGTGGGTCACAGGTCGTGCCCACTTTTTGTATTAATGTGAAATAATGAACTATTATAAGAATCCGAATTAATAAATTCCTGTCCGGCTGGACAGAGACTATATACTATTTATTATATCGTAAATTCTTTCAAATGATCCTAAATAACTAGGGTCCCCTGTCTTGTATAACATAATACTACCCAAGGACCCTAGTGTTATTCCTTCGGGTTTCCCTTGTCTCCAAAAACACTAATGCGTATGTCGACCTTCACCATTCATTGATGGTGGCAAGAGTTTGTTTAGTTTTAGTCCCTCGATTGTGTTTAATTCTCCAACACTTTTCTTTGCCTGTAATTCATTGTTAGCGCACCGCACTCGCTCCGTGGTGGTCCGCCCCGATCCCGGTTCCCCGTACTGTTGGTGCCTTCCGCGAACGCTCCGGCTCGCGCGTCGCATTTCCGCTCGGCGCTCACCTTTTGTTTCCGTTGGTGGCGCGAGCGTTGTTTTAAGGCTGGTGTTTTCCCCTCATTCTTCCGAATTTCTGCACACGGCTGCCGGCTTCTTCCCCATTGCCGCGGCATGTTCCTGATTTCACCGGCCCTCAGCTCCTTCTCCTTCGAGCATTTTGAAGCTTGCCCCGCCTCTGGGAGTGGTTCTTGCATTCGGTGCCTCCCTTGCTGCATTTATTAACCCTCACCGTCCTCCTTTCAGTCCTCTCTGTTCCCTATGGAGTTAGACAGCTCTCCCGAGCTACTTAATGAAAATGATGAAGGCGAAGCCTTCAAGAAAGATTTTAACAACTTTATTAATATTCTGTTGAGAAGGCTGTCAAAGTGTCAATGAAACGAATGTCTAAGTCCATGGAAAATACCATGGTTAGCCTAGTGTCCAAGGCTCTGGCCCAATCTGCAGGGGAAAGCAGAAAAAGAAAGGTGGCTTCCTCAGCTTCTATTGGTGCTTCCAAGTCTGCGTCTGGTTTATGTGGCGAGGTTTCCTGGCATTCGACTGAGGAGTTTGTGCCTCCCAGGCCTCCTAGAAAGGAGGGGTTTGTTGGCTCCGAGGGCAAGCGTAAACACAAAGAGAAGCATGCTCAATCAATCAATCAAAGCATTTATATAGCGCACTACTCACCCGGAGGGTCTCAAGGCGCTAGGGGAGGGGGGTCCGCTACTGCTCGAAGAGCCAGGTCTTGAGCTGCTTCCTGAAGGCAAGGTGGCCCTGGGTCAGGCGGAGGTGGGTCGGGAGGGAGTTCCAAGTCTTGGCGGCCAGGTAGGAGAAGGACCTTCCTCCAGTGGTGGCTCTTCGGATGCGGGGGACGGTGGCGAGGGCGTGGCCGGTCGATCGAAGCTGGCGTGTGGGGGCGTAGAAGTTGAGGCGGCTGTTGAGGTATCCTGGGCCTTGGTTGTGTAGGGCTTTGTGTGCGTGGGTGAGGAGACGGAAGGTGATTCTCTTGTTGACCGGGAGCCAGTGCAGATCTCTCAGGTGTCCGGAGATGTGGCTGCGACGGGGGATGTCCAGGATGAGTCGAGCTGAGACGTTCTGAATCCGCTGGAGTCTCTTCTGGAGTTTGGCGGTGGTTCCGGCGTAGAGGGAGTTGCCGTAGTCCAGATGGCTGGTGACGAGGGCCTGGGTGACCGTCTTCCTGGTCTCGGTGGGGATCCACCGGAAGATCTTACGTAGCATGCGCAGGATGTTGAAGCACGACGAGGAGACGGCGTTGACTTGTCTGGTCATGGAGAGGGATGAGTCCAGGATGAAGCCCAGGTTGCGTGCGTGGTCGGTTGGTTTGGGTGCGCTGCCCAGGGCGGGAGGCCACCAGGAGTTGTCCCAGGCGGAGGGTGAAGATCCCAGGATGAGGACTTCCGTCTTGTCCGAGTTTAGTTCCAGGCGGCTGTTCGTCATCCACTTGTCTACGTCTGTCATCCCTTCGTGTAGGTTGGCTCTGGCGGTGGCGGGGTCGTTGGTGAGGGAGAGGATCAGCTGGGTGTCATCGGTGTAGGAGATGATGTTGAGGTTGTGTTGGCGTGCGATGGCTGCGAGGGGGCTCATGTAGACGTTGAAGAGGGTTGGGCTGAGCGAGGAGCCTTGAGGAATGCCGCAGATGACTTTGGTGGCTTCTGATCTGAACGGGGGGAGGCGGACTCTCTGTGTCCTTCCGGCGAGGAAAGAGATGATCCATTCCAGTGCCTTCTCCTGGATTCCGACGTTGCTGAGGCGCTGCACTAGGTTACGGTGGCAGACAGTGTCGAAGGCCGCGGAGAGGTCTAGGAGGATGAGGGCCGCTGTTTCTCCGTTGTCGAGCAGGGTTCGGATGTCATCGGTGGCTGAGATCAGGGCGGTCTCGGTGCTGTGGTTGGCCCGGAAGCCAGACTGCGAGAGGTCGAGGGATCCGTTCGACTCGAGGAAGGCGGCCAGCTGCTTGTTGACGGTCTTCTCGATGACTTTTGCAGGATACGGGAGCAGCGAGATGGGGCGGTAGTTCTTGAGGTCGGTGGGGTCGGCAGATGGCTTCTTTAGTAGAGCGCTGAGTTCAGCGTGTTTCCAGCTCTCCGGGAAGGTAGCGGTGTCGAAGGAGGTGTTGATGATGTCCCGCAGGTGGGGTGCGATGACAGCGTCGGCCTTGTTGAAGACGTGGTGGGGGCAGGGGTCAGTCGGAGATCCGGAGTGGATGGAGTTCATCGTGCGGACGGTGTCTTCGGTGCTGATCGGGGTCCAGGCGCGGAGGGTTGTGGTGGAGGGCGGTGGTTCAGTCGTGGCGTGCGTCGGTTGAGTGCTGAAGCTGTTGTGTATGTCCACGATCTTGTTGTGGAAGTAGGAGGTGAGTGAGTTGCGGAGGTCTTGTGAAGGGGTGATGTCGTTGTTTCCGGCGATGGGGTTGGAGAGCTCTTTGACGATGTTGAAGAGTTCCTTGCTGTTGTGGCCGTTGTTGTCCAGTCGTTCCTTGAATGCAGTTTTCTTGGTGGCGTGGATCAGTTGGTGGTGTTTTCGGGTGGCGAGTTTGAGGTCAGTCATGTTGCTCGGTGTTGGGTTTCTGCGCCAGGCTTTCTCGAGGGCTCGGCAGTTCTTCTTGGAGCTCTTGAGTTTGTCGGTGAACCATGGGGCTTTCTTGCTGCCGGGTCTGCTAGGCGGGATCTTCAGAGGGGCGAGGTCGTCTGCGCAGTTGCTGATTCACTTCGCGAGGTTGGTGGCCGCCTGGCTTGGGTTCGTTGCGCTGGTGAGAGGGTTCATGCTCAGGGAAGTCGCGAGCTGGTCGGCTGTGATCTTGTTCCAGCTTCTGCGTGCAACCTGTTGCTGGTGGTGGTGGATCGTGGTCCTTCTGAAGCTGAAGTGGACGCAGCTGTGGTCCGTCCAGTGGAGTCCGGTGGCATGGCTGAAGGAGATGTCCTTGCTGGAGGAGAAGACAGGGTCAAGCGTGTGGCCGGCGTAGTGGGTGGGGGTGGCCACCAGTTGCTTGAGTCCGAGGTTGGCGAGGTTGTCCAGCAGGGTGGTGGTGTTGCGGTCGTTGTTGTTCTCCATGTGGAAGTTGAGGTCCCCGAGGAGGATGTAGTCAGCGGAGAGGAGGGCGTGCGGGCTGATGAAGTCGGCGATGTCTTCGCTGAATTGTGTGCGTGATCCCGGGGGTCTGTAGATGAGGGTGCCTCTGAGGGTGGTCTTGGGATTGATGTGAATCTGGAAGTGCAGGTGTTCGGCGGATGCGAGGGTGTCGTCGGTGTTGGTCGTGATGCGGATGGAGTCCCTGTGGATGATGGCGATGCCTCCTCCTGTCTGGTTGACGCGGTCCCTCCGGATGATCTTGTAGCCATCCGGGATGGCGATGGCGATGTCGGGCGCTGAGGAGGCGTTCATCCAGGTTTCCGTGAGGAAGGCGACGTCTGGGGCTGTGGTGTCGAGCAGGTTCCAGAGCTCGACGGCGTGTCTGTGGATGGAGCGGGCGTTGAGCAGGATGCACTTGAGGTGGTTGCTGCTGGTGCTCGGCTTGGTCGGTGCTGGTGTAGTGCCGGCCCGGATGCAGGTGAACTTGCAGGAGTGGCAGCTGAAGGGTCCGTGGGTGCGTCTCGGGGTGGCTCGATAGCAGCCCGGGATTCGGCCGGCGTTGAGTGCGTAGAGTTCGGTGGCGTTGTAGGTCCGGCGGGTGGGCTGGTGTCGGCGGGAGCCAGGTGTCCTGGCGCTGGGCGTGGGCCAGGTGCGGATGGGCTTACCTTTGGCGCGCCTTCGGCGCACAATCGGCGCGCCCGCTGCGCGTCAACACTGCGCGTGCGCACGGTCGCCATTTATGGCGAAGTGCAGGGAGGGAGGAGCAGCTGGGAGGCGGGAGCGGGGAGGGCACCGTAGGAAAGGGGGCGTGTCCACACTCCCGGCGGCGGGAAGCGGGGAGCGGGGCGGGCGCAGGGGAGACTGCACAGGGGGGGACAGCAAACACAATCAAAGGTACAGAGATAGGAAATAAAATAAAATACAATTACAATACAATTAACAGCAAAGTGAATGCGGGAGAATACGAGCGACGGCGGGGGCGGGGGGCTGAGTCTCCTAAACAGAAATTAGTCATTTCCACCATTATGGACACGGATGACGACGACATGCCTGACGCAGATGATTTATTTAATGTTTTAGATTTTTCAGATACCCCCCCCCCCATAAAAAAGCAAAAACTGATTCTTTTCTTTCAAACCTGTTTTTGATTTCGAGGGACTCCCTATGTTTCATCCCTCGTCCATTCGCCATCCCAATTCAATGGAATGGTTGCCCACTTCCCATGTGGGAGAGTATATTTCTGCCAGACTTCGCCTTTCGCTTGAGTCCAATGTCTGGGCTAGACTGAAATCCGAGTGTCCTAAACCTTCCCTGCCAGACAAAATCACTCTAGTTCCCTCTATTGATCATCCTCTTCTCACCTTCTTTCCAAGTTCGGTAAAGATCCCCGAAGAGGTGTTGACAATTCGTGGTCTACCTGTCAGGACAAACTCCTGGACGTTGTGGGTCCTTTAGCACGTATTTTCGATATGGCCGAGGCTGCCCGCCTCTAGGGTTCTGATCTCTCTGCGGAGGATGATTCCATGTGGGTTCAACGTGCTTTCTGCTTACTGGGGAATGCTAATGCCGCCATCACCCACGAACGGCGCAAAGGCCTTCTTATCAAATTAGATCCCAAGTTGGCCAACCTTGCTCCTTTGGACCCGGGTTCCAAAGCTAATGGCCTCCTTTTCGGTGAGAATCTCATCCGTGACCTCAGTCGGTTTGTCTCCACCTTTGCTTCACTTGACAAGGCACAACAATCAATCAAGAAAGTCTTCGCCCCACGGGTTTTTGGACGGGGTGGCAGAGGCAGGGGTCGCTCTTCCGGCCGTCCCTACAACAACCAATGCTCTCAAGAATACAAACCTCAGTTTTATCCCCAGCGGGTAGAGGTTTCCGCGGCAGAGGTCAAAAGAACTATCATCACAACAACTCCAATCAACAAGGTAAGGCCTTCTCCCCCTCCTCCGGTGGGGGGTCGGTTAAAACTTTTATTTTCAGAATGGCAAACTATCATCGCCGATCCTTGGGTTCTCAACACCGTCCAAGGTTATCTTATAGAGCTTTTTTCGCCACCTATCCAGACTTCTTTTCCTCTTCCTCTAGTGTTTTCTTCGGACATGGCTCTTCTGATTTAAAACGAAATCCAGTCCCTTCTTCAGAAACAAGCCATTCAGATTTCTCCCTTTGACTCCTCCGGCTTTCTCAGCTCCATTTTTCTGGTCCAAAAGAAAAACAGAAAGTTCCGTCCAGTGATCAACCTGAAATGGTTCAACTAATTTGTGGTTTAT
The DNA here is from genome assembly GCF_964261635.1 of Lissotriton helveticus. Taxonomy (NCBI): domain Eukaryota; kingdom Metazoa; phylum Chordata; class Amphibia; order Caudata; family Salamandridae; genus Lissotriton; species Lissotriton helveticus. The sequence continues at coordinate 258,377,648 of NC_136065.1, read as the reverse complement.
CGCCACTTCAAAATGGAAACGATTCTTCATCTTCGCGATACCCTCTATCCCAACGACTGGATGGTACGTCTGGATTTACAGGATGCTTACCTTACGGTTTCCATTCATCCCTCCCATTCGAAATTTCTTCAATTCCAATGGTCGGGAGTTACATACAGATTCACTTCTCTTCCTTTCGGCCTTCCTTCTGCACCCTGGTGCTTTACAAAACTCCTGAAACCTGTAGTCGCCTTTCTTCGGGCTCTCGGCATACGTCTCATCATTTATCTGGACGACATTCTTCTTGTGAACGAAGACAAACAACTTCTTCTGTCCGACCTGCAATTGGTTCAGATGCTCCGTCCATTACCACCCCCTTTTTTACTGCAAACTACCCAAAACATTCTTCTGGATTTAGGGTTTCTAATCAATTTCGAGAAGTCATCTCTCATCCCGTCCCAAAACATGGAATTCTTGGGTTTTCTAGTGGACTCAGTCTCAGCATCCCTTCGCCTTCTCCAATCGAAAGTCTCCACGATCAAGTCAGAGATTGCTTCAGTCCTCCGAACGTCTCTCATATCCCTCCGGTCCTTAGCGAGGATAGTCGGTCTCCTCTCTTCTTCCATTCAAGCCATTTTTCCAGGCCCTCTACATTATCGAACCCTTCAACATTTAAAAATAAAACACCTACGTCGAGGCTTAGCCTATTCTGACCTCATCGCCTTAGATCAGGAATCCCACGACAAACTTCAATTGTGGACAGACCATTTAGATGCGTGGAATGGTCGCACAATCTTCGCTTCAGTCCCAGGTCTTGTGTTAGAATCCGATGCCAGCCTGTCTGTTTGGGGCGCCAGTTGTGGTCCAATATCGACTGGAGGTTCATAGTCTCCCGAGGAGTCCAGATTGCACATCAATTGTTTAGAGATGCTTGCAGGTTCCTTTGCAATCCAAAGCCTCTCAAAAAACAGGATCCGCTGTTCCATCCTTCTCCGAATGGACAATGTTTCTGCGGTCCGTTATATAAACCACCTCGGCGGTACCAAATCCAAGCCTCTGGCAGAGCTGGCGAAAAGCCTTTGGGAATATTGTCTGTCAAACCAACTTTCCTTGACTGCGGAATACCTTCCAGGAGACCTCAACTAGGTAGCGGATTGACATTTGCGCTTTCTCCGAGACTCCAGCGATTGGAAGCTGCTTCCGTCCGTCTTCCTTTCGCTTTCTCAAAAATATCGACCTTTTTGCATCCCGGCTCAACTCTCAGTTGCCCCGCTTCTTCAGTTGGAGGCCCGATCCTTCGGCCATGGCAACGGATGCCTTTCTTCAGGACTGGTCCCATCATCTCAATTACGCTTTTCCTCCCTTTCTCATGATCAGCAGAGTGCTATCCCAAGTTCGTCGACAGACTTCCACCTTAGTCCTAAAAGCCCCTTTCTGGCAATCTCAAATCTGGTTTCCTTCCCTTTTGGAGAAGGCAGTGGACTTTCCAGTCCTCCTTCCGTCTCGCGACGACTTGCTCTTGAGTCCCCAAGGTGTTCAACACAACCTCATTCTAGACAACTCCCTGACTCTGTCAGCCTGGAAAGTTTCCGGTCTATCCCTTCTGACGTTGTCATTTCACAAGAGGCTGCTCTCTTTATCAGCCAAGCCTGGGCTCCGGGGACTTCCAAAGCCTATAAATCCGCCTGGTCTCTTTGGGCAAGCTGGTGTCTGGAAAGGAATATCGATCCCCTTTCAGCCCCTTTGAACTTTGCGGTGATTTTTCTGGCCTCAGAGGCCAGTTCAGGTAAGTCTTACCAAACTATCAATCTCTATCGTTCAGCAATTTCACTCAATCATGCCCATATCGACGGCAAACCGGTGGGCGTTCATCCTTTGATCTGCCGTTTACTGAAAGGAGTTCGGTGTTCCAAACCTCCGTTGGCTAAGTATTCCTCTTTATGGGATGTTTCTGTGGTTCTTAAACTGTTTACTGATTGGCCAGATAACTCTGCTCTCTCTCTCAAAATGTTATCAGCTAAGCTTACAATGTTGTTGTGTTTGGTTTCCATAAAACGTGTCTCAGATGTTAGAGCTCTGGACATCTCCTCCCGCCAATTTTGCCCTACTGATGTAATGTTCAAAATTTACAGACGGACTAAAACTCATTTGGATTCTGTTTTTTATCCCTACTTCCCATCTCATCCTAAGTTGTGTGTTGGACAATGCTTAAAAGTCTATGAACAACGGACTTCTGATCTCAGGTTGTGCTCCCATTCACAACTCCTTATCTCTTTCCGTAAACCCCATCTTCCTGTTTCCTTCCCTACGCTGACCCATTGGGTTCGCTGGATTATGTCCCTCGCGGGCATCGATGTCTCAGTTTTCGGAGCTCATTCCACCAGAGGAGCCATGGCCTCCAAGGCCTTCTGGGCTGGCTCCCGTCTGGAGGACATCCTGAGATCAGCAGACTGGACCAATGATAATGTTTTTCGTATGTTCTATTGCAAACCAATTAATACTGTGGCTTCTGTTGTTGATATGCTTTAAACAAGCATAATAGGAGCCTCCGGTCTTGCCATAAATGTAGATTTTCCTAGTTCTTATGACGGAAAGTCTTAATTTTATTAAAGACACGGAGGCGAGTATTATCCCACCGCTTCACTACTAATGTTGTGTTCTCCCTCCCTTCAGCGAATCCAGCCCTGCCGCCTGCTACTTCGTAAGAAGACATCTCTCTACCACCTTAGAGCGTCACCTCAACGGATCCTCCATCCTGACCGTCCGGTCCCTCCTCCTGGACTTCCTGCTGGTCGTTTTTCATGGATTACTCAGCTCCAAAAAGTTTGTTCCTGGACTTTGGCTTTTGCTCTTGTTGCAATATTTCCCTTATTTTTCTGACTTTATCTGATCTGCTCGTTAGCGAAAAGAGGAAGCTGCGCAGTCAGTGGTGCCTTTTATTACTGTACTCTACTATGATTGGTCAGTTGTATTGTTTCTTTTTACAGTCCCATCTGCCTGTTTTTTCTTCAGCCCCCTGGGAACTGTAGTTGTTTATCACTTATCTTGGCTGCTGTTTGTAATAAAGCAAGATAAGAAAGCATAATACTCGCCTCCGTGTCTTTAATAAAATTAAGACTTTCCGTCATAAGAACTAGGAAAATCTACATTATAAGGTCCAAAATACGAGACCTATTGACCATGCTGTGGTGTGGTGAGGTAGGCCTCACACGTGCTTATTCTCACAATAATAATGGCACACGGACTCTGACACACAGTTAGCCGGAAAGACCCCGAGCGGTCTTCCGCTTGTTTATTTATACCAAGGGGCGAGCCCGCCCCAAGGCTGCGTGTGCGTGCGTGCTAGAAAGGACACATTGTAGGGGAGAGCTCGGGTGGCTCTCTACATCCCTCCTTTATTTTAGTCTCTTTCAGCAGGCACCTTCGAAGACTCATGTTCATGGAGACGACCAGGCAAAGTCCAGCAACCGTTGACTCGGCCTCGGATTGGGCCGCAGATCATAGCGACGATTCTGGGTCCGCGGTGGTTCGTTAACCCCAGCCGGGGCTGTCCTCGGACCATCACTCGCATCTTCGACCCTTGGCTGACTCCGCCCCACGTCAGGGCCAGGTGGCATTGGCCTTGGCGGAGTGTCCTCTCTTGGCGGAGTAGGTGCAGGACTAGGAACATTGTCGAAGTCCACGTCTTCGTGGACTCCTGGTACCATTCTCTCTGCTCTCTGTTGCCCGCCTCGGGCGTTGGTTACTTTCCGGAAGCACGAGACATTTCTCGTCACAGCTTGGCCGTCTCTGGTGGCTGTGACCATGGTTCCTTGTACTCGTTCCACTATCCATACCTCCGGTTCAAAGGGAGTCCGAAACTTCCACCCTGGATGGCGATCCTTGACAACGACCGCATCACCTTCCCGGAGAGTGGGTTCTTTGGCATGACGATGCACACTTGCTTTGATGTTCGTGGTATGTCGTCGGGACTGTATGGCCTCCGCGTTCCTTTCTTCCGGTACCCACGTGCTTGTAGTGGGGATGCCGTCTCTTGGAGCTCGCTTGAACAGTACATGGGAAGGGGCACACTTGGTCGTTGAATGAGGCGTCTGACGATAAGCTCCAAGGAAATCGTCCAGAGCAGTCTCCGGGTCTGCACCAGTGTCTACTGCTATCCTGAGTGCTCTATTTAATGTGCGCATCAGTCTCTCGACTTCCCCGTTAGCTTGTGGCCACAGGGGTGTGATTTTCCGATGTTTGATCCGGAGAGCTTCTAGGTAGACCTGAAACTCTCTTCCTTGAAAGGGAGGTCCGTTGTCGGACTTGATTTCTTCGGGGAGCCCCATCGTGGCAAACACTCGGTTTAGGACCTTCTTGACCTGCGGGAATGCAGTGGACGCGATGACTTCCACGATTGGGAATTTTGAAAAAGAATCGATCAGCACCAACATGTGCCGACCGTCCGGGAAGCTACCAAAGTCAATGCTGAGTTGAGCCCACGGGGCTTGAGGTGCCTCTTCCGTGAGGACGGGTGCTGGGGCAGGGTCTCCACCTGTGATCGTACAGGCGTGGCAGGACCGGATCATATCTTCCACCTGGCTGTCCATCGCGGGAAACCACACTTTACTCCTCAAGCGGGCCTTGGTTTTAGCCATCCCTTGGTGTCCCACGTGGGCTAGACTCAGGGCTCGTTGCTGAAGGCCTTCGGGCATGACGATGAGGTGTCCGCGTAGCACCACTCCCTTGTCTCCGATACTCAGTTCATTCCGTACCTGCCACAACTGCTGCCGGGCATGACTCACCTCCGGCCGGAGGCAAGATGCGCCATCAAGAAAATGGGCCCAGTGATTCCCCTCGAGTGCTTGTCTGACCCTCACGAGGGTCTCGTCTGCTGCCGTGGCGTCACCAATTTCCTGAAGTGACATATTCTCCGGGCACGACGCTTGGGTGATCATGTGTACGATCTCCTCTACTTCTTCCCCTTCGTCTGGGAGGGCCTTCGGTGGGATGACATCAGGATGTCGCGACAGGTAGTCGGCGGGATTGTGTGCTCCTGGCCTGAACACCACCTTGAACCGGTAGCCCTGCAACTGGACAGCCCACCGTTCGATGCGCGGGGGAGCAAGCCGTGACGTCCCCGCAAAGAGGGGCAGGAGGGGCTTGTGGTCTGTGACCACTGTGAATTCCTGTCCGCATAGGTAGAGGTGAAAATGCTGGCACGCCCATTTGATGGCCAAGGCTTCTCTTTCAATTTGGGCGTACCTGGTCTCGGTGTCAGACAGGGCCTTGCTAGCATAGGCAACGGGTTTCCACTCTTCAGGTCCGTACTCTTGTAGCAGGACGGCACCCAACCCTACTGGGCTGGCATCGACAATCAGTTCAGTTCGCCTTCGCGGCTGGAAGTAAGCCATGGTGGTGTCGTCCAACAGACCGGCCTTGATGGCCTGGAACGCTTTGTTGGCGGCTGCAGTCCAGTCCCATTTCTGATCAGCACGGGTGAGGGCTCGGAGTGGCTCCGCTATGTCAGCTAGGTTCGGGATGAACCGGCCACAGTATGTGGCCATGCCCAGAAAGCTGCGGACCTCAGTTTGACTCCGCGGGGTGCTGGCTGCTTTGATGGCTTCTGCCTTTTTGGGATCAACCTTCAGGCCTTCCCTCGTGAAGACGTAACCAAAGAAATCCACTGACTCCTGGTAGAAGGCACACTTGGCGCGATGGAGGGTCAGGCCGCTGTCGGCGAGTCTCTGCAAGGTTGCCCTCAAGTTGGCGTGGTGCTCTTCTAGGGTCGTAGAGTAAACGAGGATATCATCACTCAGGTTGATCACCCCCCGAAGGCCAGATAGCACCTCTCGAATGGCGTTTTGGAAGACCTCAGCTGCCGACGAGACCCCGAAACTGAGCCGGGTGTAGCGACGCAGCCCCACGTGCGTCGAAAATGTGGTAATGTACCGGCTAGCAGGCTCTAACTCCAGCTGATGATAGCCGGAGTTGAGGTCCAGTTTGGAGAACCACTTCGCCCCGTTGAGATCAGCTATGATATCATCCATGGTAGGAGTGATGTGCCTTTCGCGTTTAACAGCGGTGTTGGGGAGTCGCATGTCCACGCAGAGGCGTATGGCCCCTGGCTGCTTCGGTTTGGGGGCGACTACCAGCGGTGAGACCCAGGGTGTCGGGCCCGACACTTTCTCGATTACCCCCAACTCTTCAAGCTTGCGAAGCTCTTCCTCCACTTGAGGCCTGAGGTTGAAAGGCACTCGCCGGTGCCTGAGAGCGACAGGTTTCACGGTCGCGTCGATATGCAGCTTAAACTTCTTTCCTCTGAGCTTGCCGAGGCCCTTGAACAGTTCGGGGAAATCTTTCAGCAGGAAATCCGCGTGAGCTTGGTGCACTTGGTTGGCGAAAAACACCAGTCCCAGGTCCTCCGCTGTGTGGCAGCTCAGGAGGGTGCCCTTCTTGCCCTCCGTGATGTGGAACTTGGTCACGGTGGAGTACTCTCCGTTAACAACGGTGGTCTGGATCACTCCCCGAAGGGGCATGGGTTCCGTCCCTCCATAGGTGTAGATGCGCGCCGCGGACGGTGCCAGCGATGGTTTCGGGGACATACGCTCGTACTGGTCCGAGTCCATGACGTTCACGGACGCCCCCGTATCGATCAGCGCGTGGACACTCGTCCCATCAACCGAGACGGAGCACATGGGAGGCGGTCGTCTTTTCGTGGAGGCCCGGCTCACATAGGAGATGACATACACTTCGTCGTCTTCATCGTCCTCGTACCTGGGCCGGCGGTCTTGAGCCTCTGTGTCGGGAGGGGGTCTCTCCTGGTCGAGGGACAGTTGCCTGACACGCTGTGTCACAGTTCTGGCGCGCGGGCCGGCTGACCGGAATTTCCCTCCTCGGCAGACGGCGGCGAAGTGATTAAGGCGTCCGCACTTAAGGCACGTCTTGCCTTTGGCACCACACGTGGCGGATGCAGGGTGATCGTCGCCGCAGTACCCGCACTGACCGCCTCTCGGCGGGCCGCCTCGGGGCCTTGCGGGCGGGAATCGTCTGTGTACTACGTCCACTCGTTCTTCTTTGATGGTCGGGGCCCTCGCCACCGACGGGGCGATCAAGGGTTGTTAGGCGCCTTGACGCCCATGGGGCAAAGTATGCGCAGAATAAAAACATTTTCATTCATTCATTCATTCATCACCGGGGTGCGCAGCGCTATCTCCATCTCTTCTGCGCGGGCATCGGACAGTTCATGTGATCTAGCCAGGATGAGGATCTCGTCGAGAGTGATTCCCGGTTGCCTCAGTATCAACTTCCGCAGCAGCTTGGACTTGCAGCCAACAATGATCTGATCCCTGATTTCGTCACGAGGATTGGTGAACGGACACGTGCTCGCAAGCCGTCGGAGTCGAGAGTAGTACATGTCAACCGACTCTGAGTCCATCTGCCAGGCACGTTTGAATTTGAATTTTTCAAAATCATTGTTCAGCTGCGGATCAAAATGCGCATTGAGGGCCGCTACCGCGGCTTCGTAGTTGTCCTCTGGCCCAGTGTTAGGGAGCGACTCAAACAGGTCATAGATTTCTTGACCCCCATACAGAATGAGGAGCGATCTCTTCACCGTTCCATCTGTCTCTCGGGTGCCCTTAAAGTACAGGTTGAGGCGACCGACCCATGCTTTCCAGCGGCTGGCAGCCGTCGCTGGGTCCGCAGATTCGCTGAACGGCGGAATGGGTGCTGCGCCAGCATGCTGATGCGCGTGAGGCGCAGTTGTGGGGGGGCCCGCTGGGGCCATTGCCCCTGCTTGGGCTTGCTGTTGTTGAGCTGCAGGCACGCCAGGTGGCGGCTGGACCGCCTGCTGAGGGGGCTGGCCAGCCCCGTCTTGGGCCGCTCCGTCCTGGTTCATGGCGTGGTGACACGCAGGCTGTGCAGGTGCTTTCCGGGCTTGTGCGCCGTGCGGACGGGCACAGGGTACTGGGCGCAGTTAGGGTGTGCGCAGGATGCAGGGAGCTCAGGGCGGTAGCTGTTGCTCGCAAGAGTCCTTGTTGTTGCCAATGCTTGATGTGCTGCACTTGGTGCTGGATGTGCCCCTCAAGGTATGTGGCTTTCGCTTTATTCCCTTTCTTTTCTCTATCTGCTTCAGTTTGTGTGCAGACGGCGTGATGCTGGACGTGCCTGTCTTCCCCCAAAGTGATGTTCTTCCGAAGGCCTCCTTTGCACGAGGCGCATGGGCCCACGTGGCAGCAGCGAGGACGAGCGCCAGCGAGCTGCGGGGACAGGAGCGAGGCGGGAGGGGCCAGAGGAGGCGCTCCGCACGTCCCGCCGCAGGGATGAACAGGCGGAACCTCCGCAGGCCACAGACACGTGGTGCGGCGTCGGGGATCCGGGGAGCACTATCCAGCAGGCGTACCTCCTCCGCGCAGACACACGGGAGGAGGCGAGGCAGGGCCGCGCAGGCGGGGCAGACGGCACACTCACCCGCAGGATCCAGAAGCAGCGCACCGGCCACACGAGTCCCGCCGGCTGAAGGCGCTCCCTCACGGGAGACGCGTGGGCGGGCCTCGGCAGGACGGGAACCGGCACACCAGCGGGCGGGCACCGCAGCCGGAGGCAGGCAGCAGTGCAGCAGGCCGGGGCACCGGGCACACGTGGGGAGAGAGCCGCCTCATCGCCAATGTGGTGTGGTGAGGTAGGCCTCACACGTGCTTATTCTCACAATAATAATGGCACACGGACTCTGACACACAGTTAGCCGGAAAGACCCCGAGCGGTCTTCCGCTTGTTTATTTATACCAAGGGGCGAGCCCGCCCCAAGGCTGCGTGTGCGTGCGTGCTAGAAAGGACACATTGTAGGGGAGAGCTCGGGTGGCTCTCTACACATGCCAATGCTTGTTTGAATTCTTGAATCTGAAAACTTGCCAAAGTTCTAATACACAACACAGTTTGTTGTGCATACCTTATTCAAATAGTCCATTATAATACGCATGCGTGAACTGGCAATACTGGACGCACTGATCCTGAAAATCATGATGGAGTCAAAGTGACAGAGATGGGAGCTGCCTTTGCTGATGAATGAGGTTGATGGTCGGGTATCGCACAGTCTGGCGTTTTCCGAATGGACACCGCTTTCTCCGCCAGCCTGGATCAATCGGGCTCAACAGGAATTCAATGGAGACAAAGCTGACGGGCGGATTTGCGCTTTCAAAGGATGGTCTCGCCCACCCTCGCCTTTTCAATAGGAGCCTGCGACGGGGGCGAGCGCACGGGTCTGTCTGCGCCAATGAGGTGCTTGGAAAACAATGTCAGCACCGGTGCGGGAAGCGGCAATCAGCTGTCAGAAGCGGATGACGCAGCGAAAAATAAAAGAACGGGTGATCTGTCTGCTGAGGGAAGTGTGCCAGGTTACCAGTCAACAAGCGCGTGGCCTGGGGTTTGCGCTGCTGTGTATTTGTCTTCACTGCAATAAGAAGAATGCGCTGGCATTTGGCAGAAAGAGAACAAGTCAACACTGCAGCATATGGGGCGGCTGCAGTGCTTGATCAAGCACTGTCAATACGATCTGAAGCTGAGGGGGCAGTATGTGCCAACATTTGAGAGCACGCAAGTGCCATATTTGAAAAAATCGTCGGGAGAAATATATATCCAAACGCACAACTCTTTGCCCTTTATCCTTGGAGGGGGAGATTAAAGGGTACGACAGGGCGGACAATTAATTGTTAGGTGTTTTACACAGTGCAATCCAACACAGACCTTGTGCTATATTAATAAACTACCAAAAGTAAAATGCTTATTCTCGTTCACCATGAATGCCAAAAGACCCGATTCAAACAGATTGCCTCTGCTTTAGTCTAAGGGGGGAAAATATGCATTCCGAGCTCAAGCTGTCTTGTTTTCAGCAGATCACGATTCAGCAGTTCAAATCAGGTTTCTGCATACAGGAATCGGGAGGTAGGAGTCTAGCCTTGAAATCGGTCCTCTCCCGCCTGAATCGGGAGTTTCGGCATGCATGTAACAGAAACCTTTATCCAGCTCGGGCAAAGTGCAAACACAAATGAAACTTTACTCTCTTAGCCCCTGGTTTGCTAGTGAAAACAGAAAACATTAGAAATAGCAACAATAATACGTTTCCTATAATTATAGAATTTGCTAATAGACGTAATAATAATAGCGATGTTCAAAATAACATGGTAAAGGTGCAGGGTAGCCCACAGGGTGGCACCTACACAGGCAAGACCAGGGACGCTGCCAGAAGTAAGACCAGTAAGATATAAGTGTTTTTTTTTTTTATCAGTGGAGCAAAAGACCATAATGGAACCAGGAAGAAGTATGCTTCTGCATATCGTTTTCCTCGTGCAAATTAACTGTGCTTGTGGCAAGGCTTCTGACGTCGTACCTTTGGCAGTAGTGGAAGAACACACCTGTGCTGAACACTACAGTTGCATTAGCGTCACTAAGGCACTGTTAGCCGTTGCACAGGGTTTGCACCAACTGTAACCCCCTCTTTTTATGTAAAGGAGCACAAGACTACTTACTATATGGTTTGTAGTGTTAAGAGCTTGAATGTTTTCCAACAGAACCTATTTTACCCCTGACATTCAATGGAAACTCAAGGCAATCTAAATAAAGTGTTAAATCTGCACCCATCCTGCTTGTGTGGGGGTGCGAGGTACAAAGTCATCCCACAAAGAAAAACGTGTCCTGCACAAAGAACAACAAAGCTCCTGCTCCATCTACAAAGGAGGACATGGTGTAGGAGTGAAAAGGACAGTCTTTAAATGGACAGCAGAGCGGAATACTGCACATCAATCACTTTCAGTCAGAGAATCTGATATGTTGACAGGTCCTCCTTACATTTATTCACACCCATGCATATTTTTCAACTTACTATCCGTGAGGCTCTTTCAGCACAAGTTACTTGCACTGGGACACTTCATCAAAAGGATGGTCTCTGTGGAACTCTCTCTTAATCCATTCAGTTAAGTATCAATCACAGTCAGCTTGGAAATGGCAGAGGTCAGAACAAACCTTTACAGGTCAAGGTTCTCCGCGCCACGAACACATGACTCAACACCTACGAGGCCTCCACTGGCTACCCGTCAAGAAATGGGTCACCTTCAAACTCCTCACCCACGCCTACAAATCCCTCAACAACATCGGACCCAAATACCTCAACGACAGAGTATATTTCCACATACCCAAGTGCAACCTCCGCTCTGCCGACCTCGCCCTGGCAGAGGTCCACCGCATTCGCAGAAACAGAACTGACGGGAGAGCTTTCGCCTACATCGGAGCCAAGACCTGGAACGAGCTCCATGTGAACATCAGACGCTCCCCGACCCTGCACACGTTCAGGAAGGACATCAAGACCTGGCTCTTCGACTGATCCGGATCCGCTCCCCCCTCCCCCAGCGCCTTGAGACCCTCACGGGTGAGTAGTGCGCTCTATAAACCCCTGATTGATTGGTTGATTGAAGGTTCGAATCACGTGTCAAGAGCACATTTTGACTTCTAATCTTTCTGAACTGAAGAATACTTGCAGGCATTTATCAAGGACTATGAAGACAGGATACACTGTTGCTCTGGACCCTGAAGGTGGGAAGGAGTAGAAAGAGCAGGAGCTAGGCACCTCATAGTGAGTCCTGCTTTCCCACAGCATAGGAGACTTGTGGTTTTTGCTGTACTTTTTCTTGGGAGGGAGCCAAAACCTACGCTACCAAGGATACCCTGCTGCTGTGGACCCTTAAAGTGGAGAGGATGAGCTAGGCGCTACATAGCGTACTCTACCGTCCTGTTTCATGGGACGCTTTTGGTGTTTGCTGGAGATGTATTTTGGAGAGAGTCAAGAACTACATCTCCCAGGATACCCTGCTGCTGTGGATCCTGATGATGCCGAAGAAGAGGAGGTGGAGCTATGAACTACATGGTAGGCTATGCAACAGTGCAGTACACTTTTGGTGTTTGATGGACTTTTGCCTAGGAGGAAGCCAAGAACTACGTCTCCCAGGATACCCTCTGGTGTGGACCCTGAAAGTGAGGAGGGGGAGGCAGTGGAACTAGGTACCAAATAATGTGTTCTGCTTTCCTGCAGCGTCAGACGCTTTTGGGGGTTTGCTGGACTTCAGCCTGGGAGGGAGCCAAAAAAGTGCACTTCGCAGGATACCCTGCTGCTGTGAACCCTGACGATGGAGAGGAGGATGCACTAGGTAGTAAGCCCTGCTCTCCACAGGGAAAGATGCTTTTGTTGTTTTCTGGATTTTTGCCAGGGAGAGAGCCAAGAGCTACACCTCCCAGACTACCTTGCTGCTTGGACCCTGAAGGAGGGGAGGAGGAGGAATAGCTAAGAACGGTGAACAACCTTTACAACGCAACTTTTACAACGTAGTGCCTTTACAACGCGGTATTTACAACGCAAACCATTACAACCCATTGCGCTGGGGGGCGCTCTAGGATAGGGAATAGATTTAATTTACTATCCAACACCTTCCCTACTATCCACGGGGACTGGAGTTGGAATAGTAAATTAAACTATTCACTATCCAGCACCCCAAAGCGCTATGCGTTGTAAAGGCATGCGTTGTAAATACCACGTTGTAAAGGCATGCGTGGTAAAAGCATGCATTGTAATGTCATACATCCGCTAAGAACTACATAATGTGATCTGCTCTCCTGAAATGTGGGATGCACCTGTGCTGTGCCTGGACCAAGAGCAGGCCAGGCTGGGCCCGTCCATACTTGGTAGTGGCAGTGCTGGGCCCCCTCCCTTTCCCCTCCCTTTTCCCTAACCTTTCACACTCAGCACTCTCTTATTCAATGGGGAAGTATAAGACTCCAAGTAACACGAGGGCGGTTGATAGCGGCCCTTGTCATTCCACCATTGACTGTTTTCTTGACTATATTGTTGGTGTGGTCTCCAAATAAATGCAATTAGTGGAGAGGCATCTGTTGGTGAAAGGTCTCACTTATTTCTCCCTCCCTCCCTCTAGATCCTCACTTGCATCACTTACAACTGCAGGATCCTATACTACTTCGAACATATTGCTTTCTGGCACGGCTCCTAACTTAGTGCCACCTCCTGAATGCAATGAGGTTAATGCTTTAGGCTTGAAACGTGCTTGTGCCTGATATATACATATAGTGGTTACTGGGTTAAGAAATCCCAAAATTCGATGTACTTTTTAAAGCAAAATATGCTGTAGTTATTTCATGCCAGAGATACAGGTATCCAAAGACCAGCTGACACTTGTTCCGCCAGTACGGCCGGCAGGCCAAGGGATTTCTCAAGGTGTCTTGTTAGTAGTTATATAGTCATCATCGTCTGTATCTGTCCAAGATACAGCAACAGTCTCTGCAGTCCAGGGAAATGTGTGAGCATATTTTGCTTTAAAAAGTACATCGAATTTAGCGATTTCTTACCCCCAGGGACCATTATATGTATATATCAGGCACAGACCTGTCTCAAGCCTAAGCAATTGCTCTTAATTTAGTGGCTCTCGGGTGTAGCGACTTGACAAGTACGTACCAAACATAGAATTGGCTACTCTCCCATTGCGCATGAACCCCAGCATCAACCACCCAACACCCCGACAATAAACAAGGTTAATGCTTACCATCCTGCCAGCCCTGCAGGCAAATATAAGAAAGAACTGCTTAAGTCACTCTCGCTTCCTTGGCTTGTGCTTATGTATCTGTTACTGACAATTGTTCCACCTCTCGTGATATCCAGCCCATTGAATCTTGAAGGCATGACAGCCAACAGACCACCTCCAAATGTATTATTTCTACTGCCATGTCAAAGGTCCTTCCGGCATATCTATTTTTCTACGTTCATCTCTGATTCTCTCTCCTAAAGCTTGTCCTTGTGCCCTAATTATGTCTAATGTCCCTGATTTGTCCCCTAATTCCACCAAGGCCAATTTAAGAATAAGGCGATGCACAGGTTTTCCACTAAAGTCAATTTAAACTTTTTGTTGTAAAGAACACGAAACAGGAAAGATATCTAGAACTCCGTGGTTTAATTTGAGACGCAACAGCTCATGACCACCCTGACAGCTTTGTTCCTGGCAGAATATTATCTGCCTCAGAATACTCAACCAGGATTGTCGTGGCAACATTCCAATACAAGGTTCCACTACAAATGGAACTACAACAAGCCAACAACACACCATCGCCCTTAACAAATCTAAACAAGAGATAAAATACATTGCCCAAAAATACAGAATAGATATGAATAACAGCAACAACAACAAAAAGACTAATACAATACATATTCACGTAAGTATGAGGGGAGAATAGGATTCCTGATGTTGTGTACCCTTCCAACAGCTGATGAAGTGTCACTAGGTTCGGGTGAAGTGTCACTGGATTTGTAAATCCCGTGCAGACCACAACCCCCCCTACCTTCACCAGCAGGTCCATCATCAGCATTGGTCGATGGTGAGAATCTCCACCCGCTTCTGTCCATAACTCAGTTTGAACACTGCCACACAACCACCAAGCAATATCATTACCAATGACCTCTCCCAGTGGTTTTTCCTCACACACATAAAAACTCGCCACAAAATAGCCTTCATTATTTGTATCATTACTACACTCAATACTCCCTCTTATGAGGGACGCCTTACTTTTACTCCACCAGTTACCATTTTGCACCAAAATGGAATGATTGGACACTTTCACCACCCGTGTAGCAGGGATGAACTTGGAACCAAGTCTTTTTTTCCCCCCTGGGGCCTCTTAATCTTCCCCTTATTACCTACATGGAAAATCACCTCCTTGACATTGTGAACAGGTGTCATACCTCGTCTTGGACTTCACTTGCTTCTCGCTAGCCTTGCGTCACACTTACTCACACTTAAGAATTCTCAAACTCACTACAGTCTTATCTAGCACCGACGTAAGAGATGAATCACAGGACGAATGCCCCCCACTCAATAATACAAAGGATGCAACAACTGATGTGACATGTGGCATGTTACGATAGCTCCACAGCCTATCTTGGACTAGCCTCATCACATCTGCCCCAAAGCCAACTGGACAGTCTCCTTCAACATGCGGTTAACCCTTTCTATCAAACCGTTGCCCTGGGGGCTATACAGAGCTACGGTGAGATGCCTAATGCCCTGATCATCAATGAATTCTTCCATGATGTTAGATTTATACTGCGCCCCATTGTCTGCGACTATAACCTGGGGAAAGCCTTCCCTCTCAAACAACGAGGATAAACACCCTACCACTGCTTCCATATTGGGTACCCTCATAAACTTAGACTCCACTCATTTGGAGAAATAGTCCATGACAACCAATGCATATCTTCTACAAACTGGGAGATCATACATAGGCCCAATAAATTCATTCCCAATTTTCCCATGGGTCTTTGGGATACTCAACAGGCAAGAAATGAGTTTGATAAATGTGCAGCAATTTGTCAGCTTGACTACAACTGGTACTTTGAATGACCCACACATACACCTCATTGTCCATCCCAGGCCATCATTAAAAATCATGTACCCTATTTTTGGTCCTAGTTCTGACAACATGACCGTGATGTGCCAGATCAATCAAGCACTTTCTTAGACAGACTAGAGGTGCAAGCCTGTTTCCATGCAACACCAACTTGCCTTCAATGGACAACTCACCTTTAATATTGTGAAAACATTTAAAGTCCTTACTGACATTCCTCTCAAGAAGCCAATTATTCGAGATTAACTATCTTAAGGCTATCTGACAACTGTCTTTCTCAGTTTACTCTTGCCATTCAGACAAGGATATAGTTTTACTAGCAATTTCCAATCCATCCACCTACCAACCACACATTTAACTTCATCAATTATCTCTTCAACAGAACCTTTAATGGGACACCTAGAAAGAAAATCAGCTCTGGCATTCTTTGCACTTGGGATGTGTTTTACATCAAAATGTTCTACGTCCTTGCAAGCAACTTTACTAATCGGGGTCTTGCTTAGATCACAGTTTTCTCTGACAATAAGAATACCAACGGTTTGTGGTCCGTAATAAGCGTGAAATTGCATCCTTAAGATAAGTTGCAAAATTTCTGGTAGCACATCCACAGGCTAACGCCTCACGTTCTATCATTAGAATTGTGCTCTGCCGTGGATAGGCGCCTGGAAGCAAATGCTCCTGTGCTTTCCTTTCCATTGTTTAACTGTGAGAGTACTACCCCATCCCAACACCGCTAGCATCCATAATCACAGTAGACCTGGCCAGATCATTAAACAGGGAGAGGGCAGGGGCCTCAACAATAAGTTGTTTCAATGTGTTAAACGTTTAACTTTCTTCAGTGCCCCAAGTGAATTCAACCCCTTTCCGCAAAATACTCAGGGCATCATGGCTCTCCAACAACTCTATCAAAGTATGAGGTAGGTGCCTGCAACTTAAAGGTGAATTGTCAGACTTATGGGGTAGCTTTACCAAATTCACAAGGGGTATAGGACACTCAATACCGGGTGTGAGCACCATTCTAAGCACTCACTGATCAACCCAGGATACTGTAACCCTTCTCTGCCACATGTATTATGGTGGAAATGGTCCTACCCTTAAATGTAAGAGTGTCTTCAAAGAACCCCAAATGCAATGGTGTGTATATCAAGCGGCAACAGATGGCTGGAATGGCACTCAGCATGGTATAACTTGTCAGTCATTATGGTAATGGGTGACCCTGAATCTACTGGGACTTTTACCTTAGTTGTCCCTATTGAGAAATCACATCCAGGCTCTCCACTACCCGATATGACTAGCATAAGGTCCACCATTTTGATAGACAAAATTACCCCAGTGTCTAACTCTTCTTCTAAATCACTACAGGAATGAAAACCCTCCTCCCCACCAACCCAATTCTTTGCGCACCACTGCATACTTTAGCAAAATTCCCTATTTTCTACACTTCAAACATAGTTTATTAGCTGCTGGACAGCTCCTAGCATTAGGCAGGTGGTTGCAGGAGCCACACCTGAAGAAGGTGTTATGACTCCCATCAGGTCTCCCGACTTTCTTTACATCCTTATCTGCAGTATTTGCTTTGGCTTTGAATGCAATCGCATGCACCCGTTCTGTTGAAACATGGTCTTTGTCTTCGTTCAACTCTTTTGAAGCTTGGGTCAATCTTTCAATTCCTCTTACTATTTCAAACGCTTTTTGAAGGTTGATATTTCGGCAACAAAACAATTTCTGTTGAATGTGCTTATCAAAACAATTAACCACAAACTGATCCCTGGAGTAATTGTCTAGGTTGTCATGAAACTCACACGTGGAGGCTAAAACAAGGTGACAATGGACTGAAACTGTGACTAAGCTCTTGTAAAAAAAAACCTTTGTCTCTCGATTATGATACTGGTGTCATCCTTGAAATAATTGCTGAGCCTACTGATGGCTTCTGAGTAAACATCCTATTCCGTGTCAGCAGGCCGAAGAACCAGGGGTAAGTGATACAAAATGCGCTGCCCTTCCACCCATAAACAATTGGAGAGTACGGCCAACTTGCGCCTTGCATTGAATTTGTCCCCATCAATAGCAACAAGTAGCTATCAGAATTCTTAAACCAATGAAGCCATTTGTATTTTTGGATACCAGGGTCAGGTAAAAATGGCGGTGGGATATTAGCATTTTGCTTGTTGGCATTGACAGAAAGCTATGCTGAAAACTAAGGCACCAATAAAATCAGGTGGAGAACCGCAACAATCCCCTTATGCCAAAATACCCACACCCCCCTCAACACAAATAAAAAGATATGAAAATCGTGATGCAGATGTCCACCGGTGCAGAACGGGAAATAAGGAACGACGTGTCTGTTGCCACAGAAATCACAACATAGCTTCCACTGTGAACAACAAGGTAGGATGTGTAAAAATTAGGAGACGTGTCTTTCGGCAATTAATAGCTAAAAACGACAGGCAAAAGCATGGAAAAGGCATGCCTGTTGCCGAAACAAAACAACCTTGCGCAGACACAAGGAAATGGGAATCAAGGCTAGCCTATCGCCACAAAATAACCTGGGTTAGAGAGGAGGCAAGTGACTGACCAGGTGTGCCTGTCGCCGCAATATTAGCATCTGTAAACAGGCCAATCGATTTGCAGTAGTAGGCGTGCCTGTAGAACAGATTGCAGCGAGCGCTTTGCCCAAAGTAGTGTCCAGACGTCGTGAGTAGGGTGCACAGTGATGCCGCTCCTGAAGAACTGTAATCTTCAATCTCAGGGGTCTCACTAATACAAAGAACTTGGCACAGAAGCTGAAATATGAAAAGACATCTTTATTAAACTTAATTAAGTGAGACTACGTCACACAGGAGCCTTAGCAACTGAATGAGGCAGTCTAAAGAATACAAAACACAGAGGCCTTTTATATGCTTAGGGTTACAAACTCAGCACAAAAGTAAGGGGCAGTGCTAGCTTTTGCAAGCATGCAAAATACCTAATATGAACATACAAGATCTGCAAAATATTAGCCAATAGGAAAACATTCAAAACAAGGCATCATATAACCAGAACGTCCCCCTTACGTCATGTTTCTGCCCAACCCACAAGTAAATCAATTACAGCACCTATAGATCAATCAGTAATGGCAGGACATGTCTGTATGCAGTTAGGCCGGCTGGTGTCTGAGATTGGTTTTCAAAACAAGGACAGAGGGGGTTTTCAGCACGTTGCAGTCCAAAGGGCAGAGACACTTCATGAATAGAGCAGCCTGTGTAAAGGCAACGCAAAACGACGACAAATGTAAGATGGAGTCAAAATTAAAGAACCTCACTCCAAGACCCTCGTTGCCCACACAACAGGGAAGATGACTGCAGGGAAGGTGAGCAATAGAGCTTGCGCAAACACCACGTGCACTGGTAAGAGCCAACAATAAGTAGTAATGACATTGCAGCTCTCAATGCTGCCTGCAGAGTCAGTTCGTGCATAGGCCCGTAGCCCTCTAACTTCCACACAGACAGGCAAAACCAAACAATAGTCCTGCACTGCCCAAAGAAATGCCGCACTTGCCTGAGAATAGTCCCGCATTGCTCCGCACCCAAAAAATATTTTCTAATACAAATTGTTGAAATACAATTTTTAAATAAAAAAAAAGAAAGAAAATCAACAAACGGTCGTACAGGTGCTGCTCAGGGCTCAAATGGGCTTGAGCCACTGGTTGTCAAAAGCTTGTTGTAAAGAACAACACAAATCAGGAAGGATATCTAGAACTCCATGATTTAATTCGAGACAAAACAGCACACATCCACCCTGGCAGCTCATCCTTGACAGAATAAGTGTCTGCCCCAGAACGCTCCACCAGGATTGCTGTGGAGACTTTCCAACACAAGGTTCCATTACAAATGGAACTACAGAAAGCCCACAACACTTTTCTGTCTAGGAAAGGGTTTTGCTTACGATGCAAATTCCTTAGGTCAAATTATCACCTAAAAGCTATTTAGGGGATGGTGTGGTTGTTAACTTTAAATATCCTAAGACATAAGATATATTCTCCTTAAATTTAGCTTTTGTGACACTCCTAATGTTCCAGTTGACTTTTTTACTGCACTTTTTATAAACTCTCCTCTGCATAAAATTCACCTGATCCTTTGAGTTTATCTGTTTCTCAGCCTATCACTTCATTATTTTCCATTGTACCTGCTCACAATCGTTTTATAGCTCTTGATTGTCCGATCACAATGACTGACTATCTAGCATATGCAAAAACATATGCTTTCAATATGGATTCCTATGTTTATGGCTAATGTCCTCGCACATTGTATTCTTCCTTGTTGTGATTGTTCTGTCAGGTCCTCTAGCCTGGTGCATCTTGCTAGTTGGAATGTAGCGGAATTAACTACTAAGCGGAGTTTATGTCTTGGTTGTCCTGTGTGAGAAAGTTAGACATTGTTATCTTCCAAGAAACATGGGACATGTTACTGCACACATATCGATATTGGCACCACTAGACCTTGGGAACAGAGACAGCATACAAATTGTAACACTGAACAGGTGATCTTCCTGATTTCCTGCCCCTGTGGATTAAAGTATGTCGGGATAACGACGCGCAAGGTCGAGCCGCGAATAATAGAACACAACAGCAGCATTAAATGCAAGAAGCAAGCCACAGAGTTCACCACACACTTTCTCAGGAAGGGTCACAAAGCAGAAGATCTGTCAAAGACGTTGTTGAACAAACCCACCATATCTCAGTCTATCTCAAATGTAACCCAGTATCTATTCAATGGAGAACAAGAATGGGTCTTTAGACTATACAATGACAGTGGTGTAATAAAACTTGAGGTGGCCCCTCTGCAAGGTACGTATGTGGAGAGGCCTCCTCCGGATTCAATCCAGAGCTCGCGGTACTGAGGGGGCCCCTTGGAGCTTGGGGGCCCCGTATTGCGGGGGCTGCGAGGGCCTGTGTTATACCACTTTGCAGTGAAAAACAAGGGCTAAATGATTGCATCCTTGGCTCATGCTGTCGCAAACCTGAAGTCACTTCAAGGACCTCAGGATAAGGAGACTTCGCAGCACATAATTATTGTGATGCCATCTGGTCATTCAATACAGCAAAACTATCACCATGCTCCAGTTTCCTGGATACACATGTTCTTCATAAAGACTCTTTGTGCAGTCTCCATGATTCACCTGTAGTCCGAGTGTCTTCATATAATTTTTTTGCCTTCATGGTTGGGAAATCTGGCCCAATGAGCCATTTAACTTGAGCATCTTGGTCTTACCACTTGCTACTCTGTGTTTAAATTACATTCTATTCAGGCGCCATTCTCAAAATCATATCACTACCTTTCCAGACACACATTTGCGACTATGTCATGTAGTTTCTCGTGACACACACACAATTATCACTGACTCCCTGGACTCTATTATTCCTGTGTCATGAGAAGTCAAAAAGGCACTACAATTTCCATCAGCCTTGTAGTTCTCTGAGCCAGCATTACAAGTAATGGGAAAGGGGCATGTGAAAAACTATGACACTCTCATTACATTCCCAAATAAGCACCATATAGAATTTATCATATCACTATCTGTTTGAACGCTACTTTTTACCTTTTATACAGGCAAAGCTCAAGACCATGAGATACTGACTCCTGCAGCACACATACTAATTATTGGTTCATACACAACATGAGAAGTCAACAAGGAAGTACAGTTCCCATTAGTTTTGTAGTTTTTGGAGTAAGCCTCAATATTGGGCAAAAGAGAAAGGGGTGTGTGAGAGGCAACAAAGCTCTTTTTACGTTGCCCGAGCAAGAAACATAAAGAACTCACCTCCACGCCATGAGCTACCTTCCTCGGTGCAATCCGTGCCACCAGATATCGAGCCGCAGAGGTATTTGCTAATGGTTTGGTCATCTGCTAGGGAACCGCGTTTCGTAGCACTGCGGTCTGGACTAGCATAGCGGGTGGTTGTTAGGGTGTAGAAATAAAAACCTTTTTAGGGGTTTCCCTGATACACCTAGTCCTTAAACCAACAAAGAAGAGATTGGCACGGAAGCTGTAATATCAAAAATAAGTATTTATTAACCTCACATGAGGGAGACTGCTTCATACAGTACCCTCAGGCCGCTATATGAGACAGTCTAAGGAGTACAAAGATCCCAAAATGTCTTCATCTGATGCTAACAGTCATTGCAGCTAGTTTTCACAAGGGTTTTTGCGAGCTCTTCTTCCTCCTCTCTTCAAATGGCTAGATCCCTGGGAGGTTCTGTTAATATGTACCAGTCTGTATTACATTGGTTTTCATTATCATGGTCCGGTCCTAAACAGTGGGTGGCTGCCAGGGGTTCTGTGGCGGTGCCAGTGCTCACCAATGACTACATAAGGGCACTATGGGTCCCATGGAGTTTTTTGTATTGTGTACCACTCGGTGCCAGAATTGGATCATCAAGGGCTGGCACAGCACCGGTTAGACAGAATTGTTACAGACTCTTGATCATAGGTGTCAAGTCTCACACCGTAATTTTTATTTTCACTTTTCATTTCACACACTGTTTTTATGGCTGTCCCCACAGGAGTGCTTCTGCTTCTAGATTTGTGCTCAAAATCACAAACTTATTTGCGAAGATTCTACATGGAGTGTGCAATTGAGTCATCTGTTTCATTTGTGTAACTGTTTCTTGAAAAATTGAGTTATGCCTGTCCTCTCATCTTTGTAGGACTCAATGCCACCTTGAGGTTTGCACCAAGGTAAAGCTGAGGGATGTTACCTGCCATTTGTGGGTAAGCTAAAGCTAATGTATCTCACGTGATAGCACGCTGCGTGTTTTTGTAGTGGTACTAACAGTATTGTTAATTGATATTGGTTCTGAAACCCCCTCCCGTTAGCCAGAATTTGTTGGAATGAGTGCGAGGATTTGTTGCACAAAGTTAAAGAATGTCTCTTTGAAATATGTTATTTTCTTTCAGGCAATACCCACCAATGGACTCTTGATTGAGTGGATTTCCACTCCATCCACTGGTTTTGTATACTGTCATTTTTGTTTATTTTGCAACACAGTGCCCATTATTACACACACTTTACAACAGTATTCACAAGGTCCTGAAGAAGGCCGCCACATCTCTTAGGAGGGTACCAGGCTGATACATGTTGACCTATTTTTTCACTCTATGACAGGTTGAATTCCCTCCCGTCATAGCCTGCTTTTTAATTGTGGCTAGGAGAACCCTAATAAAGTCTATTGTGCACCCTGGAGTTCTTTTTATCTCAAATCAATCTTTACTCTTCATTTCTCACCACACCCTGCTCACCTAAGGTTTAGTATATCTCTTTCTATCAAACAAAACATCCCTGAACTCCTCTCTGTTAGATAGGGGGAGTAGCCCGTATTATGACTAGGTAATGCAAGGAGGTTACACTATGATGAAGCATGCCACCTTCGGGTGGTTGACGGAAAAGGCCCTTTAAAAGAGACACCCCTTTAGCACTCATCCACACTTTGTAGACCCAAGGCTTTCTTTTGTGTTGTTGGTTCCCAAGATTTGTTATCCTGCTTCTGTGATCTGTTGTGAAATTGTTAAGTGTGGTGTGTTGAGAATCAACTGCCCTCTTATTGATCCTACCAGATTTTCCAAATTTTTTTTTAATCCTTCTTATGATCTTTTTGATGTTTGTCTTTTGTCGTCAGTCATGATTCTGTTTTAAGTTTTTTTTAAGTCCCTTTGTGCCGTTATTTCAAAGGTGCTAACTAGATCTGTCCTTTCTACTCAGCAGCCCACCTATAAATTATTTGACTCTGATTGTTCTGCAACCAAAAGTTGTCTTCAAGCTGCTCTCTCTAGACATCTTAGATGTAAAGTTGAGATCGCTTCCTGCAGAGCAGCTTATAAATTGGCCCCTAAAATGAAGAAGATCTATTTTTAGATCATATGCTTTAACGAAGCTTGAAAAGCCTAGCAGATTGAAAGGTGTTTCATTTTTTAGAAGGTGGTTAACTCTTCCTTTTTTGGTGAAGGGTCTGGAACTTTCTTGGCTTCCCACATTTCAGCTGAACAGCGGGTTACTCATTTTAAGCTTATTTATGATAACATTGATTGCCTCAAGTCCCCATTGTCTCCTTTGACCTTTAAGATTGGCAGTTGTTTCAGCTTAGATTAATAGGATGTGGTAACTGCCATATCACAAAGTTCATCTGGTAAAGTACCTGGAGCAGACGGCATGCCCGCGGATTTGTTCAAATCCAATGCAGAGTTCTGGACCCCCTTTTGTCCAACATCTTGAACTCGGCCAGTCATTCAAGATTACTGTGTTCCTGGACCAACGGAATTATTGTCCCTGCATTAAAAAAAGGGCGATTGCCCTTCATTGCCATATCATTATTTGATTCTGTTGTTTAAGTAGCTGGACTTGTCAACTGCCTTTGATTGTGTCAACAGAACTAAACTCTGGTTGATGTTGCTTGATTTAGGGGTGGACGTGGCAATAGGGAACTTTTTGCACTCCTTGAAGAGACTTTGGTAGCAAGGGCTGAGTATGGCAGGCTCATTGTCAGACTCACTCCCACTTGCTCGGGAGGTGTGCGAAGGCTGTATCTTCGCCCCACTTTTCTGTGTGGTCTACATTAACCACCTGTGCTCTATTCTGACAACAGTCACTAGAGACATTCCGATGATTAAACCTTCATTTGTGCCAGCACTGCTTTATGCAGATGATGCAGTGCTTATGGGGTGGACCCCGGGGCCCCTACGATTGATGGTGGAATCTTTCACATCCTTTATTAGCAACTGAACCTGGTCACAAACTATGGGAAATCACTCATTATGGCTTGTGGTCCAGGTAAAAAAAACCTTGTTTAAGGTAATGGCCAAGGGGAACCCATTAGAAAGAATGAATGGTTTTAATTATCTGGGGATCACTTTTATTAGCACATCCCAGCTCACCCATATTAGTAATTCTTGTTTAAAGCTTAGCAGAGCAGCTGGTGCTATATTTAATATACCTCAGGGAGCTGGAAGGGGCACAGTTTCCCCTACTCTTAACCAGTGACGGCTCGCAGAGGGAGTGCTGCCGGGCGGTAGGGCGGGTCGGGGGAAGGGCGGGGCGGGGGTTAGTGGAGTCAGACATACGACAGCCAGGAGTAAAGTAAATAAATAACTAAATAAAACTATTTACCTTGTGCTCACAGCATCGCTGAGTTGGTGATGCAGTGAGCGCAAGGTAAATAGTTTTATTTATTTTTTACTTACTTTACTCCTGGCTGTCGTATTTCCAACTCTACTACCCCCCACCCTGCTTCTCTCCCACCCCGCACTCCCTCTGTGAGCCGCCAATGCTCTTAACATTTATAACGCTCTGTGTGTTTGTGTGGCTCTTTATTGCATGGGGATTTGGGATTACGGCAACACTGATAGTTTGAATTTAGATAAGGGCTTCTTCATTCCCTGTCTGACTTATTTATGCGCAGCTTGTGAAGCCCTGAATATACCAACTTTGTTTGATTCACCTCCTGCTATAAGGAAAACTGTTAAGAAGAAGGTAAAGTCATTGGTTGTGGATTTCTGTCATTCTCAGACTTGAAGGTGAAATAAGTAAGAGGACTGTAACAACGTATCTTAGCTTTCATGAACCCGAATATTCTATGTTGTATCTTACATTACCATTGTCATGTTTGGACCGATCTATACTTTTTTTGCTTTAGGGCTAGCACTATGGTCAAGCTTTTGAATTTTCCGGGGATGAATGCTCAGGTGGTTTTGCCCCTGTGATGGTCACTCAGAGAAAGACTGTGAAGCACTTCATGTTCTTTTGCACTTTTTAA
The DNA here is from genome assembly GCF_964261635.1 of Lissotriton helveticus. NCBI lineage: Eukaryota > Metazoa > Chordata > Amphibia > Caudata > Salamandridae > Lissotriton > Lissotriton helveticus. The sequence goes on along the minus strand of NC_136065.1, from coordinate 258,352,452 downwards.
TATTTTATTAAAAATGATTTATCAAACCGATTTTAAAGCCATTGGGTTTTAGGAAATTCAGGCAAGGACTGCTTTGCCTTCAATTTCTGGGTACCCATGGTATTTGCAGCAGGGTCTGTGCTTTCCTAAAAGCAGCTGTGAGATCCAGGAGAACGATGGAGGTTTAGGTGGTGCATTCATTTTACTGTGGCAGCATTGGCTGTTGGATCGATACCACTGACTATAGCAGACGGTATGTTTCGGCGGTTAACACGGCTAAGCGTGGGAGCTGCTGTTTTCTGATTTGCCTAATTCCTATCTGTATTTTACGTGTGTTTTATTGATATTGATATTCTCTTGTTGCCTGCTTATTTTAAGTATCTTTTATGGATATTCATTTGCCGAATAAATCAAAGAATTGATTGATTGATTTGTTGGCAACGGCGGCTCCTCCGATAAGGGGGTGGAGCGTTGCCCCACAGAAAAAAAAAATGATAATAACACCATGTTATCATTTTATTTTTCCAAACTGGCACTATTTAGGTGTGGGCGGGCGGGGTAGGGCTGGGCTGCCCACAGAGCAGGGGGAAGGAGTGGTGGGCACTTTCTAGCCAAACAGTCATACGCACTCAGTATGTTCTCCACCTGGCTGCATTGCATATAATGGGTGGAGAACATGCACAGGCTCCCAGTCGTTATCTGAGCAGCAAACCATGACGCTCAGAAAAATCACAATGCTACTTTCATGCTGGTGACAGCAGCGTTGTGATTGGCTAGAGGAGTCTGGGAGCCTGTGTGCTTCCTGTTTCCTGCATCGGACGGAGGACAGGAGACGGCTGTCAGGAAAGTAGATTTCTTTACTTACCTCCCTCCCTACCCCATCCCTGCCGCTCGGTAGCAGCCACTACTGTTAACTGGGATAGTAGTTTAAAAAAAAATTAGCATCGTCATCTGATAACAACATTCTTTCTGACATCCAATATGCTTTAAGGATGCCTTAAGGAGGTCCTGGTGACTATGAAGCAGAGCCTCAATATGCATTTTTATCACCAGCAAATATACTGTGTTAAAACAGATTTTTTATCCACCTAGTTTTTATGGATTTGAGCAATGCTTTTGATCGAAATTTCGGTCAAATTTTATTTTCTATGGGTCTAGATTCATCACTTATTAACATTCTTCACTGTTTACATACCAACGTATCTGCTACTGTTGGATTTGGAGATTGCTGTGTCTGCTTTGAATCTTTTAGATTAAACAGGGTTGTGTTATGGCTCTAATTTTATTCACTTCTTACATCAATAATCTCAATCTTTATTTAATCTACAAGGGACAAGATATAGATCATATTGGTTATAAATCAGGCTTTTCCGTTTTTACTGATATTTACAGACAAATACACACAGAAAGCATTCATTTTCTTGTCTGTATTTATTTCTGAATGTGGATAAAAAACAGAAATTGGTCTGCTTTTTGAGTAAATGTAAATACTGTCTGGCATAACTGCCAGGCCAATAGATGTGTGGATGGATAGGCAAGGGGTTTAAAAAAGGAATTTTAGTAAATAGGCTTTAACAGCAGTAGATATGCACAAGGTTGATACTGAAATTTGCATATTTTGATATAAGTGCACCGATTTATCTTCTGCGGGTGTTTACAGTACTGAAAGCTGGCAGGCATTTAAGCATGAGTGCATATTTATCGGTTAAATAAATGTGGAAATATACTAATTTCAGCTTAATTTTTACCACAAAACCTAAAATAAATATGGATAAATACAGATAAAATTAGCTAACAAGAAATATGGATAAATACAGATGGAAATGGCAAAAAACGTAATGCCATAAAACAGGGAGCCCTAGTTATAAGGCTATCCTGGTGCTTCTTCATGCCGTTTTACTTTAGTGTACTGCTAATGGTTTGAAAAAAACTTATAGATGCTTTTGCCTCCTTTATAGAAAACTTAGACTTGGGTACTAATCCTTCTAAATCCCATTTGATGATTTGAGAGCCCAAAACCAACTAAGATCACAACACTATGTGTTAAAAAAGAAATCATTGAGAGAGTTTATAACCTCTATTTTCTGGGGTGGTGGGGGGGGGGGGTTATCTGGTCTCCTTGTAACATCACACGCATGAAATTTGTCCCATCTGTGCAGGCTGTTTTTATTTTTTCTTCTAACCTGGAATGAACATTTCTTGGTCGGTTGTTAGTCATTTATAAAATGAAGTGTGTTCTCATTTTGTGACATGTAGCTGGTATTTGGGGTTGCTCTTCCAGTGCTATATTACAACAAAAAGAAAATGGCTTCTGCCGTAGCTTATTGGGTCTGCTTCCTAACACTTCTCAATTATTTTACAAAGAGGCATTTGTTCTGCCCTATGTTGAGGATCGTATGTTGCTGGCTCCCTTATTATTATGGCTATCACTTTGGTCTAACCCTAAAGCTTCTCTCAAGAGGGCCATTATTATTGATTGTCTTAGCTCCTTTGATGCACTTAGAATTCCTTGTCTGAAATGTATTGGATCTTCTTTTAGCAACCTCAGCACTTCGTCTTTGTTTTCTAACCCTGAAAACATTGTTAGTAAACCTCAGGGTTAGACAGCACTTTTTTTTTAAATTGTATCAGTTTACACAAGGCTTCTGAGCTTCTTAAACTTTCAATTTGTGCATATTTTATATTGCAAAAAACATTTGGCCTGGAGTTATACTTATAAGCTGTTTTTTACGCCTGGGAGAGAAGCCTCCTTTGTCACTTCAGGTTGGGCTTTATTAACTGCATGCTTGCTTTCCCTAAGGGACGATACAGCTCTGATTCCATCTGTTGTTTTTCACGTGGCAAGGTTTCATCCCCATCACTTTTGCACGTTTATCTTTTTTCTAATTATATGAATAAATAATAATCATATCCTTAAGACTTTCAATCCGGTTGTTTTCTGTATTCCTAAATGTGTTTATTACATTAATACTATTTGTACTTTCCTGGCATTTTTAAATAGCACAATAAAGCTTGCTTTGATTTACTGACTGATTGACAGCATAGCATTTTAAGTCTGAAAGAATGTCTCCAAGTACGACACAGCTGTAAATGCATTTTACACAATTGCCATCACACCAAAATTAAAGCAGAAGATCCACATGTAAGTGCTCAAAAAGTGCCCCAACAGCATCAATATTCAAGGGAAGGGGTTCTAGGAAGGGAAGATGTGCCATGAATACATACAAACAAGACCTATCAAAATGGCTCATAGTCCACACACTCTGCAAAGTGGGGTCAATCAAATATCTTAAGAAAGTAATGACACACTTCATTCATTCTTAGAGAGGTGATCATGATCAAAAAATGGGACATAAAAATAAAAAACAGGAATCAAAAGTTGGAAAACAAATGTCTTAAAATTTTCTAACAAACATTGGTGCTTTGTGCAATAAGTCGATTACATGTAGGCTTAGAAAAAAGACGCTAAGTAACTATGAGTCTGAGTAAAGGTAAAATGTGATAGATATCCTGTTCGCTGTATTACAAGTGTATTATAGTCAATGGCACTTATAATCTGGCTGATGAGATATCCGTCACGTTTGTGATGGAGTAACCTGTTGGGCAAACTCTAAATCTGGCCCTTTATCCATTAAGACCTCCTCTTACTCCTGTCTTTTCAGATAATTTTAAGGTAGGCAAGCTGTAAAGGTTTTTTTTTAATATGGCAAACAAATGTAGATTTTCATCAATATAAGAGTGAAACTTGGAACTGTCATAATCTACACCTGATTCTGGTATAAAAGGCCAGTAAGCTTCACACTATGCAACTAGCAGTTTGTTTGTTTTGCAGTTTTGTTTGTGTACCCCTGATGAGGCAGCACATTGCTTTGGGAGGAGGGTTAATAGCATGGCTGCAAGTGTGGCCCAAGTGGAAAGAGTATCCATGTTGTGCGTGATGAATAACTGCTTGCTGTTATCTCTCTTTGGTCAGGTAATTCTGCTTAAATGTGGAATGCTTATGATATGGTCAGCAAAAAGGCCTGTGGGTTGCAACAACATAGCGCCAGCCCCTTTGAACTACCCTGCAAAGCACATCCCGGAAGTTGGTTTCCAGTGACAAATAGCTTACCCACAAGGTACTCGGCATGAAGCAGAAGTGTAAACCATCAAATATGCATCTTCTCACCGGGTCCTCAAGGAAGTCACCTGACCTTCTCAACCACACCTTGGTCTCGCTCGCCAAAGGCAGCCTCTAAGGCAGAGAGCACGTGTCTGTCCGTGGCTGGGTGCCTGCCTTGTTTTCAACCAGTAGTTTCCTGTCACTAGTCAGAGGTATTGCTACAGACATAATGCATACATGCCAACCCTCACGATTCAGGTGGGAGACTACCGATTTAAGGCTAGCCACCCGCCAGGATGCAGAAACCTGAAATCTCTGCGGGCCTCAGCTAACAGGGACTAGTCTTGTGTGTCTCGGACTGTGCCCTGCCTGTAACCAGCTCCTGCAGTCCACTGCTCAACATTTATTATCACTCTCTCTCTGCCTGCCATAGTGCTTTCTCTGTACTCCTGGCAGGTAAGAAAAAACAAAAACACACATTTGGCGGGAGAGGTGTGGTGCCGCGGCCAAGGCGACTGACGCTGGAATCTGGGGATGACGGTTCGATCACCGGTGGCAGATTAGCCCAGCACCATGTGACTCTGGGCAATAGCTTGCTTAATCTTCCCGACGGCCCCCAGCGCCTGGAGACCCTGACGGGTGATTGTTCGGGCTTTATAAATGTGGAATTTTATTTGCAATTCTAATATACACACTTCCAAGTCCAATTAATACATGACAATAACCCGATTCAGGGCTCAATAAGGAAAGAACAATCTCCAAATTTTATTTTTTTAAATCTCTGACTTTTCTCTTCTAAAATGTTGGCAGTATGATAAAGGGGCCTATTAGTATCGGTGTGAAACCACCGAGCAGGAAGCAAAGGTGTCAAGAGCAGCGGAAGTGCTTAACAAATGGGCCACGGAGAGAATTAACTACAGAAGGGGGCGGTGGTGGCTAACAAACGCGGTCACTCAGTTCAGGCGTCAGTTGGAAAGACAGTTTAATTCCATCCAGTGTGCAAATATACATTTTCTCATGGTCTACAAAACACATAAAGTGCCATCTTCTCTACTTTGCCCTCAATGATTTTCTTCTTTCCGGTTTTGTATTCCAGTCTCACTAAATGATTGCTTAGCTCTACATCAATGATTCCTCCTTCCGTTCTTCCAATCTTTGAGCTCTCCTACCTTTTTTCCTTTTCTTCTATCTCCCTTCTCTTAACTTCTTCCTTCACTCTTTTATGTCTTTCTACCATTCACCACTTAACATCCCATCTTTTTTTCCCACCCAACCCTCTCTTCTTTATTAATTTACTAGCAGCCCGTCCCGACGTTGTCCGGGTATGAATTGCTGCCGGCCAGTAGTATATTGTTTTGTAGGATTTTGTTTTGATAGCATTTCTTATCTGTGACAGGCCTGTGAAACGCTCCGATTCACAGTGCACTGCTGATGCACTTAAGAGTGCGCGTTCAGTAGTGTGTGAACTCGAGTTTCCCTACTTTATTTTTCCTTGCAATATTATATAGCGCAAACTCGACAAGATGGCATGAGCACAATTTACATTACAGAAGAACACATTCATTTGTGGTAGGCACGGGGAGACAAAGCGATTTGCCTGGAATCACAGGATGTTGAGCTGATGCCGAGATTTGAACGTAGCTCCCCAGCTCTAAAGTTCGCAATTCTAGAACTTGTGGCGGGAGGTGTGTCTAAAAGTGTATGTCGGTGCTGGCCATCAATTAGAGAGACCTGTGCATTTTTCAAATCAGTGGTGAAAAAATATGAGTATGTTGCTGGAGATGTGGGCCGCCGTGCCACCAATGTACTTACCGGGGGAGGGTAAACACCCATTATTCCGCAACTTTCTTTCCGCATACCATCACTCCGCATACTTTCATTACGAAAGTACCATGACTCCGCAATGCCATTATAGCGCATTACAAAAGGGGGTGGTGATGGACGGAGCATCTGAATCAATCAAACACTCACACCCAGTCAAAAGATCTGGGTTTAATCCATCACCGTTCTTTAGCCCACTCTGCCACCCCAGCTCTGACATGGCCATATGCAAATCAGCCTGACCCTGTGCCTCATGGGAACAGTCCAGCCCGAACTGCCAAGCTATGTCTTCCCTGGACCGGAAACAAGCTTCCGGGGACCGGTTTCTGGTATTCCAGCCGTCTTCAGCCCGGCTTGCTTGAATCCAGTGGCAAAGTGAACAAGGGACTCACGTCTGAGCATACCCTGCCACACTTATGGCGGCCAAAAGTGGTACAAAAGGGGGTGGTGATGGACGGAGCATCTGAATCAATCAAACACTCACAACCAGTCAAAAGGTCTGGGTTTAATCCATCACCGTTCTTTAGCCCACTCTGCCACCGCAGTTCTGACATGGCCATATGCAAATCAGCCTGACCCTGTGCCTCATGGGAACAGTCCAGCCTGAACTGCCAAGCCATGTCTTCCCTGGATCGGAAAAAAGCTTCCGGGGACCGGTTTCTGGCATTCCAGCCGTCTTCGGCCCGGCTTGCTTGAATCCAGTGGCAAAGTGAACAAGGGACTCACGTCTGAGCATACCCTGCCACACGGCGGCCAAAAGCGGTACAAAAGGGGGTGGTGATGGACGGAGCATCTGAATCAAACAAACACTCACACCCAGTCAAAAGATCTGGGTTTAATCCATCACCGTTCTTTAGCCCACTCTGCCACCGCAGTTCTGACATGGCCATATGCAAATCAGCCTGACCCTGTGCCTCATGGGAACAGTCCAGCCCGAACTGCCAAGCCATGTCTTCCCTGGATCGGAAAAAAGCTTCCGGGGACCGGTTTCTGGCATTCCAGCCGTCTTCGGCCCGGCTTGCTTGAATCCAGTGGCAAAGTGAACAAGGGACTCACGTCTGAGCATACCCTGCCACACTTATGGCGGCCAAAAGCGGTACAAAAGGGGGTGGTGATGGACGGAGCATCTGAATCAATCAAACACTCACACCCAGTCAAAAGATCTGGGTTTAATCCATCACCGTTCTTTAGCACACACTGCCACCCCAGTTCTGACATGGCCATATGCAAATCAGCCTGACCCTGTGCCTCATGGGAACAGTCCAGCCCGAGCTGCCAAGCCATGTCTTCCCTGGACCGGAAACAAGCTTCCGGGGACCGGTATCTGGCATTCCAGCCGTCTTCAGCCCGGCTTGCTTGAATCCAGTGGCAAAGTGAACAAGGGACTCATGTCTGAGCATACCCTGCCACACTTATGGCGGCCAAAAGCGGTACAAAAGGGGGTGGTGATGGACGGAGCATCTGAATCAATCAAACACTCACACCCAGTCAAAAGATCTGGGTTTAATCCATCACCGTTCTTTAGCCCACTCTGCCACCCCAGTTCTGACATGGCCATATGCAAATCAGCCTGACCCTGTGCCTCGTGGGAACAGTCCAGCCCGAACTGCCAAGCCATGTGTTCCCTGGACCGGAAACAAGCTTCCGGGGACCGGTTTCTGGCATTCCAGCCGTCTTCAGCCCGGCTTGCTTGAATCCAGTGGCAAAGTGAACAAGGGACTCACGTCTGAGCATACCCTGCCACACTTATGGCGGCCTAAAGTGGTACAAAAGGGGGTGGTGATGGACGGAGCATCTGAATCAATCAAACACTCACACCCAGTCAAAAGATCTGGGTTTAATCCATCACCGTTCTTTAGCCCACTCTGCCACCGCAGTTCTGACATGGCCATATGCAAATCAGCCTGACCCTGTGCCTCATGGGAAAAGTCCAGCCCGAACTGCCAAGCCATGTCTTCCCTGGATCGGAAACAAGCTTCCGGGGACCGGTTTCTGGCATTCCAGCTGTCTTCGGCCCGGCTTGCTTGAATCCAGTGGCAAAGTGAACAAGGGACTCACGTCTGAGCATACCCTGCCACACTTATGGCGGCCAAAAGCGGTACAAAAGGGGGTGGTGATGGACGGAGCATCTGAATCAATCAAACACTCACACCCAGTCAAAAAATCTGGGTTTAATCCAGCACCGTTCTTTAGCCGACTCTGCCACCCCAGTTCTGACATGGCCATATGCAAATCAGGCTGACCCTGTGCCTCATGGGAACAGTCCAGCCCGAACTGCCAAGCCATTGTCTTCCCTGGACCGGAAACAAGCTTGCTTGAATCCAGTGGCTTGTTTCCGGTCCAGGGAAGGCATGGCTTGGCAGTTCTGAACTGGGGTGGCAGAGTGGGCTAAAGAACGGTAATGGATCAAACCCAGATCTTTTAACTGGGTGTGAGTGTTTGATTGGTTCAGATGCTCCGTCCATCACCACCCCCTATTGTACCGCTACATTGGCACCATAAGTGTGGCAGGGTATGCTCAGACATGAGTCCCTTGCTCACTTTGCCACTGGATTCTAGCAAGCCGGGCTGAGGACGGCTGGAATGCCAGAAACCGGTCCTCGGAAGCTTGTTTCCGGTCTAGGGAAGGCATGGCTTGGCAGTTCGGGCTGGACTGTTCCTTGAGGCACAGGGTCAGACTGATTTGCATATAGCCATGTCTGAACTGGGGTGGCAGAGTGGGCTAAAGAACGGTGATGGATCAAACCCAGATCTTTTGACTGGGTGTGAGTGTTTGATTGGTTCAGATGCTCCGTCCATCACCACCCCCTTTTGTACCGCTACATTATAACGCATGGCATTACATTTTATATGCTTTTACCACGCATACATTTACAACGAATTTCGTTGCATGAATGGTAAAACCATGTTTTTTTTAATGTTTGGATAAGGTAAGTATGGGTATAGGGGTATATGGTTTTTGGGTACTGAGGTATATGTTTTGGGGTGTTTGGGTATTTTAAGGGTTCAGATATATTTTGGGGTTATGGGGTACAGGGGTAGTTTTAGGGTTTAGGGATAGATATGGGTTTTGGGGTACAGGGGTATTTTTAGGGTTCAGGGCTAGGTTTGGATTTTGGGGTATAGGGGTATTTTTAGGGTTCAGGGGTAGGTTTGGGTTTTGGGGTACAGGGGTATTTTAAGGGTTCAGGGCTATGTTTGGGTTTTGGGGTACAGGGGTATTTTTAGGGTTCAGGGCTAGGTTTGGGTTTTGGGGTACGGGGTATTTTAGGGTTCAGGGGTAGGTTTGGGTTTTGGGTACAAGGTTATTTTTATGGTTCAGGGCTAGGTTTGTGTTTTGGGGTACAGGGGTATTTTTAGGGTTCGGGGGTAGGTTTGCGTTTTGGGGTACAGGGGTATTTTAAGGGTTCAGTGCTAGGTTTGGGTTTTGGGGTACAGGGGTATTTTAGGGTTCAGGGCTAGGTTTGGGTTTTGGGGTACAGGGGTATTTTTAGGGTTCAGGGCTAGGTTTGGGTTTTGGGGTACAGGAGTATTTTTAGGGTTCAGGGGTAGGTTTGGGTTTTGAGGTACAGGGGTATTTATAGGGTTCAGGGCTAGGTTTGGGTTTTGGGGTACAGGGGTATTTTTAGGGTTTAGGGATAGGTTTGGGTTTTGGGGTACAGGGTATATTTATAGGGTTAAGATGGGTTAGTGTTTAAGGGTGTTGGGGTATTTTAAGGAGTAAGGGTGCGTTATGATTATGGGGTGCAGGGGTATTTAAAGGGAGCAGGGTGGTCACCCGGAGCTGGAATGTACAGAACCTGGGAAGAAAAAACAATGAAATATTGGGCACAACGCTGGCTTTTTTTCCGTAATCCCGCGCCCCGCACATGCCCACGCCCCCAGCAAACGCCCACAGCACACGATATGAGACATGGCATGAAGGGCGGAATGTACCACACGCCCCCAGCGTTTGTCACGCCCCCAGCACACGCCCACAGCACAACGCAGACACGCCCACAAGGGACTACTCTGCTGGCACGGTTCTTTTACCTTTTAAATGTATATGGTGGGCGTCTGCATAGCCTATGTCCTTCTGTTGCAACTGCCCTTTCCAACGCTGTATTGGGTGTTGTGATTGGTGCTGTGGTTCCTGAGATTACCCGCCTCAAAGGTTTGGGCACTCTCTTTATTATATTAGTATAGATATATATATATACCCATACCAAACCTCTCGATGCACAACAAACAGTGGGCAGACGAGTAAGAATGATTTATTTATTTCTTTTAATTCACAGCGTATCAGCTCCTTGACGTGTTCCAACTGGTCCCAGCCTTTATCAAAGTAATACCTACAATATATAGTTAGGTCAGAGTTTCCATAGGAAAGTTTGGGATGCAAAACAGTAAAAATGGCTGAACATAGTTCTAACAAATTTGGCAGAAAGAAAAGCCTGATAAATAAGTAAATAAATAAATGTGGGGTGGGGGTCCTTGGTGGGCTGGCCACTGGTGGCTTTGGCTGCTGGTGGGGGGTTGGGCCAGGCCCTGCTCATCTAGGTTCACAATTGACTCTTACATCAAAAGGGAGGGGACTTATATCTGATGGTTTGTCTCTTGGTGTAGCCACCTGGTATCATTGCCCTGGCCAGAGCTGATTTTGCTCTGAACACATAAACAACAAAAAGAGAACACAGGGGCAATAATGTGTGAGAAAAATACGGTAACTGTTGGCTTCCCTCCACAAAGCAATATTTTATGGTTATGAAATATTAGTGAGACATAGTCTGTTGAAAAAATAGGAGCATCATTAGGATTGGCAGACGAAGCTTCTTACGTGGATCAGCATTCAAACTGAAAAACAGAGAAACGGTATGTGTAACTCAACTGCAGGGGCCATATAAGTATGTCCAAAGGTGAGGGAAGAGTGGGTGGAGAAATTTAAATCACGTTGGTGTAATTTATATAAATGATGTCACTTCACGTTATTACACATTTTTTGTGGTAAGTATATATTGTGAATGTGCCATTCGCTGTAAAAATTCACTGTGAACAACACCCACCTGCGTTCTAGTGTTCCCATCCTGTTATGTTTTTTGTAGTTTTTTTTTATTTCAGTAAAATTTTTATTGAAAATTATATTTACATGATGCATCACGTATACATGGGAGGTCATTTACAGAGAAAGCAGATATAAATGCATCCTGATAGCACTGTGTTTTATTTAATATATGTTTGGTGGTCCTGACTGAGCTTTCCATACTCCATTAAAGCGACTGCCATATTGGTAGGATTTTGTTTTAGATCATGATGTGTCAGTGTGCCTCTTTCGATGAGGCAGCACTCCAGCTCTAATCTGATTGGCGTGTGCAATCCCCATAAGGGAGGTCGCTGCATGGCCTTGCAGTGGACGCTTGTTGTAGGTGCATTGCTCGCATCGAAGGCGTGCCTAAGGCAAGTCTGTCAGAGCCTGTCCACACCAAAGCAACGCATCTGGTGGGGAAACCTGGCCCTTTTAGCACTCTCTTGTCACATCATGCTAAAATTGCATATATTTCTAAGATGTTGTGTCATGGTGTGCCAATGCATCCTGTTAAATGACAAGCTATGCAATTCTACATTTTATGAGTGGCTTTTATTACTAAGAAATGCTAGGAATTTTTATTATGTTTGTGATGCTGGTATGTCCTGTGTTTTTATTATGAAGATTTTATATTTTGTCGCTGTTTTTTAACATCGTGTTGACATTTTACTTTTTATGTGTTTATCCATGTACAGTGGGGCAGATTTACAAGCCCCTTGCACCACTTTTACATCATTTTTAACATGGTAAAAATGACGAAAAAGTGGCGCAAGGGACTTGTAAATCTACCCCTGTATATTTAAGTTTGCTTAATGGCTTCAGCCGAATAAAGATTATGTTGACTTGACTTGACAAGCTACACATCGATTTACTAGAGCTAGTTATTGTGCCAGATAACTCACTTTCCACTCTTGCGCCACCTCTTGTCTCCCTTCATACAGCGGTAAAAGCAGAAGAAATCGCATCCAGGAAAAAAGTTAGAAATGGGTGATAAGAGCTGCCTTCTAAATGATCGACCTTTACCAGCCACAGGGAAGATCAGATTTATATTTTTATTTTACTATAATGGGACATACTTTTCAATACAGAAACGCGACTCTCTACTACTTCCGCCCATGACCGTGATTTAGGAAGTCCATAAGGATTTAATATCATCCATGTTGACAGGAAAAAGAGCAAGGGTGGGGCGGAACGTATTTAAGGAGTATCTGCTTTGTCTATATGTGAATGAATAGGAACTTTATGCCTTATTGAGCTCTCTCAATCTAATGATTTTAGGAGACTTTAATGGCCATATCAATGACTCAGATGACTTCTGGGTGGTAGATTCTTTTCAGATCTTAAATTGCTTCAGAATATAGTAGATGGCTCAAGAATCACCACAATTGAAAGGTCACACTTGACTCGATATGGACACTGAAAGACTCTGTATTGGTGTCCAGATTGTATCCTGTACATTGGACAGACTGTTATTTAATGCCTTTCCAGATAAATTTGCATAAAGCTAGTTGTACTACAACCACAAAATTAAATCTTATTTATTGCTCCTGGAACCGGGTTAATCGACCCTCAGCGCTAGAGCATTTAACATCTCTTAGAATCACAGAATCTGATTCCCTATCTCGATAGCTCTTTAAAAATCTTGGGAAGGATCCTTGCATCCAACCTGGAAGTTTGGTTACAGGAAAAGCAATGCCTATCAAGAGTCCAGTTTGGTTTACGTTGTGGTGTTGGCACTGTTCAGGAGTGCCTGAACCTACAGTTGACCGTTAGCAAATATGTTAAGGCCAGGAGAGGTTCCATTCATCTTGTGTTTATGGACCTCTCCTCTGCCTTTGAGATGGTCAACAGGGTGAAACCGCAAATGTAAATCTTATTTATCACTCCTGGAACAGACTTATTTGAACCAGTGCTCTAAAGAATTTAAAATCTATCATAATCACAGAATCTGAGTTTTCATGAGTTAAAGATGTATTATCACATTCCAGTGAGGCTTTCAGACAGGTAGCATACATAGAAGCCCCCCCCCACACTTAAAACACCTTAGGCACCTATGCATAAACCTCGGAACAAATGGTTTTCAGAAGATGTTCGCCAAGAGATAAAACAATGCAATTTTTGCGCCCTGGAAGATGCTGAATCTTTTAAATCACAAATAAGGATTTTTAAGAAAGATTTTCTAAAAGCTAAACTTGAAGTTTTGTTCATCTGTATTTAACAGGGTACCAACACCCTTGTGACTGATCTCAAAGACTCAGTTCCTTTCTTATGCCCTTAAGCCCTCCTGTGTCTTTTCTACCACATATAAACCACGGAGATTCTGTTATGATGTAGTCTCTTTCTTCACCAGTTAAATAAAAAATATCTTTAATGATTTACAAAACACAGAGGTCTTAATCTAAAAGTATCAACCCATTACCAAACGATTAGATCTCGGTAGGCAGACTGAATACATGGTAGCCAAATAGCTTGCGTAATACATAGGAGACACGGGCATCCTTGATGCTTGGCAATTAGGTTTCAGTCCCGGGAGAGGTACTGAGACTGCAGTGGCCTCTGTTCTTGTTAAACTGAGAACTGGTCGTTGAACACAGTGATCCAGCTGCCTTATTCCTCCTGGGTCTCTCTGTGGCATTCAGTACCGTGGACCATTTGATTCTGCTGAGTTGGTTACTGAGCTGGGAATTTTCTGGAACGGTCCTTGCCAGGTTTGCCTCCATTTTGGAAGATCAAACTCAAATAGTTACATTGTCGACATATCAATCGGTTGATTTAGTCTCGAAACATGGGGTCTTGCAGGGTTCCTCATAATCGCCAATGTTGTTTACAGCACATGATAGATCTTTCAACGAGCTAATTATGGCTGCATTGGAGACTCTTCTGCTGATGACACGCAGCTAATTAATAATGATATGACTGGACACCTCAGCTCCCAGTTCAACCACGAATGTGAGTACTTAAAAGGAGTACATGATTGTATTTCAACAAACTTCTTTAACTGCTTCAGCGCTACCGCGTTTACCTGCTGTGCGCTGAAGAAGTATAAATGGCTTGTTTGTGACAAAGCCAGCTCGTCATGAGCGCAGGGCAGGTAAAACCCATGACGAGCTGGCTTTGTCATTAGCGTCGAAGGGGTTAAATTAGAGTCAGAGAAACAGAACTGTTAGTGGTAAAAAAAAGTCCTGTGAGCTCCTGCAATATTCCATATAGCCTTCATTCTTGAGTGGCTGGCCCATACCTGTGGAAAAAGTTAAGACTCTGTTGTTCTTGCCTCTGGAGTATCATGTGCAAATGCCTAATGGTCTCTTATACTGACTACTACAACACACTCTTTCTTGGTCTCCCAAGAGCAAGTCTCTATAAACTCCATAGGCTACAGAGCTACACAGTGAGAAAAGTGACCAATCTTAGCAGGAGGGATCATATGTCCCAAGCCAGAATTAATCTTCACTGTCTTCCAATCAGGCAAAGGGGACTTTTAAAGGCACTTTGCCTTTTGCATTAGGTATAATTCAACATACAGAAATCATGTCTACGTCAATGATTTAACTATTACTCGTAAGCGATCTTATGTTCCAATTTTAAGTATCTTCTGAGTATATGCAGAGTTAGAAAGCAAGACTTGAAGGCGTTCTTTTAGTAGTTTGACGCAGCCTCACCTGTGGAACATTCCCCTTCGCATTAGACTACACAAACCCACTTAGCCATCATAAAAGCCTTGAGGACCTTCTTATCTCAGTAGTTCAGCTTCACTTTAAATATAACTTTATTAAGATTCTGTTATTTAAAACTATCTAAAAGGTCATAATAACAGTCATTAATTCAGATTCCACAGCATAATTAAAAACTTTTAGAAGCCATAATTAAAATGTACTTACTTATTGGGGCAACCCTACTAAAAATCATATACTTTAAAAGCAACGTATACCAATAAATTCTCCCAGAAGACATAAAATATAGTCTAAAATAACATATCTCATGTCAGCTTTAACATATAACCCACAAGCAAAATGTCTATTTTGTTGATTCACTTCACTTTAATTAGTCTTTATTCGATATATTTCAATCATCAAAGACATTTTACAAAAAAAATTTGTTGTTTTTATCCCACCCCTCCCCCCCACCCCACAAATATACAGGATCCACAATGAGTTAATACAATAAATAAGCAAAAGTAAAAAACATCTTCCTATCTCATCCTATTTACATTTTTACACAATCTTAAAATATCCTATTTACATCTTTGCATAATCTTAAAATATCCAGCTAAGTTCATTAGTGCCAACCGAAAGGATAAGTAAAAAAAGTAACAACTACTTATATGGTTTGCATAGTTTATCACAAAAAATATACTGGTCAGAAGTTCAAATAAACGCAAACAGTACGACAGGCAATAACAATCCTAAACTTATTCCAGACACATTTTGCGTGCCCGAATTATCCACATCCAGTGGAGGAATTTTGCCATAGCTATAACAACAGGCTGAGAGGTGTCTGTTCTTAAGATCCTGACAGCCTCGTTTGACGTTTTTAAACCTAACTGGATGCAAATTGGTTTAAGCCATGAGCGTCTGGGTATTCTATATTCAGGGCAGGCAAATAACACATGTCCGATGTTTTCATTATGGTCCGGACAGAAGGGGCACCTTGGAGTTTGTACCTTATTCCATTTCACTATTAGGGCATTTAGTGGAAGTGTCCCCACCCTCAACTGATGGTACCTCTTCCGGTCCCCTGGGACCGTGATCCAATCCCAGTAGGATTCGAGGGCCGGTGAGTGCTTGAGCTCCAAATAATCATATGTAAAGGTACGGTCAATATGATTCCTAAAGCACTTAATCTCCACCATGCTCCAATAGAGTTCACGAAGTGTCTTTTTCGGTGGAAATACACTATTTAGGGGATCATCCCACAATTGGGGTAAACCCAGTGCCCTATATAAAAGTTTAGCCTCTTTCATCCAGACTATCTTACTGGCAGTATCCAGGGTTCTCACCTCCAGGAAGCCTTGGGCATACTGGGAGAGTTCAGGGGTTACCCATAGCCTTCTCCAGTAGGCCACGATTCTATACCTGGCTGTGTCCCTAAAACTATAAAATCCCAAATCATAATTTAAAGGTATCGATGGGGTTGACATTGGTAAACCAGTAATGTTGCGGAGAAATTTGTTCTGTGCTACCGTCAACTTGGTAAGATTACTGGACCCCCAGAGTTCAGCTCCGTAAAGAACAGCTGCTCCAACCTTAGCGTTGTAGATTTTTAGGACAGGTCTAATTGGTTTGGTATAAGATGAAAAAAGCTCCTTTGTGAGAACTCCTGCAAGTTGTGCATGTTTTGTATCTAGTTCATTTGTATGCTGTTTCCAATCTAGATTGTAGGACAAATTGATACCAAGGTACTTAAAGACCTGAGTCTGCTCGAGCTGGACCCCATCCATAATAACTCTACCTCTAATGTGTTTCCGCATGTGCATAACCATAAATTTAGTTTTGCTGGTATTAATTGCAAGACCATGATCAATGCAAAATGCTTCAAAAACCCTAATGGCCTTTTGAAGTCCCTGCTGGGTCTTTGATATCAGCAAGGTATCGTCCGCAAACATCAACAGGGGGATCAGCCTTCCTGCCAACCTTGGGGCATCCGTGGGCTGATGTTCGAAATAACTGATCACCCTGTTGATGTATAACGAGAAGAGTGTTGGTGCAAGCACGCATCCTTGGCGTACACCCCTCGCAATGGGGAACTTCTCAGTGGTACTACCCTGCTGATTCCACCGTACTTGTGCAAAATTGTTTTCATGCATCCTGATCAGTAGAGACAGGATTTCTTTTGGAATACCCTGGTCATGTAGGATATTCCACAGCTTATGGCGGGGAACTAAATCAAAAGCTGATTTTAAATCAACAAAAGCCGCAAAAAGCATCCCGCCCCCTAGTAAAACTGTGCGCCAATACAATAAAACAAATCTAAAAACTTGGTCGATAGTGCTGGTATGGCTGCGGAAACCCGCCTGCAGGGGTGATAATATATCGTGATCATCTATCCACCCATGTATTCGCTGTAATAATAACCTTGCCACAACTTTTTGTATACATGCAATCAGGCTAATAGGCCTATAATTGCCTGGATCCGAGCATGCCCCCTTTTTAAAGATGGGGATAATCTCTTGTTAATTCTTATTCCTGATGTGTAGAACTTTTCCTTAGGGTATGGTGACGTTCTGTGTGTCTTTTAATTCGCACATAGACAGTTGATGCTGTCTATAAATCCTAGTGCCAAGGTGCCCTCAGGAGACCGAGTGCTCAATGAATAATAAATTAATTTAGGTTCCTATTCCCTACCTCAACAGTATTGGCCCTGGTGGAAGTAGCCTCGACAGTTGCAAGTTTGTGCTGGGATGTGAGTTCTTGCAGCAGAAAGCAGTACCAGCAGCATCTACATTGTTGAGCATGGCATATATGAGTAACCACAGGAGCACCATGCCTGGCATGAAAAGAAGCACTAATGTCATCCCTTGCAGCATCCTGGCCATTGGCCTTCTGAGGTCAATGTCTCATGTGGCTCATGGATTGGATGTGGTCTCTAGTGTGCCACTGACAATATGCAAATCTGAGAGTGAACAGGCTGCTTGCAGGCCAATATTCGTTTGCAACTTAGCAATCAAAGTACTAGGCATCTTAAGGTCTTAACACTAACTGGCCTGAGTTTCAAAGAGGTGAGACACCACGTACATTCACCTGTGGAATCAAGCAATGAGCACGTGAGTTGACAGATAAAGTTGGACAAAGTTTGGATTTGTGGTGCACTACTTTTTGATGGAGAAATGAATATGATATTACCAATATTAAGGCCTTGAGGAATTCCCAGAGGGGAAGAAACTTGTCAGCTGGCAGCTGGCAATGAAAATTGTTGAATGGATTTAATTCTTAAAGATACTTTGGAAAAACAAGAATAATACAAGTTACACGAAAACTGAATGACATCTCGACTCAATGTTTATAAGTGAAGGGCACCATGTTGTGCAGGAAATTAACTAAAGGTGTTTTTTTCTTTGATTACTGGGTGGATACTAAAATTGAACTGATTTGAGAATCTGTCTTTATTTGACAAGGTGGGGATTTATAGTGGCTGATCCCGATCTAATGCATGTTCTGACGCACTCTCTGACGGCCTGGATAGAGTTGGTAATCAACCTTTATCCCGCATTTTTTCCCCCGCATACCATCATCCCGCATACTATTAATCCGCAATGTCATTCATCCCGCATACCATCATCATTTTTTTACAACGCATGTGCTTTTATCACGCATGCCTTTACAACGAAATACGTTGTAAAGGCATGTATGGTAAATGCATTTGCGTTGTAAACCACGACGATGAGAGAGGTAAGTGGGTTTGGGTTAATTTTTAAGGGTGGGGGTCGTGCTGGGGTAGTGATTGAGTAGTGTAGTGTTGTGTTAGTGTAGTGTTGAGTTGTGGTGGTTGTTTAGTGTAGGGTCGTGCTGGGGAAAGTATAATAGGGGTTGGGGTAGTGTTTTAGGGGGTAGGGTAGTGTTGTAGTGTTTGCGTAGTGTAGGGTCATGCTGGGGGTAGTGTTGTAGGGTTTAGGGTAGTGTTGTAGTGTTTGCGTAGTGTAAGGTCATGCTGGGGGTAGTATTTTAGGGTTTAGGGTAGTGTTGTAGTGTTTGAGTAGTGTAGGGTCATGCTGGGGGTAGTGTTTTAGGGTTTAGGGTAGTGTTGTAGTGTTTGTGTAGCGTAGGGTCATGCTGGTGGTAGTGTTTTAGAGTTTAGGGTAGTGTTGTAGTGTTTGCGTAGTGTAGGGTCATGCTGGGGGTAGTGTTTTAGGGTTTAGGGTTGTGTTGTAGTGTTTGCGTAGTGTAGGGTCATGCTGGGGGTAGTGTTTTAGGGTTTAGGGTAGTGTTGTAGTGTTTGCGTAGTGTAGGGTCATGCTGGGGGTAGTGTTTTAGGGTTTAGGGTAGTGTTGTAGTGTTTGCGTAGTGTAGGGTCATGCTGGGGGTAGTGTTTTAGGGTTTAGGGTAGTGTTGTAGTGTTTGCGTAGTGTAGGGTCATGCTGGGGGTAGTGTTTTAGGGTTTAGGGTAGTGTTGTAGTGTTTGCGTAGTGTAGGGTCATGCTGGGGGTAGTGTTTTAGGGTTTAGGGTAGTGTTGTAGTGTTTGCGTAGTGTAGGGTCATGCTGGGGTGTAGTGTTTTAGGGGTTTGGGTAGTGTTGTAGTGTAGGGTCGTGCAGGGGTAGTGTTTTAGGGTTTAGGGTAGTGTTGTGGTGTTTGTGTAGTGTAGGGTCATGCAGGGGTGTTGTGGTTTAGGGTTTAGGGTAGTGTTGTAGTGTTTGTGTAGTGTAGGGTCATGCTGGGGTGTAGTGGTTTAGGGTTTGGGTAGTGTTGTAGTGTAGGGTCATGCTCAGGGTAGTGTTTTAGGGTTTAGGGGTGTAGTGGTTTAGTGTAGTATTGTAGTGTTTGTGTAGGGTCATGCTGGGGGTAGTGTATTAAGGTACTGTTGTAGTGTTTGTGTAGGGTAGTAAAGTGCTTTATGGTAGTGTTGGGGGGTCGTGCTGGGTATTACATTAGAGTGTAGGGTAGTGTAGGGTAGGGTAGTGTACTTTTACTTACCTTTACAACTTTTACAATGAGTATACCTTTAACATGCATGCCTTTACGTTGTAAAGGCATGCGTGCTAAAGGCATATTCGTTCTAAAAGTTTTCGTTATTTTAATTTGCGGCCTAATAGTATATGCAGGATTTTTTTTGCGGACTGATGGTATACGGGATTACGTCATATATTCATAGAGTTTGCAGTGGCTATACAATGACTGCTCACTGCAGGTACTACTACCGTCCAACATGTAGAATTCTGAGTGCTGGGCCCCCTCAGGCCTCGGCAAGGATGGCACGCTTGCGCGGGGGCAGATCGCGCACAGCGAAGGCACTCAGGCTGACACCGGTGTCTGTGTCGGAAGTGACGTGCACGAGCGCCCGTCCCCCTTTTATTTAGCCCCGCAGGCCACGCCTGGCCTGCGGATGTGGGGATGCGTGTACGTGCGGCAACTAGACCGCTAGCAGTATTACATCCCTATCCAACCATACACATTTTTCACAGCAACTGAAAATGAGTTCTATCTTGAAAGATAGTTCAGACAAGACGCCTCAGTACTTGCATGTCCCTTGATGATAGCTTCAGGGTCTCAGCAAGCAGGCATAGTCCTTTAACTTCTGACTCGGTGGTGGATTAGGCCGCAGATTGTATCTCCGGGTGTTGCCCCGGCTGTTTTCACTACCTTGATAGGCGTCTCCGATTGCATCAGATGGTGTTTGAGACACCAACGCCGGGTCAGGTCTTTCCGTCTGGATTTCTGGGGGTATGTTATCTTCCTCTCCGGGTGTTGCGGTTATGTGTGGTTTGTTGTCCTCTTCCGCTGTCTCCGAGCATTGTCTGGGCTCTGGCGGTACTGCCTTGAACCAGGAGGTATTTCGTGACACTTCCTCTTCACCTTTCCTTGCGGTGACCATGGTGCCTTTTGTGGACGTTACTGTCCAGATGCCCGGCTCATATCGAGTTTGGAATTTCCCCCCCAGGGCGTCTGTTTCGTATGATCACCTGGGTCCCCTGGCCTGGCTTAAGTGTCTTGGAGCGGCTCTCCGGCATCGGCTAGCTCGCTGATTCCTTTGTCGCCTCCGTTCCTGTGCTTCATTGGTGTTGGCCGAGTCCGGTGTCCACTCCGGGATAGTGGGAAGGAGGTCTCTTCGTTGTCCTTGGAACATGAGAGTCCATGGGCTCTGGTGTGTGGTGCAGTGAGGGGTGCCCCGGTATTCCCGTAGAAATTCGTGTAGTCTCTGTTCGGGATCGGCTTGTTCCACCACCGCTATCCGGAATACCTTATTGAGGGTCCGCATAAATCTCTCAGCGTCCCCATTTGCCTGGGGCCATTGAGGCGTGATGCGACGATGAAGAATGCCCCTTGCCTTGAGAAACGTGGCAAACTAAGCCCCGTGGAATGGCGGTCCATTGTCACTCCGTATTTCAGTTGGGTATCCAAACATGGAGAATATTTTTTCCAATGTCGGTCCTACATGCGTGAATGCAGTGGAGACAACCCTCTCCACTAGCGGGTATTTAGAATAGGAGTCAATGGCCACGAGCGTGTGTCCTTCCCCCGGGAAGCTCCCAAAGTCTATGCTGACCTTGGTACAGGGAGATGTGCAGGCTTCTTCCGTGATTATTGGTGCGGGTCTCTCAGGATCGCTCGTCAGTTGGCAGGACATGCAGTTTCTCACGTACTCCTCCACCATGGCTTCCAGCTCCGGGAACCACACCTTTTCCCTCATACGCGCCTTCATTTTCGTCACGCCTTGGTGACCCCCATGGGCGAGTTGTGTTGCCCGGTGTCTCAGGTTCTGTGGTATCACCAGTCGTGACCCTCTTAGTAACACCCCTTCTTCCGTGGCACTTAGCACATGCCGGACACGCCAGATCTTCCTGAGTGCCTCTTTGTCTTCCGCGGTCCAGGAGTTGGGTGGATGTAGGTAGTCGGCCCACGAGCCTTCTTGAACTGCCCGAAGCGACCTCATGTAGATGTTGTCAGCGGCAGCTGCTTCCTTGATGTCTTCTATCGTCATGCACTGTGGACATGAGGTGAGGGCCACCCACTGGGCGTATTCCTCGCAGTCGTCGTCCACTGATTCTGGTTCCTGTTGTGAGGGATGGCGCGACAGATAGTCTGCAGGATTTTTGGCCCCCGGGCGGTATACCACCTCCATCTCGTATGACTGTAGCTGAATCACCCATCGTTCGATGCGAGGCAGTGGGTGTGGGGCCGTTCCCTTGAAGAGGGGCACTAGGGGTTGGTGGTCAGTGACCATAACGAAGGAATGACCTTGTAGATATAAGTGGAAACAGCTACAGGCCCATTTGATAGCGAGAGCCTCCCTCTCGATCTGTGCGTATCTTGTTTCAGTTGGAGTTAAAGCCTTACTGGCAAAGGCTAAGGCCGTCCACTGGCCGGGTTCATGTTCTTGGGTCAGGACAGCACCGAGGCCTACCGGACTGGCATCGACGATCACCTCCGTGCGTTTCGTGGGGTCGAAGTAGGAGAGGGTGGCTTTCTCCAGGAGGGCATTCTTGATTCCCTGGAATGCTTCATCTTCCTTCGGGCCCCACTGCCACGTGGCATCCGTCTTGGTCAGTGCTCGTAGTGGTTCGCTTCGAGTGGCTAGGCCCAGTATGAACCGGCCACAGTAGGTGGCCATTCCGAGAAAACTTCTCACTTCCGTCGGGGACTTCGGCGCTAGGGCCTCCTTTATGGCCTTGGACTTCCTCGGGTCAATCTGAATTCCCTCCTGGTTAAAGACATAACCAAAGAACTCGATGGAGGGTTGAAAAAACTGACATTATTCTCTGTGGAGTGTCGCTCCATCGGTGCTCAGTCTTTTCAGGACATCTCGAAGGTGCTTGTGGTGTTCTGACGCGGTGGCAGAGTGTATCAGAATGTCGTCGCTGACATTTATTACCCCCGGCAACCCAGATAGGAGTTCTCTGATAGTGTTCTGGAACACCTCCGCCGCTGATGAGATACCGAAGTTTAAACGCTTGTAGGGCCGGAGGCCAAGATGGGTACTAAAAGTGGTGATGAATCGGCTTTCCTCCGCTAGTGGTAGTTGATGGTATCCAGCGTTGAGGTCGATTTTCGAAAACCACTTTGATCCGTTCACGTCGGCCACGATGTGATCCATAGTGGGGGTCAGATGTCTCTCCCTCCGGATCGCTGCATTTGGTAGCCGCATGTCGATACATAGGCGAATTTCACCTGGTTGCTTAGGCTTTTCCACAATGACCATTGGCGAGACCCACGGGGTGGGCCCCGTGACATTTTCTATGACGCCTAGGCTCTCCAGTTTTTCGAGTTCCTTTTCCACCAGTGGACGGAGGTGAAATGGTATCCTGCGGTGACGCAAGGCGGTGGGAGCGACAGATTTGTCAATATGAAGTTTGATGGGCTCACATTTTATGCAACCCAGGCCTCTGAATAGTTCAGGGAATCGTCCTAACAGTTCTTCCACTTGGTGTTGATATTTTGTTGATATTTATGGGTTTTTATAAAGCGCGGACTATCGCTCCGGAAGGAGCATCTTGGCGATTGGCAAATGCTATTAGTTTCAGGTCCTCAGCTGTGTGGCTACTTATTAGGGTGTCTGCTTCTCGGTTGATGATGTGTACCGTCGCCATTACCTCTGACTCATCGGCCTGAATAGGTATCGTGATTTTTTCCTTGAGAGGCAGCGGTGTGTCCCCTTTTATTTAGCCCCGCAGGCCACGCCTGGCCTGCAGATGTGGGGATGCGTGTACGTGCGGCAACTAGACCGCTAGCAGTATTACACAACACATCACAGCTGCAAGAGCCAGTCTAGCATCAAAACTGTGAAACGTATCTCTGTTCTCTGCCTGTGTTTTGGACTGTGCTTTATTTCTAAAAATAAATATGCACCGGGGGCCACCGTTTTTCTTAACGGTCTGCAACTGACGCTGCTGATGCAGGTGTGCAAAATATCAAGGTGCTTGGTTTTAATTCCATCTCATGCATCTTTCTTCCACTACCCTGCACTTCCTGTCTCTCCCTCTCCCTCTTGTGGGTTCTTTTTCATCCCTGTTTTGTCACTGTTTTCCTCTCTTTCTCCTGCTTTCTCCCCTTTCTGTATTTCTCCCTCCTGATCTGGGTCTAAGTGTAATGATGAAAACATTGAACAGTAAGTCCAGGCCCCTCCTCCTGCAGCCAGATCCACACACGAAGCCCTGGTGTTGAGTGACAGTAATGGCCAGGCCCGGGTGCTTGTTTGTTACACTGGGCATTTTCCTGGGCTGCAGCCCCTGGAGGGCAGCGTAGGAAGGCAGGGGGGGCTCTGCTGCTGGCGCCTCTGTCTCTTTCTCCAGCTCTCCCAGATGACAACAGCAGACACCCGCGTCCGAAGAGGAGAGCGAGGGGAGAGAGAAAAGGAGAGAGAGAAACAAAAGAAGGGGAAGGGAACAGGGCTGGCTGGACATTTTTCCCAGGGCTGCTTTTAGTTCCCACCCCGGCCCTGGTGATGACAGGCTGAGTGACCTCTGTCCTCCTCTACTGCTTCTCTGCGCTGCCAGGGACACAGAAGCATGGCCTTGTCGATGGCAATATATGTGCCTGCAGCGCCACCTGCTGGGAGGCCTTCTCCCTCTCTCATGGTAGATTTTCTTGTGCGACACAGAAGTGCACAGACATATAAGGTTTTCTTTCCTCTACTTTCACAGTTCTTGGCCTGCAAAACAGATTATAAAGTTGAGGATTAGAACTCTCTGAGGGTAGTTCTTGCCATATCCTCAGACCATCAAATAAGGTTTTTGAGGAATGTAACAGACGCTTGTGAATTTCTTCGTATGATACAAAAGAAGACATTCCTCTTTACCCAAATTGAGGATCTGTTCTTGGAAGCATGACCTGCTGAGGCGCCAAACCCGAGCCCTCGGCTTCTAGTGCATTCACAAGGGCCAGAGAATTCACAGGGAGAGCTGAGCTCTGAGCGACAAAGCACGGGCGCATCCATCAAAAACACTCCCGTGTAACTCTTGTGAATCAGATAAGAGCAGAATATATGTTGTACTGAGAAGACGACACGGAAAACACACTATGGGGCTTATTTACAAGCCCTTTGCGCCGCCGGTGCGTTACTTTTTGTGGCGCACCGGTGGCACAACCTGCTGCCCCATAGTTACAAGGACACGTAAAGCCACCCTGCGTGGCTTTTCGTGTCCATGTAAGTATGGCCCCTTTTTGTACGTAACAATTTGCATGAAAGGGGCATGCCATGGGTGTTGCTGTGGGTGTTCCCACGTAACACCCATGGCTTCTGCTGCATTTCTATTTTTACGAGAAATCGTAAACCTAGAAATGCATCAGAATGCTACGCTTCCCCAGGGGAGGCGTAGGGAGGAAGGCGAAACGAGGAGAAATGTTTTCATTTATCCTCTTTTTTTCCTCTTTCTATGCGTGCTGCATCCTGTAGCACACATAGGAAGAGGAAATCACCTCTTGTGATTATTTTTGTACAGGAAGGTGTCCCTTTCTGCACAAAAACAATAATCACCCTTATTGCTTTTCCCATGTGAAATGACACACTCAACAGATACGTCAGGATTCCTGACCCATCTCTCAATCCTTATGACATGGAGTGCCGTACAGTAAACAGAGCGCATCATGATGTTGCAAGGAGGGCACACTGAAAAGTGTTGGATCGCAATTTTACAGCAGCGATGCAACACTCTTTGTATACGAGGCCCCGAATGGGAGGAGTGGTGGAAAGCAACATGGAGAGAGCACTGGCAAGAATTTGATGGGAGAAGCAGCACACAAGGGAGAGAGTAAGAAACGCATGTAGTCCAATGGGGAGCTGATAGAAAATGAACAAATTTAGGGGATATTAGCAACAACTTGCGATAATTATCGCGAAACGCGCTTAGCATGTTTTTTTTCATCGCCGCCTATCGCTGGATATTATCATGGGTTTAACACGCTATTAGCAAAGTTTATCTCTAATACGATAAAATATCCAGCGATAGCGGCGAAATGCGCGAATATCACTGGAAATCCAGTGATATTCACGCATTAACGCCATGGTGGACTTAGCCTGACAATCCAGCTCCCATTGAAGAAATAGGTAAGTCATGTTTTTAGCAGGTGTTCATTTCTAGTGATAATTGCGCTTAGCGCAACTCTTTTTTATCGCTTCACCGACGTTGCTATTAGGGGGAAGTTGTGTTAGCGACTGTTTTCAGTCGCTTTTAGTTGGGAACGCCTACCTTGTATGTCATTAGCAATAATTATCGCTGGCATGCAAGGTGACAGGAAAACCAGCCTCTATCGCCAGAAAGCTGTCGGTAATGCCTGTTGGTGACAACTTGCTGATAGGGCGATAAAAAAATCGACGCTTTAGCGGCAAAAAGTGCAGCTAAATTGGCGATAAGGCCCTTGGTAATATGCCCCATAGTCCCCTGAGTGTAATAAGTGGATACAAGTCATCCACTTTCATGGATGGTAAAGAATCTATGCAAAAAGGAGAGAGAAAACACAAAAAGTGGAATTAAATCAATTGAATAAGATGCAAGCAAATGAGGTTGAAAAGAAACTAACCAATAGTAAGCAATGAGCTGACCCAAAGCCCAGGATATCTATTCGGATTGTCCTCAACACGTCTTCAACAACCTTGAACTAAATGGTATGTGTAGGGAAGACTTAAAAATATTTGAAGGGGGTTCATACGGACCATATTAACCCACTGGTTTAAATGTTGTTAGGACACGTTTTTGATTGCAGACATTAGCAAGACAGTTCCAGATAAGTCCAGAAATAACTGTGGGTACTTTTAGATATTTTTTGATGCACAGTTATTGTTTACAATTACTAATACCTGAAAGACAATTTAAGAGCAGAAAAATATTCTGGTTTATGTTACTACAAATATGGCACAAGAGTGACACCCAGTGGCAAAAGTATTAGTTGCAGCTCTGTGACTAAAATAGATCATCTGGCATGAGAAGAGGGTAGCTACATCTGACTTCTTCAACGAGTAGCTAGTGAGCTACTGGTACCTCTCCTATTACCTGCAATCAGCTCTCCTGTGTGCAGCCAAGCCTACTGAATTCGGAGCTTTTGTTTGGTTGAATTATTATATGTGTGTCAAAATTAAGAGTGGATTCAAGAACTAGAATTTTTTTTCAGCACGCGTAAGCTGATGTTTATAGAAAAACCGTAAAATTACCAAAATATATTTGAAACTGATATTTGATAAATCATGTGGCATTTGAGAGACACATTACTATCATTATTATCTTGGTGCCAGGACCCAGCAGATAATGCTGTTATGCATTACCCATGTAGAGGCACGCCAAATAGACAAATGTAAAAATGTTGCTAGTAACCCTGCCTGATACACTGAGATGACCACTGCTTGTAATCTTGCACTTTGTGGCCACTAAGGCGATCTTCTGTGTTATGGTCACTATCAGAATACTAATAATATTGGTTGCTCAGGATGATTTTTGTTTAACATAAGTAGCTCTGATTTCAGAAAAGGTTGTATACTCCTGTGCTAGATAAAGTATGCAATTTTGGCGATTGGAAGAAGGTTGTACTGCATGGCTCTTGTACCTCTTTTGTCTGTGCCAATATTGTATATCTGTAACTACACTAACCAAACAACTCTTCTAACTTTAGTGTAACTATATAAAATAGTCGCTATGTTATATAGGGGCCTGAACAAACATTCAATTTTATATGTCGTAGACGTATGCTAATAATTTTCATTACGTTACAGATTTTTAGGGATTGACAAATACCTCTTTCCTTGAACACAGAAATCTCTGAAAATCATACATTCCAATGTCCATGCTTAACCCTGAGCTGGCTGAATTTTATGCTGACAGAAAATATTCACTTATTGTATTAGAAGTAAAGATTTTTTTAAGGCACATGGAAAATGTTTTAATACGTGGACAAATGACTTCAGTTACTTACCAGTAATCTTCATTATTCCTAGTCCATGTCATCCAGTCACTGTCCTTACAGAGTGAATTTCTAGTTTGTCTACTTCACAGAACACCATTACCAAGCTTAAAGAAAGACAAGTTTCCTCTGGTATGGCTCCCATTCCTTTAATGCACAAAAGGAGATATTGGATATGACTATTTACTGATGTTAACAAGCTGAAAAGAAATTAAGACCAATTAGTACTCCCACAGGAGGGATGGGAAGGGGATCAGGACTGCAACAGGAAGACTTAGACTCAAAGTAATGAAGATTACCAGTAAGTAACCCAGTCATTACCTCCTTATTCTCCTTCCTGCCGCAGTCCTTACAGAGTGAGCCAATACATATGCTTGCGATAATCAATCAAGATAGGTAAAAGGAAGAAAGTACATAACACATAATATTTGTGCTGCACCTGTGAGTTTAATAAAGGTGTAGAAGAAATTAACAGCCATGAACAGAAGACAATACACTAGGCACTAAATTCCTACCATGACCCACTCCCTAACAGAAGTTGATAATACACCATGAAAGTGTAAGAAGAGGCCCATGTAGCTATGTTGCAAATGTCTCTCAATAAATCACCCTGAAACATTGCCCATGATGAAGCCATACAATGAGTAGATTTCGACTGTACAGAAGATAGTAAGGCTACTTTGGATGTCTCATAGGGATGAATGATTGACATCTTCACTCATCTTAAAAGGTTGAAGACGAAGCATGTAAGCCCTTACCTGAGAAGCCATAGATGACAAAGAGTCAACCTTGCAAACCGAAATTGTCACAGTAAACAGAAACTGCTTTCCAGACATCAAGCCTGTGCAGTTTCTTTTGTTCCAAAGAGGGAGAGTTGGGGTAGAAGACTGGCAAAACAATGTCCTCTTCACAGTGAAAGTTAGAGGGGATCTTTGCAGATACAGAGGACTATGTCCCAGAATGACCTTGTCATCACACAATGTAAAAACGGGAGGTGAAGCAAGAAGGGCCCCTATCTCACCAATCCTACTACCTGAACTTATTGCTACTTAAAAAAGGCTTAGAGGAAAGAAACTGGATGTCTGTTGAATGTAAAGGCTCAAAGGGGTTCTCCATCAAGTGTGGCGAACCAGGGAATGATCACACGATGGGGCCGAATAATAAGTAGGTGGCCTACGTAGAAGAAAGTTCTCTGGCAAAATGACAACTTGGAAAACATCCACACCCATAAAGGCTTGAATCTCTGCCAATTGAGTTTGGAGTGTTGATACAGTCAGACCCAAAGAGAATGCATCCTTTAAAAAATCTCGAATTTTGATAGGGTCACGAGAATCAAAATAAATATTTTTATTTCAACGCCAGACCTCAGAACTCTACCAATGACAAGAATACGCCCTTAGTGTGGAAGGCTGAAACAACTTTGCCATGTTAGCTGAACAACCATGGGCCAAAAGATTTAGACTCTCAAGAGCCAAATTCCAAGACTAAGATGTCTGAGGGAGTCCGGCTGTAGAAAGGGAACTCTCAGTGGGATGGGTAAACTGGAAATCACCAATGAAGCTCTTTCTGAAGCTCCAGCAAAAGTGGTAACGAGGGTCTTGTGGGCCATTCAGGAACCACTAGGAGAACCTCTGTTCGATCTCACTGGATCTACTTCAATACTATAGGTATTAGTCGAAAGGCCAGGAATGCATACTCCTTACTCCTGCATGGAGTAAGGCTGCAAAATTGCAGTAGAGGGAATAAATCTTCTCTGGCAAATAGGTCTAACCATGGTTGGCTGAGCCTGAGCCCAATCTGACAGAACAACAAGGCTAACAGACAAAGAGAACTGAGGATTGGAAACTCTGGCTCAAGCAGTTGGCCCACTCATTCTCCTTCCCTGGAAGATTATCGGCAGGGATCAAGAAAAGACTCCTCTTGACCTAAGGCCTATCATCCGAGAAAGGAGAGAGAGCTTGGGATGCATTACCCCTGACGATTGGTATATGGTCTGATCAACTGATTGTCTGCAGTCACACAGGGCAAAAGAAGAAATGGAAAGAACAAAGGATACCTTTCTACAGAGCAGCTAGTTCCTTCCAAATAGAAGATTGATCCTTCTCTACAGCATCCTACTTGCCCTGGGCTTCCAAACCCTCCCAAACTGCCCCCTTGAAACCATGTTGGCATCTGTCATGAGTGTTGTGACAGGAGGAGGGTTCAGACCTTCCCAGATCTGTGCAAAACAAATTTCCTATAAACTGAAGTGTCTTGGATGGGTGAGGGTTAGAGTTCTTGTAGCTGAGGAGGAAACAGTGTCTCATAAGAAGGTTGCAGACTTTGCCTTAACAAAAGAAGAAGAGAAAATTAACCAGTCATCAAGATATGGGTGAACTTGAAAAACTTTGGAATGTAACATACCCACCAGGGGTGCCAAGAGTTTGGTAAAAACCCGTGGAGCAGAGGATGCCCAAATGGAAGACCCGGATCCGGTAATGAGACCCCTTGACTGCAAAACAGAGGACATCTTGGTGATATTCAATGATAGGGATGTTCAAATGCACATCCCACATGTTCAAGGATGGGGTTATTCCCTCTTGACTGTTCAATTGTAGAATGGCCTGTACAGTAACCATTTTGAACGGCTTGTATGGGATCTAGTGGTTCACCACTTTGAGGTCAATACTGGGTGATAATCTCCCTAGGCCTTTCTCACTAGCCGAGACCATGATTGTCGGATGGAACGAAAATTATTTCTGTCTTCTCCACCAATAGCTGGATTTGGGAATGAACAGCCTGGAGACACATTGGATTCTTTGGCAGAGGAGTGTTACAAAACATGGTGGAAGGGAAACTGGAAAATTCAATCTGATTACTCTATAATACCATCTGAAAGGCCCAGGCATCTGTCACTGAAAAGCACCACTTAAAAATGAGCAGTCGGCCTCCCACCGGAAGACTGGCATAGTCAGGCTCTTGGAGGGAATGCAGTTGAGGAAGTTGAAGTTGGATCTGGGATTTGTCATTGGCAGAGTCCCCTGGACACGACCCTTACCTCAAAAAGGCTAGTTGGTAGACCTCACAGAAGTTGGACCAAATGCTCTCTGATACCCAAACCTCTGCCCACAAGAACTGTTTAGCTGAAGCCATCAACTTTCTATTCTTGACTGACTTCTCCACCATATCCTCCAACTGAGGGACAAAGATTTTAGAATGCTCAAAGGGCATTTTCATGAGGCCAGGTGTTTGAGTGAAGTCTGCTTTCTGAGCATGCATCCAGATTTGATGTCAAGCTGCTGTTGCAGCTCCAGAGGAAGCAGCAGATGTGCAAAAAGTGTCGAAGGATTTGTCCGATAGAAAGTGGACCTGAGGTTAAATGATAGCCAAGAAAGAAGAGATATATTGCCCTTCCTGCTTCTGCTCCATCAATTTCCAGAAATCTTGCAAGAGGGATTGAATAGTGTATGTCAAATAGGCATTTGATTCTACAGAAAAGTTTGTAGCGGAGTAAGCTCGCTGGATTGCACCCTCTACCTTTCTGTCCACTTGATCTGTGGGCAATGCATCCTTTGAAACAACAGTTCCACGTGAAGATAATCTTGCAATTACATTATCTACTTTTACTGCCAGTGTAAACTCCTCTGAAAAACCCTCAAGAGGGTAACATTTAGACAAAACGTGTGGAAAAGAAGTTTTAATGATGTCCTTCTACTCACAATCTGGTACTCTGTGAACCACAGGGTGAAGGGGAAAAGACTTGGGCCCCCATTAGGATGGCGGAGGGACTTTGCTCGCCTGCCATTCTCGTGCAAAATCGGACCACCCGCGATCTGAGCGGCGGTCCCGCCATGGCCATTGTGGCGGGCGCATCATGGATTCATAATATTGCGGCGGGCGGTGTTCACAACGGCACCCGCCACAATGTTATGAATGCATGGTATGCATTTGCATACACAAAGCGGCAGGCACCACGCGGTGCCTTCCGCATTGTGTATGCAAATGCAGGGGGGTACCACAGGTACCCCCCATGTGCACCCCCCACCTCGCCTTCTCCATGGGGGCCCGCAGGGGGCCCCAAAGTAAAGAACGCCTGCATTTCCGTGGCTGCATTGCCACCACGGAGAAGCATCTCCCAAAGCCCATCCTAATATGGCTGGCGGTGTCTGATAGACACCGCCACCATATAAACCCTTTTCCGCCCCCGCCACAAGGCGACCAGGGTGGAAAAGCGGCAGACGGTGTTTCCGTCCGCCGCGGTCCCCCCGCCATAGTAATATGGCAGGGGGGAAATGGGTGGCTGCGGGCAAGGATGTCCGGCGGATCGCCACCGCCTACATGGCGGTGGCGATCCGCCCGGCATCCTAATGGGCCCCTAGTGTCTGGGCGCTGGTAATTTAGAAAATAAATTGTCTTCATCAAGGTAAAAATGGGAAAATCCAATGTTCCCTTATGTGATGGTAGATAAATGCCAATTTAGTGCCCTGCACAAAACAACCTCTTCTCTCCTAATTCTTGCAACAAGGTGCAGTCCTCCATTGTCTTCTCTCCTCGAGGCTGGCTCCCAAGCCAATCCTGGAACTGCTCTCGTGCTCATGAGAGCAGTGCCCTGATTGAAAGGAGCGGCCATTGTTGGCGCTCGTGAGGGCAGTGGATACCTGCATGTACTCTCAACCCAGCTGTCTTAAAAGAGCTGGGTTGAGAGGTTCATAGTGCGCATGTCTGGCTGGCCGTCACAAGACGGCCGGCAAAGTTACATGCAGACTATAAACAAGCGCAAAAAGCATCCCCAACCTCCTTCCACCTCCCATCCAGCAGGTCGGCCCCGTCCTGACACTCCGTTCAGGACGGGGTGACGAAAAGTAAAATGGTAATTCATTAGCTTCATTACCATTTTATTTGTCATCTCCGGGAGCATTTCAGTGGGGCGACGCTCCTCCGCTCATCTTGCTGTAGCCTGGGAGCCTTTGGTGGAGGGGACCCAGTCATGTCTTGACTCGAGCCCGTCAAGCAGCTTCTACCGCTGCTCAGTCATTTGCTGAATGATTGCTAAACTGGCTGAAGTAGTGGAAGTACAAGCATGCTCCTCCATAATGCTCTACAAAGAGGCACACATAAATGGGCAAAAAGAATGGATGTTCTGATGTTGCTGCAGAATTTGGGTTCTTCATAGGCGGATGTTTCTTGTATTAAAAACAAAACCCCCAATAAAGGAGCTATTTGGAGGCAAGATCACGGAAAGCAGTATGTTAGCACAAATGCCTGTTGGTATGTTAGTCATGAGGAAATGTATTTCGACAGGTGTAGGACATTTGATAACATTGGCTTCGTTGATGATAAAGAGTGTTGGAACAAAGCCAGCAGCATTGAGAGTGGAGCTCTATCTGTGTGTCCTGGAGCACGGTGCCCCAGTAGGGTCAAATTTATGAAGAATGCAGTATTTTGGAATGAGAGGATCAGCTGCCTAAATGTAACTAATCGAATGGAACATGCTGAGCAACATTGTTGCTGTACTTATAGAGCCTCTGTGTCATAAGTAGAGCAATTGTCATTCAGTATGGAGACCAGGTGTCATCACGTCATCAATGCAGTAGGTTTATGGTTCTTGAGGTTTCGATTTTAATACCCGGGATATACTTTGATCTATCTTTGACGTCATTCTGCTCTTAGCTCGACTTGACACCTTTCGCCGACTGGTACCACCAGTCTTTGAAATGTTCTAAGGGTGTCATAAACACTCAACTGTGTAGGTGTTTCTCATTAAAGCCGCAGAGTGAAGTATCACTTATCTGCTAAAGGAACAGAGTCCATCTTAGATCACTGATTCTGCGCTATGTTGGTTGATACCATCACTCTAAAGTAGACGTAACTCACTGTGTATTTCACTGGCTTTGCCTTTTATCTTTTGTGAGTGCCTGCACAAACACTAGTAAATCTACCCCTAACTATTTTGTTTTATAGCAGGGCTTTAAGTGGACCGGGTCTCACAGGGTCTGAGCACGGCAGTTTTTTAAAGGGGGCCTCAAAACGGGTCTCTATCTGACTCTGTTATGTGCCCTGGCAACAGCGGTCCATTTTTTCCGGACTGCAGTGACAGCAAGCACATCGATGTGCGTGTGCCCACACAGCTAACTTCTCCCTTGTGGGGAAGTTACTACATGAAGTCATGCCAAGTGAGCGTTTTAGGGGAAGGGAAATCCTTTAAAGAGAGTAATTTTCTCTCTGGATTTCCCTTGTCTTTTTGAAACTCAGGAGCAGCAACATTGTTGTGGTGTCACCAGGGATTTAAGTGGAAGCTTTTCCAATATTATATACAAGCCATAGTTGCCCCTTATTTATCTTATGCAACTAACAACCATTGACAAAGCCAATAGTGGGGGGGGGGGCAAGATGGCGCCCGCTGCTGTGGGCCTGTGAGCAGCTTGTGCACTGCTCTCCCGTGGCTCCTACCTGAATTGTTTCACCGACTCTGATGGAGTGAGGATTGTGCCTGGGCTCAGTTTCTCTGCGGCGGTGTTTGGTTTGGCGGCTCCGGCGGATTTTCCCTCTACCGCAGTCTGCAGCTTCTGTACGGCGTTACACGGACTGTGGTGTCTCGGGGGCTTGGTTCGTCTTACAGAGTGGGGCGGAGCAACACTGTAGGAGCGGAGCTCGTGGCGGAGAACGCTTCTAGCGAACTGACTCCGCGTTTCTCTGTTTGGTTACTGGAACAGCGGAATAGCTGAGTTGCGGAACTGTAATGGCCCCGAAAGGGAGAGGGGGTAAAACCTACAGGGGTGCAGCCTCGAGTTCAGTAATGGCAGCAATGAGTGGAGGGAGTGTCCCTGCTGCAAACACGGAGATACTTACCACCCCTTCAGCGGATAGCTACCACACAAATGGAGCAAATAGACGGAAGCTAGCTGACCAGGTACGGGATTCTCCAGGACCAGGTGAGCACGCTGGTCTCAGGGCTGCGAGACAAGAGAAACCATCACTGTTAGGTGGTCAGAGGGTGCAGCAATATACCCCGGTTAAAGACCGTACTGTACCTGCAATTTGTTATAAACAATCAGCGCTAAAAGCCAAGTTAGCAGGGGGCCCGGACTTGGTAAATCAACCCTCAGTCTTGCTTTCAAGTGGGCTTGCTAGTAATAGTACGTTACTGGCTTCACTGGCAGATATGGTAGACCCGGCTGATGTGGCTACAGATATGGCTGCGAATATGTGTGTTAGTGATACAACAACTGAAAAGCACATGAATAAATCTACTGAAGCTTCCATTTCAGTGCCCATGGAGAGTGTGGATGTGTCTTCCAGGAGCAGTGTATTAGCTGTGGGCAAAGATATGTCAAGCGGTCTAAACATCAAAAGTAATGGCCGCCCTCCTCTGGACAAGGGGAATGACGCGGATTCTGCAAGCTCAGGGGGCAAATTTTATTCCATGTCTGACCTTTCAATAGTATCGGATAATGACAATGTGAGCACAGTTGGCGACTGGGGGGGGATGACGTGGAAATGCAGGATGAGGATGACAATTCTTATTTAGTGCAATCTCTGAATCAAGAGACTGTAAGAAAAATGCAGGAACCTGGAAATCGCCCACCCAACGAGATGATGATCCCAGTGGATCAACCCAGATGGGATGCTACACCAATCGAGCAGTCAGCTCAGGCGGCATTTGGCATGAATAACTTGGAGGAGGAAGGTGTGGTTACTCTGAACACAATCGTCAAGATTATCATGGCCCATCGGGCTGAGACAAAGGCAGAAGGCTTGCAAACACAGGGGGCGGTACGCAAATTACAAAACACAGTACGCCGTATCGTGAAGTTTTGTACATAAATAACCACTAGGGTGGTAGAGGTAGAAGAGCGCATCTCTGGTGCAGAGGATTCTTTGGTCAAGCAGCAGTCAGTTATTGAAGACTTACAAAAGACTAAGCTGGATATTGACTGGAAACTAACAGATCTTGAAAACAGATCAAGATGCAATAACCTTCGTGTTTTGGGCAAACTTGAGTCCAAAGAGGAGCAGGATGTGAGACAGTTTATTGTCGAAATGTTCAAGGAGGCCTTCCCTGATCTGAAAGACTGGAATTGGGAAACCGAGGTCATTAGGGCACATAGATTTCCTTTTGTACAGCGTAGAAGAGCAGAGGGAGGTCAATCCACATCCTAGAGCAATTTAAATTTGTCTCAACAATTATTTGCTTCTTGCTTGCTCGGCCTGATAGGCGTCGGTCTGGTAAAGGGTGCACATTTTTTGACCGCCCCGATTTTTGTCCAACCACAGTGCAACAGAGGTGGAAATTGTGGCAGTTAGTCTCAGTCTTTCAGGCCAAAGGGGAGCAGGCATTCCTTTTAAATCCCGCCAAGTTAAAGGTGATTTATAAAGATAAGACTCAGGGCCATATGTATCATCAACCTGATTTGCGATTCTCAAATAGCGATTTTTTAAAAATCGCTTTTAAGAAATCGCTATTTGAGAATTGCAAATAGGTATGTATGTACAAAATTGCATTTTTTTTGCGATTTCTTCAAATTCCTTAATTGCGGTTAGCAAATTGCGAATCGCAATTAAGGAATACTTTCCCATTCATTTCAATGGGCCAGGAGGCCCATAGGAATGAAGGGGAAGTTATTCTCAATTTGCGATTCGCAATTTGATAATCGCAAATTGAGAATAAACGAATCCATGAGTACACTTCTTTGCATGATGGCTAGTTATGTATGGCACATGTTTTTTGTGTTGGTGGCACACTGAAGATAGATGGCGGTTGAAGGTCTTAGATGTGGCTCGTTGAATGTCAGGGGATTGAACCACCTCAATAAAAGGCAGCGGGTTGCACGTGAGCTACAGATGCTCCATTGTGATGTGATGTGTCTTCAGGAAACCCACAAGGCATGGGCCAAGCGAAAATTGCTATCTGAGCTGGGGTATACTTTTTATTTTTTTAAT
Organism: Lissotriton helveticus; assembly: GCF_964261635.1. Taxonomy (NCBI): domain Eukaryota; kingdom Metazoa; phylum Chordata; class Amphibia; order Caudata; family Salamandridae; genus Lissotriton; species Lissotriton helveticus. The sequence goes on along the minus strand of NC_136065.1, from coordinate 258,316,032 downwards.
TTATTTATTATAAGTTTTGTATAGCGCTAGCTGGACCCGAGGGTATCAGAGCGCTTCACACCAGGTACAACAACGTGCCTTATCGGCGATGGAAGATTGATAACTGAACAGCTCCAGGGGATTGCAAATAACAAAAACATACAGATCATAGTGACTACACGGGTTAGAGGTACTATGAGCATCCCCTTACAGTTCAGGTGGCTTCCAGGAAGAGGGCTTTGAGTAAAGTCTTGAATTTTGGGAAGTGGGAGGTCATTCTGATGTGGGGAGGGATGGCGTTCCATTTCCTGGGTGCATTGCCTGCAAAGCATTTACTTAAAGTTTTGCGTTTCCGCGATTTCAACGGAATGAGAAGAAGCGTGTTGGAGCTTCTGAGGGTCCTGGACTGGCCAGCCCTTTTGAGTTTCGCAGCCAGGTATTCTGGTTTGCCTGTGTGGAGGGCTTTGTGTGTAAGGCATGCTGTTCGAAAGTTGGCTCGTTGTTCAATAGGGAGCCATTTCAAATCCTTGAGCGCGGGGGAAATGTGGTCGAATTTCTTGGTTCCCGTGACCATTCTAGCCGCGGCATTGAGGGTGGTATTCAAGGGGCCTAGGTGTGATTTGGCTGAGCCGGTCAGTGCTGCGATTACATAGTCAATTCTGGAGAGCACCAGTGCTTGAGTGGCCTGTTGAAGGTCCTTGGGCGGCAGGAATGGTTTTATTTTGTAGAGAAGTTTCAGATTGAGGAAAGCGCTTTTGGCAGAGTTTGCGATGTGTTTTTTCATGTTTAGTTTGGGGTCTAAGGTGATACCTAGGGAATTGACCGAGTCTTTTGGCTTGAGGGTGCCATTGAGGGCGTCGATGGCTTTGAGCCATTCTTCAATTTGGGGGTTTTCGTCTCTGTTGGAGATGAGTAGAACTTCAGTTTTTTCTTGATTAAGCTTTAAGTGGTTTGTGAGAGCCAATGTTGAACGTCTTTGAGCGTGTCGTTGAGTTTGAGAATGTCATCCATACAGGTGGTTTCCAGATAGAGTTGTGTGTCATCAGCGTAGAGGTGGAAGGGGATGTTGGAATTCCTGAGTATTGTGGTAAGGGGTTCCATGTAGATATTGAAGAGTTGGGGGGAGAGTACTGACCCTTGTGGGACTCCTCTACTGACGGGTAGGGGGTCGGATTCAAAGTTTTTGATTTTTACTCTTTGGGAGCGATTGTGTAGAAAGGAGGAGAACCAGTTCAGTACCGTCAATTTCAAGACTGCTCCTTCTTGAAGGGATTTTAGGAGCAGCGTGTGATCGACAGTATCAAATGCGGCCCAAAGGTCTAGGAGAATGAGAAGGCAGCATTGGTCAGAGTCAAGTGTTTTGTGTAGATCGTCTATGACGTTTAGGATGGCAGTTTCAGTGCTGTATCCCTTTCTGAAACCCGATTGGTGGGGGTCAAGGAGCTTGATGTTCTCTAGGTGTTGGGTTAGCTGTGGGAGAACACATTTTTCTAGTGTTTTGGATAACAGGGGGAGGTTTGACACGGGTCTAAAGTTGTTCATATCTTCCGTGTCCAACCCTGTTTTTTTTAGTAGCGGCGTGACTTGGCCGACCTTGAAGCAGTCTGGGAAAATTCCCGAGCTCAGCGAGCTGTTGATGATTTTGCACCAAATTGGGGCTAGGGTGTGTTTCAGGACTTTGGTCAGGTTTATAGGAAGCTGATCCAGGGAGTGGGGTGACTGTTTGGCGTTGGAGATCAGGGTGACGTTCTCTGTTTCCTGAATCGGCGTGAAGACGGACCAATGAGTGGGTGGGATCAATAGGGTGCTGTCAGTCAGTACTGGGGTATTGGTCTCCCTGGGAAAAGAAGGGTTTGTGCTGAGAGAGAGGTCCATCTTGATGATTTTTTCGTTAAAAAAGTTGGCGAAGTTGTCGCATTGTTTTTTGGAGGACACTGAAACGGATTTGATAGGTTTGGATGTTTGACTTCTGATGATGTTGAAGAGTTCTTTGGGGCGATTTTTTACGTTTTCTAGAGCGGAGCAGAAGAAGGAAGATTTTTTGTCCTTGATGAGTTTGTTGTAGTTTCTGCGTGCCGTCTTGAGTTGTTCGCGGTGAAGGGAGGAAGGATTGGACCTCCAGATTCTTTCAAGGGATCTGAGAAGTCTTCATTCGTCATTGATGTCCATGGTGAACCACGATCTCGATGGAATGTTTCTGTTTTTTTTAGTTTCAAGGGCGCCAGGCGGTCAAGGGTGGTCGTCATGTTAGAGTGGTAGAGAGAGGTGAGGTCAGTGGTTGAGAGGTGCTCTGTTGAGTTCGGGAGGAGAGTGCTTAGTTCATCTTCTAGGATGGTCTGTGGGACTTGGGCAATATTCCTTATCCATTTGAGAGGAGCTTGTTTTATGTGTCGAGTTGGGGCTGGTTGGTTGATGCGGAAAAGAATTAGGTGGTGGTCTGACCAGTCTACTGGAATGATGTAGTCAATGGTGATTGTGTGATTGTCCGCAATGATTGCGTCGAGTATCGCTCCTCTGTAGGGTGTTTCTTCAGCGCAGTGTTGTGTCAGATCGTTTTCTAGCAGAAGGTTGTTGAGGGATTGTATGAGCGGGTTATTTGTATCGTTCCATCTAATGTTGAGATCGCCCAGGATTATGTTATTGGCGTTGTTGAGCGTGCATTGGGTGATTAGGTCAGATAGTTGCGTTTCGAATTCCTTTGAATTGCCTGGTGGGTGATAAAGGAGATGGCAAAGTGTTGAGCTCTTTGCGCAGGATTTGATGCTGATAGAGAGGCATTTGAAGGAGCTGTATAGGTAGGGTGCGCTTTCCGTGATGTCGAGGTTAGTCTTGTGGATGATAGCTACACCTCCACCTCTCTGCTTATGGCGGTCTTTGTGAGTGATTGAAAATCCTGGTGGTACAAGCATGTCCATGATGGGGGCAGACAGGGAGTTGAGCCAGGTTTCTGTGATGAAGGCTACATCAATATCATGTGAGAGGATAGCTTCTGCTAATTCAGTTGCGTGTTTGGAGGCGGATCTGCTGTTGATGAGCATGCATCTGATGCGGGGTTGTTCAACGGGCAGCGCCTTGTTGGGTTGGGCTCTGGTCAGAGAGGTTAGGTGTGTCGGGGGTCTGGAGAGTCTAAAGGGGGGATGTTCCCTGCCCATTCCTGAAATAACTTGGATAGAGGATTTGGGTGATGAGAGTAGCCTGGGGACCAGTGTAAGGGTGGGAGGGGTCCCTCTCTGTGGATGCTGAGAGGTGCTCAAGTAAGGGGTCATGAGGTGGGCGTAGGAAGAGGCGAGAGTGGTCACTTCCTGGGTGGAGAGGGAGGGTTTCGCTCTACTCGGTCTGTCTGTTCGCTTCTCTGCCTCTGGTATAGTGATGTGTGGGAGCGATCTGGTGGAGGCGGGGGTCGGAATGGGAGGAGGAGATTTGGGCAGACTGGGAATGGCGGGGGTAAGGGGGTGTACGGGCTGTTGGGTGGGCACTTCGATTTTGGTTAGGGAAGAAAGGGTATCATTCATGCCTCGGATCAGCTTTTCGAGCTGAACTTCCAGAAGGGAGAGACGTTGCGATATATTGTTTGTGTGAGTAGAAGGGGGAAGGAGGGTAGTGTTCTGCGTTGGGGGTGTGAGTGCGCATGGGGCGGTGTGACTGTTAAGGAATGGAGGGCTTGGGAGAATAGGTGTCGGCTCAACATGAGGGATCTGTGCGGGTGAGTCCCGTGAGAAGATAGTTTTAGGGGGGTAGAGGTGGGAGGAGGCGTTCTTTCTAGTTGGGGGGAAGTTTGCAGTGTGGGGGGTTGGGTGAGCGGGCGAGGGGGCCATTGGGGATTGGGGATGGGAATGAGAGTGGGGCTCTTCTCTAGTGATCTGGATGGCATGTGAGGCGGTAGTGGGAGGACTCTCTAGTTGTGAGTGGGAATAGGGCTCTATTCTAGAGTGAGGAATATGATTGGTGGGGGGAGGGAGTGGACGGTGGGAGGGGTTAACTCTGGTGGCGGGGTGACGGTGGGCGGGTTTTGGGGCAGTTGTGGGAGGAGAGGGGGGTGGGGCTCTATTGTAGTGTGTTGAGTCTGAGTGGAGGGAGGGTAGAGTAGGGCGGCGGTAGGCACTTTCATGGTGGTGGACTGTTGGTGCAGGTTGGCATTCGTAGGCGGGTGGGTGGCATGGAGGGGGTGCTCGAGCTGGGTCCTGTGGCTTGTTAGGGGTTGGAGTTTAGCCAGATAAGCGTTCGGAGCTTGAGGCAGGGTAGGAGCGGAGGTCTTCTTTAACGTGAGGAAAAGGGAGTCAAAGAACTCGAGGTTCTCATTTTTAGCCTGAATCAGGATGGTGCCATTATCGAAGATGGTAGTGGAAATGGAGCCGGTCAGGGACTGGTGTTTTTGCAGGGAGATGGTAAGTTTGCGACTGAGTGCTGTGATGGTGGTTTTAGCGACTAGGAGGTGGGCATTAAGGCTGTTGATCCAATGGTCCGGTCTGACCGTGTAAAAGATGAAGTCCATTTTTAGCTGACCTCTAGATGAGCAGTGGTACGTGTCTACGATAAGTGTTTCTGGGAGTTGTCTGATGATTTTCAGTTTTAGGAGTTTTTTTGCTTTGGTCGAAAGTCTATGGGGGTAGGAAATGGCGAAAGCGTTTTGCCCATGTGGAGTTAGGTAATTTGTGGTTAGGCTGGGGTAATCGTTGGAGTGTATGGCTTGTACTAAACAGGCTTGTACATCATGGGGCGTCGCAATTCTGGTGAAAAAACATATTGCTAATACTGGTAGGACATTGACGGATGGACTTGGGAGATGGGCCATAGCTGAGTGTGTTGCTGGGACATTGAAATTCACATTGTGTTCTATATATGGTTCCAATATGGACGAGGCATCAGTTTTAGAACTACTCAATGTGGAATTGGCGCTATGGCCAACTCCAGTAGTCGTTTGTGGCGATTTAAATATAAATCTCTCTTCCAATTCTTTGGGAAATGACAGCTACAGATACACGGGTAGAAAACCAAAAGTGTTCAAGGCGCTTCATTCTTTGATTACTGCACATGGCTTGGTAGATGTATGGGCTACATTGAGGGGAAAGGACCCAGGATACACTTTTTTTTCTTGTCCGCACCAAAAACTAGTGAGGTTGGACTATTTTTTTGCCCCGCACCACTTGTTGAAGGATGCCCGAATTCAAGTATATCTGCGGGTCACCTCTGATCATGGCCCGGTGGTATTAACTTTAGTAGGTACTTGGACGGTAGTTAAGCCCCGGGGTTTCTCTTTTGATCGGAAACTTTTGATGGATAAAAAGTTTGTTTCTCATATGAAGGAATGGATTGCTACTTTTTTTGCATTAATCGGGGTAGCACGGACATTGGGTTTGTATGGGATGCTTTTAAAGCAGCTTTTAGGGGCGAAGTTCTCAGCTTTGGGCTATACAGGCAAAACAACTGGGGGCAAAATTACAGGAATTGTAACAGGGCCTGATATTGGCTGAAGAGAAGCTCATGTGGGGCATACATGCTGGTATAGATGTTGGAGATTTGTCAACTGAAGTAGCCAGGCATAAGGCAAAAATAAACCTTCATTGGAGCCAAGAGGCGGCCAATAAATATTTAACTAAGCGACAACTGAATTATGAGTATGGGGAGGCAAGTGGCAGGTGCCTGGCTCAAAAACTTAGATCAAAGGAAGCGGCTCAGAGAATCACGGCTATTCTGGATTGCAGTGGGATGCGTGTTGAAAATGAAACTGGTATATTGGACGTATTTAAAGATTTTTATAAAGCACTGTATGCAGGAGAAGAGTATGATTGTCAAAAAGCTGAATTACTGCTACAGTGCTTTTGTGAGAAAGACTTGGGTGAGGTTGAAGCAGAGAGGTTGGAGGCCCCTATAACTATGGGTGAGTTAGAGAGAGCTATAAATAAGCTAGCAGCCGGAAAAGCGCAGGGCCGGATAAACTCCCGCTCGAGATTTACAAAATCTTTTTGGGAGTCCTGCAGGAGGATATTTTAGCTACATTTAGACAGGCTCAGATTGGTGCCTCTCCTTTGTCATGGGACGAGGCCAGTATCGTTGTGTTTAAAAAAAAGGATAAACCTGCTGATCTCCCGGCATCAAATTGTCCGATATCTCTTTTGAATGCGGACGGCAAAATATATTCAAAAATGTTGGCGACTAGGTTGGCGGAAGTTATAACTCCATTAGTGTCAGTTAGACAGCATGGATTTATCCCTAAACGGGGGACAACGAACCATGTCAACAGGGTTATAACGCTTTTCGATCATGCAAATTGTAGCGGCGACGCGCTCAGTCTCATTCTATTAGATGCCGAGAAGGATTTTGACCGCGTCGCATGGGGATTTTTGTGGGCAGTGTTGCGACAACGTGGGTTTAGGCAACAGTTTATAAACCCTCTACAGACGCTGTATCGTCCCCCAGTTGCCAAGATCTGTACAATGGGGCTTGAATCCAGTCCGGTGTCAATCACGCGTTGGACTAGACAGGAGTGTCCCTGTTCCCCATTATTATTTTCCTAATATATAGATCCTTTTTTAAAAATGATAGAAAGTAGCTCCCAGATTCAGCCAGCAACGCTATAGCAGTACCAATATCGCGTTTTTGCATACACGGATGATGTGGCCGTCGTAACACCTAAGCCAGCAGCAGCGATGTATGAAATAGAGCGATTGGCAGGACAGTATGGGGCAGTGTCGGCTATAAGTTAAACACATCGAAAACACAAATTCTATGTGTTAACACCGGCACATATACTGATCCATGGGTCTTACAAGAGGTGACTTACTTAAGGATTAGGATACGGGCCTCCTTGAGTGCGCTGGTCGAGTCTAACTGGGAGAGGCTAGTGGCGGGGGCGCGTAGACAATTGGACCAATATGAATGTTTACATTTATCTATGGTGGGAAGATGTAATGCCCTAAAGATGATGATCCTAACGAAAATATTTTCAGACGAGTGCCCTTGGAGATACCATGAGCCAATCTTGCGCTATTACAGTCCATCTGTGCTAGATTTATATGGGCACGAGGAAAAGCGTGAAAAGCAATGCGTGACATGGTTTTGCCAAGGGATCAAGGGGGCTGGGCTGTCCCTGATTTTACTTTATATTATTTCGCGTGTATGTTGCAACACATGAATATATTGCTCACGGGGGTAGGACCAACAGATACGGCTGAGTCCCCCTCTATTTATCAAATGCTACTGGGCAGTGATGCAAAAAATTAAATGTTTGTTAATGTCGATGGGAGCTATTAAAAGCGCACGAGATTTAAAATACTTAGAGCTGCTTATAAAGTATGGACAGCTGTTAAGAAGATGTATGAGCTGGCAAGAGTCTCACTCAGTTAACAGCATCTACCCTTTTTCCAACAGTATTTTGGGACCGGGTGGTATACAACTGTCGGGCTAGAGGAGTTTGTATGGTTGGTGACTTATTTATGAATGGTGGGTTCAAATCGTTCGAGCAACTTAGGGATAAATATCATCTGTCCCGGGCGGATTTCTTTAAATATTTACAAATTAGGGATTACCTGTTGAAAGCCCGTTGGAAAATTCAACCTAACCCTCTCATTGAGGCAGTGAGGAAAGAGGCACGAATTGGTACACTCTATACCTTAATTTTGGGTACAGTGTCTAATGATTTGGAAGTCCATAATCGCAAATGGGATAACAGATTAGGATGTCAGGGTTTACAGGTGGAGACTTCCATAGACTTGGCTGGACGACTGTTTATGTCTGCTAATCTTTATGCCCAACACTATAAAACTCTCCTTAACTTCTATTATACGCCAGATAAAATTGCTAAATAGGGGGGTGGCCAGGAGGGAAAGTTTTTCCGCAGTGGGTCGGAAGCTGCTGATGTGGTGCATGTTTTTTATGCAAAAACAAGAAAAGAGAGGTCAGATCAAACACTTGATCAATCTAAGCGTAATCTCTACAGACCACAATTCAAGGAGTCAACACAAGATTATCACATCCGATTTGGGTGATAAAGAAAGCCCTCACACACTGACCTAGTCAGTGTCATGCTTCATCATCGGGCCCCACCGAAAGAGGCCGAATGCCTCTTCGGTGTGCTACGACGCCAGAAAGACTGCGGAGCTGGTTTTGTGTGTGGAGGGCGTGCTCTTGTTTACAATGAAATATTAAAAGTGCCTAAAAAAGGGTATCAAAACCAAATTTTAATAAATGATCCCTGAGGCACAAAGTAAAGAGTATTACGTGTCTGTATTTACATGCCAAGGTTCAAGATTGGTAAAATACAGAATATACTCAGTTTCTTTTAGTCAACATGTTTCAGCCATAAGGGTGGTATATTACCGTGGCATTCTTCAGGACTATACCCCGGCGGTATGGGCTCTCTAATCACCCACCCTGACCTGGGGACGTGAAAGTGAAAATAAAGAGTGAAAAAAGTGCATAAAAATGATGGAAGAGTAAAATACTCGATTCCCAAAAAATACTCCGTAAATTTGGAGTGTCACTGCACCTGAAAAGTGAAAAACAAAGACAAACAGAAGACAAACATGAACATTGTTAATATGAGCCTTCCTGAGTAGTCATAGTGCTCCATGATGTGTGGCTCAAGTGGTGTTCCCAAGGTAAACATAGATTTTATGCACCATCCAAATAGCCCCTAGAGGATGATAGCAAATAGCTCTGGGAAGTGATGTGCTAGAGGTGTACTATTTACAAGACAAACGATTAAGAATGGGGGATTAAAAACGCGAATGCGTGTACTCCTTATGAAGGGATCAATGGACCTAAAGGTCTGTGCCCCTCAAGTTGGTAATAGAAGGTATAACTCTCACTTTCAAAAGGGGCGCTACTAGCACCATGGGTCTCGGGAGGGGGGTCGGAGCGACCTGGCACATCCTAAAAATAGAGAAAGGGTACAATTGCAAAAGCCTGTACACGAGCAGATACTTAGCTCTATTGGCAGAAGGAGCAGCGATCTTGGTTGCGTAGTTACTCACGCCCTCAGCGCTCTCGACCCGCTGAAAAACCTGGTTGTGGCCTCAAATCCGGACCCCGAGGATAGAAAGACGGGGCCGGTAAACCTGTTTTTAAACAGAACGGTCGCGTGTGCGACCTGTTTCCGGGTGGGCGTGTCTAGCCGAAAAAGAGGCTTGGGACGCACACGCCCACCTCGGAGGACCCAGTCTTGTTCAGAACGAGGCTTGAATGTCGGCTGGGGACGTACACGCCCACCTCGGAGCGCCCAGTCTTGTTCAGAACGAGGCTTGGAAGTCGGCTGGGGTATTGGGGACGAGTAGCGCAGTAGCGCTAGTGCTAATGCCATAAATATTAGTAGACACAGAGCTAAAAAACTGCTTGTCATTATTTCAGTATTAGTAAAAATTAATAAAAATTAATCTATATTTGAGGCAATAGGCTGTACCTTAGAGCAAAAACCAATGGTAATAGAGAGGCCTAGGCTCCGTGTCAGGACTGATCTGTGTGAGCATGGCTCATCATTAATGTGAATCACAGGAAAACGGAATGACTGTTTAAAGGCAGGCAGAGAAATACCCAGTAATGGTTGGAATGGTATATCAGAGATAGTGATACTTCTCTCAAGATAATACAGAGCTCCACGGAATATCATCGTTAAGCCCATTAACGTTGGTGCCCAAACGATACACCCAACGTTGCTCCTTTTCAAAAAGTCCACTGGTAATGTTGGCTGTACCCTTCACTTCTTCGATTACCGTCCACCTCATGTCATTCGGAGTGTGGTTTCTGTCCAAAAAGTGGCGGCTCAATTTAGTGGTTAGTTTTTTGCATCGGACATTGCTCCGATGCTCGCAGATACGTTGTTTTATTCTGCGCGTTGTCATGCCAACATACCGTAGCTGGCATGGACACGTGATCAAATACACCACATTCATGGTGTTACAGTTAGTATGTTCTCTTTGGGTCCATACTTTGCCCGCTTCCAGTGAAAGAGTTTTAGTCGCCTCTGTCAGGTGGCAGACACTACAATTGAAGCACGGGAAATGCCCCACAACTTTGGGCATACCCCAAGCGCTGGTGACTGTCGGTGTGGGTTCAGGGACTTTTTCTTTAGGACGGGTGTGTACCAGAGCGTCTTTTGGACTACGACCTTTTTTAAAAGAGAAAAGAGGTTTTTCCCAATTCTCCCTGTAAGTGGTCAGAATGTTCCAATGTTTGTTGATGGATTTTTTCATCATGTTAGACAGGCTGCTGTATGTTGTCACACACGTGAGGGGTATTGTTTTCTGGTCGGTGACTTTCTCCTCTAGTAGGGCCTCTCTTGGTTGGTTCCTCGCTCTCTTGAAACCTTTGCTCAGGATAGGTGCCGGATATCCTCTGTCTTTCAATTTCCCAGTGAGGCTTAGGGACTGTGCTTTGAAGTCCGAAAGGGAGGTGCAGTTGCGCCTAAGTCTCAAAAATTGCCCATAGGGGAGGTTTTCCTTCAAAGGGCGCGGATGAAAACTACTGAACTCTAGGAGGTTGTTTTTTGCCGTGGGCTTATGATGAGTCTTAGTCCTGAGGCCAGCTCCTTGCACCGAGATCTCAACATCAAGGAAGACAATCTCAGATCTACTCTTGGTGTTTGTAAACCGCAAGTTCCGGTCTAGAGTGTTAATCCAGTTGAGGAATAGGTCGAGATCGGTGTCATTTCCAGTCCATAGTAACAAGATGTCATCTATGTAGCGCTTCCACAGGAGCATTGAAGATGAAAAAGATTGGGAGGTGGGTAGGATGTATTTAGCCTCAAAATCTGCTACATACAACCCCACCACGCTTGGAGCAAAAATGCTGCCCATGCTGGTACCTGAGCATTGAAGATAAAGCTTGTCTTTAAAAGAGAAGTAGTTTTCTTTAAGGGCAATTGTTGCACACTCTATGATGAAGGCTTTAGGTGTTTGATAATCCCATTCGGTGGAGTCTAGTGATTCTGCCAGGACTCTGATCGTGTCGTCCTGGGGGATACTAGTGTACAAACTTTCAACGTCCAGGGTAACGAGAGTGACTGAATTTTCAGGGAAGGTTACATCTGATAGTAGGCGTAGGAGACTTTTGGTATCCTTAAGGTAAGTTGGGGTGGACTGCACCAAAGGTTTCAGGAAGTAGTCACAAAACTCGGATAGGGGCTCAAGGAGAGAACCAATACCCGAAACAATTGGACGGCCTGGTGGAGGGAGTCTGTTTTTGTGCATTTTCGGTAATGTGTAAAAATATGGTATTACATATTTGGAATTCCTCAGAAACGCAGCCTCGTTTTTGGACACCTGTCCTTCTTCCTCTGCCTGTTGGACAAGGGTCGCGATCCTACTGGTGAGGACTGCGGTGGGGTCTATTGTTAGTGGGGTGGCTTGATGGTGATCGTACGACTGATAAAGGTGGGGGTATTGTTATCCAAGAGACTGCTGACTACGAGAAAACATGCTACCAACTGCTTGAGGACACTCGGAACTACACCCCACTAACAATAGACCCCACCGCAGTCCTCACCAGTAGGATCGCGACCCTTGTCCAACAGGCAGAGGAAGAAGGACAGGTGTCCAAAAACGAGGCTGCGTTTCTGAGGAATTCCAAATATGTAATACCATATTTTTACACATTACCGAAAATGCACAAAAACAGACTCCCTCCACCAGGCCGTCCAATTGTTTCGGGTATTGGTTCTCTCCTTGAGCCCCTATCAGAGTTTTGTGACTACTTCCTGAAACCTTTGGTGCAGTCCACCCCAACTTACCTTAAGGATACCAAAAGTCTCCTACGCCTACTATCAGATGTAACCTTCCCTGAAAATTCAGTCACTCTCGTTACCCTGGACGTTGAAAGTTTGTACACTAGTATCCCCCAGGACGACACGATCAGAGTCCTGGCAGAATCACTAGACTCCACCGAATGGGATTATCAAACACCTAAAGCCTTCATCATAGAGTGTGCAACAATTGCCCTTAAAGAAAACTACTTCTCTTTTAAAGACAAGCTTTATCTTCAATGCTCAGGTACCAGCATGGGCAGCATTTTTGCTCCAAGCGTGGTGGGGTTGTATGTAGCAGATTTTGAGGCTAAATACATCCTACCCACCTCCCAATCTTTTTCATCTTCAATGCTCCTGTGGAAGCGCTACATAGATGACATCTTGTTACTATGGACTGGAAATGACACCGATCTCGACCTATTCCTCAACTGGATTAACACTCTAGACCGGAACTTGCGGTTTACAAACACCAAGAGTAGATCTGAGATTGTCTTCCTTGATGTTGAGATCTCGGTGCAAGGAGCTGGCCTCAGGACTAAGACTCATCATAAGCCCACGGCAAAAAACAACCTCCTAGAGTTCAGTAGTTTTCATCCGCGCCCTTTGAAGGAAAACCTCCCCTATGGGCAATTTTTGAGACTTAGGCGCAACTGCACCTCCCTTTCGGACTTCAAAGCACAGTCCCTAAGCCTCACTGGGAAATTGAAAGACAGAGGATATCCGGCACCTATCCTGAGCAAAGGTTTCAAGAGAGCGAGGAACCAACCAAGAGAGGCCCTACTAGAGGAGAAAGTCACCGACCAGAAAACAATACCCCTCACGTGTGTGACAACATACAGCAGCCTGTCTAACATGATGAAAAAATCCATCAACAAACATTGGAACATTCTGACCACTTACAGGGAGAATTGGGAAAAACCTCTTTTCTCTTTTAAAAAAGGTCGTAGTCTAAAAGACGCTCTGGTACACACCCGTCCTAAAGAAAAAGTCCCTGAACCCACACCGACAGTCACCAGCGCTTGGGGTATGCCCAAAGTTGTGGGACATTTCCCGTGCTCCAATTGTAGTGTCTGCCACCTGACAGAGGCGACTAAAACTCTTTCACTGGAAGCGGGCAAAGTATGGACCCAAAGAGAACATACTAACTGTAACACCATGAATGTGGTGTATTTGATCACGTGTCCATGCCAGCTACGGTATGTTGGCATGACAACGCGCAGAATAAAACAACGTATCTGCGAGCATCGGAGCAATGTCCGATGCAAAAAACTAACCACTAAATTGAGCCGCCACTTTTTGGACAGAAACCACACTCCGAATGACATGAGGTGGACGGTAATCGAAGAAGTGAAGGGTACAGCCAACATTACCAGTAGACTTTTTGAAAAGGAGCAACGTTGGGTGTATCGTTTGGGCACCAACGTTAATGGGCTTAACGATGATATTCCGTGGAGCTCTGTATTATCTTGAGAGAAGTATCACTATCTCTGATATACCATTCCAACCATTACTGGGTATTTCTCTGCCTGCCTTTAAACAGTCATTCCGTTTTCCTGTGATTCACATTAATGATGAGCCATGCTCACACAGATCAGTCCTGACACGGAGCCTAGGCCTCTCTATTACCATTGGTTTTTGCTCTAAGGTACAGCCTATTGCCTCAAATATAGATTAATTTTTACTAATACTGAAATAATGACAAGCAGTTTTTTAGCTCTGTGTCTACTAATATTTATGGCATTAGCACTAGCGCTACTGCGCTACTCGTCCCCAATACCCCAGCCGACTTCCAAGCCTCGTTCTGAACAAGACTGGGCGCTCCGAGGTGGGCGTGTACGTCCCCAGCCGACATTCAAGCCTCGTTCTGAACAAGACTGGGTCCTCCGAGGTGGGCGTGTGCGTCCCAAGCCTCTTTTTCGGCTAGACACGCCCACCCGGAAACAGGTCGCACACGCGACCGTTCTGTTTAAAAACAGGTTTACCGGCCCCGTCTTTCTATCCTCGGGGTCCGGATTTGAGGCCACAACCAGGTTTTTCAGCGGGTCGAGAGCGCTGAGGGCGTGAGTAACTATGCAACCAAGATCGCTGCTCCTTCTGCCAATAGAGCTAAGTATCTGCTCGTGTACAGGCTTTTGCAATTGTACCATTTCTCTATTTTTAGGATGTGCCAGGTCGCTCCGACCCCCTCCCGAGACCCATGGTGCTAGTAGCGCCCCTTTTGAAAGTGAGAGTTATACCTTCTATTACCAACTTGAGGGGCACAGACCTTTAGGTCCATTGATCCCTTCATAAGGAGTACACGCATTCGCGTTTTTAATCCCCCATTCTTAATCGTTTGTCTTGTAAATAGTACACCTCTAGCACATCACTTCCCAGAGCTATTTGCTATCATCCTCTAGGGGCTATTTGGATGGTGCATAAAATCTATGTTTACCTTGGGAACACCACTTGAGCCACACATCATTGAGCACTATGACTACTCAGGAAGGCTCATATTAACAATGTTCATGTTTGTCTTCTGTTTGTCTTTGTTTTTCACTTTTCAGGTGCAGTGACACTCCAAATTTACGGAGTATTTTTTTGGAATCGAGTATTTTACTCTTCCATCATTTTTATGCACTTTTTTCACTCTTTATTTTCACTTTCACGTCCCCAGGTCAGGGTGGGTGATTAGAGAGCCCATACCGCCGGGGTATAGTCCTGAAGAATGCCACGGTAATATACCACCCTTATGGCTGAAACATGTTGACTAAAAGAAACTGAGTATATTCTGTATTTTACCAATCTTGAACCTTGGCATGTAAATACAGACACGTAATACTCTTTACTTTGTGCCTCAGGGATCATTTATTAAAATTTGGTTTTGATACCCTTTTTTTAGGCACTTTTAATATTTCATTGTAAACAAGAGCACGCCCTCCACACACAAAACCAGCTCCGCAGTCTTTCTGGCGTCGTAGCACACCGAAGAGGCATTCGGCCTCTTTCGGTGGGGCCCGATGATGAAGCATGACACTGACTAGGTCAGTGTGTGAGGGCTTTCTTTATCACCCAAATCGGATGTGATACTCTTGTGTTGACTCCTTGAATTGTGGTCTGTAGAGATTACGCTTAGATTGATCAAGTGTTTGATCTGACCTCTCTTTTCTTGTTTTTGCATAACTAACCGGGGACTAAGAGAGTGCCTCATTCTCCCTACCTCTCCCTTTGTTGTTAAAAAAAAGTGCATGTTTTTTACTCATGACGGCATTTAAGCATGTTGTTTGGGCATATGGAAAAATTTCTCACTGACATTCTGGGGGAACCTACACAATTGTCTGCCACGCAGATTCTGTTGGGGGTAGAGATGGGGGCAGCAGCAGATAAGGTACCTAGCAAATCAGTATATTTGATCTTTTTAGCCACAGCGGTGACTAGGTTCTGCATTGCATCTAGTTGGCTACAAAAAGACGCCCCATCATTTGAGGCATGGAGGGCAAGGTTTCTCGTAATGTTTAATATGGAATATAGCTCGTAGGCTCTTAAAGTTAGGTGGAAAATAAAATTCGAGCGCCAAATTTGGGAAGCTGTTAGGACTTATATGGAGCTATAAAATGTATGGCCTGGGCATGGCTTGGTGCCTTATTTGGTTCGTAAGTGTTTATTTTTTTTCTATATGCATAAATTTATCTTTTTATTGGTATGGTGTATTATCCCCTGGCTGTATGGTATAATATGATATGCATTTATGTGTTAGATTGGAATCCCTGTTCTTGATTTTTTGATGTTATCGCCTTTTACACATGTGCTTTTTCGTGTACTCATGGATTTTCAATAAAAAAATAATTAAAAAAAGACTAAGCCAATAGTCCTGACTTGTTGTAGGTATGATGTTACTTGTTGTATCATAAATCTAGATGCAAGACAGAAACAACAAAATAGAAGTCGGGCGGCACACTATGCTAAGCATAGATTTTTAGCTTATGTATTTTTAAGTCACTCCCGTAACTATATTGGCCACGCCCCTTTAAGAGACCCGCCAGTTTTTTCATCCCACTTAAAGCCCTGGTGTATAGCATATCTTATACAGAGCTATTTTGTAATGTTAAATAACTCTATCTGTGACAAAAAGAAGTGCAAATGTCATACTTTTCAGAAGTGGGTGGGGTGAAGGAAAAACTGTTTGAACTTTGCCACATTGCAAAGTTTTCAATAGGCCCTCATAAAGTTACAACAACAAAAAAACTTTGCTGCTTCGGCCATCTCTAATTTTAAGGTAATATAGATTATGAGGAGCCATTATAGATTTTTTTATCAGTTTTATTTCCAAATATGCTGGTTTTGCCTATGTATTTTTCATTGCGTCAAATAAACATATTCTCTCGCAGTGATGAGAATAGAGCTCTAACACTAAGACAAATAATATTAAAAATAACTAATGACAAGCAGCAGCATATCCAATAGTTCTGGTTTGTCTTTTGCGTCCTGGCTAATTGTTTTTAATCCTGTTGCAGCGAAATAACAAAAGAAAAAGCACCGCTTCTATATAAAATGCACATATGAGATAAAGATTTTTTTTGTGATGATTCAGTAGATTGTAGTAGTGAATATCAAACCCCAGAATATCGAGGTGCGAGAAAATTGAGGACAGAATATTGAGGGACAAACTATAGAAAGGTAAGTGCATACAGGGAAGTATAGATTTACTATTCCTAACTTCAGATCTATGGGGTGCATGCATCAAGGTATTTTGCAATTGCATGCGTGTAACAAGAGGGAGAGAGAGGACTAGATAGCTAGTCCGAGTCCCCGAGGGTTTAAATGTGATTAATCAAAGAGGACTAGCTTAAGTTGACCAAAGTGTTGCAGTACTCTAATTAGTTCTGTCACAGGCACCTTGTTGGTGTATTCATGAAGCCCTCACCCACCAACCTAGTTGGTGGCATGCTTCATCATCGGGCCCACCCAGTGACACCTAGTATGTCCCGGGTGTGCTACGACGCCTGATTACAGCGGAGCTGGTATATTGCTGAGAGTGCAGTGAGTGAGGTTGAGTGAGTTGTGATTTAAAACGGCGTGGTGGTGGTCCCAGTACCCGAGGGTAAATTACATTTTAATAACTGGGCCGTCACCAGCGGTTAAAAGCAAGGCTACAGGACGCGTAAGGGTGGCGAGTTACTGCCCCCTGCGTCCTTCAGATGGTCGACATGTTTCAGCCAGTGCCTTAGAGTATTCTGGCTTTCCTCAGGACCGTTTTTTAAAAGGTGTGGTGAAATAAAACAGACTTAGTGTTGTGGTACAGACTATGTGATACACTCACTAAGGCGTTTTTCTATATGTGAGAGGGGGATTCCCTTCTCATGCATACGCTTTGGGTTATTAGCCAAGGCTTCCTGGAGGGTAGCGGTAAGGGGATGACCAGTCTTTCCGGTCAGTGCCTGCCTTGTACCTGTTGTCCCGCCGTCGTCCTCCGGTAGTTGCAAACAGTGCGATTTGCAAAAATAGGCCGTTTGCAATTGCAAAATCGCCTTCTCTAATGTATGAAATTGATTTAGATTCGCAATTCAGGTAATCGCAATATCTTTTGATTACCTAAATTGCAAATGCAAATAGGGAATCGCAATTTGCGATTCCCTAAAGTATATGCAAGAAGCCTTTCCTAAATGCGCAATGTGCATTTAGGAAACGCTAATTAGCATCAACTTGAAGTTGATGCTAATGTGTGCATATTTTGAAAAATGCACAAAACTGCATTTTTCAAAGTGCGCACACATGCCCCTAAGGCATGTGTGTGCCTTACATGTGCACCTGTTTTGTGTTAGGGGTGCCTCAGGGGTGCCTTAGGCCCCCGGGCACCCTTGTCTTTGCATTACCTAATTTGTTATCAACAATTAGGTAATCGCAATTTAGGTAATGCAAGACCATTCCCACCTATGGGCCTGGAGGCCCATAGGAAATGAATGACGTCGCAAAAGCGAATAGTGATTTCCTAATTGCGATTCTTAAGGAATCGCAATTAGAGAATCGCTATTTGCATCCTTTTTTGATACACTGCATTTTGCGATTACCAAATAGCGATTTCTTAAAAATCGCTCTTTGGTCATTTCAAAAACAAACTTTGCTGCATATGCCCCATAGTACCTTGAAGATATATGTAGAAAATCTAGACTTACTTACTTGTCGATATTTTTTTTAAAACATTTTGTCTTCAATATTGTCTCATAGCGATATTCTAAGGACGGGTAATCGGAGTGTATACCGATTCAATATATATTTGAAATGGAAAAAATTACTTATGCATCACATTGCAAGCATTCTATAGGAGGTGGAATGACTGACTAAACAAACAATAGCGGGAGGTGCGAGATTAATATTCTTGAATAGAGGAGGCTAAACTCATTCTATGCTTTGTTAAAGAATTGGTAAGAATAGATCTTGCAGACAGCTGCACTGTCATACCACACATAAAAATGGTACTTTTGCAGAGTCAAAATTCAGCACTTTGTAATATGATAGATTTATATGAAATGTCTAAATGTTTAGCAAGGTTTAAGATACAGTAGTTTAAGGTGGTATTTGGCAAAGTCGTCATCAACTTACTTGCTACAAAAATGTCTGTTCTTTCTATTACAGTAAATAAGGCTTGTTTTTCCAAAGAAGGTGTATGTTGGATATCTTGATGTAACTGGAAGAGATGCAATTATTAGCTAAGAAGATAACAGGGTCTATATATTATAATTAAGGCTCCCATTTTTCCGTTTTTACTGATTTTTACAGACAGGGCTGGGAGACACGTGCAATGGGGAAAGGAGAAAAAGTGAAGTGAGATGCAGACATTAGGACGTGGGAGCACTCGCACTGGGACAAATAGTCACAGACGTTTGGACACACGGGCAAACGCTGCCACTTGGAGGTAAGGTCTTTGGGAAAGGTAGATGTAGGTAAAGAGAAGGGAAATATGGATACTGTGGCAAAGATAAACTGACCCTGGAATCGGGCACAGGCACAAGGTTACCTGGCACAAGGATACCTGGACCCTGGAGCAGGTAGACAGTGACAGGGATGCTAGGACAAGGAGTCATGGACACTGAGACAGAGGGACATTGAAATTAGTTCAGAGAGACACGGTCAATACTCAAGAACAGATTGACAGGGAGATTCTGACACTAGAACAGGGATCCATTGACAGGGACACTGTGACAGGGAGACACAGATAGGACAATGGACACCAGCAGTGGACCAAGGACATAGACTATGAGACACAGACACAGGAGCCATGGAACCAGAACCAAAGATCGAACATCACCAAGGAGACACACTAGTCAAAAAACTGCCAGATGCAGCGCAGTCTTTGTCACTAGAAGTCTGAGGCATTGCCAGGTGCTGCGCTTCGCAAAAACACCTAACTTAATGGAGCAAGGGAGTAAGGCTCAAAAACACATGCACTCTAATGGAATGCTTCACACAAAATAAAGAAGTAGTGCTTGAAGCAAGTAGTGGAAGCAGCGATGCCAGCCAACCAAAAAAGATTGTAATGAAGTAGAGCTCCATGGGAGGGACAAACACAACTTTGACAAGCTGGGGAATGAATAAGAGGCAGGCAAATGAGAGTGACAAGGAAAGCCAACTAATGGCAAGCAATGGGCAGGCTGCAAGCCACTCTATGTTCTTGGTAAGCTGCGGTATACCTCTAAACAGCCAGTGCTGACTACTAGGCTTGACCTAAAACGGTTGTGGTAACATAATCATGGAGTATACCCTTTTTGGTAACTTCCAGTTGCCAAAACCCACTGATAGAATTTTCTCCAAAAATATTTTAGGGGGAAAATATTTGCAGAAACTATTTTTCAAGAATATTCTCCCTCAGATGCAGGTTTGCAGTAGTGATAAACTTCTCAAGTTTGCATAGTTATGTTAACTGATAATAACAGCCATAGAGATATTGAACTAGCTTGTCTCACACTATTAGCGGGTATAAATCCAATTCTCGAGTAATTTACAAAATCTTTATAGATCTATGATAGATCGAAGTTGTTCAACAGACATGAGGCTTGAATGGTAAAGGATTTGCCACCAATGCGTGTTCCCTTGTAATTTTGTATATTCAGAAGATTGGCATCAGTGGAGTGCAAGAGGTGAGCAGGACCATTTGAAGGTATATAGAGCCAACCCAATGTGTGGCTCGGCTCTGTGCACCAAACAGAATGGTCCAAAGAGAATACGTTTGAGCACAGAAACCCAGTGCAGCCTATCGAACACAGTAGATGCCGAGGCCAGATGTGGAAGGGACAAAGACAAGTAAGCTGTAGATGTTTTCATTCTATAGATGCGATTAGGCAGGTAGTCAGGGAGCCCTGAGTACTATGAATTTCCATAATCTAGCCTGTTTAGGATAGTTGCATGAACAATTATTGGCCGTAGGTTGTGGTAGTAAAGGGAGTATCTTGTGTAAGGTTTTCAGTACGGCAAAGCAAGAAGAGGACAATTTGTTGACCTGAAATGTCAAAGATAAGACTGAGTCAAATTGGAACCCCAGATTTAAGACAGCTGAAAGTGTGGCTGGGGTGAAAAAATCCAAAGGCCAAGACCAAAACTCAGCCAAAACCAACAGTGGTCTGGGGATCTTTCCCGTAGAGCAGCACAACACCTCTGTCTTCTCCCCATTGAATATAAGTACATTCTCAGTGAGCCAGGTTGTAAAGTTGTGCATTCAAGAATAGAATGACTCAAATGAGGCCTGCTGTGGATCACCTGAGGTCTGAGGTAAATGTTGAATAGAGCAGTATATGAGCCCTGGGGTACCCCCTGTCTGCTGGCCTTGAAATCTGATCGAAATGGT
The DNA here is from genome assembly GCF_964261635.1 of Lissotriton helveticus. NCBI lineage: Eukaryota > Metazoa > Chordata > Amphibia > Caudata > Salamandridae > Lissotriton > Lissotriton helveticus. The sequence goes on along the minus strand of NC_136065.1, from coordinate 258,295,498 downwards.
TGTAGATGTATGATTGGCCAGTTCTACAGTTTGTTATTTTGCACACAGTTTTACATGAGACCCTCTAATTTCACATGCTACTTTAGTTTGGATTTCAAGTGTACTCTGGAAAAACATCTCCATTTCATCTTTCCGATCTCTATAAGGCCTAGGCTACCAGGCAGCGTAAGCTGGCTGACTGCAAGTTACCTATTGTTGATTTACCAAGAGCTTGAGGGACTTACAGCTCACTCATTGCCTACCATTGATTGACTAAATGTCACTTTCATTTGCCTGCTCCTTATTCAATACCTTGCCTTTTCCCAGCTTGTCTAGCTTTTATTTGTCCCTCACCTAAAGCATAATCACTATACTAACTCTCTGATTGGTTGACTTCTACACGTCTCCTGCTCACTTTTAGGGAACTATTTTTTTATTTTTGCTTAAGCACTCAATGAGAGTAGATGTGTTTTTTAGCTGTCTCCCTTGTGTGCTTTCCCCCGCCAAATACCTACCTCCTCGTGCTCTGTGTTACTGTCTCCCTTTTGGTGCAACCTCTCTCTTGTGTGCCTCTCCTCCTGCCAAACTTTCTCACCTATGCTCAGTATTTCATTCGTGCTTGTGCATTCTGCCTACACTCCCTTATTGCTCTCCCTTATTTGCTTCAATTTCCCTCACTATCCACTGTTCATTGTCTTCTCTCCTGCGCTACCCTGTTGCCCTACACCCACCGTCCTTTTTTAAAATATTTTATTTTTTGTGGGAGACCAGGCAGCAAATTACCACCGGCCCCTGTGCCTTAAAAGTGCTTTTGTGCTACTTCCTTTTAATATTTTAAGATGTATTGATCCATCTCGGATCAGTAAATGAAAACAAATGACACTAGTCTCATTTTGAAGGCGTCCATGTGTAAGGACGCTTCGCTTGCACACATCTTCATGCATGCGCATGCCTGCAAAATTATGCAGCCATTGCAAGTGCTTCATCGCACACTTTTCTTTTTTCTTTGCTGTACAGCATCACCAGAAGGCATTGGTTGAACCAATATGTCCCATTAGCAAGGCATATTGGATTTGCCGATGCTATCTTTTTCAGATCTTGTGAGCATCACTAACAAATAGCAGTTGCTTTACATGTATTATGGGCAAGTAATATTGTTTGTAAATTTTATTTTTGAATTAAATGGTTTCCCCTTTTTTTTTGCTTAGGTAAAATATACTTACAAGTTCATTCTTATGCGCTCGTTAGGAGTGGCTTGTTAATTGTGATAAGTGCAGTATCTTTTCCCACCACTCTGATCATAATGAATAGTTTTGCAGATAACACCTCTCACCTGCTCTTTTTTCCTTATAAATCTAATTAGATCAATCCTGCTGAAATTTGTCAGGGGAAATTTTTTCGATAATAACATTACTGCATGGTATTATCATGGGATTAAAACATGAAGAATAACAACTCCCTGCATATTTCGGTGTACTTCGTTACCAACAGCATTTACTGGTGGGATAACCTGTCATGGGATTTCAATTATATGATTGGGGTTAACATTAATACTCTAAATCTTCAGAAACTCTAAAAGCATGAGATAGCCAAAAAATTGAACATTTTTTTCAATACTATGTTATACCACTCATGCTCATAAGGGAGTAATTGTAACACTTGTGTAATATTGAGAAAGAAAATGCCACATGGTGGAGGTATAAGAAATCGATTAGAGAATATCAGTTTCCCAGACTATAGTAGCAAAATATCAACACAAACATTGGCGGCTAGCTAAGCCTAATAAACCACACAATCCAACTAGTTCCCACAGTTGTACTTGAATATTTCCCACAACTACAGGCTGGTTGCCCACAGATCCAAATGAAGCAGTACACAAACAGGAGAAGCACTATGATGACAACATATACTTTCTACCCAGTTTTCAACAGTTCATAAGGAATTTTCTTGAAGCCTTTGTCCATAAAAAGTTCATTCTTTATTTCAAAACAACATCGTCGTCATATAATGACTTGACAGCCGCAATATCTACAGGTAAATATGTATAGGCAAATATAGGTTTACTAAATTAACTCTACATATATATACCTCAACAAAAGTTGCATTCAAGGTATATAGATGTGAAGTTATCTTACCTATACTCAATATTCTGGCTATGACATTCTGGTAACTCGATATTCCCTACTCAATATTCCAGACTACAACCCTCCGCTTGACGGTGGTCAGTAATTTTTTGATTAAGGTAAAGTGGATATGTGTGATGCAAACAACTGCATTTTAGTCAAACCCTGGATATATTCACCCCCGGCTTTGGTCAGATTCCACAAACAACATATCTAATAATAATTTCCCGTGTGAACCACCTGGCGCGGTGCCCAATGCGTGAGATGTTAAAGCACTTGTGTGTTCCCAGGGTTTTCAGTGTGATGGATGTGAGGTAGCTTGTCACCTGCATCAATGGGCCTTTGTATCCTGCTTCTACTTGCCCTGAAACAAGGCCTTCTTCTCTCAGTCAGTGCCTTATAGGGGACATAGCCTCAGGCTTAGAGCAGGCTCTCGCCCATCGACGTATATGAATTTACCACATACATGTTGTCAAATGCACAAAACAAACTTAAAACAACCCGATAAACAAATGCACTTGACAGAATAAAAATATATTGTCTGTGAATCTGTGAATAGACCAAACACGAATACTGACGAAATAAACCACACTTTTCTTCTCCTAAAGAAGGTTTGAGGTCAGTGATTGTGTGCACAGAAATCCTTAGCATTAATCCCATGTATAGTTAACACTTTCCAGTATCTTCAGAATTCTTCACATGAAGACACTTTGCAAGTACTTAGTAACCATGACCATGAATGATAAGAGATAGGGAAGTCTGAAAATAATGAGGTTAACATCTTGTCTTAATAGAATTTGCAGGATAAAAGTATATTGTGATAAACATTTCGAAAATGTTCATTTAAAATATTTAATTCATTAATATTAATTGATGTTGCATAAGCAATGGAGACCATATTCAGTATAATTTTTCTATGTGGTCTGACACCGAAGCATCATCTTCGTTGGCACATAATTTCCTATAGGAAAGTTTTGGATTTCTTCTTGAAGTGCAGTAGACAGAGGGCTGGCTGCAAGTTCAACGGTGACACAAGGCACCATGGCCCAGATTTAGAAACAGTCCACGGAATACAGCGCATCACCCAAATGTGCTGCGCTGTGTTGTGTGACTGGGAGAGAGCAGGAAAGTGCCATATCTACAGAGATACAGGACTATCCTACTCTCTCCCAAGTGCTGGCACATGCTCAGGCTGTAGAGTGCCACACACACACACATTGCACCTCAGTGCAAGCGTTCGTGATGTTTAGCATAGGTTTTGTACTTGAAGGGTACTCTTCTAGTACAAAATACTATGCCTGAACAAACTTCAAAACTTTTCCCACTTCGGATGTGTGCTGAAGAGTGCAGCACACATTTAAAGTCAGAAACGTTTGGAGAAATAAAATAATTTTTCCATTTAACTACTGCTTCAAAGAGGCATTATTTTTTGGTGCAAACCTTTGTCTACTATTGTTATAAGATAGATTGTACATCAAAAACCATGGATTGTTGCATGGGAACACCCACATCCCACACAGAATTCCTCCTTGACACAAAGTAATGCAAAGCGGTGTAATGCACTGCCTTGCATTACTTTGAAGCCCCTTTCCAGCACAAAAGAAGCTTTGCACTGGAAAGAAAATAAAAAGGAAAATTTTGCTCTGGTTTGCACAACTTTTTTGACACAAACTTGCACAATGTGTGTAAATTTGCCCCCCAGAACTGTTAACTAGGCAAAAATATGCAAGTTCGTGCTGAGCCTGTCACACTCCCTGTTCCTGTTCAGGCACATGTGCACTCTGTCTCTCTATGGTCTCTCTCTGTCTCTTTCCCTCTGTGTGTGTTTCTCTCTCTCTCTCTCTCTCTCTCTCTCTCTCTCTCTCTCTCTCTCTCTCTCTCTCTCTCTCACGCATGCACACACACCATATCACCCTTACCTAGTACCTTTCACAGTAATACCCTTGGCAGGATACAAGACTACATATGAACATATCTCAGCAAACTGAGGAACCAACGCCCTGTGCCTCCATGCTAGCCACTCCAGGTCATTTCAGGAACATTTGCCCCATGTTATGAAATGTGAGAGTTTGGGAGAGCACAGGTGAGTTCTAAAAACATGATGAAGAACTGGGTGCACTCCACAGGTTGTGACAGTTGAGTAACCCACTTGAAGCTTCCTATGTCTTCGCATTTGATATCACTGAAGTTTAATATACACTGTTAAATCAATATGTTCTAGAAAAGAAGTAGGGCATGACAGTAAGAACAAGCCAATCTTAGTAGATGTGGTTCTGTGCTGCTTTCCCTCTTGATTGCTGTGATACATTGCCTACAAAAACATAATACATCTGCCCTTCTATGTGTCCTTGTGCTGTCTTGAGTGCCACTAGAAGAGAGAACCAAGTGTGATTAAGATCAGGTAGACCAAAGTCACTCTAAACAATTTAAACAGGTGCAATAACTACGACAAGAGGGAGAGGGCGCACCTTGGCAGAGTCTGTGCACAGAGTTCTGGTGGAAGGGAAGAGGTTGCATCTAGAGGCATCTGATCCTGTCTTCAGACAGTTTGGCTGTTGCGAGACAGTGGTCAGTTACTCACATGGCATCCCACAATATCTTTTGGCAAACTTCCAACAAAGTACATCTTGCTTTCTCTGATCTTCATGCGTTTCTTCCTAAAGATAAATGTGTCCTTGCGTTTAGGCGGTGACCAGATGACATTAACACGTTACTGAATGGAATACACATTTTCCAGGGCGGGGCTATTGTTTTACAAATAATTATGTTCAGGGTTTCTGTCTACTAAGTTGAAGCAAGTCAAGACTACATCTCCTGTGATGCAACAGTATGAATGCTTAGGACTAGCATTAAGTAGCCAGGGGTCATAGCGCCATCTGATAACTCTAAGGAGTCTAGAATAACCATTTGCTGTGAGTAGCACAGACAAATGCTACAGGCGTAAAATAGACAGCCAGAAGAGATTAAAATAGAAGCGTGTAAAGTAATCCACTCAAAATAGACCCACCAGGACACACAGCATTGACGTCAAAGATATGGCCTGCATGGGAGGGTCCGTCGAAAATGCACCTTGATATCTATGGGTTTGAAGGCAGGTTTTATGCCACACTAATGCTGAAAATGCCCTATTGACAGAGCAATGGAGGCAGGGTCATCTGCACAGGGGTGCTACCAGGGGGGGCTCCTCCATGTGGGCGGGGAAGCGTTGCCCCACTGCTTTCTCGCAGTGCGAAAAGCAGAAACATAAAATGATTATAAATACCATTTTATGTTCCTGCTTTTTACACTGCGAGAAAGCATAAGGGTTTGGTTGGTTCGGTCCTGCTCGAAGGCAGGGGAGGAGTGGCTTGCCCACTCTGAGGGCACTGACTGTTTGGTCGTCCCCAGGGCCAACCAAACCAGTCATACGCACTCTCCCTTTTCTCCATGTGGGCTGCATGCAGCCTACATGGAGAAAATGGCCTCCCCATAGACGATGTATGGTTGGCTTCCCAGCCAATCACAATGCTGCCATTGCAGTGTTATGATTGGCTTAGGGGAGGGGAGGGAGGCAGCCTGTTTCCTGTGAGGAGCAGAGAGAGAAGCAGACGCAACGCGGAACCGGACTGGGCAGGCGAAGGTAAGTTAAACTTTTTTTACTTTTAAATGAATCCACCGCTGCGCAACTCCCTCCCTGCGCGACCCCCGCCTCCCCCTCTGTGAGTCATGCCAGCCATGACTGGGCGCTACTAGATGCAAACTTCGGGGGAGGGGAGGCTAACAGGTTGATTAGTTGAGGCCGAGACATCATAAGAGCTGAATCAAAATTATGTATGGGGTGCTGCCTTTGCTTTTCTGATGTGCACATAAAATACAGAGTCATTCTTCGAGAGTATATGATTCAAATCGTACATTTTAAATCACAATGGGTCAGGAACATTGTTCTTGGCATAACAGGATTTTGGGGCTCTCCCAGACTAATGTTAGCACAGTGAATGACACATGTTTTATTTTGATTCACATCAGGCCACTAAACCTGATGCAATGTGAAACACCAGATTCTATTTTACATAGCAATCTGTGGCAAATCCCACAGTCCAAACACACTGGCTCAGTTGTGCCAGCCTTCATGGTCTGAAAACAAGCATTTCCAATGCAATAGGTCTCACATTTGCAAGCGTTTAAGCTATTGGCATTGTAAACGACAATGCCTTTTATTTATGTGTTCTAAAAGCAACACATAAATAAAAGGCATTGTTATTTTTAATGCCAATAGCTCAAACTCTTACTTTAATGGTGGCTGCGCCTCTTTCTTAATACGCTGCTCTCCATATGCAGGCTACAGCGAGCAGCATCTAAAGAAAGGGGTGTGGCCAACATTAAAGTGAAAGCGCGTATGGGGCGCTTTCACCCAAAGTGAAAAAAAAGGAATCATTTGAAAGATTCTATAGTGCAGCCACTAAAGTGAAAGAGGTACGCGCTGTTAATTATATAAATAAATAAGTGCGGCTACTAATGTGAAAGCGGGCTGCACTGTAAAATAAATGATTAAATAAGTGCTACTGCTAAGGTGAAAGCGGCCACACAGTCAATTAAATAATTAAAGAAGTACGGCCGCTATAGTTAAAGCGGACCGCGCTGTAATTTAAATAAATTCATTTACTAAAAGCATGCAGCGTGCTGCAGTGTCTTTGGTGGGATAGGGGAAGATCATTTAACAAAATTGTGCTCATTGACTTATAAAGCAGATCGTGTAACAACACGAGTAAAAAGTCCAGTCATTATGAGAGTTTACAAATGCAGACAGGGCGGTACCAAGGAGCCACTATTAAGCCTATTCACAAATGAAAAGCAACGATTTCGAAAGGACAGTAACAGAAGCCAATTGAAAAGATGGGCAGGGAATGGGTGGCGCTTTAACCCCTTCGACGCTCATGACGAGCTGGGCTCGTCATGAGGTAGCCTCCTCGCACGCTCATGACGAGCCCAGCTCGTCATGAATAAAGGGATTTACAAATTCTCAGCGTGCGGGCGGAAATCATGCCGCACGCATGCGGTTAATAACATATACCTCAATACAGCATGCCTCGAAGAGCAGCGCATGAGCTGCCGAGGCTCGACCTAAAAAGAACGTTTCACAAGATATTTGAGCATTGTTCCCCCAACAAGATTTGGAACATTGGAAGCAAATAATGCAGTTCAAACACATTTTTTCAATTATTGTTCTGTTCATGCTTCATTTACCTGTACACAATACTTTTATGCTGATTGCTTTGTTGCTGTTTATTGGAGGCTGTCTCACATCCTAGCTCATTAGCACATAGAATGTTGAATATGTATTTTTTGGTACTTTGTGACAACTCCCACCAAATAATTTTGGATTTCAAAATGCTTGAGTAGTCATTTCGCATGAAACACAACCCATGTTTGATAAGATTTGCTCTAATAACATGCAATAAAAATAGAAACTGAGCACACAAGTGTCATTATCAGTGCAGGAGTCGTCGGGCCCTTGAAGTCAAACGCATTGCAGATTGGACTCCTCTTGGTTGAAGTCAGGAGCACTGGTGTAGGCAGGCGTCGCGTGCTGTGTTGTGAAGTGGAGCAGCGCAGCGTGCGATGCCCTCAGGTTGCGGTGCGAGCAGCGGCTCGGTGGCGACATCGGTGAGATTAGGATCGTGGTGTGAAGTGATGTGGTGCTCGTCACTGTGCTGGTAGGTCTCGGTGCAGGCAGCGCCGTTGTCGTTGCTGAAGCGCTGTCATCGGCTGACGCGGTGCCCTCAAACCATGGTGCAAGCAGCGGCGTCGATTTTAGTGTGGAGCAGCGTAGTAGGGGATACGAAGGCGGCGGCGTGAAGCGAGACGGTGCAATGTGTGGTGCCCATAGATCGTGGTGCAAGCAGCGGCTTGGTGGCGGCATCAGATGGTGACGTTGGTGAAACCAGGGGGTCAGTGCAGCAGTGCCCTCTGCAGTGTCTTCAGGACACGGAGTTGGCAAGTGCCGTCGTAAACGGCGTCGGGATTCTTTGTCTTCTGTTTCAGCACAAAACACAGTCCCCCGTGCTGATGGGAGAAAAACTTGAAGTCTTTGCCGTTCCTGAGACTTCTTGAACAGGGGGCAAGCTCTACCTCAAGCCCTTGGAGATACTCAGAGAAAGAAGTTGCAGAAAGCTCAGTCCAGTCCTTTCACTGCCCAAGACAAAAGCAGCCACTACAGGCCAACACAGCAAAGCACTCAGCAAAGTGGTAGTTCTTCCTCTCAGCTTCTCCAGCTCTTCTTCTTGGCAGTCTTTTTGGTCAAAAATAGTTCTAAAGTTCAGGGGTTTGGGCTCCACTTTTTATAGCCCAAAATCCTTTGTCCTCTCAGGCAGAGAGTGTCTGTGCCCAACCAGAAATAGTTCTGTCCTCTCTGGTGTAGCTTCCTGGCAGGAGATGGAGATGGCATTATCAGAAGCAGACCAGGCCCATTCAGGTGAAAGGAAATCTAGGGACTGACAAGTAGATCAAATATGCCAATCATGGAAATACCAATCCATAACACAATTTACAACAGGAGCACTTGTACTTTAACACTGATCTGCAGTGAGAAAGTGCGCAGAGACACTAAGCCAGCAAAAACAGAGTAAAAACCGGGAGGTCAGAAAGCAAAAAGTCAGGGGAAACACTCCAAAAGATGCCAAGTCTAACAGATACTATTTTGAATTTTGGGCGACTTTATCATATTTTCGCATGATGTTTTAATGCACAATTTAAATGTCAAACATTTTCTTTGCTTGACTTGTGCACATGCTCTTAGAGCCAAACCACACCATTGACTAAGCTTAGCTCTCCCTTTTAATTTGCTGGCTCGCCCACGTCTACATAAAAGGCATCTTTATCGAAATACATATTTTTGGCAACTTTTGTCAGTCACACTCCAGATTTCTTTTTCAGGATGCTAAATAGTTTTTAACTCACGTTGCACTGAACTTTATGATTCGTCTCATGCCTCTAAGAAAATAAAACGAACTACTGCAAATGTTTATGTGTAATGTCATGCACAATTCAAATTTCCTGCAGGTTTTCTTCCTAACAGAAAATCATTCAGCCATATCACTGTCTCTGTCTACATTGCCCTATGATGGTCACTTAAATTGCAGCTTTTATTGATATGGGAAAGTTGCAGGGCACCCCTGTTGTGTAGTTGGGGATGGGGCAGGATCTGATAGCAGCTTTCATCCCTGCTGCTGCTTTCACACCTTCTCCGTGGACCCATTAAGCGTCGCTTAGGCAGAGCAGGGAGAGTGAAAAGTGGGCACCTGAAAAGAGAAAGAAGGAAAGAAAACCCACAACTGTATGTCTCACTATAAACATGCATATTTTAGCGTGAGGTGAATGCCTAGCAGTGACTGACTTGAAGGTCAGGCAGGCCGCAACCCCACCCCAGGCAGCCCAGCCTACTGCAGCTTAGGGGGGAAGGGGCTGAAGCCCGCTCAGCCAAATGGGTGTTGCGGGCCTGGTTCTGCATACAGACATGGCTCCCTCGCATTGTGTTGCTGATATATGTATCAGTCTGATATTCGTACTGTAACAATGAATCTCTATGTCTCAGCATACTTCAGCTACTGGGGGAAAAACAAGGACCAGCTTAAAATTGATCTCTCGACAGTTTCACGATCAGGGGCTGTGGTCTTGGCACCGTTTTCAGACTTGGGGTGCTGCTTAGCTGCTAAGTTTCCCAGGATGTGCTGCTTCGGTCCAGGTTTTATCCTTTGAAATTTGAGGCTCGTACTCCAGTTTTATAATGGAATAAACGGGACTACAAATCCCACAATTCAAAGAAAAAAAATCTGGACTAGGGCAGCACATCACACGTGGACCTGAGGAATTGGCAAGACTGTCTTAGGGATTGTGGAAAATCCAAGTGTCTCTCAAAGAACAGGCATAGCAAATGAGACATGCCCATTCAGCTGGAAAGTGGTGGTATGTAGCCAGTGGTGAAATTTGGAGTACACTATATTTCTTAAGCATTGTGTAATAGCATAGTGTCTGTTAGACCTGGCATCTTTGGCGTGGTTTCCCCTATCTTTTTGCCTCTACCTCCTGTATTTTTGATGCTGTGCTGGATTTTGTTTTTGCTGGTTTAGATGCTTTGGACACTCTGCCACTGCTGATCAGTGCCAGAGTGTAAGTGATCCCTATGGAAATTGCTATTCTGATTGGATATACCTGTTTAGCATATTTGTATCACCATGAAGTCCCTCGTAAAGTGCACTGGGTGTGCCAGGGCTAGTGATGACAAATACTACTAGTGGGCCTGCAGCACTGATTGTGCCACCCACAGGAGTAGCTCTAAAATGATGTCTCAGGCCTGACACTGCAGTGCCTGTGTGCAGTTTAGAACTGCCATGTCCTCCTGGTCAGTGTCCCCACTGACCAGGCCTAACCCTTCCCTTTTTGTGCACATCAGTCACACCTATGGAAGGCCCAAGGTACCCCCCTGGGCAGGGTGCAGTGTATGTAAAAGGTAGAGCATGTACTAGTGCAGGTGACATGCTCTGTTAGTGAATGGCAGCCATTTTCGTTTTTCACTACTGTAAGGCTATCTTGCTCCATAGGTTAACATGGGGGATGCTGGCTACAGTGGTTAACAGCATTTCTTCCCATAGGAACAAGATAGGACATAAGTATCTAGTATCCCTGAACTCAGAATTTAATAACACATCTTTTAGGAAAGGTTGTTTTCAAATCCTGTGTTTGAGAACAGCACTTTTAGAAAGTTGCTGTTCTCTTGTCTGACCCTTCTGTGTGTCTAGGCCTGTTTGTGTATTGACTGTCTGGTTTGAGAGTGACAGGGGCTGGGGATTCCCCAGGAGGCTGGCTGAGTCAGCCCTAGGCTGAATGCCTGCATTTGCAACTGGAGTGGTGGGAGGAGTTAGCACCTGGGCCTGAATAGGGCTGTGCCTGCCTTCCACAATGGTGGCTCCACCTCCAGCTGGGCGGCTGACGACCCTGCCCCTCACTCTGAAAGGAAAGATGCAGCCAGCAAAACAAAGTGCTCAGGAACCACCCAGAACTGGTTCAGACCGGGCTCAGGGCCCACATGCACCAAGAGAACAAAGACTTTAGGGGTATAAGTACAGGACCCCTGACAACAGAAAATTAGATCACCCTGGAATCAAGAAGGAACCTCTGCCAAGGAGAAAGCTGAAACTGAAGAAGGAAGACTGTCCTGCTGTTGCTCTGCTGGACTGACCTGTTGCTTTGCTGCCAAGGAGAGGGGAAGGACTTTGCTGCTGAGCTGTGTCCCCTGTCTTGAAGGAATCTCCAAGGGCCTAAGTAGAGCTGGCTCCCTGTTTTGAAGTCCCAGGAACAAAAGGACTTCACCCCCAGCTTCCCTGAACTCTGCTGAGAGAGTTCTGTCCTTCCTAGAGTGCTTGATCCAGTTGTGGGGCCTCTGGAAGTTGTACCTGTGCTGGGAAGCTTGAAATTAAGCTTGAGAGACTTTTGAAACTGAAAAGTGTTGCATCGCTCGCTTGCGGAGCGCATCCCCGACAGTGCGAGAAGTTTCCCGCCGCTACGGAGGTTGAGATCGTCGCAGCGCCTGACGCCGCTGCCAGATACGTCGCATCCTTCGTTTGCGGGACGCACCAGATTGGTGCGAGAAAATCGAACATCGCTGCGAGTGTCGTGGCAGAGCCTGTCGTCACTGGGTGAGATCGCCGCACCACTTGCTTGCGGACCGCATCACGTCACTGCGAGCATCGTCGCAGAACCATCGCATCGAGAAGCTGCGAGAGAGGGGATCACCGCTGGACCGCGCATCGTCGCCCCGGAGATCGTCGCAGCCCCTACGAGATCGTCGCATCGTGCCTTTGCGAGAACAGACTTCCTACAGAACCTACGCACCGGAATCCATACAAGTGGCCTTCCTCCCCATACAGACCGGATTCGTCGCAACACGCCCGCTGCTGCAGCGGGGCTGTCGCAAACGCCTCCCCAGGGTCTCAGGAGCAACGCATCGCTTGTTTTCCACCGCACCAGCTTCTGCTTTTGGAACTTTGTTGCAACTAAAAGGTACTGTGAGTAAACGTGACGCAACTGTGAACTTTTCACGCATCAGTAGAGAATTCTATCGCAACCTAAAGAATTTTAACGCAACCTTAAGAACTCTTTTTGAAACCATATTCTTGAACTGTGTATGTTGGATTTTTGTCGTTTTGGTCTTGTGTAGTTTAGATTAAAATACCTTTATTTTTCTAAACTGTTGTGGAGTCAGTTTGTGGTGTTTTCACTCTGTTACTGTGAGTGTTGGTACAAATACTTTACGCATTGCCTCTGGTTAGCCTAGACTGCTCGTGCCAAGCTACCTAGAGGGTGAGCAGGGGTTATCTCAGAGGGTTATCTCCTTGCCCTGACTAGAAGCAAGGGTCCCTATTTGGACAGTGGTACCTACCTCTGCCAACTAGAGACCCCCAGTTCTAACAGTGTCATTGACAGACAGCACATTCTCCATTGAAGTGGCGACAAAATCAACACTGACACAGTTTTACTGATCAAACTATGTAGCGCTCAAAGAATAACGTGTGGAAATCGGGTTTGCCGAAGTGTCTAGGTTGTTTTGTTCCAAATCAATATCTTTGTTTCCATCACACTTAAAACTTACAAAAAAATAAGCTTCATTTGTGCTTTCCTAACTGCTGCTATATTTTGAAATATGTATACAGTTCATTTACAGGTATTTAATTATTGTTTTGGTCCAATTAAAATCTTTGTTTCCATCACACTTACGAATTACAAAACAATGAGCTTTATTTGTGCTTTCCTAACTGCTGATATATTTCGAAATATGTATACAGTTCATTTACAGGTATTTAATTATTGTTGTGTTTTAGAAAATATCTGACATCCTATAGCCTTTCTTTACACTCTGCGTAACCAAGATTGTCAGATAGTCTAGTTTTTTTAATTCCTCTTATTATGCAGTAAGAGTAAAAGAAGTAAACACTAATCTCCATGTTAAAAGATTAAGCAGAGATGTGTCAAACGACATAGCCTGGTATTTGACCTCTGTTTTTGAACGCAGTAAGTGTGACAAGATAAAAACAATATTTAAAGCCGTCTTTCTTGCTCATTTACCTTTCGAACCCCAGCATGGTTATTTTGGGGAATCCCTGCACCTCTACGTCCAGTTGTGATCATGGCCATAGGGTAGCAAGATTGTATTGTACTTAAGTTGCATTATATTCTGCTTAGTCCCCCAAATAAGGCACTGCAGCACTGGAAGATGGGCAGCATGCTACTCCATTTGGCGTTTAAAACATTAGAGAGCAGGGCCCTGATGATGAGTATTGCACAATTGGTTGCAGGAAATTGTTAATTTCGGCTAGTATCACTGCACCACATTTCAGAGATTGCAAGTCCTGTCCCCACCAAAACATGTGGATTAATTATTCAGATCACAGAATACTGGGGCCATATTTACATGGCCATGAAAAGTCACGTAGGGTGACTTTATGTGACCCTGTAAATATGGACAGGACCATTTAGCCGCTGCTTTGTCAAAAAGGTGCCGCGCTGGAGGCGCTAGAGGCTTGGACATAAGCGAAAAACACTGGGAGTGGGAGTGCCGGAGAGGGGTGGTAAAGGCAAGGGTGGGTGAAGGGGTGTAGGGCAGACTTGTGCCTAAGCGGATGGTGGCATTGTCTGCTCCCCGTGTACTGCTGCATGTGTCCGCTGTGGGCGTGCTGTGATTCTGTCCACAGCCCCTGCAGCACTACAGACTGACACAGAGTTTCTCCCTAAATTTATTGGATTCTAAAAGTGTGGTCCCAATAATTTAGGACTTAGATCCTCTGGTCTTAATGAGGGCTTTAGTCATGCGTGTGTTTGTCAAGCTGTTTGTCACACACTGATTATTATATGGTTTGTAAGTAGATTGCTAGGTAAATTGAAACATGCAGCTAGCTTTATAGGACTGGAATGTTTACAATGTTGGACCCTTAGGCCCTCAAGTGACCTGAAAACGTTTGAAGTGTTCAGTAACTGTTATTACCTAATACGGATCTACCACATGGAATGTTGTTGCAGTATTCACATTGAAGACATTGATAATTGGCTGAGAATCGGCCATGTTTAATGCAATAGCTCAGAAAAGTGTTTTTTGTTCTTCGAAAACAAACACCCAAAGCGGGGTTTGTTATTAAAAAACAATAAATACAGGTCCCTGACACCTAGGTAGTTTTCTCCTAGTGTGTGATTGTTACTTCTTTAGTTTCCTGCTCAGCACCACCAAACGTTCTTCAGTATCCTGAGCATGAAAAAAATATGCCAGAAGGTTCTCCCTAAATAGAGATGATTGTCTGAGGTATTTCAAATGATCGCCCAATATTCGAAAGGCCATCGCCAAATGTTTGAGTTGGGGGACCTTGCATAGGCTCCACTATCAGAAACATGCCGGGTTTCCCAATCCTAAGGAGAGCTAGGGAGACAATAGTTAAGCAGACAGGCTATCGCCACATTTTTGATGGAGTTTCCCATCCACCAAACTCCAAATGGAGACCTTGGCCATGCACAGGAGATACAAGACCGCTTGTATCACCCACAAAGCCTTGCACTCCTCCTCTCCTCGCTACCTGGCGAATAAACTGAAACTCTCTGGAGGCTCTAGACCTTCACACAATGCGGAAAATCTACTGCTTGAGCCTTCCACTTTCAAGAAGGAGAGAACAATGGCCCAATCCTTTTCAGGCAACGCAGTGAGAATCTGGAACTCTTTTCCGCCTCAGCTCCGGACCACCGCCTCCTCCCAGGCCTTCAAAAGGGACCTCAAAGTTCTCCTCCTCCAGAGACACCTCCAAAAGTAATTCACGTCCTCATGTTATTTGGAGGAAGACTTCCCACTACTGAAAATTTCTACCTCACATGACCATGGAAGTGCCTTCCCAGTGTATTCTTGTGGTTGGTGTGGCTGCCTGTTTGTAGTGTTCTCCATGTACTTGTGTTTGGTGCCCTTTTATAACATGCACACACCACTTTGCCCTGGTAACACACGGTTTGCTACCTCTCACATGTTCTACCTTTGTTACCTGCACAAGTGCCACCTCTGCCTACGTAACGCTTTTTGTGCATGAGTGTCTAGCACCTTTTGCAGTATTATACCTCAAATTATACTTTGTTTTCTCTTGTAACCGCACACTTGTCACTTTTTCCTCTTGTGCACTTTTCACTACCTCATGTATTTTTGGTTGCTCACAATTTTTACTACCTCATGTATTTTGTTTGCTCACAATTGTCACTTTACCTTATGTAACGTAACGTTTGCTTTTGTAATCTTTTAATGTGTAATGTTTCTCATTATGTTTCATTTCTGTTCCTATTGTGAAGCGCTCTGACGCCTTCGGGTAAAGTCCGCGCTATATAAAAATGCATAAATAAATAAATAAATAAATAGATAAATAAAATATGTCATACTAATTCTCACGTTGTTGTAAATGAGGTATAGAATTCCCATCAAGCATGTTGTCATGCGATCAGTTATGCAAAGGCATAAAATGTTTATGCAATCGGTCAAGAAGTTGCTAATGGAGGTAAGCAGTCATGTGCTCATGCCATGGTCATGCAGGGTGTCATGCATGTGGTCTTGAAGATGCACATACCAAAAGAACAATTCAAGAAGAGGGCCCGAGGGTAAATTTAACGACCCACTAGATATGTACCCCCATAATTTGAACTCATAACAAAAAGGATATCTAGGGGTCAGACAAAAGTGACGCTCAATTGAACCAAACTAAGACCACGATATGACAAACAGATTAAGTTACTAACTCGTTAACTGTGGTGAGAAAACCGGAACCATGCACCTGTGTGACAAGTACTAAATTAACTCAGGCTCAAAAGCATGGGTGAAATTTTCCCATCAGTAGCCGTTCTGTACCGCCCTTGACATCATCTGTGTTCTCCTTGCCCCGGAGACAGTGTTCACAACCTATAGATGTTTTCTAGGCTGTGATATCGCCATAGTGTAGTTGTTAGGTGGATGGTGCAGATTTTCAGTGGTAGTGGCTACTGAATAAGCAGTGCAAAAAGTGTAAGTGAATTTAAAATTGGGTAGAACTGCATAAACCACAACTTTAATATTTTATCAGCTCTCCCAAATCTAAAAATTATTATGTGCAGATACAGATTTGACAAAATATCTGTAGGCAATTACGGTCGACATGTTTCGGCATAGAGGGCTAATGTGCCAATGCATTCCTCAGGACCAGATAATTGCTACTGCTGTATAATGTGAAAGAGAAAATAAAAATAATATCACCTGCAAATGAAGGCAATATACTCCATCATAAGACTATTGTCGCATCACGTGACAGTCAATTGGACAGGAGAGACACATAAAAGAACAAACATAATTAAAGACATAATTAGAGACAGATAAGTTGTAACATGATATAGACAACACTCAGACATTATTTTGGAACCATCTGTCACAAGTCTTTTAGTTATGTATAAAGCAAATTTTGCTCATAGCCACTCACCCATTCGTTGTGGGGATGGCGCCTCACCCCACCTGGCTGCAGCTCAGGTATAGAGGAGCACCGCTCTAGTTTAAAACAATAGGAAGACATTCAATACATTCTATAGTTGGCTTCATATATCTCGAAATTTGAATTAGTCATTGTTTTTGCTTTTGTTCTTGCTTTCAGGGCTCTTGCCCTTTATAAACGCCTCAGCTCTCATATTGCAATCTTAAAATCGAACCAGAGGTTATATCCAAATACTTATGCTCACGCAAAAGAAAAACCCACATGTTGATCTTTATAGTTGTGTGCTCTTAATCGATTGTTTACTGCTCAGTGTTTGCACCCGGATGTCTCATTCATTATAGCGTCACCACCGGAGACTGTCCGCACACTTTTTGTAAGATTTCAAAAGGTATTTGTAAAAGCGAGTTTTAAAATTGCTCGCCTTGAAGAAACGAGCAAACAAGCACACCTGACCACATCTAACTGGTAGTCGCCTACTTGTGCGGTCAGCCAGTGAAGATTTAAGGATGTGGGAGCCTGTTTGTAGGGCGTGCCATAATATTACTCGTACAACGCTATTCAGTGTAAACAGACTTTACATTGTTTTGCACGCCTGACCACACTTAACCGGTAGCCGCCACCTCACGCAGTATACCAGTAAATGTTTTTAAAACAATTTCTACTTGCAAATTCATAAGCTTGAAAGGAGATCGCATGTGTTCTATTGCTAGGCACACCTAACCACATCTCACATCTCAGTGATAGCCGCCTGTTCGCGCTGTCAGTCAGTCAGATTTAAAGATATGGAAGCCTGTGGCTCGAATCTTTTCACCATTTCTATGATGACATCAGACGCGCCCTTTAGGCATGTATTTATACTTCCTGGATATTTCACCCCCCTGCCGTCACACATTTATGTGAGATCGTGAGCCTCCCATCCATCCACTGATGCGATCAACTTAAACATTGCCAGGTAACCTCGTGACCTCGTACACCCACGTATAATTTTGACAGTACCCAGGCATTTTTAAGATTAGCCCTTTACTCCTGTCATATATGTTATGCTGGTTATGGGGACACAAAGTTATGTTTTAGTATGTTTTCTATTTCTGTCATGTAGCGTCACACCGCGTCACCATGGAATGTTCGCATGTATATAGGTGACGTCACCGTTAGCTGGGCGACAGATGACAGCTGACTTCCTTTGTACTGGTTGCTTATCCCGCTTCTGCGGGCCCTTGTTATCTTAATAAATTATTAATGAACAACACTTACTTTTCTGTCGTGTTGTACGTTACAATTGGCGACGAGGGTTTGCAACAACAAGGGCCGGCGGAAATAATTTGAGGATCGGCAGATGATTTGAAGATCGCGATCTTGTCCATGAAGTGTAATTGCGGGAAGAAATTTGTGAAAAACATGTACGGAGTGAGTACACTGCGGTTAAAAGCGGGCGCTGACTGAAAGAAGTGTCTTGAAGGAAAATATTCTTAACGCATGAGGGATCGGCAGCGCGTAAATTGAACAAGTGAGAGACTTTAATATACTTGAGGACGTGCGCTTGAGGAATGTGCAGCATATAATTGAAGCAAATAAGTTACAGGCAATCCTGTCAAGCCGCGACGCTGTTGAAAACTGCCTTATGTTAATCTGTTAATCGGCGCGCTTCGTTGACAGCTCTCAGCTGAGGCGTCAGTCAGTTACCTCAGCTGAGTCGCGTGAAGCATGCCGGTAGTGTAATCGGATTGGACAAAGGCAGCGCGCGTCATCAACGTGAACAGCGTGCGGCCATCTTGGATATTATCTCTGTAATCGATCGAATGAATGCGAAGCAAATAGCGCTCACAACGAAGAAATCGCGCATAAGAGAAAAATAAAACACGAGAGGAAGTGTTGAGGAACAAGTACAAGTAAGCCAAAAAATTTAAATCGGAGGAAAAGTAAAGTAATTTACAACCAGTACTACAGAGAAAATATTCGGCTGTGAGGGAATTTAATTGAGTTTAGCATGGCGGAATGTAATAACATATGTGCTCCTCCTCGTTTCCTGGATGAGCCCGGGAAGCCCACTATGAAATGGAAGAAGTGGGTAAGGGCTTTTGAAAATTACATCGTATCTATAGATGGAAAGGCTTTTGATGCAGAAAGGAAATGTTCTTTGTGGTTTGGGCTGTTAGGAAAAGCGGGACAGGACATTTTCGACAGTCTGCCCGAATATGAGAGTCCACCAGGAACATTTGTACCTATGAATGAATATCAGGAAGCATTGAAAAGATTGGAGAGGCAGTTTGATGAGGAGAACAATATTATGGTTGCCAGGCACAAATTTGCTCAAAGGAAACAGCAAGAAGGGGAGTCTGTTGAAGACTATGTTGCATGTCTAAGGGTTTTAGCTGTAGAATGCGAATATGAGGAGATGACAGATGTATACATAAGAGACCAGATCGTATTTTACTGCTATACAAAGAAGGTGCAGGAAAGACTGTTAGCATGCAAAAGACCAACGTTGCAGGAAGTTATAGATATTGCTAGAGGTATCGAAAGATCTTTAATTTCCACCAAAGAACTGTCTTCAACAGGAAATAACACTAATGTATTTTATTTACAGGAGAAGAAGAAGGGTGATGGTAAGACATATGAAAAAAATATGAATGAAAGAAAGGTGGGAGGTAAGCAGTTATGCTGTTTCAGATGTGGTTCAAATGAACACTTAGCTGATTTCAAAAACTGCCCTGCAGTAGGTAAAAAGTGTATTAAATGCAAGAGATATGGTCATTATTCCACCTTGTGTAAGACTAAAAGAATAAGTAATAGCATGAGTATAAACACAGTAGGAACTTTTGATGAAGAAATGTGTGCGAATATAGTATTATACATAGAAATGGAGGACGGAAAGATAAAGGGTCCTATTAGTGACGTAAAAATTGGTGAGGTTGAACTAAAATTTACTGCAGATTCAGGTGCCCCCATAACAACCATATCTGATACCCTTTTTGAAGAAAAATGGAAAAATGTGCAGTTAACAGAATCTGATGTGAACCCGAAAGCTTTTGGAGAGAAGGATATAAATATGCTGGGATATTTCATTGACACTGTGACTTTTAAGGGGAGAGTAATTGAGACAAAGGTTTATGTAGCAGAGAAGGGTAGAATACTAGTAGGATGGAGAGATTTGGCCCAACTGGGGGTGGTATTAGTACCGGGGGCAAAGGACCCAGTGATATTAAGAGAAGAATGGATGAACAGTATTTGTATAGAGAAAGAAGAAGGTGATTTGAGTACTGTTTTTGAAAAACATAAAGATGTGTTTAAAAATGTAATTGGTTGTGTAAAGGGGTTCAGCCATGACATCAAACTAAAGGAGGGCGCAATTCCATGTAAGCACAAAGTAAGATCAATACCTTTGTCTATAAAAAATGAGTTGAGAGAAGTGCTTGAGAAATTAAAGGAGGAAGGTGTGATTGAAGAAGCAGAAGAATCTGAATGGGTTTCTGCTATTGTACTGTCAAAGAAAAAAAAGACAGGGGACATTAGGTTGTGTGTAGACCTGAGGTCGCTTAGTAAAAATATTATTGTAAACTGTCATCCCCTGCCAAAAATTCAAGACATTCTTCAGTCAACGTCCGGATCAAAATATTTTTCACTTAAGAGCCGCCTATCATCAGGTGTGTCTGTCAGAAAAGTCTAAACAACTAACAACCTTCATCACGCCATTTGGAGCGTTCAGATATGTGAGACTTCCCTTTGGCCTAGCGTCATCTTCAGGGGTTTTCCAGAAACTCATGGATGTTTTATTTGGGAAAATGAAAGGGGTGGAAGCCTTTCAAGACGACATCCTCTTGCACTCAAAAACTGAACATGAGCACAAAAAATTGATTGGAGCGGTTCTGGATGTGTTGGAAAGAAAAGGCATGACAGTCTCAAAGGACAAATGCAAATTCATGACAAAAGAGATTGAGTACTTAGGGCATGTTTTAACTGCTGAAGGTATCTTGCCAAAAGATGATTTAGTTCGTGCAATAAGGGAGGCCCCCGAACCTAGGAACAAGGAAACCCTCAAATCGTTCCTTGGCCTCAGTGAATATTATGCAAAGTTTATACAGAAATATGCAGATAAGGTGAAACCACTCAGGAGACTGCTAAAGAAAAATGTAGCATATGAGTGGAAGGATGAACAAGTTAAGGCATTCAAGTCAGTCAAGGAGGAAATAGCCAGAGCACCGGCACTGAAACTCTACGACCCACAACTAAACAACGTAGTGACTGTAGATGCAAGCAATGAGGGAATAGGAGCTGTGTTCTGTCAAAGGAAAGGAAGCGAAGAGAACACAATTGCATTTATTTCCAGGAAGCTAAATGACACAGAGGTCCATTACAGCACAATAGAACGAGAGACTCTAGCTTGTGTATGGGCGGTGCACAAACTTAAGGACTATCTGTGGGGCAAGAGTTTCACACTTGTGACCGACCACAAACCGCTAGTATATATGATGGACGGCAAGGGTCGAGGCAACGGCAACGCAAGCTCAATGCTGATTAGACTAATGTCAAAACTTCAGGAATTTAATTTCAAGATTGAGCACATAAAAGGAGGAAAGAACAGTAGGGCGGATTGCTTATCAAGATTGCCGGTAAAGGAGAAAATTGATGAGGAACAAGACGACACCGAGTGCGTGGTTGCGCACATTGATGCCACAGTTATGTGCGAAGGATCAATAACAGACAAGGAATGGGAGGGGAGTATGGAGAAAGATACTGTCCTGACCAAGGTGAAGGAGTATGTACAAACCAAATGGCCACATGTAAGGAATCTACCAAAAGAATTAAAGAATTATCAGCAAGTGAGCAATGAACTAACTCTAGAGAATGGCTTCTTAAAGAGGGGTGAGGTCTTTGTGCCGCCATTTGAGCTTAGGCAGAAGATTATTAAGATGGCTCACAGAGGGCATCCTGGCACCACGGCCACAAGGAACGTTCTAAGAATGCACTATTGGTGGCCAGGAGTGGACAGCGAAGTTAGGAATCTTGTAGACGAATGCGAGCAATGCTTAAGGTCAGACAAACATTGGAGAATTGGAAAAAATGAGCTGCAGATGGTGGAAATCCCTGATGGCCCCTGGGCCAAAGTAGCAATAGATTTTGCAGGACCCTTCAACATCTTGCCAGATGGGTGCAAGTATTTAATAGTGTTGACAGACTACTACACTAAATGGGTAAGTTACAAGTTTGTGAATGTGGTTACAACGGAAGTGGTCATAAAATTTCTCGAAAAAACCTTTGAAAGAGAAGGACAGCCTAAAGTTATGGTGTCGGATAATGGATCACAACTGGTATCACGAGTGATGGTGGAGTACTTGGAAAAACGAGGAATAAAGCAGGAGAAAACACCTCTGTACAGTCCTAAGAGCAATGGTCAAGTAGAGAGAATAAACAGATTCTTCAAAGAAGGAATCCAAATGGCAATTGCAAACGATATGGATGTAAAAGAATTTATTAAGGTGAAAATCAATGCGTATAACAATACGCCAAAGGAAGCCACCGGGTATACACCATTTTTCCTGATGAGGGGAAGAGCATGCAACAATGTCATAACACCGAAAATAGGTGGGTGGAAAGAAGCAGCTGTTGAAACAAGGCAAGTGTGCGAAAAAGAACTCAAAGTGAGGGAGAACATACTGTGCAAACAAATGAAAAATAAATCATATTCTGATAAGGTAAACAGAGCTAAAGACAAAGTCATTGCACCTGGAGATTGGGTGTTAATAAAAAAGCCTGGTTTGGTGAGCAAGGGGGAATCTAAGCTCAGCAAACCTATGAAAGTTAGCAGAGCATCAGGTGGAGCTGTATTCGTTGAAGGAGAAGGGTGGCGCAATAAAGACGATGTAGTAAAACTCAAATATGGTCAAGAACAAATAATAATGAGGAGTGTGGAAGAAGGAGAAGTAAGTCTGAATGATAGTGTCCTAGAATGGGATGACGTGTCTAGTAGCCCAGAACTGTTGCATTCCAGTGTCAGCCAAGGATTATCTTTGGCTTTGGGAGACGATTCTACTGGTTACTCTGCCGGCTGCAAGAACACTGTTTTGGCTCAGGAAGATTCTATGATAGAAAACGATGTAGAGGGAAATGAATCTACTGTAACAGGCATGAGTGATGTTGATGTCAATCTAACTGGGGGGCAGTCTTCAAGAACGGGCAAAGTTATCAACTTGCCTGCCTGGTTTAAAGACTATGTTATGGAATGAAACTCAGGTTGTGTTCTCATGGAGGAAGGGAGATGTCATATATGTTATGCTGGTTATGGGGACACAAAGTTATGTTTTAGTATGTTTTCTATTTCTGTCATGTAGCGTCACACCGCGTCACCATGGAATGTTCGCATGTATATATGTGACGTCACCGTTAGCTGGGCGACAGATGACAGCTGACTTCCTTTGTACTGGTTGCTTATCCCGCTTCTGCGGGCCCTTGTTATCTTAATAAATTATTAATGAACAACACTTACTTTTCTGTCGTGTTGTACGTTACAACTCCGTAATTTATTTATTTATTTCAGCCTCTGGCGGCAACGACAACAATTAAACCGGCCGTGACCCATTTTGGGCTTTTTTACGAAACACAACAGCCGGATACTCCGGCACGTTCATCTACATTATTGCCAGGTATCCTCTTGGCCCACTAATATGTTGTTGCTAGAGATATTTTTGAAAAACACACTGGTTACAATAGTCTTTACCCTTTTACCCTTCCAGCTACCGGCGTTGGACTCAGCCAGCCTCACAACTTGATGATTTCCGGACTTTCTAGGGTACATCTAATATGTATAATTTCTTGGTCTAATGCTATATGTAAGAAACAGAGTGTATAATTTGTCCATGATCGCCAGTCACACGTAGCCTTTTCTCCTATAGGAGTCACGCCCCCCCCATGTGCCTGCATGTCTCTCGAGAGGTCCTGATTGCAAATGTGTAGTCTTGTTACTTAGATGCAGTTAGTTGTGCCCCCCAGACTAGGCGGCTTTTGGTTCTTTTCTCTCTTTTTTGAAAATCAGTAACCTATAATTTTGGTTAACATTGACTATTTGCCTGCACCTTATGGAACGCCATATAATTGATAGTCAAGTGGTGTTACTTGGTCCTCATGGTCCTCCGTGCAATAATATTGAAATATATATCCTCTATTTTTCCTGGGATCTCACTCGGACCCACAGTTTACTTGTGTTTTTATGCTACCCTCTAGGAAATCAGCCCACCTTTTCCCGCCCCCGTCCTGATGAAGACCCGTTTTGTAAGGGATAAATACTCCACGCCATCCAGGGTCGAAACGTAGACAACATAAACCCCCCCCGTACCAGCTTCTATTCCCACCAAGATTCATACAGCTTACCTCGGAAGCCTGGTTATATGAATCCTATGACCTTTTGTGGCACTCTTGTTTGGCTCCCACGGGAAGCCATTATAGTATTGTATCTGTAAATAATGTATTTCTGACCTGCACGTATTTCCTTATCCTACATCAATCCCTTTCACCTCCCTCCCTCCCGACCACTACCCTTTTCTCTCCCTGGGCACAATTTTGTACCAATGAATATTCTACATGCAATGTATACCTAATAGATGGTGGAGTACTGTGTGAATAAACAACATTGTACTCTAGATGTGTATAGATTCCTTTGCATCTTTTTGAATTTTCTCTTTCCTTTTTAATTGCTCTCGCGTTCTGGGACCCCTTCAATACAAATACTTAATACCCAGGTCCCAGTGACTTTCCTTGGGTTGACCCCTGTGCCGTAACACATATTATAGCCAGCATAAAGACAAGACACAATCAGTTTTCATCATTAATTGTAAGAAACAAGTACTGAGCTCAGAAATTTTAATAAGCCAGTTGAAGTCAATACCCTCCGAGAGTAAATACGGTCTTTAAAGCTTTGCTTGGATGGGGAATGGCTAAAAGAAAAGCGTAATATTGCAGCCACCTAACCACGTGTGTTTGTTTAGCGGCCATGTTAGTGCTTTAACTCTGCATTTCTCACTTCAAACTTACATTTGAATTTCTGCATGTATTCCTCACTTATTGAAGGCAGTACTACAAATGGAAAACATTTATTGTAGACACTCACGAACTGGAGAGTGGGGTGGGGTGTTAAAGAGGGGTGAAGGAGTTGGGAAGGGTGAATTTAGTGATGACCGTTTTATGGTACGCCATATTCCAGTGTGTGGTATTAAATTGCATTGTTACTTATATAACGCTTCTCTGCCTCTTGGGAGGTTAAGTGTTTTGTGGATTGCTGAGTAAATAGCTTCTCCATAATTATCACTTAAATAGAGCTCCATAGGTCTGATGAGGCCACAAAGCCCTTCAGATTTGCATTGGTTTCCTTGATGCCTTTTGAATGCTTGGTTTGGGAAGGATTTGGTTGTACTTTGGCCTCTGTGAGAGCTGCTGGAATGAGTGAGGACTGACTGAAGGAGTGGTGTGCTGAAGTTACCAGCGCATAAGCATGAGGTGTTATGAAGAGCATGAGAATAGATACAGCAACTCATGCAAGTATTCCCATCTTTTGTGGTCGATGTTATGACATAAAACTAGATGGTGATGGCATTGGTGTGGTCCTAAGTGGATACTACATGGGTTGTGCCTGCTGCAGAAAAAAATAAACTTTCATTAACACAATGTCCACTGGGGGCCCTTGGAAAAGTAACACCTTAGAGCTCTGAGAATTGATCACAAAGTATTTTAATGTGTCTTTACAAGGAGCGACATAGACCAGACCCTCAGGTGCCATACTGAGTACAGTCAATGCAAGTCTCCGGGAAAATGCCATCAGTAGTTAAGGGGAAAGAGGATCACACCTGGTGGTCACAGCATCATTTTATGCAATGAACCAGCTAACAAAACATATATAAGTTAGGGTAATGTAGTCATATTTAGAGGAAAAGCCAAGTTTCTATTGTGATACACATTCAATGTGGCTGCTGATTTCCTTTTTTTAGGTAAGGTGTTCCATATTTTGCTGATTCAGACCACGGCAGAGCTTCCACGTGTGCGGGCTTTGATGAAAGGGTTGGTGATCGGGGGTGATATAAGGTTACCCCTTTGGGTGTAGAGCTTAAATGTAGACTTTAGAAATATTGGCAGAGTACCGGGAATAGCACCATGTGTTTTGCAGAAAACTTCAGAACTGGTCAGGGTTACATCAGAACTTGTCTAGCAGCAGCATTCGGGACTTGTTGCAGTTTGTTGGTTTAACACTTTGTAAATCCAATGTAGATGTGATCAGTATATTCAAAAGCATGAGAGGAATAGGGCTTTTGAGGCTTACATCTTTTGCGGGTAATGAAAAAAAAGAACAATCAAATGGGGCTGGCAGCTTTTCTCATCCCATTGCTGACATGACTTTAGAGGACCAGTTTCGAATCCATTATGAAACCCAAATTCCACACCTCTGACACTATGGAGTTGCAGGTCTAACTTTCATGGGCCTGAACAGTTGTCTACTGAATTTAGTACTTCAGAAGGTATTGATGTTCCGTGGTCAGATGATTCTACTGTTTTAAAATAATCACAGTCATCATCAGCTTAGTTGTAATAGACATGCTCAAAAGAGTGACTAAGCTCAGGGAGTGGCTGCAGATATACATTAATGAGGAAAGGAGTAACAATTAGGCCCATGCCCTGTATTATTGTGTCATTTAGCTCTGTGAATAGCAGCTAATGGAGTCAAAAGCTGTTGTAAGTTCAAGCAGGACGAGTGGTGTTACTTCAGTAGAAACTACAGAGCTCTTGAAATCCTCCCGGGGTACAATAACTGTTGATTTACTGCTTCATCCTGGCAAAAAAAATACATCTGCTTAATAGAGAGGAGATCTGGGATCTGTATATATGGTGCTTCATCAATGAATTTACCCAGAAATGGTCTGTTTGATATAGGTCTGTATTTTTGCTGGTCTCCATAAATCAGTGCTTCCTTGTTCCAGATTCGGTTGAAAAGGGATATTTTCAGCCACGGCCGGTAGTGGGAGTACTTGCCGGGCGGTGACGTGGGAAGGTTGTGTAGTAATGTATGGGTTACGGAGCTTTACAGGTAAGTACACATATAAATAAATGAAACAAATTTCGTTGTGTGCACTGCATCGCATTTGGTGATGCAGTGCACGCAACAACATTTGTATTATTTATTTATATGTTTACTTACCTGTAAAGCTCCGTAATCCATACATTACTACCCCCCACCCTGCCCCTCCCCCTCCCCACATCCAGGGCCGGACTGGGAACTAAAACCGGCCCTGGCAAAGTGCTCGCCGGTCCCCCTCGGGAGGGGGCGGGGGAGGGGGGTTTGTGGGTGCCGCCGAGCTCTTTACCAGGGCCGGTTTTCGGCCAATTTTGTTACATGGCCGATTTTGCAGCAATGCTGCAAAAACGGCCCTGTAAGAAAAACGTCCCCCAGCCCCAAACCGGCCCCCACCCGTGCGGCGCACGGGTGGATTGCCCGGTGCCTGCTATGGCCAGTCCGGCCCTGCCCACGTCACCAGCCGGCAGGTACTCCCACTACCGGCCGCGGCTGGATATTTTTTTATTTAGTAGAGAATTCTCTGGTTGGACGGTATCCACTTCTGGCTGTTCTGGCCTGTATGATTACAGTGGAAGTATGGGATGTGAAGGGTGTTGTGTAGAAAGAACTCCTGAGGCGGAAAGCCGGGAGCAACGAGTTTTAATTTAAAATTGTATTTCTTTTTGTGATTTTAACTGTTTTCACCTACCCTCGCTAGCACTTCCCCTGCACAGCCGATCTAAACGCTGTCGCGGGCCGCCATTCCTGGTGACATCATCACTGTGGGGAAGCCTGGTCAGGCCACGCCCCCTCGACAATTAGGCCACGCCCCCTCCGCCTATTTAGCGCGCCAAAACCCGAGCGCTTACAGATAGAAAGAACTCCTGAGGCGGAAAGCCGGGAGCAACGAGTTTTATTTTAAAATTGTATTTCTTTTTGTGATTTTAACTGTTTTCACCTACCCTCGCTAGCACTTCCCCTGCACAGCCGATCTAAACGCTGTCGCGGGCCGCCATTCCTGGTGACATCATCACTGTGGGGAAGCCTGGTCAGACCACGCCCCCTCGACAATTAGGCCACGCCCCCTCCGCCTATTTAGCGCGCCAAAACCCGAGCGCTTACAGATAGAAAGAACTCCTGAGGCGGAAAGCCGGGAGCAATGAGTTTTATTTTAAAATTGTATTTCTTTTTGTGATTTTAACTGTTTTCACCTACCCTCGCTAGCACTTCCCCTGCACAGCCGATCTAAACGCTGTCGCGGGCCGCCATTCCTGGTGACATCATCACTGTGGGGAAGCCTGGTCAGGCCACGCCCCCTCGACAATTAGGCCACACCCCCTTCTGCTTCTTCCTACTTATATCATGTGCCTTCCATGTCCGCGCAGCGGACGGGCGCAGCGGGCGCGCCGGCGGCGCGCCGAAGGCGCGCCAAAGGCAAGCCCGTCTGTGCCCGTCCGCGCCAGGACGGGCCATAGGGCACGCCATGCTGACCATTTCATCAGATACTCCCCCCAAGCACTTAGAGATTTACAGAGTTCTGCCACACTACCATCTTCTATGGTCTTGCAGCACATCTCTGCTGCTGGTATCTCGCGTCTTGACCAATCCCTTGTCGGCGGATGCCCATCTTTAACCACGTCGACTAGGAACTCCACATCCATTAGGGTATCATACCTGAATACTCGCTCGCTAATAAAACATTCTGAGGACATTTTCATTCTGCTCTCCAGCTCCAATCCCGATATCCTCCTACTGACGGAGACGTGGCTTACTCCAGAATCTTTACCAGATATTTTGGCGGCTCTCCCCCCTGACTACTACATTCTCCACGCCGACCGACCTGGCGACCGGCCCGGTGGTGGGGTAGCGGCCATCATATCCAAACGCCTTAATTCCATTTCCTCCTATTCTCTCCCCCTCCCTGAGGTGGAGAATCTCCTCATTAGTGTGCAAACGAATACTGACCCTCTTACCTTCCTCCTACTATATCGGCCCCCACACCCTATGCCATCCTTTTCCTCCACTATGAATGATCAATTGTCTTCTCTCCTCACATTGCACTCCCGCTTAGCTATCTTTGGGGACCTAAACTACTGGTTTGGCGACACCAATGCTGGCCCTCATGCCACCGAGCTGTTTGAGATTCTGAGAGATTTGAACCTCGTCCAACAGGTCTCTCAACCCACCCATATCAAGGGACACATTTTGGACCAGATTTGGACCTGCAATCTGGCACTG
Organism: Lissotriton helveticus; assembly: GCF_964261635.1. Lineage (NCBI taxonomy): Eukaryota > Metazoa > Chordata > Amphibia > Caudata > Salamandridae > Lissotriton > Lissotriton helveticus. The sequence continues at coordinate 258,266,621 of NC_136065.1, read as the reverse complement.
TCCCCACCAGACATATCTCCATGTGCCTGGTCTGATCACTACTTAGTGGATACCATCATCACAATTGACGGTCAGACTCCTGTCCCTCTGATGGCTGGTGGCTTTTCCCGTAAATGGAGCTCATACGACTCCCAGGGCTTCCTCATCGTCCTGGCTGACTCATGCCCAGTCATCCACGATCTTAACGACATCGACGGACTAGAACGAGATACTGCCTCCTGGCTAGAGTCGGCTAGCGACCGATTTGCCCCCCTAGTCAAATTCCCCTGTACTAGACATCGGAATTCTCACAGGTGGTTCTCCGACGATCTTAAAGCCCGGAAATTAAAAACACGCCATTTAGAACGCACCTGGAGACATGACTATTCGGACTCAGCCAAACAATCCTATCTGGCCGCACGTAAAGATTTCAAAACAGCTATCCGTTCTGCCAAAATGGAACACTTTGCCAACAGGATCTCCCAGGCAACTGATAAATCTAAGGAGGTATTCAGAGTTCTGAATGAGCTAACCACAGATGACAGAACCCTTCCTGCCCAGACCCCCACTCAGGAGGCCTGTGATACTCTGAACTCCTTTTTCGTAGAAAAAATCTCAAAAATCAAAAAATCTATCCCTCCACTTCCCCAACCGCCACTACCGGATAATTCCTCTCACAACCCTTTGACCCTCACTTCCTTCCCTGCTCTAGATTCCACCTCCTTGTCAGAATTAGCCATTCGTGTGAAATCTGGTTCTCCGAATGATTGCTGCCCACCTTCTGTCCTGCGGAGTATCTGTCTCAACCTACCAGATAGTGTTTTACATCTAATGAACAGATCTCTCTGCAGTGGCATCTGTCCTACTGCCTTTAAGGATGCCATTCTGGTACCTCTCCTAAAAAAACCAGGGGCGGACATGTCGGAGCCGTCAAATTATCGCCCCATTTCACTCCTTCCTTATTTTTCCAAACTCATGGAAGCCCATGTTACCCGCTGCCTGTCCAGCTTCATAGAAACCTCCTGCTATCTCGAGCCGAATCAGGCCGGCTTCAGACCTGCTCATTCCACTGAAGCCGTTATTCTGGCAGTCCTTGACACACTCAGGAGCGGCGCGGACGCGGGAATCCCCCAGGCCCTCGTCCTACTGGATTTGTCGGCCGCGTTCGACACGGTGGATCATAACATCCTTCTCCACCGTGTCGAGCAGGCAGGCATCCGGGGCGTTGCTCTTGAATGGATCAAATCCTTCCTTACGGGAAGAACACAGGCGGTCCGTCTGGGCCCCTACACCGCTAAACAAACCCCCACGTCCTGTGGTGTCCCCCAGGGATCTTCCCTTTCCCCACTCCTCTTCAATATTTATCTCCGGCCACTCATTCAGTCACTCTCGAAATGGGACATCGTCACCTATAATTATGCTGACGATCTGCAAATTATTTTCTCCCTCAACTCACCACACGCTGTTAAAACATTTCACGGAGCCATGATTCACATCCAACTCTGGATGAACCAGAACCAACTGAAGTTGAACCCCGGTAAAACTGAGCTCCTCCTTCCTGGGCTCAGTCAAGCTTACTGGGGTCCACAGTTCTGGCCGTCAGAGTTTGGACCCCCCCCCACCCCTGTAAAAACAGTAAAGAGTTTGGGTGTCATCATTGACACCGAACTCTCCCTCAGAGCTCAAGTTGGAGCGGTGGTTTCCTCCTGTATGTACCAACTCCGGAGGATCCGCAAAGTCCGTTACCTTCTTCCCCCGGCGGCACTCACCCAAACTGTCATCTCATTGGTACTCTCCCGCTTGGATTTTTCTAATGCCATCTACCACGGCCTACCGCAGTATCTTATACAACGCCTCCAAGTTGTCCAGAACCAGGCGGCCCGCCTGATTCATGGCACTCCCAGATGGCAATCAGCTAAGCCTCTGCTTACGTGCCTTCATTGGCTCCCAGTCGATCGTAGGGTTGCCTTCAAGGTGGCATGCCTCACCTTTAAAGCACTTCACTGCCCTGGTCCCGCTTTCTTAAAATCCCTCATTCGCCCTCACTGTCCCACACGCAATCTTCGATCAGCTCACCGAGATCTGCTGATCACCCCCAAGAGCAAAACCAAGAGATTCGGCGGTCGCCGCTTCTCTCACCTGGCTCCCGCACTCTGGAACCTTCTCCCTCTCCCCATTAAATCCTCCCTTTCCCTCCTGACCTTTAGGAAAATGTTGAAAACCCACCTCTTCCCCACCTCTGGTTAGATCTCGCCAACTCTGCTCCCCCCTCATCTATTCTGTCTATCAGCGCCAGGAAGCTTCGGTGTCAGCGCGCTTTACAAAACGCACTTAACATAACATAACATTGTGTGTTGCAACATTACATTACATTGTGTTATACATGTGTATATACACTGCTCATTCTCCCATCAGTATGGCGGTGCAGAGCCTATCATGTTCAGTATGTCCCACCCATGTTTCGAGGATGGAATTGTTTCTATTTGTGAGTTGAAATGTGCAGGAGGTTCTGTGAAGATATTCTGTGTTTTGTTGTTGATAAATACATGTGTTGTAGGTTTGTTGTGTGTGTCCAGAGGTCTAGCCAAGATGATTAGGTACTATCTGGGTTATCTCACTTGTACATTGACTGGCATTATTTATATGTGCTGCTTAAGGTGGGGTATTGGGTGATGCTGCAAAGTCTGCATATCCATTTATTGTCTGAACTAACCACTTCTGTGGGTGTTATGAGATCTGTTTAGATGTTTTCTATTATACAGTAGTATGTGGCATGTATTGATGATGTGAGCGAATGCTATGGACATGTTGATTTCCAACTTAGCCATTGTTCTGACCTTGTCAGAATTATGAAAAGGTGAAACCACCTGAGGCATCTATTGTTATTGCACCTTCCATTTTGTCCACATATATTCAACTTCTGATTCTGAAAATAGAACAGGCCAATGTGCAATTTGCAGCCACTTAAATTCTGAAACTGGACACACACATTATATTTTCAGAAAATAGATTTTCATGCACAACTGCGCTGCAGGAAGACAATGAATGAGAGGGAATACAAATTACTAACAAGCCACACGCTTCGAAGGTTAATATTTTGGCACCCATCTGCTCAATCTAAACATGATATCAATGAGCATATGTTACCTACAGCTAACATGCTTAAATACAATGAAATGATCGTAAGTAAACCAATGGGCGGGACCCACCGATTGAGGACAGTGCCCAAAGTGGGTGGTGCTCAGAGTGACAGTTTGCACCAGTTTCCTAAGATAGACGTTTAACATTGTCTTTCATTTCTTTTTCTTCAAATTAAAAACTGTTGTGTTAATGATATCCCAAGTAGAAGGACAGACAGCACCAATATCAGCAGACTATATTGCATACTGTTTTTAATCTTTAGAAAAGGAAAACAACAGGTCTCTTAACAAACATTATATGTAATAAATATATAATAAAATATGAAAGACATTGATGATGACCAAATTAAGATATTGCAAGCTCAAGTGATGTTTGCTTGAATCTGTTTGCATGAATTTCTTAATTTCACATTATTCTTAGCATCCGTTGTCGTTATTGTAATCATTGCTTAAATGCGAAAACATGAAACAATTATTCGCTCATAACCTTATTTGCATTCTTTTAATCCAAGTAATCTTACATGCATGTACTTTATATCCAAACATTAAAATCCAATTGAATATCATTAATAGCAATGCGGTAAACACCACAAATTTGAAATAAAAAAAAGTGTAATACGAATAGTAAGCTATTAGTAATATTGAAGTGTTCATTTACATAACACGATTCTACAATTCATCTGCGCTTGCTTTGTGTCAAGAAACGTGTTAATTGCTAACAGTAATACTTCAGATAAAATCAAAGATTAGAGCACGAATATTCTTGAAACAATCTCATAGCCAGGGCCACTGCAATTATGCGGCAGGGTAGTGCCAAATTATGCAGCATGTTTGAGTCAAGTATGCAGCAAGAAAAGGAGAATTATGTGGCGTACTGCATATTTTGTGATAGTATTGCTTAATTATTTTGTAATTTTTACACTTGTTAACACTGTCTGGACATTGGTTGCACCTCATTTTATCGCTCACACATAGCAATAATCAACAGAAAGGTGATACAGTGAACCTTTTCAAAGGGCCTTCAACTGCACAGCAACACGTGTCTGAGGTTTTAGTAACCTTTGAGCTGTTTGAGTTAGAAACAATTTATTTTGTTAAAGTCTGCAGATTATGCAGCAGTTGATGCATAATGTTGCACATGCGACAAATCTACAAGTATGCAAAAAATCCCGGCTTCACAATCACACACTTCCAATCACCCTGCTTACAGCACATCAGTGACAAAGGTGATAAGAAGAGGAACAAGAACTCTCAGCATTGCTCTGCGATAGTTGACCAGTGTAATCTGTAATTGCTGGTGACATGACATCCTAAAATAACCTTATCTGTAATATGGATTATATACAACGCCCAGCCCAAGAATTACTTGAGTAACCTTCCAGCAATACATGTTCAATCACCTCTCTTGTTTGACACTTTGCTCAAGAGTTATTTCGATCCTTGAAACATTGTTATTGAATTGCTGTAACTCTATTTGAATCTTGTTACTCCTGAAGGTTAGAAAAGGGGTAGAACATCAATCTCAAACCGCACGTCTCACTTCGAATGAATCAAGGTTTAGGCACAGGTTTTTTCTAAGCAAAAGCAATGCTACATATAATTTGAGTAGTAGTTGTAGAATAACAGCCCACATCTAAAAGGTTCTGAATACATTCCAAGTGCTACTTTGTATCGCCTCCTGTAGTTCTGAAATACATGCAGTCTGTATCTTTGTCAAGGAGGATTGCAATCTAAAAAAGTATCCAAAGTGTGGTGTCAGGATTAGAGGAGATACTAAGGGGCTCATTAGGATAGCGTGCGGAAAATCACCCCGATCGTCATGGAGGCGGAAAACAACCGTCCGCCTGGACCGTGGATAAACCGGCGGTCAAATTAGGATCAACTGCACAAAAAGACCGACCCCGGTGGTAGCGGGCTAACAAAAACCGTCCGACGCGTGCGGTGACGTCTAAAAACCGTCCGCTGCGGTCGGAAAAGCAGCGGAAAAGCAACACCCCGCCGCAAGCATAGCGGAAACACCGCACGGGAAATTAGGATTTCCCCGATGGTCCCGCGGTACGAACAGCTGTTTCCGACTGCCGCGGTCGCACACTGCAGTGAATGGGAGAGACAGCGGAAGAGCTGCAGCATTGCCACCGCCGCGGATGGTACATGAAAAACATGGCGGACGAAGCAAAAACACCGCAACGATGCCCAACTGAGCACAAATCAAAGCCATGCCACACAAATAAACAAAACACATAACAATGTAAAATAAAATAAAAAAATAACAAACTCCCAGGACAACACCCACAATACACCTCACAGCAAAGGCCCAATTGGACACACCCACACAGCTGAGTATAAATACAGGTCCTTCACTGACCACAATTCCTTGCAAGACTCCAGAAGAGAAGGGCATTCACCTGATCTGAGAGGAGAGGCTAAATAACACAGCACAAACACATCACCACCACCACCATTACACCATCACCAAAAACTCCCCAGCACACAACACATCTTACACCTCAACACCACACCCACCACCCCCAACCCTGCACCCACAAACACTGCAAACACCAACAACCATGGCAGCACAGACAATGCCAAAATTCACAGAGGGTGAGTTGACAGTCATGGTCAATGAGATAGTGAGAGTGGAACCACAACTGTTTGGTAGCCTGGTCCAACAGACACCATTAGCCACAAGGACACAAATGTGGGAAAGGATAGTCCAAAGGGTCAATGCAGTAGGGACCACCCCGCGATCCAAGAAGGAGATCATGAAGCGGTGGCATGATCTGAAGAGGGTTGTCAAGGAGAAGAGGAGCAAGAACTGGGAGCTGGCAAACGTGACTGGCAGTGGCCCTCCCATCCCACAGAAAACATTCACACCATGGGAGGAGAAAGTGCTTGCCATACTGCATCCTGAGAGTCTCACAGGAGTAGCTGGGGGAACGGAGGCTGGTAAGTACAAACAAATGCCAAACAACACACTGATAAGTACTTCCTTCCACAACCCAAACACCATTGCACTGTTCAGCCTCAGCTAACAGGTATCCAGCCATCTTCACTGTGAGGCCTGTTTGGGGGAGTGAGGCCTGTACTACCACTCCCAGCATGCCCCCTGTCCCACACTCCAGGAGCATGTGTCAGCCATTGCACTGTTCACCATCACCTACCAGGTAGGTAGCCATCTTGTAATGGAGGACTGTTTGGAGGTGGGAGGCCTGTATCACTACTCCCAGCATGCCCCCTGTCACACACCCCAGCAGCATGGAGGCCCCCAACCAAGGAGCATGTGTCAGCCATTGCACTGTTTATCAAACAGACTCACAGGTAGGTAGCCATCTCGTAATAGAGGACTGTTTGGGGGTGGGAGGCCTGTTTCACTACTCCCAGCATGCCCCCTGTCACACACCCCCAGCAGCATGGAGGCCCCCCAACCCAGGAGCATGTGTCAGCCATTGCACTGTTTATCAAACCGACTCACAGGTAGGTAGCCATCTTGTAATGGAGGACTGTTTGGCGGTGGGCGGCCTGTATCACTACTCCCAGCATGCCCCCTGTCACACACCCCAGCAGCATGGAGGCCCCCCAACCCAGGAGCATGTTTCAGCCATTCCACTGTTTATCAAATAGACTCACAGGTAGGTAGCCATCTTGTAATGGAGGACTGTTTGGGGGTGGGAGGCCTATATTACTACTACCAGCATACCCCCTGTCCCACACTCCAGCAGCATGGACGCCCCCCAACCCGGGAGCATGTGTCAGCCATTGCACTGTCCACCCTCACCTAACAGGTAGATAGCCATCCTCACAGCTGTAGCTGTTTATGTCTGGGAGACCTGCAACACTACACAGGGCACCAATTGCATGCAATGCATTGACAAAGGACATGTATGAGTTCATGATGTTGGCATGCACCATGTAATAATAACCAGTATTGCCTGTAACAAGAATACAAAAGTTTTCACAATTGTGTAGTGTACAGACAGCAGATGACATGCAGCTAACACAATCCCTGCACATCGCCCAGCACTGACCATTTTCTATATAATCCACAGGTGATGAAGATCTTGCTGCTGCGGACAACATCAACCAGCAGAGCCAGTCTCCACCCCCGGTACATGGACTCTCGGATGTAGACTCCCAGGAGAGTTTGGACGATGAGCTCCAGGCTGGCCCATCTGGTGTGCCAAGGCCCAACCGGGCTCAGGACCCCATCCTCCCCACCACCATGTCTGTTGCAACAACATCTGCACAGCAGACCCCTGCATTCACGGCCTGTGCCTCCACCGCTGCCACCTCGGACACCACCACCAGCACCCTCCCTGTCCAAGGGGACTAGCAGGACACACCACCAACTGTGGAGGGCAGGGAGAGTGTGCGAGGACACACCGTGGCGAGGCAGCAAGTCCGTGGCAGCAGGGCAGGTGGGAGGGCCAGGGTCCCACCCAGACATCAGGAGGTTGGCACACCATCCCTGGACCACTTCACCCGAGTCATCGGTGCATATGAACAGGTCCAGGGACAAAGTGGCCGGTCGGACGAACTATTAAGTGAGCTCATCCTGCTGATGAGGTCCATCGACAGACGTATGGGTCAAATGGTGGACCCCATGGTCCAGCAAGTGGCATTGCAGAGGGACAGGCCTGTGTCCCAACCAACTCCTCTACCCCCTCCTGTTGTGCCACAGGATGACAGTGCACCATGCTCCCCTGCGCCAACAGAGAGGGGCGAGTCCCCTGACGCCGCTGGCCAGTCAGCAGACCTCCCACCGCCAAAAAGATCAAGGGGGCGTCCAAAGAAGAGCCTGGGAGTCTCCGGAGGCAAAGGACCTGCCACACGCCAGTCACGGAGCCAGCCCTGATGGCAACTCTGTTCCCCACTGCATTGACTGTTTGGGCTGTCTTTCCCCACATTTCCTTGGCAATAGCACTTGTCTGTTGGACTGGGTCACCACATCCATGTGGTGTCTACTCTTGCATCTCATCGACCATGACTTTCAACTCACTGCTCATTCCCCACATTCATGTAAATGTCCACTTTCCAAATAAAATACCTGATGCACCAGATTTTGTGCAGTATTGTCTTAAGTGCAATATTTACAGTATTCATGATGTGTCCAAAATATGTACACTATGTAGGGCTGGATTATTTTGAAGCACCTACGGAGACACAACAGAACAATAGTCACTGGTGTCATTGTGGCAGCACAGACAGAACACTACACAAAACATACACAAGAGACTATTGGCATACAAGACAATGGGCTTCAGGTGTGAGCAAATAGAGTCCAGCATACGTCCCCATATGGAACCTCAATGTCACATGTACTACACACAGGTGACTGAACGTGTGCCTGTCTCTACCATGCGCAGATAGCCCTGCACAACACCTACCAACACAACAGATAATGTACAAGTTGAACATCTGTACACACCTTCAAGTGAAGTAGCGGTTGATGAGCTGTTGACGAATGTCAACTCCTTCCTCCTCTCCACTGTCCTCATCACTGGACTCTAGGGCAGGTGCGGGCCTTGGTTCCTCTCCATCATCCAGGAGCAGGGGAATCATCTTGTGAATGGCCAAATTTTGCAGCATACAGCATGCCACAACGATCTTGCAGACCTTCCCAGGCGAGTTTGCCAGTGCTTCTCCAGTCCGGTCAAGGCAGCGGAATCTTGACTTGAGTAGCCCAAAAGTTCGCTCAATGACAAATCGGGTCCTGCCATGTGTCTCATTGTACGTGACGTCAGCCAGGGTCCTGGGATTTCACACTGGACTCAGCAGCCAGGGTCGACTGGAATATGCTGAGTCACCTAGGAAATAAGAACACACATTGCAATAACGCACAGGATGAGTGCAGCAGGTCACAAACACACCTCACGCCATATCACAGGTCATACTTACCCACAATGCAAGCACGATCGGGATGCAGGTTAGCCATCATACGGGGCACCATGCTGTTCCTCATGACCTAGGAATCATGGGCAGAGCCGGGGAATTTTGCACACACCTGCGAAATTGTCATGTCCGCAAGGCACACCACCTGCACATTTATAGAATGAAAATGTTTCCGATTCCTAAAAACATGTTCATTTTCCTGTGGCGCCACCAGACCTACATGGGTGCAATTGATGGCACCTACTACATGTGGTATGTGCCCAAGGGCGTAGAAGTCACCCTTCACTCCTGGCAATTCAGCTCCCCTGGGGAAATGTATGTATTGATTTTTAAATAACATCATGGCTGCAAGAACATCCCTCAGCACCATGCTGAACATGGGCTGCGACATCCCTGCAGCGGCGGCCATGGTCTCCTGGAAGGAACCAGTAGCAAAAAATTGGAGAGCTGCCATCACCTTGTATGTGGGTGTGAAGGCAGTTGGGTAGTGGCGACGAGGCTGCAGGTGGGGCTCCAACTGGTCACAAAGGGTCTTGAGTCTCACACGGTCGAGGCGGAACATCCGGATTATCGCAACATCCTCCATGTCCCCCAGCACTGTCAGATGGCGTATGAGATTTGGCCTCCTCCGAGGTGTGATGTACATGGACACATGTCAATGACAACCATCAAGAAGTTGACCCAGAACATACCGTGGATCATGTTACGCAAAACATTATAAATTCCATGTGAGATGCGTGACACACAAGATTACATGTGTAGAAATTGTTGACACACCAATCCATTTACCTACAACATGTCCCACAGACATAACAGAATATCAATGTAAAAAGGACAGTTCATGTACTGGACATTCAACATGTGCATGACTCACCCAGTAACATCCACAAAAGTGTGTGAGATGACCATGGATGCCTCACACACATCTGCTTTACCTGTCACACCTCAATGCATCATGTGAAGCTGGCGCACATCAAGAGCACAATGATGACAGTCGATGTTAAACTTGTGTTCATGGGCTTATGTGGCAGCACAAGTATGGAAGGACAACATAAAGTGAGACATGTCTTGATAAGGTCAGCACACACACAGCACAGTGCTTGGTTACACATAATTGAGACAAGCTTAACACTGTCAGCCATCAACAACCATCAAATGCATCAGTGACAAGGCAGGAACACAGAGCAATGTGCGTCACACATACCATGCAACCACCTGTGCCTGATACTAAGAGATGCAATTGTGTGTACAATGATGTACCATTAAACCTGTAGCTGCTGGGTACTGATGCTGAGTTCACGGTTCAAATTCCCATTGCATGTGACCTAATTTGCGGAAACTACCGCCTGTCCACGCCGGTGTGAAGCCAGCACCACCCCCGTCCACAAGTGCGGTAGCTATTGGCATGGCTTGCTGGCGGTGGGCAGGCTGCGCCACACATATGGTGGTTGCTACTGCCTGTCCACGGCGGTGTGAGGCCAGCACCACCCCCGTCCATAAGTGCGGTAATATTTGGCATGGCTTGCTGGCGGTGGGCAGGCTGCGCCACACATATGGCAGTTGCTACCGCCTGTCCACGGCGTTGTGTCACTGCCATGGGGCATAGCCTACAGCCAATGGGAGCGACGATTTGGTGGCATGATGCAGGTTTGAAAATAGCGGAAGGTGTGCTCCGCCACCGCGGAGCCGGGCATTGGATGGGTTTGAAAGATGCACCATCGCGGTAGCGCACCCCGGGCCCCTGCGGTGCATCACCGCCATGGGGCATAGCCTACAGCCAATGGGAGCGACGATTGCAGTGGCATGATGCAGGTTTGAAAATAGCGGAAGGCGTGCTCCGCCACCGCTGAGCCGGGCATTGGATGGGTTTGAAAGATGCACCATTGCGGTAGCGCACCCCGGGCCCCTGCGGTGCATCACCGCCATGGGGCATAGCCTACAGCCAATGGGGGCGACGATTGCGGTGGCATGATGAAGGTTTGAAAATCGCGGAAGGCGTGCTCCGCCACCGCGGAGCCGGTCATTGGATGTGTTTGAATGAGGCAGACCTGGACAACCAATAATTGTAGCTTTGCACCTCACAAACGAGCCCATGGGGCTATAAATCTGTGGGAGTGAGCCCAACATTTCCACTGCTCACAGAGCATGCTGTCTGGGACTCTCTCCTGCTGCTGCCTGGGACTCTCTCCTGCTGCTGCCTGGAACTCTCTACTGCTGCAGTCTGGGACCAGCAGCGGTGCGTCCATTGGGGCGTAGGGGCGTAGCCCCACAAGCCCCATGGACGCGCTGCTGCAATAAAATAAACTGGGTGACTGTTGTTCAAAAAGTTCGAGCGAGCGCCGCCGGGAATCGGGAAGCACCGAGTGATCAGGGAGTGGGGAGTGCAGGGGGCTGGTCTGGACTGCTGCGCAGCTTGAGTGACAGCCCACGACCACGTGACGCACTCAGCTGCAGCAGCAGACAGCCAGCCAACCAAGGTATCTGACTCCTGTCTAGTGCGCAAATGATGCTTGGGGCAGAAATTAGCCCGCGCATGCGCATCAGTGTTCCCCCATAGGGGGCTGCTTGTTTGAGCGGGCCGCAGCCCCCGGCTTCACAAAGGCCACAAAGGGCGAGCAGTCATGAGCCCCCCTAGCCAATCCTGGCGCTGCTTGCAGTGCCAGGATTGGCCGGTCACCGCGCAGCAGGGCAGGGCAATCCATCATTGGATGCCCTGCGTGGGTGGTGCACACACACTGCATAATGGCCAATCACTGTGTGTGACTTCATGTAGTCATGCAGTGTTTGGTCATTTTGCGGCGCGCGGCGCTGCTGATGTCAAATCCAGCCTGCCTCTCTCTACTCGTTAGTCGTCACCAGTCGCCTCGTGTGTGGACCGGTGTGTGCATGAGCCAGCCTGTGTGTGTCGTCTCCGCGACCGGTGGTTGTATGACGTAGATTGGATCCCACCCTGGCCATGCAACTGACCCTAGCCCATTGGACCTTGGCGCCTGAATCATCAGTAAGTGCAGCGTTGTCGGAGTGAGCGGACAGTATTTGTTTTTGTTTCTTTCAATAGTTAACACATGTCGTGCTGTTATTTTATTGCTGTAACGTTTGCCTGGCAATTTGGCGGTGGTATTACTAGTTAACAAGAGCCCCATGGGGTGCTTGTGCCGGTCTCACTTCCCTTACAGCATCGCCGACGCCATCTGCATCCCGCTGTGCTGCTGCCCTCTGGCCTTCTCCTTTCCTTTGACGTCCTGAGCTGCTCTTCAGTTGGAGTCGCTTGAAATGAAAGTTACCAGTTTCTCTGGGGGATCAGGTTTTTTTTCCACTGCGTGATATGGGTGTGTAGAGGTGCATGCAAATCATTAAACATAGCGGGTGGCTGCACACCAGAGACCACGAGGGCAGTGCACAGCTATTGATTTAATTACACTGCTTAAGTAGCCCTGTCGGAAAAGCGCGAAGCTACCACAGGGGCAGGATGTTCGAAGAAATACTTTCTTTCATGAGATGTTTGATGTATGTTTGGTAACCTTGGCTTTGAGAGTGCATCTGGCTCAATTGAGGGAGCAGCTTATATTATCTTGTGTCTGGTGCGAAAATATTTATTGATTTTTCCAGTCACGCGACTTCGTAATTTTGAGTTTAATGTTGAATTGAAAAGTACAGTTCTTCCATTTAGCTGGTCACATAATGCAGTCAATTAAAGGTAAAAGCCATTGCTGAGTTCGGAAAACCATACCAATACCTTTAAAGTTATCCACAGGGTACATCTGTGTGTGGGGGGAGTCTGTTATTTCTGATATTTATTTCCCTGGTCTTCATTACTTGATGTCACTCATAGTTGTTGAAATGTCACTCATAATTACACAGAAATTTTGAAAATGTCACACATAGCAATCTGAAACCTTGGCAGCGATGCTTTCTCGGACTCGAGACTGTTACTTTACTTGATCAGGTATTTTTTTTTTCATTTCCTTTACCACTGCACTAGTAGTATACAACAGCAAACCCCTGATCGAGAAGTATAGTGTAGTATAGACCCCTACTGTTCAAGTACTCCCTGCACAGGGATCCATTCTCTCTTTAAAAGCAGCGATCAAATACAGCGGGTTATTTCACAGTGGCAAACTAATCATTAATGCACAAGTCACTTCTCTCATTCACTGCCCAATACAATATTAATCATAATTAGGGCTCCCGGATTTTTACATGTAAATACAGAAAAACGGCAAAATACTGAAATGTTGCTGCTCTGGCGTGCTCGAATCCAGAGTTATTTCCCCATGCCCCCTTCCTTCTGCACCCGAGTACTTCACACATATTTTGAAGACCATTTACTTGTAACGAGGCTTTATTGTTTCTGGGACGGATTCTTAATAAGGGCGGGGGGGGGGGAGGCTGCGCCTTTATCTCTTTTGCCTGCATATTTCTGACCCTCTCTGTGCGCGAGGGTCAGGCAGCCTCAGCAGACAGGCACATGCTGTTACTGTGCATTTGCCATGTCGCAGGTTTTTCTGAGCTGGCGTGACTTCAGCCCTGGTTTGAAACCTTGGTCAGAATTTAATGCCGCTCCTCACGTATCCACCCTCGCTGACTGACTGCCTCTTGGGCGCTTCAGGCTGCAGCCTGTGAATCCCAAGAGTGCGTGTCAATTACGTTCACCTTTCTTCCCAGCTCCTCACATCATTGGGTGCTCTAACATAAAGCAGAACATTTGTTATCATTAGCTCAAGTAGAACAGCGCAAAAAACAGTTAATTTGTATGAATTAGGATTTTGTATCCAATCATATCAGGCATAGACATTTTGGCTTATGTTGTAAATAGAGCAATTTTAACATCAAAATGCAAACTGTGTCCGATATGTGTAGCTTGCACAAGACATGTTTGCATTAATCCACATTACAGATGAAAGGTAACTACATTGAACGTCTGTTTTTTAGAACATTGCTAAACCCAACTCGGCCTGATCCCATTATGCTAGTTTGGCACATGTGTGTTTTTGCTTTGTACACCCATTGCAAGATAGTTTTTTTCAGCGGCACCCCCTCCCTGGAGCCTAACTCTGAGAGCTGCGTAAAAGTGAGAAAACTCCCCCCCCCCTCGGTTTTGCTGCTGTTTCACTCCAAGAGAAATACCGAATGCACTTTTTATAGAAAGAGAACAGTGCGCTTTATGTGTTTAGCGGTGGACTGAGTAGAAACGTATATTTTTATTCGCTTACACCCTCGAGTAACGAAAGCTCTGCTTTTCAAACCGCTTTCTTTGAGAATGACGAGTCTCTGAATGGAGCGGCAGGGCCTGTGGTGCCAAAACCCAAGAATTGTGGGATAGCAATGAATGGCGCGCAGTGCTTAGTTTGTAAAATAATAGGTGCAGGTACTTTACTGCTATTAGCTAACCTCCTTCCGCCCATTTAAAATAAAAAGTGTTTCCATTTCTTTCTGGATGGTGGGTGCTGTTTTTAAAAGCTCTTCTTTTTTTTTTTGGTTCTCCTCACCCCCATCAGCCCGTCTCTTCACTTCAATAAGGTTAAAAGCAACTGGAACATTAGAAACGGCCTTCTCATACAGTGATATTTTTATTCCCTGCTGCTATTTCTTCTAATAAATGTGATTTGGACCCTTGCACCAGCATAAATTAAGCACTGATGGCGCGGTACTGAACACACACTGCTCACGTACCAGCGATGAGGAATTGTGCATGCTTTATTTTGTTCACTCCTTTGGTGTTGCGACCCGGACTACGCACAGCACTGCTGACACAAAGTCACTGCCCAACACGCCGCCTACACAACCATGTTACATCGGCTTATGTCTGGAAGAGGCCCGCTGTCTGAGGCGAAAGGCACGCGTCATATATTGACAATAGCTGCTTAGCTGCATTTATTTTGTGCAAATAATCTTTAAATTGTTTCCTGAAAACGTTCTTGTTTAATCTGGCAGGATTTTGATGCATATTAGCATGTTTTTAAGTGAAACGCTGTAGTAGCTTGTTCCAACTGCCTACATTAGTGCGCAAATGATAACTTTCAGATAGATGCGCCTGTTTTTGGGCAGGGGACACGTTCACAGAGTTTACATGCTCCGCATTGCACTATGAATTGTTTTATGAAATATGGAACATGTGCGCGCTTGTTTCTTTGTATGTGATAACATGTGTGGTGTGTACGTAAAGTGCCTAGACGACAGTGCAGCCCCTAGATCACCAGCCGCTGCGTGTAGAGCAGAGAGGCAGTGCACAGAGGGGTGCAGCACCTAGAGAGTTGCAGTACATTGTAGGGTTCAGCGAAGGGTTCAGCGCCTGTTTGTTATTGTTTAGTTGCTTTCATACATTTGTACACATCTGGAAGTGCAGAGTGTACTTTGTGCAGTTCACAGAATGAAGCCTCAAGCCTCCACACTCAACAAAACCTTAGTCAATCAAGTGTATGCAGCGTGCTATAATCTATAATTGGGAAGGTGGTGGGAGGTAATCACCCTTTATTGAGCATCAGCCAAACAGCGGAATTAGCAGTGTGCATCAGAGTTAGGGGCAACTTTGCATGTTATTATACATTTTTAGCTAATTCAAGCCCATCCCTTGTTTACTGGATCCTTCCAAGTCCTGCCTCTCTGTAAACAGGCCTTTAAATCTTATCTGGTCACGTTTGCTGTGCATTGAAGACAGAGCTCAAATGTCACTCTCTGTCTTCCAAGGGAGTTTGGTGTTTAATTTCTTTCTCTAACTTCAAAGTGATAGAAATGTTTTTATGTGACAAATCTGCACAGTGCCCATATGAGACTAGAGGGTGTAGGATGTTGTTTTTTTCTTGCACCCAACAAACATTATCTTGGCTGATGTTGTATCGGAATTAGGAAAGTACAAATGAAGCACATTTTCTTTGTAATTCTGAACTGGGATGAAAACAAATATTTGAATATGATCAAAACACATCATCACAGTAGGTGATGACATTTCCACACATTATCGTTTGTGCGCAGTAAAACTGTATGTTGGTGCGTGGTTCCCAATGCTTTGTGAAGGCTGTTTCCCAACTGCTGTGCAACTTCTTCTACTCTGAGCTGAGATTTTCATGAAAGTCTTATAGTCTGAATTCAGCACCTGAGCGTAATAGGACGTAATAGGACGGAATGTATGAAGCTCTGTGGTTATACTGAATAAGCAGCTACCTATGTTATGCCATCTATTAATGTAATAACTGCACTTTCACAATTGCTTTATTAACCTTCCTGCTTTCTCAAATTTGCTTGAAAATGCACGATTTTTCTTCTTTTTTTCAAAATTTTCTTGGGGGGGGGTTATCCCCCCAAACACCCCTTTTGCGGTTCAGGATCGCTCGCTGCGCTCGCTCGCTACGGTGCAGTATGCTAATCACTTTGCGCCCCACCACTTTCAAATGTCAACCTCCGCCCCTGCATGGGACTCTCTCCTGCTGCAGCCTGGGACTCTCTCCTGCTGCTGCCTGAGACCCTCTCCTGCTGCTGCGTAGGACCCTCTCCTGCTGCTGCCTGAAGTGCCTGCTGCCTGGGACTCTCTCCTGCTGCTGCCTAGGACTCTCTCCTGCTGCTGCCTGGGACCCTCTCCTGCTGCTGCCTGAAGTGCCTGCTGCCTGGGACCCTCTCATGCTGCTGCCTGAAGTGCCTGCCGCCTGGGACTCATCAACACTCACTTCAACCACAGGTCTCACTTGTCCACAGGGATGGCAAGAGCAGAGAAGATCCGTGACAGCCCATTCACAAGCGAGGAGCTGGAGGTGCTAGTGGACAAGGTGCTGGCACAGTACCGAGGCTGTATGGTGGCCTCAATGTTGTGGTAAGTATCTGTGAGTGTGCTGTTGGGCAGGGGGGGGGTCATACATGCATGGTCTTGGAGATGTGTGCGACACACAGAGGGCTTTCATTGCAGTCATCCTGCATGTGTGTGTGTTTGGCATGTAGCCTGTACGCCCTCATGTTTGCATGTTGTGATGACTATTTGGCCCATGCAGATTGCCCTTGTGCGGTGTCCCCCAGTTTGGGTATTTGTGGGATTCCAATAGGTCCAGACTCTGCATAATGCTACTGTAGTAATAGATGTGTGAACATGACACAGTGCAAGTGGTAACGTATCCCTACTTTTCTCCCATACCTGCAGCTCAAGGTACACCAGCATAAGGCCGTGTGGAGGGCCATTGCTGCCAAGGTACGGGCCCTGGGGGTATCAAACCGACATCGCACCCACTGCCACAAGAGGTGGGACAACATCAGCCAGCTGGCAAAAAACGTGGCCGAAATGACCTTGGGGCTGCTACCACGCACTGGGCGTCTGGCACGGCAAAACTTAACACCACTGATGTACCACACATTGGCAGTGACTAGTCCGGAATTGGATGGACGTCTGAAGGAGCATAGGCAGCAAGGCATGGGTGAGTTTTAGGTGAGGGTGACTTTGCCTGGGAGCCAATGCATGTGTACAGAGCTAGTTGCAGCGGTGAGCCATTTAATGTTGGCGGTCTGGTGCAGTGATGTGTCATGTGAGTGGCTGCAGGGATGTGTGCTAGTGTCAGGCATTGTGCCTAACAGCTCATGAAAAGGTTGATCATCCATGCTGTGCTTAATCATAGCCAGGTGTGTTGGTATACACATGGTCATTCTGCATTGTGATGGTGTTGGAAATGTATTAGGGGGTGAACGGAAGGGTCCAGTATCTGAGTGTGAACTAATGTATTCCTACTTTACATGCACCATGATTGATGAGGGTCACACGTCTGACCCTCAAGGTGCCCCTGAGTAGCACATGTTGATTAGTATGGCTTACTTGGCATTGTGGACTGTCATGTCCTAATAGGTGTGTGTCTCCTCCCATCCTGTTCCATGAAGGCATCTCAATGTCATGGAGTTTTGGTGCATGATACTTGTGGTCATGTGAAGTTGTGTGTGGTACAGTTCATCCACCGGCAAGGTGTTGTGCTGTGTTGCCTGAACATGGCTCAGTCCTGGCAGGTAGTCAGTGTTGCAGGCACTATTGTAGTGTATGTAGTGTGTTGCTGAAATGTTTATGCAGGGTGTGGTGGTCAGCATGTTGATTTGTGCATCCCCTGTATGCATGGTTTAATTAGCTTGGTCCTGAGGATGTCATTTATACAACCCTGCATCTGTCTCACATGCAGATTTGCCAGTGTGCACGGAGGAACCGGAGCCGGAAACCAGTGGAGGGGAGAGTAGCACTATAGCTGCACCGGAGGCCAGTGACACAGAGCTCACCAGCGCATCTGAAGGGGACAGGAGTATGCAAGAGGAATCCGTGGCAGAGACTCAGAGTACTACATCATCTGATGCCAGTGGTGATGCTTCCATGTTGTCAGGCACAGGGGATGGGGAGTCTGCTACATCATCTGCCACTCAACGGCCAGTGCCCAGCCTTCCATCCACTTCCTCTGGTGCTGCCCGTGTCCGTAAGAGGGGACGTGTTACATTCACACCTGGCACCGCTGAGCCTGCTGCTGTCCCCCCTGCTGCCCTCAATGCTGAGTGTGTAGAGCTCCTGCGCCAGCTTTGTGTGGGCCAGACCGCCCTGCTCAATGCCTTCAGCGACCATGACAAAAAATTGGGTCAGGTGGTTGCCTACATGGAGGGCACACACTCTGACGTGGGTGGGCTCCACAGTCCTGGGTTTGTCAGCCGCAGTGACGTCTGCCCTTCAACAGGCACATCCTCACATTCCTGTTCAGGTGCCTTTGTCCACCCCCCAATCAGTGGCCACATCAGAGGACAGTGAGCACGGTTCACATACATTACAGAGGCGATACAGCACAAGGAGCACAAAGCAGACGCAAGTCAAGCGGTCCCACCCACAGACACCATCCCCCCAGAAGAGCAGAGCCAGCCCAGAATGCATAGACAAGAGCCCTTCAGAGAAGAGCAAGGCAGAAAAAGCAATGAGGCAGACAACAGCCTCACAAACCTCAGAGGCATCTCCAGCAAAGGACTCTCCTGTCCATAAAACTTCACGTAGAGCTAGGCATGCAGTGTCTGTGTCCACTGAGGAGGTGTTGCATAGCAAGGGTACACCTAGGAAGGGCACAGGCCCAGTTACCCCCACCACATAAACTCCAATTCAAAGCCCGGTGAAGCAGGTGGAGGAGGGCACTGTAGTTGCCACCCCAGGCAAAGAGGCAAAGGGGGGCACTGTAGGTGCCATCCCAGGCAAAGAGGCAAAGGGGGGCACTGTAGGTGCCACACCAGGCAAAGCGGCAAAGGAGGGCACTGTAGTGGGACACCAGGCAGACAAGCAAAGGATGGGCACTGTAAGTGGGACACCAGGCAGACAAGCAAAGGAGGGCACTGTAAGTGGGACACCTGGCATGCAGGGTAAGGTGGTCCAGAGGCGTAGCCATACAAAGCGTCCTGCAGGATCCAGCACATCACCAGAGGGAGTGCCAGTGTCTGAAACAGATGCGGGCCAGTCGGTGTGTGTACCTGTTGTGTCATCACCTGTTCCCATTAACCCCAAGACAGGGAAGCCATTCCGTATTCCCAAAAAGTGGAAGGGCACCCCTCCAACCTCTCCCACCCACACGGTGTCCCAGGTCTGCATGACTCCACCTCCACGTGCTACTATACCACCTGGTCCAAGCAGCCCTCCAGCTTACCAGACGACTGATAGCCCTACATCACATGTTTCTCTGTCTACCCAGTCAGGTGTTCCTGCTGAGCCCGAAACACAGCTCGCTCCAAGTCAACCTGACAGCCAGATGTGAGTGTTAGTCCCCCTCCTACACCTGTCTCTCATTGAGGTGTGCTGGTCCTGACCATCATTTGCTACATGGTTGTGTTGCTGGCCATGAAAGGGTACAGTCATACACACTCACTGTGCAGTTTCTCATGTCCTGACTCTGCACTTGTCCCTGGCCACTGATCCTGTTGCTCTGCTGTGTTGTACTCTCACCTGTGCCATGCCCACTGGCCCTGTTGCTCTGCTGTGTTGTACTCTTACCTGTGCCATGCTCACTGGCCCTGTCGCTCTGCTGTGTTGTACTCTCACCTGTGCCATGGACACTGACCCTGTTGCTCTGCTGTGTTGGAGTCTCACCTGTGCCATGGACACTGACCCTGTTGCTCTGCTGTGTTGGAGTCTCACCTGTGCCATGGACACTGACCCTGTTGCTCTGCTGTGTTGGAGTCTCACCTGTGCCATGGACACTGACCCTGTTGCTCTGCTGTGTTGGAGTCTCACCTGTGCCATGGACACTGACCCTGTTGCTCTGCTGTGTTGTACTCTCACCTGTGCCATGCCCACTGGCCTTCCTGTTTGTACTTTGCCTGTGCAGGATATCTTGCTTTTGCTCTGCTCTTTGTACCTTGATGTTGTGTACAGTTGTTATACTTTCACATCTGTGCAATATGTGAATAAAGACAGTTACTCCTGTTGTGTCTTTTGTAGGTGTCCTTGCTGATTAACGTTCTTTTTGTGTGTGCATTTAGTTGACTGGGCCACATGTTCTATGTATCACTTCGACATTGCTAAGCTCTTTGTCCGCATCACATTTATAGACAGGGGTGACAGGGGCTTCAGTCCATTCTGACACTGATACTTGTGTTACCTGGGTTGGCTCGTTTAGCTGTCATGCTGTTATGTTTTGAGTGGTTTTCTGTTGTTGGCTACGTGGTTGCCATGTCAGTTTCGGGTACACTGCCAGCACAGGGTGTGATGCTGTGCCCAGGTTAGCATGCTGGCTGCGCACTGTCTTGAGGTATATGTGTTATTCCTGTATATATGCCCAGCTGTGTATGTGTATGGACATCCTGTGTTGGCCCGTAGTCCTGGTCCCATGGCATACATGTAATGTGTGCTCTTGGGTGGTGAGGAGGTGTGCAGTGTGAATGGTGTGATTTTGTATTTGTTGTGTATGTGTGTGTGCCCCTGGATTGTGATAGACACACATGTGTCAGCCAGGAGTTGTGTGCCTGTGTTTTTAATTGTCCTGCCCTGTGTAAATGATTTGATGCTTTTGTGTGAGTTGTCTGTTGTGCACTGTGCAGTGTGTTTTGGTGTGTCCATGCAGTTCTGTGTGACTCCTCCTTGTTGTATTTGTCACTTATGTGTGTGCAAAGTGTGTTACTTGTGTGTACTGTGTGACCCTGCTGGTCATCACAGGCATTGTCTGTGACTTTATCTAGCACTGCAGGCACATGGTGCCTTTTCTCTTCCTGTAAGGCATGGTGTGTGGTGTGATGCCATCCCCTATGTGTGCCACTTGTGCGTCGACATTGTGGGTCTGCATTCACTCTATTTGTGTATTGAACACACCTCACATGTCTGATATTGACATGCAAATCAGTTGATTTTTATGTCATCTGCCCCCTTTGTTTCCATGTCTATGTGCCTCCCCATCTCTTAATTTGTGAGACTGTGTCTTGTGGTGGATTTTTTGGGCCAATTGTGCAGTTCCACTCTGGACATGGCTCCAGTGTTTTATGTGTGATGTTCTTGTGGTATTCATCAGTGTTGCTTGCCCTTGTGCATTTGGGCTGTGTGTGCTGCCCAGTGCTCTGGTATTGCTGGGTCTGCTGTTGTATCCCAGAGTGGTGCATCCTGATGTTGTTGTGTTGGGTGTCTGTGTGTTGGCTGTGGTGTTACTTCACTTCCTGGGTGTGCTGATGTTTTTTGCTGTGCTGCTTTGTGGTGTGTGTTGTGGTTGTGCCAGTCATGTCTGTGTGAATCTGTTGTGCTTGTTGTGCACACACTGCCTGTTGTGCATACAGTGTTGTGTGTCTGTGTGCTTGGCATTGGCTGATGTGCATCCCCTGAAGTCCTGTGGTGTTTGTGTATAGTTGTGTACAGGCATCTAATCAGGCTACCCTGTGTGTGTGTGTTCTGTTTGTGGTTACACCCAGGTTGTGTGTATGTGCTGGGAAGTATTGTCAGCCTTGAGTGTGTGTGGCACTGGTGTAGTGTGTTCCTTGTCAGCTAGTCCTGCAGTGGCAGTCTCCCTGGTTGTCTGTTGTGTGGTGCATAGTGTGTATTGTGCTGGCTTGTACCTGTGCTTCTTGCTGTGCTTGGGGGTGTACAGGATGGGCACCTGGCCTGTGACTTGATGGTGTGTGTTGATGTGTGGTTGGGGTGGTGTGTCCCTGTGGTGTTAGTGTCCTGCCCATGCCTTGGACTGGCCCTGCCTTCTGCATTGTGCGCATGTGTCGACCGCGGCGGTGACGTGACCGGGAGCGGGACGTTGCTGCTAGTTCGCAGTCGATGTGTGTCCCGGATGCAGAGGGGTGACTTGTTGGCTGTGGGTAACATATGGGTGCCCTTGTAGATGTGTTTTGACCCCCAGAAGGGTTTCTGTGGTGGACTTGGACCCGGTGTCGGGCCGTGTGTTATGTGTTGTATTGGTGTATTTGCGTACCTGCGTCGTCCACGGCGGCCCTGTTGATGGTAGTGCAGTAGCAGGTACATGACCGGATGCACGTGGAGGGCTGGGTCCATGGCGTTCATGGCCGGGTCTCAGCTATAGTGCTCCGCTATCGACTTACCGGCGGCTCTGGTTAGACGGTGTCTCCGCTGCGGTGCGTCTGCCTGTTTGGACCATCTTAATTTGTGGAGCGGTGCGGACGTCTCGATTGGCTCACACCGCAGCGGTGGCGGGCGCACTTTGATGGCGGTGCGCGTCGCTCCACGGCGGACGGGAAATTACCTATGTTTTGCTATACTAATGTGGCGTACGTGATTTCCGCAGCTCACGGGCGGAAAAAGGTGTTTTTCCGCCCCGCCAGCACCGCGGTGGTGCCACTGTCCGACATCCTAATGGACCCCTTTGACACCAAAGAATTTGCGGCATAAAACTCGTACCTGTTTTCTTTTCTGCTGTGCTCTAAGCAGCTGAATCTCTCTTGTTGGTCAACTGCAGCACTCTGGTATAGTTCAGTGTGCTCCACAGTCACCACTTCATGGGCGGCCACCAAAAAGGAAGGTTGGGCGGGCGGGGTCACGCAGGAGGCATCACGCAGAGGGGGGATAAGATATATAAAAAAATAAACATACCTTTTACCGCCGGCCGCTCCAGCATCGCGTCTCGTTGTGATGCCTCTCTTCTCCTCTTCCTGCTTGCTAGTCACAGCAGCCCCTGGGAGAGACTCCCTGTCCAATCCCCGCGCTGCAGATCAGCGCGAGGATTGGACTGAGGAGGCAGGAATGATGCCCTGCTCAGACCAGGGAGTCTGTGGGACTTTTCCAGCCTGGCTGCTCAATACAGCTGGGCTGAAGAAAACCTAAGTACGCATGTGTGTTTTGGTCGGGCTGAGATGGCTGACCTAAACATATATGCGCACTTTGAATTCCTCCGCCCACTCCCATGCCTCGGCCTGCCCCTCCTAACACCGCTGTCTAAGAGCCGGCAAATGTAAATTAAAATAATGCAAGATCATCATTTTAATTTACATTTTCTGGTTCTGAGCCAGGCAGTGAGGTGACGCTTCGTCGCCATTGAGGAGGAGTCGCCACTGCACCACTCGTCAGTTGGTGGAGGATGAGTGTAAGTTCACGTTCAGGTATAAGGAGCCCTTCCACTTTGTACCTCAAGGCTTGATTTGCTAAGGTACTTATTTGTAGAAAATTACGAGTGCACAGTTTCCGCACTTTTGGCAGAGTCTCTGCACTCGGGCTGGATCTCCAACAAGCACACGCTCTGCAGGGCACAGTGCGCAGATTGTGCCCTGAGAGCGGAGATTGTGCCATAAGTGTGGAGATTCCGCTCTCGTCACTTTACCAAACATAAGTACCTACGTGAATCGGGCCCTCAGTTTCTCAATACTGGGTGTCAGTCAGATGTCATCTGTGTCAGCTCAGTGATTGGGTGCCAACACAAAGGCTCATGTGCCTCAGAAACCTGGCAAGTCTCTATCTCAGACACTTGATAGTCCTGGCCTCTAGATATACCTCCATAAAAAAATTGTTGTCCAGAGATATTCATTTTTATTTTGTGATTTTGTATCATTAGAGAAGTAATTTAGCTTGGATAAACATTGCTAATCCGGGCTGAATTTTTCTGGATGACATTTTTAAAAATGGCAGATGTGTTGCAGTGATGATGTAATATTTCAGGAACCATGAGATCTATATTCTTCATTTAGTGTCAAAACATAGGATTTGGGGGTCAAGTACTCTTATAGAGACAGAAAATAACTCCTCAGAGCAACCTTTCTTCCATTTTCCAAAATGGCTATGATGTTTCAGCCATCATATTGGTAATTTATTTTAATATTGTTTTCGTTCAGGTTTTCTATGGATTCAAGATAGTGATGCAGGGGGTGGGGAGGTTTTGGAAGACTTTAAAGGTATTGCCACTTGGTTCTTAAGGTAATGACGGTATTTCCAGTAGCCCAGACTTGCAAAATCCCAAATGGTTTGACAAGGACTGCTTGAGAACCCTGCGCCAGCTAAAGGCCGCTTTGAAGCAGATACTGAGGGATGGTCAATTGATCACAGGCTGTAGGTGGGCTTATAAGTAGGCTTAAATTGCCTGCGAACATAACTTGCGAGAGTTAGTCTGGGAGGAGCTGTGCCAAGCTTGTGATACAGAGGATAGTTCTCTTTTTTGGAAAGTGGTTAACAGGCCTTTCTTTAAGAATGGCTCTGACTAGCACATATGCCTTTACATCTAGGAACAGTAGTGGGCCGACCATTTTGAAGGCGTCTACAACCAGGGGGACCGCGGGGTGACATAACTTCGGCTGTAGAGGTGTAAGCTTGTATCCCCGTGGTTTTAACTTTAGATGAAGTCACACAGTAGGGAAAGTGTTGGAGGATAAGAAGCGTTATCTTTACTTTTCCAACTCAAGTCAGTGCAACAGTAGGGAAAGTGTTGAACTTGGGAGGGGTAGAAATTGCTATTCCCCCTGCAATCATTAAAACTGTAGGGAAAATGTTGGACTCAGGAGGGGTAACAATGTACTATTCCCACTCCAGTTGGTGCAACAGTAGGGAAAGTGTTGGATTGCGGAGGGGTACAATTTACCATTCCCACTCCAGTCTGTGCAATAGTAGGGAAAGGTTTGGACTCAGCTGGGGTAAAATGTACTATTTCTACTCCAGTATGTGCAACAGTAAACAAAGCATTGGATAGTGGAGCGGTAAAAAGTACAATTCCCACTCCAACCTGGGCAACAGTAGAGAGAGAGTAGTTCATTTCAAACAAATAAAATATTTTGTCAACTACATTAATAAATATTTTAAATTAAAACAAATAATAGAAATATAATTAAAATACCACACTATATTTTCAAATTTATAACAACGAACAAATATAATTTTATTTACAATTTACAACGAAATAACATAACACAATTAATACATAACATAATAAATAACATTTTTTAACAATACATAACTTTTTTTTACATTTATGATTAATTAAATGATTTCCTACCCAAGACCCCTAGAAAGAAAATAAACAACACACACCTAAAATATATCTTACAATTATAATAATTACAAATAACTTTACATATTTAATTATCAGAATTAAAAAATGAATATGTGCAAAGTAATAAAATATTAATATTTAATTAACTTTCCATCCTTTATCCCTACAAACCCAACAACACACACCTAATATATATATAAAAAATATCTTAATTACATAATTTACATAATTAATTATCAATTAAACAATTAATAACAATTAACTAATAATAAATTAATGATATTTAATTAATTCCCATCCTTTACCCCTACAAACATGACACACACCTCATATATAACTTAAAGAAAACATAATAACACCATCTACATAATTAATCATCAATTAAATATTAATTGATAAATAACATGTATTATTAATGATTACAATTAATTTCCTTCACACCCTTTACTCCTTCAAAAACTACAACCCACATCAAAAAAGTATAAATAATTAGGGGGCACATTACGATGGCAGTTGTACGAGGGTCCAACCACCATCAGCACAGGATTGCGGCAGGCCGACAAGTAGTTGGGGGTCCCAACCTGCCATAGTTTAATAAAACCGCTGTGTTGGTGGTTAGAAACTACATTTTTCTATTGCCGCTTGTGCTGCCGCTCAGAGAAGGGCTGCAACACAAGCTGCAGTATAAAAAAGCCATTCACGAACAGCCATGCCCCATGTGCCAGGCACCATGTGGTCCAAGGAGGACTGGGCCCTATTTGGGCCCCTCCAGAGCCGTTGTTATCTGCCTTTTCATGAATGTGGGACAGCCATGAAAAGGTATTTGGAAAGGGACATCTTAATCCTGACAGCAGTGCTTGAGCAGGCACCGCCTCCATTCAGGATAACAATTCCCCGAAAATTCAAGGGTCCGACTGCCTGCATAGTAATGCAGTGAGATTGCCACTGACGGCGTGTCGGTGGTGGTCCCACCAGCATCGCAATGGTGCCCTAATTATACAATTTACATAATTATTTAACAATTAAATTATTAATATTAATTAAAAAGTTTTTATTTATATTTAAATTACTTCTGATCTTATACACCTATGAACTCCACAACCTGCACCTAAAACATAACAGAATTAAAACAATTAAATAATTGATATTAATGAATTATTTATTATAATTAAATTACTTCCCACCCTGTACCCACGAAAACCCCACAAACCACTATGGCACTAAAAGTACAAATAAACCAATGCATTAAATTTAAAAACCACAAAAAAATGTATCAACTACATTAAAAAACATTAACAATAGTTATACAGAGGAGGAGGAGCCAAGATGGCGATCGAGATGGCTGCGTAACCGCTCGGCTCCGTGAGCCTCCTCACCCCGCACATACATCCTGGCACTTATCCTGAGCTGCAACGGCAGCTACATGTAGGCGAAGGATCACTTTCACTTACCGCTTGCTCCTGAGGCTTCTGCTTGCTGCAGACCCGTTGGAGTGTCCCCGACTGTTTTGAGGCCTTCACGGAGCTGGGACCGGGGTCTCGAGTGCGGAGAGTGACCGGCCGCGACTGCAACAACAGCGGCCTCTGGTGATGGTGAGGACTCGGCCGGAGGGAACTGAAGACCTGATTGCCGATGGCGACAGTGCCGACCCAGCCCAACTGGCGGAGAACCATGTGGGGAGTGTGATGCAGCTGGGTCGAGGGAGGTGCATGATTCTTAGCCCCCCGTTCCGGTGTTGTATCCGGGCCCATTACTGACTTTGCCTGGAGTCAGCGTGCGGCCCCCAGGGTGCGGTGGAGTTTGTAGCCTTTTGGCGACTCTCCGCTGAGAAACCTGCCTTGGCTTGTGAGATTCCCATTGTGAATCCTGTTCCTCCCTGATGTGAGACCCGGTCCCGAGGTGAGGTGGAGAAGGACGAGGCCGGAACAGCTAAGATGGCGGAGAGCACCCTCGTACGCACACCTCACCCGGGCAGAGAAGCCGCTATGCGAGAGAGTCCTGGGGTCTGGCGACACGAGAGAGAGCCCACGTCCAGAGATGTTTTGGCTGCGTTAACAACTCTGCATAGGACCCTGATCCAGGACGCCCGGGATCTGGGAAGGAGGATGGCCGCCATTGTAGTCCCACCGCTCCACATGGGTAGGGATGAATCACAAGGAAGCGCCGATGTGCGCGCCTTTGCGTCAGTAATGAACGTTCCAGCTGCGCCTACGTTTGTGGAGACGCCGATAGACCCGGTCCGTGACACCGCTTTGGATTGCTCTGTTGTGTTTGGGAGTGACTCGCCGGGGCCCTTATCTGTACGGCGGCGGAAGAAACAACATCGATCCATAGTTTGGGTTGCCCCGGCGGCGTTTCAACAATTGTCGGATTGTGTGTCCTTCTCCTCCTGGCTGGTGAGACTGTGTTCTGCCAGAGGGATGTTTCCGGTATCGGTACTGCCACAGACGGAGTTCCGCCATGCGTACTTGGCTGGGATTTGGGGGCTACAGTCCCATGGAGTATTGGCGCTTCCCGGACCGCCCGGTTCGGTTGGACCCACCACACTGTACTGTATGCCGATTGATGAATGGCCGTATGTGGGTACTATTGATAGAGAAGGCCAGGGATGATATCGTTTAGGATATGATGGAACACATTGTTGGCCGACGGTGTTTTGGAGGGACACTCCACGGGGATGTTACCGATTGACTTTATGATTCTTGCTTACTGTGGCTATTCTGACTTTGCTTCTGATGTATATTGTGTGCGATAGGTGAGGGGGGGGCGGGTGGTCTGATCGATGGCCCTTCTTCATATTTTTTCCTTTCCTTTTTCTTCCTTTTTCTTCTATATTTCGGGTCTCTTCTTTAGGGCGATAGGCACGCTGCTGGGGGGGGGGTAGGCCGTAGCCTTCTGCAGGGGTGCAGGGTGGGGGGTAGGGGGAAGAGGGTTGTTTATTTGTCCTTCCTTTGTCTCTATGGCCCTTTGCTTTTTCTTTTCCTAGGTGTCGTCGTCTTCATGTTTCCTACAATCTGTTTTGTTTTCTAAGGGCTGGGGTGCTGATTCGACATGACGTGTATGTGTTGTTTACATTTATCCTGACTCGTATGCCTTGCCCCCGTGTCCTCAAGTGTATTCGCACTCATTGCGGATTTCTGTTTCATGTTGCTATTGTAGGATCATGTGTGACCGTCTGGCACTTCTTCTGATATTTTTTCTGTTTTATTTTCTTCATTGTAAAATTAACCTTCTTAAATCCTGCTTATCACGCTGTACGCTTAAATACGAGTCGTATCCTGGATACTTACCTGACCCCGGCTTATGGACCGCTGTTTCTTTTTATATTGCTTTGCTTACCTTACGAATTGATTAGCGGCCGGCCGGGATGGTTGTAGGCCCATGCTTGTATTTATGTGAAGTGATAATAAAAGTAAAAAAAAACAAAAAAAAAAAAAAAACAATAGTTATACAAACAATTTATAATATATACAATTAAAATGAATACTAACACACATAAAAATAAGTAAAAATCTAAATCATTAACAACTATATTTTCGTCAACGATATTAACAACATAGATATTTTTTAACATTGATACTAAAATTATAGATATTTTTAACATCAATATTTCTTACCTTAAAATCGATATTATTGTCAACGCTATTTTTGCACACAACATTTCTGCATCACAATATTTAATTCTTGATATTTCTTCTTTTGGAAATTTTGTTTTCGATATTTTTTCTGAATACTAATTTCACCAAGGTACTAAGACAATTATGACTGTTATTTATGGTGATCCCAAACTGCAAAAGTATGGCAACAATGATGGCACATTGATACTATTTGACCAGTCGGCTTCTTGTGACACTGCCGCTACAATCTTGCTTCCTTACGTGACTTAGGGTTTTATTACGAGTCTGGCGGTCCACAGACCGCCAGAGTCAATGAAGCGCAGTGATGGTGGTCTTCCAACTGCCCCTTTATGATCAGAGATCCCTGACGGCAGGCAATGCTTTTGAGGCTGCAATTTCTTCCCTGAGCCCCACGCTTTTTAATGTCTATATGGAGCCATTAGCTGGGATAGTGCTTCCTTTCGGCATCGAAATTGTCACCTATGCAGATGACACCCAACTGGTGGTGGCTCTTAACCACCCTGAGGGATCATTTAGCACTTTGGGCATTTGCCTAGAAGTGGTAGCCGATTGGATGGCAGAACTGATGTTCCTGGGTAAGTCTCCCTCACCTAGATCAGCTTTGGTGTGGCCGGCTCCTAAAGATCAGATTAATTGTTTGGGCGTGTGGCTGGACAGCGCTCTTTGTTTTAACCACCAAGCTACTAAGCTTTCCGCCATCTGCTTCGGCCTGATGAAGTTGCTGAGGAAAATTCTGCCTTTTCTCCCCTTCCAGGCTCGTAGGATTATGGTGCAAGCTCTCATCTTGTCCCGCTTGGATTACGGGAATGCTTTGTACCTGGGCGCACCACTGGCCACCATCAAAAAACTGCAGGTGACCCAGAATTGTGCGGCCCGTCTACTTTTGGAGCATCCCCGCCTCACCTGCCTTGAAGAAGCTCCACAGGTTGCGTATCCAGTCCAGAATTCGATTCAAGGCTATGTGTTTAGCTCATAGAGCCATGTGGAAAGCAGGTCCTGCTTTGATTAGTTCCTTAGTGACTCCCTATCAACCCTCTAGAAGTTTGCGTTCTAGTACAGCCTTCCTTGCAATCACAAGGAAAGTACGACGAGGCCTATGGGGTGGACGCTCCTTCTCGTGGAATGCTGCCACTTTTTGGAACACTCTGCCACCCATTCTGCGCAGCGAACCCGATCTACAGACTTTCCGCAGACTCTTGAAAACCTTCCTCTTTCACTAATCTGTACAACCTGGCTTGGTTTCCCTCCGCCCGGTCCAAGCGATACGAGGCCTCAGGGTAGAAGTGCGCTATAAAAAACAAATTTTTATTTCATTTCATTTAATTTCATATGCTTGGAGGGGCCGCTGCGGCCCTGCCAAGCATATTATGAGTTTCCTCAAAGCTACACTTTTCATGGCGGTGTGACCACCATGAAAATTGTGGCAGTGAGGAAACAAAAGGGGCCCTAACAGGGCTTCCTTGTGCTTCATGCCATGTGGATACACACAAGGGGGTTCAGCATGTGCTCCCTGTGTTCATGCAAACCAGTACCTGCACAGCATGGAATGCATGGGTACAGCTCCCGCACTGCCAAACTCACACGAGGCCCTTACTTACCCTGTGCCGTGCTGTACTGGATTAGCTACTGCCTTAGTGGAAAGAAGTAGGCAGTTGCCCTGCCTTCTTCAAGCACCCCCTGTGGAATTCATAATTTTACCTTAGAGTAAGTGTAATAGCAATCTCAATATTTTTGTTCAGGGCTAAATCACTGCTACCAAGTTGTGCTCATCTCTCACATGTAATGCTTCACTCTAATGTCTGGTTATAACAAGCACTGAGACTTGAATTTGTTGCGCACACTTCACTTGATGTTTCCACCACAATATAAACATACAATTTTATCAATGTATAACAATTTTAGTCTTGTTTTTTTTAAACTGTTTTAACAGAGAAAAAAACATTTACCAATGTGCATTACAATGCCATTGTGTTGATGATTACATAATCCGAACATTAAATCATTGTTTTTCTTCATATGCATGTCCTAAAACACAACATTTCTTTCACAAAATCATATTCTGTTCATTGTTGGCACCCAATGCATTTTGGAACCAATAACAGTTCCTCCTTCAGGGGCTAGTCTGTAAATGAAACATATAGTAGTTACAACCAATGTCCATGCATGGTTCAAAATCACAAATCATATCCTATTACCTCTAATTCTAAACCTGTGTAAGCTGCTTAATGCTAACACCCAGTGTATGTGTATAGTATGTGGTAATGCCCTACCTTCCTCTGGTTCTCAAATGTCTCAAAAACCTGTATGCCTGTGTTGAGAACAACGGTAAACAACCAAAGATCAGTACCACTATACTTTCAATGCAAAACATACATTGTTAATTCCATCATTTCTGAATCACAAGCTCTTACCTCAACAACAACTGTCAAAAAAACGAAATCTGTAAAGAAAATTATCAGAAACCTGCTTAAATGCCACCAAGATGATAAATAACCTCTCGTCCAGAACCTCACTCTACCGATATTTTCACCACAAAAATCACCGCAAAGTCTACCTCGTTTTTTTACCCCTAGGACGTAATATCTGTAACAAGATAATGACCGATAAGATATATGTCAGAGTTCGCGTTCCATTACTATCACTTCAGTATCACATGAAACGTCTGAAACACCATAGATGTAAAAAAATAGTAGCCGAACAAGAATCCTACCTTAGACCCGTGCTGATGTGCGCCTTTGACCAACTTCCGTAATTCCACGTGTTTACTAAGCTCCTATCGCGAGTTTAAAATAATCTTCGGCATTTAGATAATGATCATAGAAAACGGACTACCATATTAGTTCCAGTCTCCTACTCACTTTTGGCGGCCGCCATGTATAATTATTTCCAAAAACATAACTACAATGAAAAACCTCTACGGTAAAGCGTGACGCGAGAAGCCCTAATCTTTACCAGTATGATAATAAATCGCTAAGAGTGAAATTTAGACTCCACGAGTGTCTCAGACAATTTCTATTACTAGTAAAGTTGATATTCATGATCATAATACTGCGAGACTGGCTCCCATCAACCGGCCAACACGCTGATGTAATTTACATGCGCAGCGAGGATGCTTCTTATAGAGGGATTTGTAAATGAAAAAACCTTAATAACAACGTGAGTTGCCCCAAATCTCTAGTTACACATGAGATATTCATTCATGGTATGTTATTTAGAACAAACCACAACCACTTAATGTATGAAAATACAACAACTTCCAAGTTGTCAGAAATGTCATCAATCTAATGTTTATGAGCCTAAGTCAGGGATATGATCCCACAGCCTACCTACTAAAGGGATTGTATTGCAAAACCTAAATGAAACATGACATATCTAATCTGTCATTTAATCCTTTGGGAATTATTGATTCTAAGGTTTTTATCCAATATACTTCGCGTTGAAGCAATTTCTTGTGATTGTCTGTACCTGGCCTTAATTGTACTCTCTCGATGATCTGAAACCTCAACTGAGAAATAGAATGACTTTCTCCTGTCCAATGGGCTGCTAATGCTGATGTTAGATTTTTTGTTTGAATGCGACCTTTATGCTCTGTGAGCCTGATTTTAATTTTTCGCTCCGTCTTTCCGACATATGCCTTTCCACACGGACATTTTATGCAGTGTATCACGTTCCGCGTATTGCAATCCCTTGTGTGCCTCAGTGGTATTTTTGCTCCTGTGGTTGGATGCGTTAACATGTTACCTGCAATGACATTGTTGCAGTGTATGCAATTGTGACATTTTAAGGTACCTTTGCATTCCTTATTTTGATCATTAATGGTAGTTTTGGATAACAACTCCCGTAGATTCCTGCCTCTGGTGTACGCATGTAAAGGTTAGTCCTTATAAATGTTATGAAAATTCGGTTCATTAGCCAGAAGCTCGCATCTTGTATTGATGATTCTCTTAATTGCTGGTGATCAGGTGGTGTATTTAGATACAAATACTATTTCATTCGTTCTTTTTGTTACGTTGGGAGCAAATAAGTCTTTGCGTTCTTTGCTGGCCACTCTGTTCATACATTCTTGTAGTACTCTATCTGGATAACCTCTTTGTTTATATCTTTGCTGATATTCTTCGGTTTTTAATAGGCATATTTGAGGATCTGAGCATATTGTCTTTATTCTCACAAATTGACAGTATGAAAGATTATTTATGAGACTTCTTGGATGAAAACTAGAATATTCCAAGGCATTATTGCGATCCGTGGTCTTAGTATATATTTGTGTATTCAAACCTCTGCCTTCTTGTTTTTTTATTACTGTCACGTCCAAATATTCTATTGGCTTCTCATGAATTTTATGGGTGAATTGAATCCTGGGATCAAAAGTATTCAGCAATTGTATCATTTCCTCTAATGTTTCACGAGTATCCATCCAGATCAGGAAGATATCGTCTATAAATCTACAGTATGGTCTGATCCTGGACCACCATGTCGAGTTGCTCATCAGATTTTGGTACTCAAATAAAGCCATAAAGATGTTAGCGTACGCAGGTGCTCCTGAAAAATCCATAGAGGTTCCAGTGAGTTGTGCATAGTATTTGTCTCCCCAACTGCAATAGCTGTGTTGCAAGCAGAAGTTGAGCAACTGTAGTAATAATACTTTTTCTGTGTTGAGATCTTCTAGTTGTAATAAAGCCCATTCAACAGCTTCCAACCCAGCTGCGTGTGGTATCGAGGTGTAGAGTGCTACTACATCTATAGTGCACAGTAGCCATGACTCTTGCATTTCCAGTTGTATAGTTTCTAGTTTGGATAGAAAATCGGCCAAAAGTAGACAGAACACACTGTGGCAATTACCAGCAGTCACAGGCCACTACCCCTGTGGTTCATGTGCAGCCTGCGCATTCACCTCTATACAGAAGAACATCACACTGAACAACACCTTCGTGTGGGGAATCCGTACACACCCAAATTGCAACACGGCCAATTGCATATACTTGCTCACTGGCCCATGCGACCTCTACTATGTAGGCATGACCACACAACCCATCAAATTACGGGTCTCTGAACATCGCAGCAATTTCCGCTGCCACAAAACAAAAAACAAAATGTGTGCCCACTACCTGGAAAAAGGACACTTACCAGATTCCCTTAGGTGGGTGATTGTTGAAGCCTCTCCCAACATATCCAAGAAAAACCTCTTCATCAGAGAACAAAGATGGATACACCGTCTGTCCACACATTGTAACGGGCTCAATGAGGATATAACCTGGAGTGCCTTATGAATGACTCATTTGGTGTTAACCCTACATGGGCTTACACACTAATGCGGTTTGAATGACTCATACTTTATTAATCATATAGAGGATTACACACATACCCCCACAAGCCTAGCCCAATAGCCTGGGAGTTGTTGGCTTATCAAGACACTATGCACACTGAGTAACAACTATCCACCAGCCTACACGTACTCATACTTAGCTGGGCAGTGCTTCAATCTACACCACCGGTCCCCTGACACTGACCGCCACCATACAGATGACAGACTGTAGACCAGCCCATTTAGGCTGTCACTAGGAACAGAGGATGCTTTACTAAAGATTAGACCACAACATTAACGCTTATTCACACATATTTCTATCTTCTTAAATACGCGATTTTACACTTGTTGTGACATTGTGTGCGTGGTTTAAACAGCTTTTATAGGCGAGCTACACACGTCTTTGTATTGAGCGATCGACATTCCTTCGTTGCTTCTGTTTTCCCCAGCGCTCTACACCATTTACTAATGGCTGCCTCCAGCGAGCACGTATTTACTGGTCGCCTTCCACCAAGCCACACCTCTGGCACCACCCTTCAATGGCTGCCGTTTTCTACCGAGGAGTTCCTACACTTTGACGCTATATTGTAGTTTCTTTGTGCTGGTGATAGGAAGAGCACTTACTATAAGTACACAATACTCTACTATGCCGGCATCAACACTCGAGAGGTTAAACACACCCTTCCCATGTATTCCCTCTGCAATACGTTACATATACAACACTAATGAATGGCCTCCGCCCGCGTTTTAGTTAGACACTATGAGCGTTCCCCAACGCATCACATGACCTGTAGAATATGTTCATAACCTCGAGTTGAATGGCAGAACAAGCACCTCCCGGACCCGGTGGATTGGGCAGGTCAAGGGGCACATGCACAGCGCGCCAACCGTAAGTAAGAGGCCATGGGAGACCGTATCTGCTATCGGGGTTAGCATTATGTTGTTTTGTTTAGCTTTGTTTGGTTTTCAGCCCACCTCACTGTTTACTCGTATTTACCCCAGGGGATGCACCAACCCCACTGATTTACGGCCAGAGGAGCACCCGGACACTTTACCCACATCGGGGAAATCATCGCCGTTTCGCTTAGTCCCAGCCTTAAATCGAGAGTCCACCTACCAAAGACCCTGGTGGCCCCCCCTTTAAATATTACTAGCTTGGTGACATCCGGTCATCTAGGTTCCCCACCGCGATTACAGGGCCAGGGCACCCGCATTAAAATGCAGCACTCGTAAATAGGGATGATGCTACCTTCCCGCTTCCCCTCACAAGCCGATACATACCCCAAGGCAACCGCAAATAACATGGCACTCGTAACAAGTTATTACGACACCTAGCCGCGTCACCTCACACGCCGATATATACCCTAAAGGCCTCCCACCTCTTGCTGCTCCCAGCATATTGTGGGGAGCTTTGAGACACCTCACAAGCCCCTCATGATAATAAGTCTTCCTTCACTTCTGCACAACAATGTATGATGGTATGTAGCATTTTGACGCCACCTGTTAGGGCCAACAAGCGGGGACATCCTATTTTTCACCTTTAGCACCACCCAGACACCAACCTCCGCCTTACTTGTTGCTCTGTTTCAGGTGGATTGTCTTTTGAGCAGGTATATGTTGAATTTTTGTAGCCATACCTTTACCAATGACATCTCCCGGGAGCCAACACACACACTCTGTACTATAGACTGCAACTGGTTCTGGGACACAACCATGCGTTCAAGATTAAGTATGAGAGATACACATGCAGATAGTATGTTTATGTTACCCATCAATGTGTTCTCCCCCTTCCCAGTTCTTCACACACAGGAGCAATGCCTTGTGCATGAATCCACCGGGCACTGTTGAAGCCTGGGGACCATCTGAATTGGGTGAGTCCTCGCAGAGATGTTTTTCTGTTTTGTGTTATTTCTCCACATGGGCTTTTAGTCAACTTAGCTCACTGTGGTTATTCACCAGCAATGTTTTTAACCCATTGTCTATTTTATTTTTCGCCTTATGCATTTGCATCCACCACTTATGTGTAATTTTAAGCATTGGAGTCACGATGAGACAATGTCTATACATATGATATGTAATATCATCACGTATGTTACCTTCTACACCGGTTTGTCTCCCACTACAGGTAGTTCCAGGTTGTATTAAGGTATTTGTGTCTAATTGACACTCTTT
Source organism: Lissotriton helveticus (assembly GCF_964261635.1). NCBI lineage: Eukaryota > Metazoa > Chordata > Amphibia > Caudata > Salamandridae > Lissotriton > Lissotriton helveticus. Next base: position 258,230,110 of record NC_136065.1, on the reverse strand, counting down.
GTATGCGCAATTCTGTACGCCGCGTGCACTAGATGTAGATTACACTCACCAAGGTCCTGAAGAATCGCTAGTTCAATGAACAGGAAAGCGAGAAACATGTTGACCAACACACTCTAACAAGGACACCACCATACTCGGGCGAGTGCCTTGTACACTGTTTTTAGTTAGGGGAGGAGACCCCAGAATAAAGTTTTTCATTCTAGGTACTCCCAATCCTATTTTAAATCACTCCATCACATCTATACAGTTCTGGCCCCAAACCCGCACTTCACTAAACGGCAGTTGGATAGAAGATCTCCGACAAATTGCCTCTACTTTAGGAAGCCCGTTGGGTATTGCACCGCCGACCCAACGAGGAGCAGCCCAAATGATGAAGCATGCCACCTGAAAGGGTGTGTGAGGGCCTTCCTCCATATAGTGGGACCTAGTCACTCGTGACTCCTTTAGCATTTTTTCTAGAGGAACAGCACAATCCCTTTTTGTAGACATTTATTGAGGCCTCCTTTGTGCTGGACCCCCCCACTCTTGTCTGAGTGGAAAACAGGCCCTCCGTCTCCTTCCTTGTTGTATATATTCATCCATGAAGTCTCATAAACAATCTTCCATACTCTCAATTTGTGAGAATAAAGAGAATATGCTCAGATCCTCAAACATGCCTATTAAAAACTGAAGAATATCAGCAAAGATATAAACAAAGAGGTTATCCAGATGGGGTACTACAAGAATGTATGAACAGAGCCACCAGCAAAGAACGCAAAGACTTATTTGTTCCCAACGTAACAAAAAGAACTAATGAAATAGTATTTGTGTCTAAATACACCACCTGCTCACCAGCAATTAAGAGAATCATAAATACCAGATGGGAGCTTCTGGCTAATTAACCGGATTTTAATAACATTGACAAGGACTTACCTTTACATGCACGTACCAGAGGCAGGAATCTACGGGAGTTGTTATCCAAAACTACCATTAATGATCAAAATAAGGAATGCAAAGGTACCTTAAAATGTCCCAATTACATACCCTGCAACAATGTCATCGCAGGTAACATGTTACCGCATCCAACCAAGGGAGCAAAAATACAACTGAGGCACACAAGTGATTGCAAAACGCAGAACGTGATATACTGCATAAAATGCCCATGTGGAAAGGCATATGTCGGAAAGACGGAACGAAAAATTTAAATCAGGCTCACAGAGCATAAAAGTCGCATTCAAACAAAAAATCTAACATCAGCATTAGCAGCCCATTGGACAGAAGAGAATCATTCTATTTCTCAGTTGAGGTTTCAGATCATCGAGAGAGTACAATTAAGGCCAGGTACAGACAATCACAAGAAATTGCTTCAACGCAAAGTATATTGGATAAAAAACCTTAGAATCAATGATTCCCAAAGGATTAAATGACAGATTAGATATGTCATGTTTCATTTAGCATTAGTAGACGGCCTGTACAGATTTCATATGAGCAATCATGCGTAGTATATTACTAATAACAGTTGATTAGATGCAACTCAATCCCTTTAGTAGGTAGGCTGTGGGATCAAATCACATCTAACATGGGCTTCAATTGGAATTCCATAGAGCATATTATCAAGCCCATTATCGCTGCTTAAGCAGCAGTTTTCTGCCGCTAAAGCTGATAGTTTATAAATCTACTAATTCATTAACATGGTCAGACCATTCAATAATCTCATTTGATCTTGCTGGCCCTTGCGACCACGAAGTTAAAAAAGCCCCTATAACTCGAATCTACAGACAGTGGCATAAATTATCTCCAAATCTATTTCATGAAGCATTTACCCCCGTCTACCCATCTTTTTCGGACACAGTTGATAATTTTCTGACGGCCTTTCATGACACTATTAAGTTCACATTAGATGCTCTGATCCCTGAGAAAAAATCCTGCGTGGTTTCCACTCATATCCAGACACCTTGGTACTCACCGGATCTTCAAACAGAGAAAAGCAAATGTAAAAGGCTGGAACGACAATGGCGCCAAACTAAAGACCCTATAGACAAGGGGCAGTACAAAGCAGCCCTAGACATAGACCATAACAATTTTAAATCCGCATGTAAAAATCATATAGCTACCCAACTTGAGCAATCAGGCAACACTTCTAAAACCCTTTTTCACATTCTCAATACCCTCATTAACCCCAAAGCCTGTAACCAAGATGAGGAACCTACTCAATTACTATGTGACAATATAACTGATGATTTTTCACAAAAAATAGAGGGTGTTTATAATAAGATAACATCCTCCATTACCAACACCAATCATAATTTGATGATTGATCATGCCTCTGATTCTTCTAGACAGCTCACTTTAAAAGAATTTCCTTTGCTTACCATTCAGGATACTGAATCTCTACTAAAATCTGCCAAATCAGGCTCTCCCAAAGATCTAATTCCTGCTAAAACTGCTAAAAAACGTGCAGCCGAACTGGCGGAGCCTCTTTGTTCTATTCTTAACTGCTCTATCAAAGATGGTAAACTTCCTAAAGAATGGAAGGATGCTCAGATCATGACCATCAGGAAAAATCCTAAATTGTCTCCCAATGGTATAACCAACTACCGCCCCATTTCACTGCTTCTCCTTTATCGCAAATTGCTGGAAAAGCACATTAACATTAATCTTTCTACCTTTATTGAATCTTTCAACTTTCTGGACCATTCTCAGTCAGGATAGCATCCCAGGCACAGTACTGAACTAGCCCTGGTTAATGTAGCAGATAACATTTGTGTGCTGGCGGACGCGTGCCAAGCAGTAATTTTCATACTGCTTGACCTGTCTGCCGCATTCGACACCATCTCACACCAAATCCTGCTGGACAGATTGCGCTCTATAGGCATCCAGAATTCAGCTTTAGACTGGTTGCAGGACTTCTTCAAAAACAGGACCCAAACAGTGAATCTTGGACCATTTAAATCCAAGACTACCTCAGTAACCACTCAACTTCTCCTTTCCTACAAGAATGATACCCCTGTTCGCGGAAGGTATGAAAGCTATAACATCTTGGATGAGCAGTAATTTCTTGCAGTTGAATGCAGGGAGGACAGAAATAATGCTTTTCAAGGATGCTGTCACCAGCTGGTCTCCTAGCTGGTGGCCAGAAGAATTAGGCCCAGCACCATCTCCCAAGGCAGTAGTTAAAAATCTTGGGGTACTAATAGATAATGACTTAAACATGGATGAACATATAGCAGTAACTAAAAGAGCTTGCTTTCTTGCCCCTAGCCTCCTTTGTAAGGTCTTCCATTTCCTCCCTGCATCAACACGTAAAACCCTGATCCATGCCCTGGTACTTAGTCGTTTGGACTTCAGCAATGCTTTGCTGATCTCTGCCAAGGAATCTGCCTTGCATAGTCTTCAGGTGGTGCAGAACATAGCTGCTTCTTTGGTAACCAGTGCACCTTATCGTGCCCCATCACTTCCCCTACTACACAAACTTCACTGGTTACCTATTTGCAAAAGAATTCATTTTAAAATTTGCTGCATTGTGTTCAAAGGCCTAAACCAGATTGGTCCTGCCTATCTAGCTGATACACTAGTTAAATACACACCGTCACGCTCCCTTCGTTCTGAAGGGAAAGGCCTGCTTGTCATCCCCCATATCAGGCAAGCCAGACTGGGAGGAAAATCGTTCTCCTACCTGGCCCCCAAACTATGGAATCAACTGCCCCTAGATTTCCGCCTTACCACTAACTATCTAGGTTTTAGGAAAAAACTCAAAACTCTCCTTTTTTAACTTTGCACCCCATACCTATACATGTCCTTAGCGCAGAGATACCCTATACGGGGTGATTCAGGCGCTTTACAAATTATATTTTAAAAAAGCGGCAATACTTTTATCGCCTGTCTTGATAATATGCCCCACAGAGACCCAAATCTAGAAAGTCCTCTGGTTCTTGAGTGCACAGACCTCGTGGAGGTTGGGTGCACTCCTAGATCCCTGTTTTCACAAGGCTTCAAATTGTTACTGCTGACAAATGTTTAATTGTAGGTTCAGTCCTTTAGTGGGTCCCAGCTTACTCCATATTTGTTTTCAAAATGCTTATAAGACTGGTTTTAAATGAAGACAAATCAAATACTTCCAAACAGTATAAATCCTGTTTCCTTTTTCATCTAAACAGCAACTAAGTGTTGGGGTACTGCCCTTTACTATAACGAGGTAGTTTGTCTTCACCTGCCAACTACCTCACCCTCACTTGATGCATTATTCCCTAACAAGCTCCTCTCCTCACCATAACACCGACTACAACACTCCAGCTTCGAAAAGGGCCCTTCCTTCACAGGTACTACTGGCGGCTCAATCCCTTTTCAGACTGAGACTTTTTCTTACTCGTGGGTATCACAAAAAGGTCAATAGCACTTGGATAAATAACATGGATATCACAGGCAACAGTCGCTACATATACCGTTCCAGACACCAGGAGAGTAGTGGGCACCAAGAGCAAGAACATTAGCCCGAGCACACTGCAGCTAATAGTCAAGAGAAGAGAGAAGGCAAAGGTAAATTCATAGCTTTCTGCACAGTACTCATTCATGATGCAAAGGGCCCAGACTCAGTCTTATGGGTGCACTGTCTGGGGATGGGGTGAAGATTCCAGTTACTGGCATGATCTTTAGGAAGCATGCACTAACAAACTAAAAATACTTTTCCCTCTGTGGTGAATATTTGATCTACAGATATCGCGAACCTAAAAAAAGACTTTAGCTCCACTGAAGCAGATATATTGCCACCTATATACCTTCAAGTAGGACCATTTTCTCACCCTAGGAGTATTCAACTCCCATTATGAAGATATGGAGAATACTTACACCATCACTCTAAGGGATGACATTGAGACTTTGGGCCTGTTTCAAATGACTCACTCTCATTCTGCTGGATATACACTTGACCTGATTTGTTTTCCAATTCAAATGCGGTCATGTTAAAATCGCCCTTGGAACCTACCAGATTAAGCCACAACCTTCTTAATTTCTAGAGAGGTCTGAGTCAATGATGCCTTAAAGCAACTTCTAAACCTCTTACTACTTGATCCAGATCCTGTAATCTCAGAGGGAATACTAGTTTGACCAACACTTCCATTAACCCACAGGTGGACTAGCAGATAATATCAACATGTGGCTGCTCAATTTAATGCTGCTATTACTGTGCCCCTAAAGACTGTCTCTTATGAAAGCTTGTAAATCAAGCAGGAGATCTACCGCCACTAACTGGTGTAACCCAAAGGGAAAACAAAAGATTATGCAAGAGACTTGCATGTAACTAGCATTACTCCAAGCTAGTCTGACAGAGCGGCTTACAGAGCAGCCCTTCTTTCATATCATAAGAATATTCGTATGTCACGCCAGAGCTACCTCAAGGCACTCGTTGAACGAAACAAGGATTCCTCTAGGCACATTTTTAAAATAGTAGATACATGTACCCATCCTATTTTCTGGTCTCAAGAACTATGAAGCACTCTATCCACTTTCTTCCATGATAAAATCAGAAACATCAACACAGATTTCACTATCTCACCCCTTCTTATCTCTCTCACCCATCTCCAACAACCTCCCAATCTTCATTAAATTTGCCCCCTGCCAAGGTGTCGCAGTTTCAATGAATTTGTTGTATAGTTTATACAGTAGCGGTTAGCTACCATAATACTTTTCTACCTATTTTTGTTTTGCCTTAATGTGTAAATATTCCCCATTTTATAGCTGCTCTCCATGGTCCCATTCATATTGTCTACAAAAACATTTCCGTAGGAGTATCGAGAACGCCTCCACTTTGGAGGAGATCTCCTCACAGACACAATAGAATAGTTGGAGATTTTCACTCAGATGGGGGAAGGGTGGTTGGGAGTGGGGCGCTGTTCATGTGTTTTACACTGTAAAGTTTTTAAGTAAACATACAGCTAATAAAAACTTAGCACTCAGATACATTGCAGAAAACCTTCTGACACACAAATATGCTTACTCAGTTGAGGGAATTTCAGTTTCTGAAGTGGAATATATTCTTTATTTTTTTTAAATACAGCCACTGCTGAGCAAGGCATGATTACAGACAGGAAGGTTTTACATTTTGTGTTTTTGGAGTTGCTTAAACAAGAAGCCCATCGGCTCATCCAAGTCTGCCTTAAAAATTTCATCCTCTATATTATTTGACTCCCTTTATGAAACAGAGGGTATTTGTAGTATAAATCCCCGAATATGCTGAAGGAATAGTATCCTTGTTACATTGCATTTGTTGACAATTAAAAATGAGATATAAAAATTAGAGGTGATCATTTTTTTCTTCATTGAAAGCACTATGGACTCGGTTCCTTTTCTCTAACAGGCTTTCCTGCCAGTTCCTGTCCCTCCTATAAGAGATGTTCTACATTGCTGTTCCTTCTTGTTCTTCTTCTTTCAAATCTACGAAAAAAGGCAGCGATGCTGAGGCAAGATACAGTTCCCTGCTCTTCTTCTACTGTTTCTTTTGCCATGTCTAAGGTCGGAGTGTCCTAAATTACAAGCCAAAACAAGAAATAAAACGAACATTGTTATTTACATCAAATAGTACTCACTTAAATTGACCTATAGCCCACTCCTCCTCCTTAAAGACACACATATTCTCTTGACCAACAAAATTAAATAAAGACTAATGTGAACAATATTTAAACAACTTCATAAAATATTCCTTCTGAATATAACAGGACTGGGCAATCCTCTTCTAACTCTATCATGCATTTGGTCGCTGAATCCACAGAAATTTATGTTGATGTCTAGTCTATCACAACCTGAGCTGTTATAAAATAGATATGTAAGTTGTGTTAAACTGCCATTGTTGAACCCTCGCACAATTACGTTTTTGCTTTGGGCCTGATCTGAGAGATGTCACAAAGAAGATAACCTCCATCATGGGATCATATCTCTGCAGAAATATGGGGCCTCATTAATGATTCCCCTTCGCCATCGGAACGTCACTTTTTGTGACGTTCTATAGCGCAGAAGCCTGCGTAATATTTATCAAGCAGCACTAAGCCACTTTTTTTGGCTTAATGCTGCCTGATAAATATCAGTCCATTTAACGCAGTGTTCTGCATTAAAGGGGCGTGCAATGGGTGTTGCTGGGGGCGTTCCCAGCAACATCCATGGCTATAGAAAGAGGAAAAGCCTCTTGTGATTTTTTTTGTACAGGAAGGTTTCCCTTCCTGTACAAAAATAATCATCCCCACAGCGCAGGCTCCCTTGCACCATTGTGTACAGGTGCCTGCGTTTGCGCAGGCAGCCCATTGTGCGCCGGCGCAGGGGAAAATGACAGGAATGTGCCGTATCTTATAGATACAGCAAAACACACAAATGTTTCTTTTGCATATCTTATAGATACAGCACATTCCTGCCCTTTTCTTTTGCCGCAGGGAAGCGCAGCAGGAAGGCCTACTGCGCTTCCCTACGGCAGTAACTCATAAATGAGGCCCATGGAGTTTTAAAAGTAAATATTACTCTGTCTTCCTTAAGTGTCTCAAAAAGAGCACTGCCACTTTAAGAACTTTGGGACACCTTTCCTCAAGCCTCCTTCCATATGCATAAGCTCCATAAATCCATCATCCACTGCTTCACCTAATTCCTTTTATTTATGCTAAATAGGCGGGATTGAGGGATTGGCTACTCCCTTGCTTCCCTATTCTGGAAATTGCTGGTCTCTCCCCCGCTGCATCCTCTTACTAGAAGGGGCGCATTATGCTACTTTTTTGGGAGCTTATTTGGATATGGAAGATATTGATTCCCAATGCCACTCTGTCTGTTTACAGCATTCTTCAGGCGGTTGCATGGCATGCAACAAACAGTTCTCAGCAGCTGACCCTTACAAACTCCAAAGTCTTGTGACAGGCAAACCTTAATCTTGTGAGCTGTGTTTTTTTTCAGAATTAAATGTATCCATTTGAAAGCATTTATTCTTGATGACCTTGAAGAGCTGGGTATCAAAGGTGATCATGGGCTTTTAAGGTGGATGGAAAATGTCACACTTATTTAAATAAAGGGTATTTGGGCCTAGGGATTGTATCAGAATTGGCAGCACTTACCGTTACCATTAATAGGGTAGCTACCTCTGCTCCAGAGGCTTCTGTCACCCACTCAGGAGGGGAAAGCTCATGGTACCCACATTTCTGAGTATATGTCGGAACCAAGCTGCAAAGTGTTGGTACTTGAGGCACTGAATGACCTGTTCTTTCCTGAGTACACATAAGGATGCTCCTGTCGTGGAACCCCAAGGAGCATGTGCCTGCTGAATAGACTACAGAGGAAAATCCTCAAGGAGATAAATAGGGCTTTAGTCTCTTTGGAGGTTGAGCCTGTCTCCCTTTCCCAGGTCCCAGTTCATCAGTACTAGGGTACCTGGACCCATGGCCTGGTACCAAAGATCCTGAAAGCCCCCCATCCTACCCTTCAGCTGTTAAAGCACACTCCATAAATGGGTAGAAAGGAAGGTTTTGTGATCAAATTTTACCCCTCCTTTGTTTCTAGAGCCTGCTGGGGAGTTCTTCTGATTTTGTACATTTAAAGAATTAAGCGAAGTAGAAGGAGAGGGAAGAGGATAGCGAAAGTGAGAAAACATTCAATAAAGGGATTGAGGTCAATTGCAAATGAGCAGTTTGGACATCTGAAAACTCAATGCAGGTAATATTTTTAAAAGACTTCAGTGCCAAAAAGTGGTGAGGCAACAAATATCTCCTACGATGAGTAGTATGGGGAGCCCAGATTTCTCACTGTCAGATCACCTCTACTGTAGCTCTGATGACAAGGGTTCCCTTCATTTATATTACACTTTTCCCAAGCAAATCCTCTTAACCACAATTGCCAAATTAAAATCAGGATCCATCTGAAGGTTTTTAACCAACATACAGTAGCCTAGATGATACAGTACATCAAAACACTATTGATACCCCCTTTTCTTTCCTCTTGGTTGCCACTGCTTCTACTGCAAGGGAGTTTGCAGCTTCCCCGTTGTAAATGTCTGAGATTTTTATGGAGCTGCCAAATTGGCTAAAGTAGCCAAATACTTTACAGATGCAGGAATGCAAGCATTTTGTAGACCCAAACATTTTGCTTAATGATAATGAACCAGCCCCGCCCTCTTCTCCAAGGTAAAAAAAAAATTATACTGAATCTAAAACTACAAATGCTGATACAGAGCAGAAGCCATTACAAACAACAAAGTATGTTCATGTATTTATATCTTCAAATTGTTTACCTCTTTTCTAAATGATTTCTGCAGACTTTTAGGGTTTTGCCTTATTGGCGCCGCACCCAGCAAATTGAATACAATGCAATACATCAGCATTTGTAAAGCGCAACAGCTACCTCAACCAGAGGTGTCCCGGCGCTAGCGTGATGCAGCAAAAAAAGTATTTGGTCTACAAGCTGAAAAAAATTCAACTGGTCCCGGCTAAAAAGTGAACTGAAAACTATTGTTGATAAAAATAAAATTGTTTTTTTTTTCTCTCTTTGCTAGAAGCAGTTCAAGCAGTGTTGCCTTAATGATATTAAAGCCCTGGGCAAGGCACATTTTGGCATCCCCTATTTGTGAAAACTTCTAATGCTATTGCCTATATTCTGGCCATTGAAGCCTTCATGATTCCAAACAAGCTTTCAGAAATGGGATTCACTCAAAAACAGGGGCTCCAAAAATTCTTAAAATTCTTAAGATGACACTGTGCAGGGGGGTGGGGAGAGAGAGAGAATTTGCTTTACCAGGGGGGCCCTTCGAAGGTGGGCAATTGCCCACTTTGCTCATGCCTTAAATCACTGCTGTATTGAATCTGTTGCTATGTGGGTTGAAGAGTGGGAAGAGTGTATCCTTCCACTCACATAGCAAGGAGGCCTGCATGTCTTTCTCTGCCCATGGAGATGCATGGGTGGAGTGAACAAATCCCTCTGCCAGTGCCTTCACTGCTCCCTACCACCCCAAAAACATCTGATGTCTGCTGATACCCCTCACCAACCTCCTCTTCTAAGTTCACGTCCCCACAAGCCCCCCACCCCAGTCACTCATTTTGGTCACTCCCCTCTTTCCCTTGATTGCACAACTCTCCTCTGCACTCCCGCTGAGCACTCAGGCCTGCTCTCACCTCCCACTCCTGCGCTTCTGCTTTACTCCCCCCGGCTCTTCCCCATGCTTCATTTGTCGTTGGTCTGCAGTGCTACCAGCCTCTGGCCATGCTAGGCATTTATACCCACTTCACCCTAAAGTCCTCACCCTCCCAAGCTGCCCAAGTCCCTTCACCTTCTCCCTCTAACCCGGGAAGTGCAAGTGAGCGAGAGGAGATAAAAAGTCAGGCAGTTGGAGCAGGTAAGTCAAAAATGGTTATGCACTATGTTTGTGAGTTGAGTGTGTGTGTATGGGCTTATGTCTGTGTGTCTGAGAGTGTCTGTGTGAGCAGGTATGTCTATGTGTGTGCAGGTGCATGTGTGCATGCCTGTGTTTTTAACTGTGTATGTGCGTTAGCGCATGTTTGTGAGGGCATCTTGCATGTGTGCGAGGAGCAAGTGTTTGCTTCCACTCGTTAGATGCTGGACTTGACACAATAGTGCTAATTCCTGGCAATCTGCAGGCCCTGGCACACTGAGGTATTTCCTGGCAACATGCAGGCACTGGCACAGTGGTGGTAATGCCTGGTAAAATGCATGCCCTGACACAATGGTGGTTACACATGGCATCATGCTGGGCCATTGTTGTAATTAAAGGAAGTCCTAGAGCCAGGTACATATAACACGCTGGTTTTAATTAAGCTTAGTTTCAAGTTCAGTTTCAAGTAAATAAGTTAAGATGAGGTGGGCCCCCATAGAGCATCAATACCACCCTGAGGATTCAGGAAGGAGGAGCCTGATACAGGGCCTTAAGTATGAAACACTTTTGTAGGCACACATCACACAATTCGCAAAATCACATAGTTTACATCCTCCAAAGTGAGTTTATTGTTTAGTGTACTAAACACCTTTTGCGATTCAAAAAAGAATTCAGCAACTCATTTTAAAATTGTAATTACTGCCTACAGTCACTAAATTTACATCGATGCTTCTCTAAGGTGTCACACCCTTTCCTGGTGGCATACTTGGATCACATATGTCCTTACCTTTTAATGTGCCACTATAATACTGTAGTGGCCAATGACTCCCCTGCTGGACTCTAGTGGTTTTAGCCAAAGCAATGTGCTGATACTTTGAGTGTTGCAAAGGATAAGTTGATTCCTAGTTAGCAATGGGTGCATTTTTGCAGTTCACGCACTCATTCCAGCCATAAACCGGGACATTGAAAGGGGCCATAGTATCCCGGGTATTACAAGGCGGTGCCTCAAAAAATCATGACAGAAGGCTCAGCGATCCTAAGGTGACGTGCCTAGTGCGTGCTCCAGAATAATACCCCATGCAATCTCATGCTTGGAATGTCTCAGCATGTGCCTGAACTCCTAGAGGCTCCTGTCGCCCAGAAATCCTCTCATGATCTGCTGCAGAGCCTAAGACCAAAGATCTATCGAAGGACTCACAGGACACCTTTAAAGCAGGCTGCACTTGAAGCTGCAGATCGTGCTCGGTGAATAACCAGACATACTGGGTGCAGGAAAGAATACAGAAATGACATCTATGTGGTGCAGACCTCAATTGAAGCTATCTTTTTCCAAGACACTAGGGCCATCATCCTGCCACTCCTCCTGTGGTCAAAGAAGACTGGTCTTGCATCCTACATCTCAATGTGATAAGGAATGACGAGGAATCTTGGAACCCACTGAATTCTCAGCTCAACATGGCACTGGAGACTCATGGTCCTGGGCCTCAAACGCCAAAGGAATCAGTGACCACCCTCAATGCAGACATTGAAAAGCTACAGTTTCTATGGATGGTTAGGATTGTTTTCCAGAGAAGCACCTCAGTAGTTATATTTTGATCTTTCGCTTATCACAATGAAGTCCTTGTACATCTGCCGAACTCTTAATCAGGCCCAACGTCTCTGCAGGGATGGTCACTCAAATGTCTGCACATGGGGACACAGTACAGCCAACAAGGTTCAAGACAAAATATCTCAGTCGAACCAGGCATTCTATCTTAATGTTTATTTGAAACCACCCCCTGTGTCAAGTAATGAGTATGGATTCAGCCCAGTTTTAAGGTAGGAAAGGTAGTTGGGGGTCTTTTACTGAAACAATAAAAGACACTATTACAATGCACCACTTGAGGTCACAGAAAGTGAATCCGTAACTTATTTATCCCTTAAAATCCCTTATGCAAGGCTCACTATCCACAAAGTATACAGAGCAGCACAATTAAGTATGTGGTAGAGGGGGGCTGGCTTTAGCGCTGGTGGCGCCTGACGCGACAATCATTTTAAGTGCCCCCAGACCTATTTATTTATTATTATTTATTAATAACATTTATTGAGCGCGAACAAATGCCCATGGGCGTCTCGGCGCTAGAATATCTGCATATACATACTCCTGATGGAAGAGAGGATCTAAGTTTACTGATTAAACAGCCAGGTCTTTAACTGCTTGCGAAATGACCAGAGTGAAGGGCTTGTTTTTATTGACTGGGGCAAGGTGTTCCATAGTTTCGGGGCTGATACCAGGAACCTTCTATCCCCCCAGGAAACCGTTTTGGTACGGGGAACCATTAGGTCATTTAGAGTGGAGGAACGTAAAGATCTGGGTGGACAGTAAGGGATCAGGTTTTGTGCAAGAAATGAAGGTCCTTGATTGTGCAGAGCCTTATACACAATACAAAGGGTTTTGAATTTAATCCTGTTTCTGATGGGCAGCCAATGTAAGTATCTAATGGCTTCTGTCGCGGACTTATATTTGGGAACTCTGCCCAAGAGTCTAGCTGCTGAGTTCTGGATGACTTGCATTTTATTAATGACCCTTGCTTGGGCATTTGTAAACGGGGCGTTAACAATAGTCCAGTGTGGACAGCACTAGTGAAGTCACCAAGGTTTTGCCGGCCATTTCAGGGAGAAAGGGGATGATTTTCTTTATAAGGCGCAGTTTATGGAAGGCGGAAGAGCTAATTTAGTTGGCATGTGGGAGAAAGTTGAGGCGGTCATCGAAGACCACTCCCAAGTTCCTCACTTTGCTGGCAAGTTTGGGGGGTTTCCGAAGGACATGGGCCACCATACCGAGGACCATTCTGGCGTTAGTTGTCCAAAAATGACTACTTCCGTCTTATCGGAATTAAGTTTTAGGCAATTGGTGGCCATCCTGTCCCCAATTGCCAACATGCCCTCTTTGAAGTCTTCTGCTACTTTATGGCAGGGACTGCCTCTTCAGATTCTCTCACTACCACCAGACTAAAGTGCCCTTCATATCTCCAATCATAATTTATTGCCAATCACAGTGATCCCCACAAGTTCAGCGCCTCTCCACCGGTCAGCGCCCAGTGCGGTCACACCAGTCGCACTGCCCTAAAGCCAGCCCTGAGGGGAAAAGATTAGTAAAAGGAGATGGGGCTAAAAGCTACACGTTCTTTGTGTGGCAAACTTTACGGCTCTGCTTTATGCTCTTTATTATATGCATCCCAGTAGGTCCATATGTTCATGACATCTGCTATTTACTGTAGACTCCATTCAGAGGATTTCAGCAGTCCTTAGTGAATGCTCATTATTACCCAGGTAAGGCTGGCACCCACAAAATCTCATTCGGAGAGTGACGCCTGAATACCGAATTCTCACCTCTTGATTATTCTTCCAGACCTCAGACTGGATCTGGAAAATCTTTGTACCCATGTGGGCCAACAGGTGGTACCAGCAGCTCAGAGGCCATGTTGTTCCTCGTCGGACATGAGCTGCACTGGCCTATAAAGGTACCACCCATTACAGTTCGTTTTTCCGTGCCAAAATACATCGATCCAGACATACTCCTAGTCTCTCTTGAGGCCACTCTTTCGGCTAAAGTTCTACAGTTTGAAAGGGAAAATATCACCAACCAAATCTGCAGGGCTCACACCCCGTGGGAATATCACCAACAGATGACTGTAACAAACCTTCATGTGATTTGTCTGTGGTGCCTGGGATTGGACCACTACTCCAAGGTTGCAGTGATTACATCCAGGATGGGAAGCAAAGCCCTTTGTGGGGAAACTTCACAAGACCCCATGTTGTGATTGGTTGAGGTCCAAAAGCAGGTCCCAGTCCAGCTCATGAGGTCAAACCCTCTGCATCATTACGTTCCGAAAGCACAAGAAGCACTGGTGGGACTCGACCCCTGGTCACCACTCTCGATCTCCAGAGAAGGCGCTAGGGTGTCCTTGTGTCTCCAGGTCATGCTCCCAAAGTCATTCCACTTCAAAACTGATTTGACCCATGTCCCATGGCAACCTGGATTTCTGGGGCCATTGGCAATGCTGAGAAGATTGAGGAATTCCCCGAGACCATGCTGCTGCTTTTTATCATGTTACCAGCACCCTCTGATGCACCTTTCTGGCACTGAGGAGCTGAGAGGCCTCCCAACTTGGCTTCTGCTGGTGGGTTTGCATTGGCACAAGCTGGACCCTCTGGTTGCATTCTGACTCCATAGAAGACAGCCAAGCTATAGGACTGTCTGATGCTGAGCCAGCGCCACATTGACCTTGACTAAAGCTGCTCGGTGCTTGAACTGAGTCAGAGCCATTCCGCCAGCCTCTTGACTCTGGCACAGTGCCTTTGCCCTACAAAAGGCTTCATGTAATCCATTAATTATTTGGCACCGATTGATTCCTACAGTGGTGCTATGATACGGGGGATGAAGTTGGCCAACAACATGAAAAAGGACCCCTGGGATCAGCATTACTGAAGGTAAGTAACTTGCTCTTCTTGAACTTGCATTTATCTAGCAGCAACCACAGCACCGAGACTGCCCTCCTCGCAGCCACTGACGACATCCGCACGCTGCTAGACCAGAGACACTCCGTGGCCCTCATCCTCCTAGACCTCTCTGCAGCCTTTGACACCGTCTCACATCGCACGCTAGCCACCAGACCCCACAACGCAGGAATTCAGGGATCCGCCCTCTACTGGATCCAATGCTTCCTCTCCGGCAAATCCCAGAGGATCAGACTCCCCCCTTCCTCTTGGACCCCACTAACATCATCTGCGGAGTACCCCAAGGATCTTCACTAAGCCCGACGCTCTTCAACATTTACATGGCCCCCATCGCCGCCATCGTCAGACAGCACGGACTTAGCATTGTATCCTACGCCGAAGACACACAACTCATCCTCTCCCTCACCAAGAACCCAGAAATCACTAGACTCAGTTTCCAGGAAGGAATGAGAAACGTAGCAGCCTGGCTGAAGGACAGCTACCTAAAGCTCAACTCCGAGAAGACCGAGGTCCTCCTACTCAGACCCTGCACCTCCATCTGGGACAATACCTGGTGGCCCTCCGCCCTCGGGAGCCCACCCACCCTGACTGACCACGCTCAGAATCTTGGCATAATCCTCGACTCCTCCCTCTCCATGAACCACCAGATCAACGCTGTCACCTCTACCAGTTTCAACTGTCTCCGCATCCTTTATAAAACCTTCAAATGGATCCACTCCAACTGCAGAAAGACCGTCACCCACGCACTCATTACCAGCAGACTGCACTACGGCAATGCCCTCTACTCCGGAATCAGTAAAACTCTTCTACGCATGCTCCAAACCATCCAGAACTCCGCAGCCAGGCTCGCTCTAGGGACACCGCACCACGAACATATGACCCAACACCTACAAAGCCTCCACTGGCTCCCTGTAGAGAAGAGGGCCACCTTCAAACTCCTCACCCATGCCTACAAATCCCTCAACAACATCAGACCCAAAGACCTCAACGAATGAGTATGTTTCCAAGTACCCAAGAGAAACCTCCGCTCCGCCGACCTCTCCCTGGCAGAGTTTCCTCGCATCCGCAGAAGCAGAGCCGGCAGGAGAGTTTTCTCCTACATCGCAGCCAAAGCTGATCAACATCAGGCGCTCCCCAACCCTCCACTCATTCAGGAAGGCCCTCAAGACCTGGCTCTTCAACTGACCCGGAGCTGTCCCCCCTCCCCCACCTTGAGACCCTCACGCTCTATAAACCACTGATTGATTGATTGATATCTTGAAAACCCTACTTGAGCCAACCTACAAGGGAAGCTTTAATCATTATAATATAGGCAACTGGTTAGTTTGAAGCTGAAGCCGGGAGAATGCAAGAACCATTATCAACGCTTACGAAGAATCTTAAGAACAAGCATTGGCATAGCCAATAAGTCTCGCCTTTGGGGCCTTATAAGTGTATAGGCAGAGCTATTGACTTTGCCAATGTGTTTAAGCAGTGCTGACGAGAAGTGGGGCTGCTGTGCAGCATGTAAAAAGGGTTAATAAAAAAGTGCCACTTGAGGGATCCTGTGCTGGCCCTGAGTGACGCTGTGCTGGCCCTGAGTGACGCTGGGCTGGCCCTGAGTGACGCTGTGCTGGCCCTGAGTGGCGCTGTTGTGGCGCTGAGTGACGCTGTTGTGGCGCTGAGTGATGCTGTGGTGGCGCTGAGTGATGCTTTGGTGGTGCAGAGGGATGCTGTGGTGGTGCAGAGGGATGCTGTGGTGACCCAGTGTCTTAGCTAGTTACAGTTGGTAGAGGGATAGAGGGGTAGTGAAGGGTAGAAGAGGGGTAGAAGGGTAGAAGAGGGATAGAGGGGTAGTGAAGGGTAGAAGAGGGGTAGTAGAGGGGTAGTAGAGGAGTAGAAGAGGGGTAGTAGAGGGGTACTAGAGGGTTAGAGGGGTACTAGAGGGGTAGCGGGGTACTAGAGGGGTAGTAGAGGGGTAGAAGAGGTGTAGAAGAGGAGTAGAGGGGTAGTAGGGTAGAGGGGTAGTAGAGGGGTAGAAGAGGGGTAGAGGTGTCGATGGGTAGAGGGGTAGTAGAGGGGTAGAAGAGGGGTAGAGGGGTAGAAGAGAGGTAAAGGGGTAGAAGACTGGTAGTAGGGTAGTAGTAGAGGGGTAAAGGGGTAGAAGAGGGGTAGAGGGAAAGAAGAGGGATAGAAGGGGGTAGAAGAGGGATAGAAGAGGGGTAGAAAAAGGGTAGAGGGGTAGAAGAGTAGAGGGGTACTAGAGGGGTAGAAGAGGGATAGAGGGGTAGTAGAGAGTTAGATGGGTAGTAGAGAGTTAGAGGAGTAGTAGAGGGGTAGAAGTGGTAGAAGAGGGGTAGTGGAAGGGGTTGAGGGGTTGAAGGGTAGTATAGGGGTAGAAGAGAGGTTGAGGGGTAGAGGGGTATTGTGGTAGAGGGGTAGAAGAGGGGTAGAAGAGTGTTAGAGGGTATAAGAGGGGTAGATGGGTAGAAGAGGGGTAGAAGAGTGTTAGAGGGGTTTTAGAGGGGTAGATGGGTAGAAGAGGGGTAGTAGAGGGGTAGAAGGGTAGAGGGGTAGTAGATGGTTAGAAGAGATGTAGAGGTGTAGATGGGTAGAAGGATAGAAGAGGGGTAGAGAAGTAGTAGAGGGGTAGAAGAGGGATAGAGGGTTAGAAGAGGGGTAGTAGAGGGGTTGAGGAGTAGAAGAGGTGTAGAGGTGTAGAAGAGGGGTAGTAGAGAGGCAGTAGGGTAGAGTGGTAGTAGAGGGTTAGAAGAGGGGTAGAGGTGTAGATGGGTAGAGGGGTAGTAGAGGGGTGGAAGAGGGATAGAGGGGTAGTAGAGGGAGTGAGGGGTAGAAGAGGGGTAGAAAAGGGGTAGAAGAGGGGTAAAGGGGTAGAAGAGGGATAGAGGGGTAGAAGAGGGGTAGAGGAGTAGAGGAGGGGTAGAAAAAGGGTAGAGGGGTAGAGGGGTACAGGAGGGGTACAAGAGGGTAGAGGGGTAGATGGCTAGAAGAGGGATAGAGGGGTAGAGGGGTAGAATGAAAAAAATATTCCTCTAATCAGTGCACAATGTGTGCAAGAGACCCGGTGAAGTAAATAAATGTAGGACTGCGGACTATACAATACATTCAGCATGCATGAAACGTGACTACTGAATTCATCGGCATGCATGGTTTAACTAATAAGACTAATTATGACTTACTACAGTCACAAAAATCTATTGCAATATTTTCTATCACACTGAAAGCTTCTTGAGCACATAAAAAACAAGGAAGCTATGGGCTTCAGGAATTTGAAAGAAAGCTCTCTTATCTTGAAAGCTGATGACCCATGAGGAGAGAGGAAAGCCATATGGCGCCTCTGCTCGTGAGCCTTGCAGCCACATGGCGGCTGCGCGCGCGCGCACGTGCACGCCGACGTGAATGCAAGCTTTAGGCCTGCAAAAGCCTCTGGTACCACTTTGGAAATCCCCTTACTAAATTTTTCCAAGGGCAGCGCATGCGCTGACTCAGCGAGACCTAAAAATCAAGTAAAAGATGAAAAGGAATAAAAAAAGCACCCCTCCAATGGTAGGCTCTAAAGTAGCACACTATATCAAAGAGAGCAGCGCATGGAATAAGATGTCGGTGTTGATGGTGGAAACATCTTTACAGTATAAGTGCTGCAGCTCGAAGGACACATAGTCCTGGAGAACTGCAGCGAGGTAAAGCTGATCTTGTTTAAGGTCAGGTTTCAGTTTCCAAGACGGACACTAAACTGAGTAAGATCTTCATTTTGTCCAGCTGAATACCGACTACCTAAAAGAGGAACTGTGGGTTCTCATCTTCCATGAAGAGAAGTTATTTTTTAGATTTCTGGCAGCAGTGGAAAAAATGCCTTTCCTGATTTTGCGACTGTCCTGATATGTGAAGAAGGCAATACCATGGGCCTCATTTATGAGTCCCCTTGTGCCATTGGAACGTCACTTTTTGTGACGTTCCGTGGAGCAGAAGCCTACGTGATATTTTTGAGGCAGCACTAAGCCACTTATTTTGGCTTAATGCTGCCTGATAAGTGTCAGTCCCTTTAACGCAGTGTTCTGCGTTAAAGGGCCGTGCAATGGGTGTTGCTTGGGGCGTCCCCAGCAACACCCATGGCTTTTTGACACTGCCCCAGATTTACGAGAAATCGTAAATCTGAGGCAGTGCCAAAAGCTTACGCCTGCCCAGGGGAGGCGTAAGGTTGGCGCAACGCCGAGAAATATCTTTATTTCTCCTCGTTTTTCCTTTTTCTATGTGTGTTGCATTCTGCAGCACACGTAGAAAGAGGAAATGCCTCTTGTGATTATTTTTGTACAGGAAGGTTTCCCTTCCTGTACAAAAATAATCATCCCCACAGCGCAGGCTCCCTTGCACCATTGTGTAAAGGTGCCTGCGTTGGCGCAGGCAGCCCATTGTGCGCAGGTTGAGGGGAAAAGGACAGGATTGCGCTGTATCTTATAGATACGGCGCATTCCTGCCCTTTTCTTTTGCCGTAGGGAAGCGTAGCAGGAAGGCCTGCTGCGCTTCCCTACGGCAAAACCTCATAAATGAGGCTCCATGTTTTTTGAAGTTCTTCATGTTTTTTCAGTCCTTTTTACTGTGTAAGTTTGCACTTGTAGCGACTTGTTGTGCAGTTTAACGTGGTTTATTTCCATTGGGCCTGTTTTTGGATTGACAAGGTTTAGATTTAGAAGAGATATACACATGTAAGTGTTGATACCTCTGTCTATATTGAGTCTTCTATAGTCTTAGGTAGATGAGGTCTCTCCCAATCAGAGACTCATTTCGGATTGCCCGTTTGTTCTGTGCATGTTATGCCCGCAGTTGGTTAGTTAATAGAATTATGAATTCACTGATGTGACCTGGGTGTACATGCATCTGTATTATGTTTGCTGTTTTGCTGCTTGGTGCTCCCCTGTTTCAGTTTGTCGTTTCCTGTAAGTGGGTGCATTGTGCATTGTTACAACTTCTTCGCAATAGGGGCAAGTATTGCATGTTGTGCAAGGGAGTTATTTGGTCTTTTACACATTATTACAGCGTTGTTAACTTATTTTCGTGCATAGAACATATGTCTGTGACCTGCGTGTGCTACATAGTAGTGTGTTGTAGAAGAACACATGTTTGAATAAAACCCCAGCACATACCAAATGCTTCGGAAGTCTTCACAGTTGTTGTTCACCCCGGATAAGTGTTTGGTTCCTTCACGTGATGATTGAGTTGAGGATGAAGCAACATGTATGTGACCTAAACTGAGGCTATTCTTGATTTATCCCCCTCCATGGTTAGCAATCACTGGTATGATTCAGCTGGTGCACATTTTCTTGTCTTCCTTTTGTCCAGAGGAGGCCAGAATCCAATACTACCGAAACGTATCAGCTCTTAAAAGCGGAGCAGTCTATTTATGTAAAATGGACTTTAGACCAATTCAATTGTTTGGCAAGGAGTATGGTAACACGTGGAGGTTTCTCCAGCTGACTCCTTGATGTTATGACCACCTCCTAGGTGGTTTATGGACTTGAATCATCTCATAAGCACCTATAATGCTGAAAATCATTAAGAGTCAAGACATTGTTTGACATTGTATAAACTCTATCCATAGCAGTTGTTTGTGTTAAATTGATAATACATATGTATGTTCTAAGGTTTCTTTTTTGTTGGTGAGATATTGTGAATGGTTGTATGACAGAACTCCGCATGCCTTTATAAAGCAGTCTCTACCCTGACTGCGACATTACCACTCGTTCCTTTACCACGCAAGTCATTACAACACCTTGCCTTAGGGTGGCGCTGGACTTTGGAATAGTCTACGCAACAGGATGGAAAGGTGTTGGACAAACTCCAACACCAGACCAAGAAGGCGCCCCCATTGTGATGACTTGCTGGGTATAGAAATGTTTGGTAACGTCGCAGTCAGGCTAATGACTGCATTGTAAAAGCACATCGTGGTAGTAACTGTGTGGTATAGGATGTTTCCCATTTTGAATATATGTTTAAGTCCAGAAACCCTGAAACAAAAAGAATGAAATGTAAATATATTGTTTGCCCGTTTCACCAAGATGTAATGTAATGCAATGTAAAAGGAGTTTCTAAAGTGTCCTCCATCCCCCACATACACAGTTTTGGCTCTCCATCCTTCAGTATTTACATGAGGCAACAGTTGACTTTATTCACAGTTCCCTTTCAAACGTGGCAATATCACTGTGGAACTATTACATTGTATGCCACATTATATGTGGACACTATCAGCTTGATTTGTTTGAAACAATTAATGGCAATGGAAACATTAGCTTTAAAATGTTGTGCAATCATTTTCTGCTTGAACTTGAAAAGATTTAACACTGTAAAAGTAATTTTGTATTGGTACACCTACCCCACCAAACTTAAAAGGCTCTTTCCTAGCTCTTCCGACCTCGGCTGGCATGGATATGGCCTTCTTGAGGATGTTCGTCATATATGGTGGGACTGCCCAACTAGAGCCCTTATTGGGAGGAAATTCTAACTCATATTAAAGGAATGCTAGGTTACCCGATACCGCCTATCGAGAAAGTTCTTCTAGGCATCAGAGATCCGGAGTTAGAGCATCAGACAAAAGCAGATAGGGCGATTTTATGAGCGTGTCTAGGAGCGGCCAAACCATCAATAGTAGCAGCTTGGAAAAAGACAGAGGCTCCAGCAGTGTCATTATGGCACTCACGGCTCTGGAGACTACTCACGATGGAAAGATTAGCAGATATCTTTAGAGATGGATAAAAGTTTTGAGTATCGGTGGGGCCCGCTGGTTTGCTTTCTCTCGAGTGGCCTCCCATCAGCGGTATGCCCACCTTCCATAAGAGAACTTCACCTTTTCCAGCTTTAGGATGGTTTCTCACCCTTGCCCGAACACTTTCAGAAATACGTCTAATCCCTCTTGGCCCTGAAAGACTAACTTAGGGCATGGACCTCGGTTCTGATGCAAGACCGACTACTTATTGCCACTCAGAAAGATGATTCACCACCACCAGGGACGGAGGGGGGGAGGGGTCATGTTTAAAAAAATGTTGGGGCGTTTTTCTTTCTTTTTGTTTAGGGTTACTTTGGTAAAAGGGTCATGACTCGAAGACAAAGAGGGAGAGGGAAGGACATCACATAAGAGAAAATTAACACTGCTTAGATGTATTTGAATGAACGATGTCCTATATTTGCTTCATGCTCTCATCACACTGTAATTTGTTGCTTTCAAGTCATGCTCAATAAGTAAAGCTTTGAAGAAAAAAAGTTATTTTGTACATTTGCTCCACCCTTACCTTGATGTCTTTAGGAAACAGGCTGCTGGGAGAGGAAGATTGTGTATCTACATCGCCCGATTGTTTCTTGTCTTTAGAGGAATCTCTGTTTCTGGTCATTTCCTTCCAGTTTTCATTCTGGTTCTCTTGTTCTTTGAGTGGCTACAGATTGGATAGAAGTGAGACAATGATGTTTGGGTTGGTATCATTTGAAGTGCTTTCATTGGACTATGGCGCCTCCTATTGAAAGTATTCAACATTTGCAGGTTATGGTGTCAACGTGTGGTTTGCCAAATATGTAAATGTGTCATTGAGCCAACAAACATCTCCCAAAGGGTCTGATTTAGAGGATAGTGGATGTCTGTCTGCTGCCCTCATCATTCCGCTGCTCTGCTGAGGTAGTGGCTGAAGGCAACGCTCCCTATGATGAACTGCCACCGGCCTTACCAGTGAGAGCAGCAATGTAATAACCACAAACCACTGGAAACAATGGTGGACTGCCACCCAGTTTGTGTGAACCATAGCAGTCTCAGAGAGAAAACACAAAAAAGTCCATGTAGAGACTCTGAACTCATTAGGAATATTTTAAATGAAGGTACTTGAAATGCACCCCCTCTTTGGCCCTCATTACAAGTACCCTGGGAAGTGGGTTTGCAGTAAGCCCTCAGGATAGCAAGGCAGGGTAGTTCAAGGCTTACTCAGGGAGGTGGTGTGGAAGAACATCATGATCAGACAATCAGTATTGCGCACTGCACAATAAATTGTCTTTAATGGATGTACAACGTATGCACTCTTCTGGATTTTAACAAAGCTGCCTCTGTATCTGGTACTGGATATATTTGTATTTGTATTTTTATTTTTGTATAGCGCATAACTCACCGTTCGGTCTCAGGTCTTAAGTACTGGATTCCGTGTCACACTGTACCTTTAAGAAGTTAATCGTGGGTTCATGTTGAGTTCTGGCAGCAAGAGGCTGGTGGTGACTGGCTCTTGCTGCTGTGCACCTGCACAAGGGCCGTGCTGATATTGACCGGGCCCAGCTGACTCCGCCTGTCTCTCCATTCCCCACTGATGTGCCTAGGCACTAGCCTTTGAGTAAGTAGAGGAGGTGTTGAGAGGGCCCAGGTAGGCAGAGGCCGCATTCACTTGCACCAGTGGGATGGAGAATCCATCTTGGTCAAAAGGCCCAAAAGCTCAACCCCCCACTCAAAGAAATGACAGTTTGTAAGGCCATTTCTATGCAACAACCTCCTACCTATTAGAGGTGTATATCTCTAGAAGGTAAAGAACTTCTACGAATCTCAGTTTCCAGTTCATATCCTGTGCTTTTCGAAATATAGGACCCAAACCCAATCTTTTCTGCAGGTACCAAGTCCTTTTGGAACTCTCCTCCTAAATTTCGAATATATCCTGAATAGCTTTGCCTTCGAAATGCAGTAGTTAACAGCTGATGGGTCTGTCTATATTTATGATGGACTCTACCTTCACGTGGGTCAAGCTGGTGGGATCTGCTTCCTTCCAGTCGTCCTTGTTGGAACGTTTAATGGTAAGTCCAGATCGGAATTGCATCCATATAGATCCATGCCAGCTGCTCGTTGCACCTGAAGCACATGGACTGTCTGCTTCCTTATTCAGTGACTGCAGAATGAAAGCAAGTAAAATACACTTATTTGCAAGACTGTACTTTTTTAACAGACATGCTTAATGGCCTCAATTCGGCAATAAACTGCAAGGCATATAAATATCTATCGTGCCGCTTAATTACTGGTTGGAAATAGCTACATTACAGCACTGGATTAACAGAGAAGCAAGGCAAAGTCCGTCATTTAATTATTTTAATTAGTATGATAAAGCTATCAAAGCGTTAACGTCTAATTTAATGTTTGGTTTTATGCATGATTTTAACATTAGTGCTTGTGTGTTTTGAGTGCCTTAAGCAACCATGCTAACACACTGCTAAAGTTGTTCAATGTTATAATGCATGTCTAGTCTGATCCGTGTGTTATTTTATCTAGAAGGGTTTGGGTATGGTATGAGGTCACTGAAGGAAGCTGAGAGGCTGGTACTCCAGTCAATGTTTGGGTTTTCAGAATCCAAGTGCAAGAGAGGTTCACATGATTCTGGATGTGTTCCAATTGATTACGTCATTCAGGTGCAAAGGAGTAATTGCCATATATTTTGCCAGAACAGGCAAGTTATCCAAAGTTTAAGGCTCATGACGTGATCTATGACATCTTGATGACAATACTGCTACATCAGAAATGACATCATTGATGACAAGACTGTGCATGGTGGGGCCTACTTTCCACCTTTCTTGGGATTATGATACAGATGTAGAAACTTTGATCAGAGGTATTCAGGTTTTAAGACCTAAATGGACTCAACAAAACTGTGATACTCTTTAACTCTGTTTGTGCTACAATTGACTAGGTGCATTCTTTGGAACCAATCTACATGCAGTGCAAGGGAGAGGATGTGCCCTAACGGCTAGACAGGTTGACCTCGAAGCTGGGGAACCGGGTTCGAGTCTCGGCAGGGACGACAAACTACCTGTGATTCTGGGCAAATCACTTAATCTCCCTGTGACTAACAATCTTCTCCTTCCCACATCACGGTGGTAGAGATTACAGCTGCATTCATAAAGGAGGTTCTAGGACTTTAACAGTTCATGAGAAACAAGGCATAATTGATGGCGTCAGGTGTTGGGTAGAGGGCTCATGGGCCCCCTACCCAAGAAGCATTTCAGCAGGCCTCAGCAATTGCACTCACAGGCCATGAGAAAATCTACTGCTGGTGTGCACTAACATTAAAGGGATGCCATACAGCTTTGGCAAACAGGGAGGGGCGGGAGACCACAGGCAGTATACACATCACAAAACAGTCTGTACCAGTGAATTCTTGACTCTCTGCCTGTCTCGCTGCAATGTTTGGGCTAGGCAACAGTCTTGGCAGCCCTTTGTCAAAGAAAACATCTACAAGGCAGCATATGGAACAACTGAAACTGGGACTCTGAGCTGAATCAAGTCAGGTTATCTACAAGTCAGGCAGCCTATGCAATTTCTGCTCCCAGAAGCAGCCGTAGTAAGTTGTTGCCTCAACCTGAAGTATATTCCTCGCTTGAGGCGGACACGCACTGCACAGTTGTACAGAGCTTCAGGTGAAAGGGTGAACGTTGAGCTGACCTGGTGGACAATGTTATATACAGAAACAATGGCAGTTCAAAGTTGTGCCCAACATTTTAGTGGGAAGCAATCATTACAAAGTACATCTTTGTTGTAGACAAGTTCATTACAACACTTTTGGCCATTGTTTTTTCTTGCCTAGACAAGCAGAACATATAGTTGTAGAAAATGTTAAAATTGCATTAACATTAAATGTTTCCAAACACACATCATGATGATTGAAAGTGGCCTCTTCACATTCAGTAAATGCCCCCATAACAGATAAGCTCTGAAACTCTCAGGGATGATAATGTAAAAAAGACAGTATTGTTTGACTTCGGTGGGACATTGACCCTAAGGGACCGATTAGGATGGCGGAAGTACCAGCACCACAGGACCGGCGGTGGCGGTCCTTCTGCTATCTGACAGCAGTTTTCCCCACCAGATGATGATGCCGTAGGGAAACCTCAGCAGCGTGGGGTTCTCCAAAGTGGTCCATTTCCACCCGCCTTGCAGAACAAAAAGATAGGGCAGCATTGCGGCGGTGCCTAGCAGGCACAGCCGTAGGGATTACGATATCCCTTTTTGCCTGTCTTTTTGCGATGGACATCCCACAGCGAAAAGACAGCTGGAAAAGGATTCAGGAACCCATAGCGGTCCTCCCTTGTTGTGGGAGGCAGTGTTGCTGCACTGGGGGGCGTACCCAAGGTACCCCCCCTACATTTCCCTGCAATGCGTGGCAGGCACATCATGGTACCTGCCACATAGTGCAGGGAAATGCAGTGCATGCCATTTTAACATTGCCTATGGTGCTCCAGCCAGCAGCACTGTCCGCAATGTTAAAGGCCCTGGATGCGCCCACCAATGGGGTGGGCGCATCCTAATTGCAGTGGTGGGACCGCTGCATGTCTGGCGGGCGGTCCCAAGCACCGCAATGATGGCGGGCGGACTCAGGTCTGTCCGCCATCGTAATGAGCCCCTTATTGTCTGGACTTCATTTACTTCCTATGGACCTGATAATGCATGGGTATCAGGGGTGCCCAAGCCTTTGGATACAATTTTACCAGTTTGCGGCCAGCTGCAGATACTCCCTTAAATAAGGCCAACTTGGACTATCAGATTGCCTTCACCAAAATTAAACAATTGGAGGAGAAATGCCGAAATGGAATTGAAGTTATACTGCGGTAATTAGTTTTGGAAAAGGGACACTAGTGCAGAGGTTAGAAGGGAGCGATTGAAGCCAACATTAGGAAAAAAATTAGGTTGGGATTTTATTTGGGACACTAGGGCCAAAACAGTGATTTGGGACCTGAGCCACACATTTTTAATAGAGCACAGATGCACGAGCTGGAAATACTGTGGCTAAGATTAAGAATGAAATGCTAAAACCTGGCTAGAGAGGTGGGCCCTTTGACCCCACCTTTGTACTCAAGGCCCAAGGTCAGGTTCGGAAATAGAGGTTCCTTTGGACTGGTGATGTGACATAACACAAATCAAGGAAGCCAGTTTCCTATCCAAAGGCAAGAATTAGAGCAGGCATTTTCACTAATCACTTGTGTTTACCATACAAATCCATGATGCTGCTCTAACGGGTTATGCTCAGAAGAGAGAACAAGAAAAGAAGTGAAAGTGGCAGAAAATGAAAGATCCTGAAAATAATACATAAAAATATAATTTTTCTAACTGTCGAATACTTCTTGACAATTTCTAGGCTTTTGTAAAGAAGACAGAGCAGGAGGTTAAGGGTTAACATGTGTTTTGCAGGTATCTACTCTTTTTTAAGCAATCAGCCTGAGGGGAGCCCACATCATCATCAATCTGTAGAAATTCAAGAGGTGTGGAATCTGCAGGTAAAAGTCCCTAATATCAGAAATCCACTCTAACAGTCAAGTAACACTCATGTACCTTCCTCTCCCAGTGTGTATACTTATTGGCCAGTGAGTTCCAATTTCCAATTTGATTTGTTTGCAACAAAGGCGCCTCTCAAGAAAAAGTATTCTCAGAATTGATTATACAACCTGGTAAGCTATGTTCTTTTTATTTTCTAAGTTTATGGGTCACTTTATCCTTGATTTTGACAACCTCAGAAATTCTTTGGATATTAATCTTTGTGTAGTGGGACTTTGATGACTCCTGTAAGCAAAAGGGGAAGGCATTACTGTTTTTCTAGAGGAGCATCCTAAGGTTTTTTTAGTGCAGCATTATTTTCTTTTGGACCTTCAGTATGTCAGCAGCTGACTGGTTGCCCTTACAGAGTGAGGCATCGACTGGGGGTGAGATTTAGTTGAATAAATGCTGATTGAGATCTAAGTGTACCCTGCAACTATTCTTAAGCTATTCAACTTCCATTACTATGGCCCCATGAGAGGCCAGCGGACTCCCTAATAAGGCCAGGCAGTTTGTGGCTAAGAGAACCATTAGGGGATCTACAGAAATGCTAAACGCTGACACAGCTCTACTGGGAAAGGATCCAAAGGTACGTATAGTTGCAGGTTAAACAACCTTTCAAAGATTGCCCTCTTTATATATTTCACACGCCCACTGATACATTAATGAATGCTATACATAAAGCTCTCCCACTTCTCACTCCGCATCTTCTCTGTACTTGTTTTTGTTGTCCGGAGCTGCGGTATGCTCTAGATCTTCCATTGATGGGATCCTTCATACATTCACACTTTTTTGTCACTATCATCAGTTGCATAACTGCACAGTACAGTAGTCACTTCCTCATCCTCTAGTCACATCCTGCAATCACACTAGTCGCTACAGCATAGTTGGGAATGTAATCCTTTGGGGTGTGATGGCATAAGAGTGCTATTCTGCTGTGCTCCTTACGGATGTACGCATCTTTTTTTTTTTTTTTTAAACTTGTTTTTATTGGCATTTCGTTATTAGAGCAGTGCAGACCATGTAAGCAATCACATATGCTAGGAAATGTAGGAGAAAAGAAATTCAAGGAGAAAAGAAAAAGGGCACAAGCGTGTGAATCAACATCATGGGGAGCATTGGAGTGGGTGTGCAGAGGCTGTACTTTGGTGTTGCCAAGTAACTGGGGGGGACAGAACTCGGGGAAGGAGCATCTGGGCGTTTGCACGGGCATATTGAGAAGAGATGGGGGCAGGGCGTCTGAGGGGTCAAAGGCTCGCGCTTACAGTGGGCCCGGTTGCTAGAAGGCGGGAGTGTCGTGTTTATCCCAATTCACTCGGAGTCCCGAGGCGTCCGCGAATTCGGTGAGCGCCGTCCATATGGGGGTGAGGTCGGCCGTAATATCCCGGACATAGATGAGGAGGTCGTCCGCGTACATAGAGACGCTATGCATGACTTCCGCGAGTGGGATGCCCCAGGTCAGACAGTCCCGGCATAATCCGATCGCCAGTGGCTCGACTGCCAGGGCGAAGAGGAGAGGCGAGAGGGGGCATCCCTGCCTCGTGCCTCGTCGGACCTCGAACGCCGCTGAGATGTGTCTCCCAATCCGGACCCGTGTGGACAGGTCGGTATAGAGGAGTCGCGTGTATGCCGTAAGTACTGGGCCGATATTGAGGCGGTGGAGGACCGAAAAGAGGTATGGCCATTGGAGAGTGTCGAACGCCTTCTCTAGGTCCAGGATGAGGCAGGCGGAACGAGGATATCTGTCCCGTACCTGGTCCTGAACATGGAAGACGCGGCAGATGTTCTGTGAGGTGTTTCTCCCTGGGACAAAACCGCACTGGTCCGGGTGGAC
Organism: Lissotriton helveticus; assembly: GCF_964261635.1. NCBI lineage: Eukaryota > Metazoa > Chordata > Amphibia > Caudata > Salamandridae > Lissotriton > Lissotriton helveticus. The sequence continues at coordinate 258,201,145 of NC_136065.1, read as the reverse complement.
CAGCGGACGTATGACCTGGGCGTATCTATCTGCCAATACCTTCCCGAGGAGTTTGCAGTCTGCAGACAGTAAAGTGATGGGGCGATACGAGCCCATAAGATGGGGGTCCCGGTGTGGCTTTAAAAAGGTCACGATTACCGATTCCCGTAATGAGCGGGGTAACACACCCTGATCGAGGGCCGTTGCGAACACCTGTGCCAGGCGCGGAATTACTAGAGGGGAAAAAGTCGAATAGTATTCTAGCGGGAAGCCGTCGAGACCCAGGGCTTTATTGCGAGATAGGGTCCGTAGCGCCTGAGTAATTTCTGAAGCCGCTATTTTGGCGTCGAGCGTGAGTTTGTCGGCGTCCGAGATCGTAGGTAGCGGCAACGGGTCGATGAAATGGGTGATAGATGATGGAGAGAGCGAGTTCGGAGCGTCGTATACCACGGTGTAATAGCGTTGGAACGCCAGAAGGATCTTTGCCTGGGAGCGCACAAGTACGCCCTCTAGGGTGGGATGTCTGTGATTGGTCTGGGTTCGGTGTCCTGTCGCGCCAGCCATGCAAGCATTGCACCCGTTTTGTCCCTGTCTCTATGGACTCGAGAGGCATGGGCCCTAAAATTATATTTCCTGAGATCGGCACAGGCAGCTTGGTAGGCTGATTTCGCTTCAGCCGTGAGCATAGCGTGTTCCTCAGAGGGATCAACTTGTTTAGTGAGCGTAGCTAGGCGCTGTTCCGTGGTTGTGAGTGCCTGTTCCAGCGTGCGTCGGACCCCTGTGATTTGTTTAATGCATTCCCCCCGTGCCACCACCTTGAACGCATCCCATTCTATTAGTGTCGAAGAAGCCGTGTTCGTGTTGTGCGTGAAGTAGTCCTGTATGCTGCGCGTGTGCGAGTCTCGGAACACCTGGTCAGTCAAACATTCCCTTGTGAGTCGCCAGGTAGGGACTGGTGGGTGCAGGGGGCGCCAGGTGAGTCATAGTATGTGGGCGTCATGATCTGAGATAACCCGCCCTAGGTAGTCTGCAGAGACGACCGTAGGGATGATCTGCGTTGAGCACAGAAACCTGTCGAGGCGGACCTGGAGGTTGTGAGGGATAGAGTGGAACGAATAAAGGCGGGTATGTGGGTGTAAGTCTCGCCAAGCATCGGTGAGCGCCCAGTGCGTGGCCCAAGCTCGGAACAGCTCTGATTGTCGGGCGGCTGGGGAGCGCGGAGGGGGGGGGGGGTGATCGGTCCAGGGAAGGGTCAAGCGTGCAGTTGTAATCGCCTCCCAGGATCCAGGGAATGGTAGTGAATTGGGCGAGGACTCCCGTAAGGTGATCCCAGAACTTATCTTGTTCAGAATTAGGGGCGTATATGCTGCCCAGGAGGATCCCCTGGCCGTCTAAAAGCCCCTCCAGTAGAGCGTATCTGCCCTCCCTGTCTACCACCCGCTTAAGCTCTCGGAAGGGGGTGCCTGGCCTAACCCATATTAAAGCGCCACGCGCAAATGCCGAGTAGGTCGTGGCACAGAACGTCCCGCGCCATTTAGCTTGCAGTCTGCCCAGTTCGGTGCTGTTAATGTGTGTCTCCTGTAGGAGAGCAATCCCTGCTGTTTTGCGCTTGATGTATGAGTAAACAGAATATCGCTTACTAGGCGTGTGAAGGCCCCGTACATTGAGCGTGAGGACATTAACGTCCGATCGTGGAGCTGCCATCAATCAGAGGTCGTGTAAACACCTGAGAGCACCCAGGAGGCCCAGGGGAATGTGAAGTCGCATATCGTATGCATGCCCATGCGCGCCTTGCTGCTGAGGGGACAGTAACTGACGGGGGGAAAACTGTCATAACAGGGGGCGGGAAACAGTCCCAATGCAGGGGATACATCACCGGAGGCGGTATATTCAAACTAGTGTCCCACTAGGGGAAGAATACAACAAGTAACTGCGGGGGTGGCAGCGCGTGTGTATGCAAGGCTGGGCGCAAATCGGGCTTTTGTAAGAGTGACGTATGTCGCGCGTGAGCCTTCATATGAAGAGCGCTTAAGTAGATTCAGAGCACATTCGGTTAATAAGGTGTTCACAGAGAGGATACAATCTAGTCATATATTACTCAGATGTGCTGGGTCGTTCATCTAGGATAGCGTCCAATGTTTGCGTGATGACCAGGGGGGAGGAGGTCTGACCAATTCCCGACATTGTGCCATCACTGTCATGGTCCTTTTCCGGAGTGAAGAGGTGTGGATGACGTTCCAGGTCTGGTGCCAGGGGTGACGAGTGCAGTTCAAAAACCGCTCTCAGGGCGTCTCGTCGTTCTTGCATGATCTGCGTTAGATCAGGGGATCTCGAGGGGGTGGATCCTTGGCTCTTGGAGGGGTTCGCTGGGGGGTGCTTCAAACCACGTCTCCTGGATCTCCGTGAGCGATTGTTCTGGTCCCGTTGGATTCCCGCCCTGGGCAGTAATGGGCAGTGGAGTTCAGCCCAATCTCGCGCCTCCTCAGCCGTGTCAAAGAAGATGGCCCTACTCTTGTGGAAGACCTTGAGGTGGGCTGGGAACAGCAAGGAGTACTGGATATCGTTTGCGCGGAGGCGCCATTTGACCTCGAGAAATGTGGACCTCTGTTGCTGAACCCCTCGAGCATAATCCGTGAACACCATGACATGCTGATCCTCCACCTGCAATTGGCCCGCTGCCCGGGCCGCGCGGAGCACCGCGTCCCGGTCACGGAAATGAAGGAACTTGGCCAACATGGGTCTAGGAGGGAAGCCTGGTCTCGGCTCTCGGGCGGGGACCCTGTGGGCTCGTTCGATGGAGAAGAATGCCGAGCGCTCCGCTTCGGGGGTGAAAGACTTGGTCCAGAACTACATATAGTTCAAGGGGTCTGAGTTCTCAATTCCCTCCGGAAGGCCCAGGACGCGGATGTTACAGCGTCTTGATCGTCCCTCCAAATCGACTGTGCGTTCCTCGAGGGTCGCCACGCGACGCAGGACCTCCTGCAGATCTGTCCCTTGCGCCTTCATGGCGGGTTGTAGGTCGGCCAAAGTCTTCTCCCCCTCCGTCACTCTGTCCGCCAGTTTGCGGTGATCGTCGCGGAGCAAGCTGATGTCCGTCGAGAGGGTGCCCAGACGTTCCTCCATCGACAGACGGGACATCTCTATGGCTGCTAGTACCTGGTCCAGCTTCGCCGATAAGGTGGTGTCCGTTTGTGGCGCGTGGGATTGCGCCCATGTCCGGGTGTGCGGCATATGCTCGGGGGCCGTTTCAGAGACGGCGGTCGCCTGCGAGCCCCTAGGTTTCCCCATGCTGCTGGCTGGAGGGGCGCCGTGAGTTAGCGATGGTATGGGGCGGTGGGCCCCTCAAGGAGAGGTCCCTCAAGCAGACCCTTGTTAGGGGAGGGTGCGAGGTCGCAGCAGGCGTAGGGGTGATGCAAAAGCGCAGGTTGCGGGGTCTCCTCGCTGGCTGTTTTCGTTGTGGGTGCTGGCGGGCCTGCTCCGGTGGTCCCCGCAGCGGGGGGGGGGGCACATCCCTGGATGCTTCGGTGGGGCCCGGCAGATGCAGCAATCGTGTGGTAGGGAGAAAATGTGGGGGGCTGATCTAGCCCTCCCAGGAGCAGGTAGCAGGAGCGTGTGGGCGGCAAACATCGGCTCCAGAAGTATAGCTAGGAACTCTTTAGATGCCGTCCCTCAGCCGAGCACGGGCGCCATGTTGAGGTCAGGCACCGTTGGGGGACAGATATCTGATGGCAGCGGGGGGCGCCCCTGTCTTGTAGGTAGTCCCCGCCCCGCGCTCACCTCCAGCGACGGGCGTCGCGATGTTAGTAGGCTTCGTGGGTTGCCCGGTGTAGGCACCGGGGACTGGGATGCAGCAGGGGTGAGCCCCGGGAGTGTCTGGGCAGCTCCCGTAGTCGGGGGGTGTCGTGATGGCGGGGTATTGCAGCGCCAGCCCACGTAGGTCTTGCCGCTCGATCCGAGGGATCCGCCGGTCTTCTTACCGCCGTGCACAGGGGGCTCTCGGAGAGAGCAGCGTTACCGGGCCGCGGCCGCCATCTTAGGTCTCGGCGCGCGGCTCCGGTGGAGGCAGTCAAGGCGGCAATCCGCTCCTTCCAGCGTCGGTAGAGACGCCACAGTCGACGCTCCGGTATGCAGAAGTGCTCCGGTTAGCAGTGTGGTGTTGCGGGGCTCACGGCGATCCTCGGGTCTGGATGAGTGGCAGCCCGATCGCGGAGCCTCAGCAAAACGCGGCCGCCATCGTGGCTTGCTTAGCCACACCCCCACGGATGTACGCATCTTATTAGCATGAATTGTTAGTCCAAGAACCTTCAGCTTCATGGCTCTAGAAAGTTTGTTTTCGTTGAATTCTGTCTTTCTCTTTCTGTTTAATTTCTTGTTCCTTGACTTCGTGCTCATTTGCCTCTCCCTGTCCTATCACCTGAGTTTCTTTCTTCCAAACTCTCTTATCCCATTTATACCTCTCCCATTCTAAGCACTAGTGCAGTACTGCCTGAATGCAGGGATACTTACGTATTTAGGATGAGGCTTACATCTTCAGATAACACATAGATATAACTATTTAATATCCTATCATTTGGATCACTTTTTTAATTGTATGAACATATACTCCTTTTCCAGATTTTTTTTTAAACAAAATTCTGTAATAAAATGTTGGTGCAATAAATCATTGATATACTTGTACATTTCTTGCAATGCTTATTCAAGGACACATCTATTAATATGTTATGTTATGTTATGCTACAATATTTTATATAGCGCACAGCTGCCCCAGCAAACAGGCGTCCCGGCGCTTTAAAACAGAAAATGACTGGCTTAAAGGAGTGAAATAGAACATAAAACAAGCCGGCTTAGTTTCGGGGAAAGAGGTGGGTTTTAACAGCCCTTCTGAAATCCAAGAGGTTGTCCCGTTCACGTATGTATGCCGGCAGGGAGTTCCACAATTTAGCCGCTAAATTGCGGACGGAACGTCCTGCCGCTCGGCAGCGCTTGATCCGGGGTATCTTGACCAGATGTTGGCAAGCAGAGCGCAATACGCAGGTCAAGACATACTGGGTCAGAAGGTTGCAGAGCATTTTAGGAGTGGCAAGTTTTAATACTTTGAAGGAGAGGCAGAGTGTCTTAAACTGGATACGCTGAGCCATAGGGAGCCAATGGAGCCTCCGGATGGTGTCAGAGATAGAACAAAATCGGGGAAGGCCTACTAAGGCTCTGGCGACCGCATTTTGAATGCGCTGCAGCCGGCAGATCTCAGCTTGGTTGGCTCCCAGAAGCAAGGAACAGGCGAAGTCCAGCCAAGAGAGCACCATGGCCTGGACTATCAGCTGCCTTGTAGATGAAGCAAAAAACTTGAGGACAGGCCTTAGGCCTCGAAGAATGCCGAAACATGTGGCAGCCACTTTTTTTGTCTGGTAACAGAAACTAAGGGAGGAATCTAGCCACACACCCAGGTTTTTAACTTCTGATTTGGGTTCTGGGGCTTTTCCAAGTGCAGTGGACCACCAATGGTCCCCCATAGATCGACGTTCTTTCCAACCAGTAGCACCTCTGTCTTATTTGCATTTAATTGCAGACAGTTAGATGTCATCCACTGTGCCACAGCGGCAAGACCACTTCTAAACCTGGAGACGTTTGGAGCTGCTGCCTCAGTCAAAGCAACCACTAGCTGAGTGTCATCAGCATATGAGACGATGGAAAGGTCCCACTGGCTGGCGACATCAGCCAGCGGCCGGACATAAGGTTAAATAAAGTGGGGCTTAATGCCAAGCCCTGTAGGACACCCTGTTCAATCAGGTGTGCCTGGGATAGGAAAGGAGGGGTGGACACACAAAAGGACCTCTCAGTCAAAAAAGATCTGAATCAAGCCAGGGCCAGATCAGCAATCCCAGCCTCCTCAAGCCGGTGAAGCAGAATCTTATGGGAGACAGTGTCGAAGGCGGCACTGAGATCCAACAGGATCAGTGCCGCCGTTTGACCATGGTCAAGAATATTTCGTAGATGTTCCGTCATGGCCAAGAGAGCAGTCTCGGTGCTGTGGCCTGCACGAAAACGATGTTGCATCTCATTAAGAATGTTATTGACGCTCAGAGTGTTAGTGAGCACGGTATTAACATGGGATTCTGCCACCTTCGTTATCCAGGGAAGGAGGGAGATAGGCCTGAAATTCTCAGGCTTTGTAGGGTCCAGATTAGGTTTCTTGAGAATCGGAGATACCCCCGCCTGTTTCCATTTCGCCGGGACAGTAGCGGATGAAAAGGAGGCGTTAATCAGTTGGTGTAGCGGGGGCATACAGGACAGAGAAGATTCTCTGAACTGCACAGGTTTAAGTGAGTCCGCTGGGGAGCCGGACTTGATTTTCCCTGCCAACTTACTGAATTCTTCCCAGGAGATCTCAGGGATAGCTGTCAGATTAGAGGCTAAAACAGGCCTAGTAAAGAGAAGATGGGTGGGCATAGCCATACCAGGGAAAGGGAAACATCACTTACAACGCAACTTTTACCACGCAGTGCCATTACATCGCAACTTTTACAACGCAAACCATTACAACGCATTGCGCTGGGGGCGCTCAGGGATAGGGAATAGGTTAATTTACTATCCAATAACCTTCCCTACTATCCACGGGGACTGGAGTTGGAATAGTAAATTAAACTATTCACTATCCAGCGGCCAAAAGCACTATGCGTTGTAATGGTATGCGTTGTAAAAGCATGCAATGTAAAAGCATGCGTTGTAATGTCGTACATCCCCAGGGAAAGAGCGATATGTAGTCCGTATTTTTTCAACAAAAAAAGAGGCCAATGTCTCGCATTGGGATTGCGACGCTGATGTAGGCACAGGAGATTTTTTTGTACTGAGATCTTTGAGGATTTTAAAGATGATTTTCGCAGGATTAGAGCTCATTTTAATCTCGGCAGCATAATACTCTGCTCTAGCCCTAAATACAGCTCTATGGTAAGTTTTGAGTTCTACTAAGTAGCGCAATTTGTATTCGAGGGCGTAATCTTTCCTCCATTTGCGCTCATATCTTTTACATACCTTCCTACAAGCAGTCAGGGAATCATTATACCAGGGGTTAGAGTCATGTGTACGACCTCTAAACCATGTTGCCGGTATCGGAATGTCCAGTGCCCGGGTACTCCAGGCGCAGAACGAATCATAACCCACCTCGACATCAGTGAAAGGGCCTAACGGGACAGCTCCTAAAAGAGCATGAAAGTCTTCCAAACGAAGCTTACGCACCGTTTTTTTATATACCGAGTGTTGCGTGTTATTCTGTGGAGGTAGAGGCAAGGGAGTGATCATTTTGACCAGGAAATGGTCAGACCAGGCCATGAGGGTAGGTGTCGACGCCGTGGCGCCGTGGAACTCTGTGAGTTCTGGATCTCCCAATGATCCCTGTCCCCCCCAAATCCTTAGAGACATTTTCCTTGCTTGTCCCGACCCTCTCCTGTCATTACTAAACAAATCGCTTGCTACCGGCCTGGTCCCGGAATCCTTCAAACAGGCGGTGGTTGTCCCCATTCTAAAAAAGCCTGGGGCCGACCCGTCTGTCATGAGTAACTTTCGACCTATTTCTCTCCTCCCCTATTTGGGGAAAATCCTGGAGGCCTACGTCACCTGCTGTCTAAGCTCATTCATCGAGAGCTCCTCCTTTTTGGAGAGGCATCAAGCCGGCTTTCGTCCAGCTCACTCCACCGAAACAGTCATCGTAGCGGTGATGGATGTGTTGAGACAGGGTGCCGATAAGAACATCGCCCAGGCCCTTGTTTTACTGGATCTGTCGGCCACATTTGACACGGTCGATCATGCTATCTTGATCGACCGTGTCAACAATGCCGGCATCCAGGGTTTGGCCCTTGCCTGGATTAGATCTTTTCTGTCAGCGCTCTCAGGCAGTTCACTTGTCCAACTTTTCTGCCCCCCTCACTCCCTTAGTTTGTGGTGTCCCTCAGGTTTCCGCTCTGTCCCCTCTTTTATTTAATCTTTACATGCAACCCCTCTTGGTCTCCCTCCGTCACGCCCCTGTCACTATTCTGAACTACGCGGACGATCTTCAACTGATCTTCCCCGTGGATTCATCCCCTTCTTCTTGTTCCAACTTTCAATCAACCATGCTGGAGATCTCTGAGTGGATGCAGTATAGCCAGCTGAAGCTTAACCCTAATAAGACGGAGTTTGTATTGATGGGTGGGCCAGCCAATCCTTGGAATTCTAGCTTCTGGCCCCCCTCCCTTGCCCTGTCAAGTCGGTAAAGAGCCTTGGGGTCATCATTTCAAATGATTTGTCTATGCGACCTCAAATCAATGCGGTAACATCATCCTGCTTCTTCCATCTTCGCAGGATCTGCAAAATCCGCAGGTTCTTCACCACTGAAGCCCTTATTTTGGTTATCATGGCCTTGGTGACTTCACGCATTGACTATGCCAACTCCCTCTACGTAGGTATTCCGGCCTACCATCTTCACCGGTTACAGCTGGTGCAAAATCAGGCGGCTAGACTGGTATTCCATCTTCCGAAACACCAACACGTTTCACCTCTGTTGAACAGTTTGCATTGGCTCCCGGTGATCTACCGCTGTCAGTTCAAACTTGGTTGTCTGGTGTTTAAAGCCCTCATTGGCCAAGCACCTGCTTTCATTATCTCCAGCCTCCAGCGTTATACTCCATCTAGAGCACTTCGATCCACTTCTCACAACTTGCTGACGATCCCTAGGTACAAAAGGAAAAAGCATGGTGGCTCCTGTTTTTCCTTTTTGGCCCCCACCTTGTGGAACTCCCTTCCCTCCTGCTTTAGACTATGTCCTCAGTATGATTGTTTTCGTAAGTTACTCAAAACTCACTTTTTTAAACTAGCCTACTGAGCCCTCCACAGCACTCCATCTCCCGCATTTGTCTTGAGCGCCATGAAACCTTTCGGTGACCGTGCGCGGTATAAATGCTTTTAACATAACATAACATAACATAACAAAAATGGGATCCAACAGATGGCCTCCTATATGTGTAGGGCTTTTAACTATTTGGTGTAACTGAAATGCGGCAAGAATGGTACGAATAGTCTGATCCTGGTTCAGCTCAAAGTGGAAATTAAGGTCGCCTAAGATGCTAAAATTGGCCGACTCCACAGCAAATGCTCCGACAGTTTCTGAAAAGGTAGTATTAAAGCCGGATGCTGGTCCGGGAGGTCTATATATAAGTAGGCCGGAGAGAGAGAAGTGAGTGCTCACGGCGATATTGAAGTGTGTACATTCGCCTCCTTCCAAATTGACTTTCTCAAAACGACAGAAATAATTCGACCTGGTAATCACAGCAATGCCGCCTCCCCTCGTTGCTCTGTTCACCAGATAGATCGAGTAGTCAGAGGGTAGCGCCAGGTTTGGAACAGCCGTCATATCGTCACTGAGCCAAGTCTCGGTCAGAAAAAAAACATCTGGAGATTTATCGATGATCAAATCATATATCGCTGCATGGTGTTTAACTAGTGACCTTACGTTTAATTGCATTATTTTTAGCCGATGTTGAGGAGGAGGTGTAGGGGGTACAAATAATGGCATAGACTTAGAGAGTACAAACATGCCACAAGGGCATCTTAACGGGCCACTTAAAGGATGAAGCGGGGACCTGCTACATTTGTGAGGTAAAGGTCAAAGATTTAACAGTCCTTCTCTAGTATAGAGGAACTTACCTAACTGGCTTTGACCAGCATGGCTGGCGAGAGGCAACGTACTGGCGTGGACGGGCGCAGACGGGCTTGCCTCTGGCGCGCCTCCGGCGCTGCACATGCGCGCTGCGCGCTTGCATCTCCTCAGTTATAAATTATGTCCTTAAGGAGCAGCCAGACATCTAGAGCGCTACTAAAAATGGCACCCGCAGATGGTAGCAAGCCTGACCCTCCCTCACACAAGATGGCGCACTCGAGAGTTCTAGCCACGCCAAAGTGGCGGGAAATGAGGTAAATTCGTTTTTCTAAGGTGCGGGTATGCGGATAGGGTACTATGGTATTGTGGCAGCAGTCAAAACAATTTTAGCCAGTGGAATAACAGTTTTAAAATATGTAACAATTGCGGCGATTTAAAAAGGGTAAACGCCCCTGTAGAGTGCTCTAAGCGTCCTGGGAAGCAGTGCAGTCCTGAAAGCAAGATCAGCGCACTAACAACCCCTCCTTAAATAAGGTGTCCTTGAGGAGCAGCCAGACATCCAGAGCGCTACTAAAAATGGCGCCCGCAGATGGCAGCAAGCCCGACCCTCCCTCACACAAGATGGCGCACACGGGAGTTCTAGCCATGCCAAAGCGGCGGAAAATTAGGTAAGTTTGTTTTTTAAGGTGCGGATAGGGTACTATGATATTGTGGCAGCAGTCAGAACAATTTTAGCCAGTGGAATAACAATTTTAAAATATGTAACAATTGCGGCGATTTAAAAAGGGTAAAAGCCCCTGTAGAGTGCTCTAAACGTCCTGGGAAGCCGTGCAGTCCTGAAAGCAAGCAGGAACTGAAGGAACTATGAAGGAACTGTACCATAGTTTTGAGATGGGGATGCCACCAAGATGGTGTGGTGTTTGTACTTCACTAGTGGTGTGTCTGGCCTGTGGCTGTTCTTTAGTCTCAGTCGACTTAAATTTTCAGATCCGTTTTCTTACGGCTTGTAATGGCTACAGATAACAAACAAATATATAACTGTTGTTTTGTTGTAATAATATTTCAATCATGCTAGAGCTTCTAAAGGTTTCTAATGGCGATGCTGCTTGATCAAAGTGCACACTAAAGCCTAGAAAATGCCTACCAAACTATGTTCCTTTTTTACACTTCCCTTTCTAATCGTAGCATTTGTTAATTGGGCAACATTAGGCCAATCTAAAACTGTCTTGGTTACTGAAGCTTAGGCCAACCTGAAACTGGGTTGGTTACGGGAGCTGGCAGCCAAATGTTTTAGCCTGGCTCTGGTGTTACTGGTGCACAGCTACCAGAAGAGCCTATGTTAAGGGACCTTGTATCAACAAATTCTAGAAACCACAGTGAACCCTCTTATTTTGTTTATGAACCCTCATTTTGAAAAATGTAAGCTTGGTGGAACACAGGTACTTAGCCCACCCATAGGATAAGATAATAACCATATAATAACTATTCTTTATTTGCAAAGTATCCCAAATGGGACTAATTGAAAATGTGATTACATCTATATATTTCTTTTATCTATATGCACAAAAATATGTTCTTCTTAATACTTTATCCAATGTAAATATTTTATAAATTGACACATATTGAAAAATCGCAAATATTGTCTTAGAACATTATTGTCAAAAAAGGCAGAAATACTAAACAGCTATTTTCTAAGGACATTCATTAAAATGATAAATGCATTAAAAATTAGAAAGACAATTGTGTTGTGTTCCTTTGCCACTCCACAACAATATAATCCTTTAAAAATATATTTTGCATGTATATCTGCCTACACACATATAATGCATGTACCTTGGCATAACTTAATTTGAATACAAGCATAAAAGGAGTCCTAAAACTTAAAAACAAGATCAAATGGTTGCTTGTAAGTTGATATGATGTATCAGCTATCCCACAAATTATTGCAGCCTTCTTCAGAACAATTCGAAATCAGTTATTGGCTGAATTATTTCCACTTCATTGCAGCGTTGTGTACATTTCTTCAGTGGATTTATATACCAAAGTTAACTTAACTTGTTTAAAAAGAATATTTAGTTAATTCAATTCTGAAAGCTCTCTAATTGTAAACAGCATCAGTTAGTCGATCCCACAATTGTCATCGTACAGTTCTATTTCTACAATTTTGGTCAGTACCACATTTCAAAAGACATTTGCTTTGCCTGGTCTGAATTTTTCAGAATGCCCTCAGGTAAACATTTTCAGACTCACACCAACTAAAGTATTTCAAATACGCTATCCCTTCCCTGGAAGTGCCTGCCTTCGAAGGGGTGCTGTGTAGAGAAGAAGTGTCCAGCCAGATCTAAGCTTGAATGCAAAATTACTGGGTCAGGCTCTGAAAAAAGTGGGCCATTGAATTCCCATCACTGTGTAAAGTCACCAAATCTCTTCAAAACTCACTTTGGTAACAAAAAAAACGGTGAACCCAGAGATATATGAAATTAGAAGTAGAAAGCACCATTCCAAATATAATTCCACATTTTCCAGAGGAAAACTGGGAATAAGTATCTACTGCATCTATTACATACAGTATCCGAGAGGACGGATATTTTCTGGGTGCGGTAAATACCTCACCTTATTCTGGGCTACTAGTAATTAAGGTTTAGTAGCATAAGAAAGGTCTGTGTGAGGGGTAGTAGGTTGAGGTAAAAAAAAGGGAGTGTGACGGAGTAGAAAATGCGTTGAACTGCGTGGGAGAAATAGGAGATTAAAGAAATAATTAGTAGGCCACGTCAAAGCAGTGCAGGAAATAAGGGGAATATCCAGCCCAACCACTGATCTGGCAGCTATTATTGATACAGATCAGTATTCCGGGCTGGTCCCAGTGAAATATGCCGACTTCCTCCCGGTGTAACTTGCCGACACCCGGACCCATTCAAAAGTGCCTGCACGGTGTCTGCTTTCCATTTGGAGTAACAATCGCTAGGTGGGGAAGAGGCTTTCTTATTTTCACTTCCAGCTGGGCCCAAAGCAAAGGCCGTATACCATTCTTTTGTTCTAGTCATCTGAACCTTAACCAATGCCAATGCCAAAGCAACAGAGGGAAACAAAGGTACACAGCTTGTTTTCACTTCTTAAGTACTTAAGGAAAACTATGATCTGGAGGAAGGTTAGTGATTTTGTTGAACCCCTTGAATGTAAGAAATGCATGAACTCCAAGAATTTCATGTGTATCTTTATGTATGAGTTATTAGACAAATAATGATTGAAATAGCACTAACGTTTATTTTTTATTTAATTCTTTTATAATGATACTCTTCCCAATATAGAATGTTAGAGCTCTTTACATTACACTCACAAAATGCTATAGTGTAAATTAACGTACAGAATATGTTACATAAGAAAATTAGAGTAACAAAGTATAGGAATCCCACATCGTTCATGCTGGTAGGCCTTATATGTTAAGAGTGCATGGTTGGGATAAACATAAAGTAAGTATGTAACATATTACTCTGTGGTTTGGGTTATATGTAATGATAGTAAGACTTTATTACTACTGAAAACTGTTTTAGCAATGTTAGAATAACGTCAGATTGAGAAAAAAAATAAGTTTCTAAATTCATTCCCTGCAATTTGGATGCAGCTCCTTGATGCTGGTTCATAGCGCACTGTGCTATACTAGAAGTGTCAAAAGCAGGACCCACTCACTATCTACATAAAGCACAAATCTTTATCTGCATGTTACAGGATTTGCAGGTTAGCAGTTAGTCCAGTGGTTGTTGTTGGTTATTGCGTTTAGTAATTATACACAAAACACAAATCTGCTCCCATTGTTCTGCCCCAGCAGCCTGCCCCCCGGCTGAGGACCCTCAACCAGCTTCTCCTCAGACTCAGCAAGGGGATACCCCATATATTTTGGACGATGGGGCAGGCTCCTCGAGGTCTTGGAGGCCTTCGGGGTCTACTGACCCTCCGAAGACACGCATAGGGGATATGCTGGACCCAGATGACATAGTGCATCTGAGGTCGGCTGTATGGGTCCCCGCCGTGAAGGCGGCCTTGTATGTGGCATCTCGCATTAGGAAGCCCTTAGAGAATGAGGCTAGGAGTAGGTTGAGAGCTGAGTGTCCATGTCCCACCCTAGATGGTAAGGTGTCGCTAATCCCGAAAATCGAGGGAAAGATGGCTACATTCCTTGTGAAGTTTATAAAAGACCTCAAGAAGGGGATAGATCGGTTGTGGCGTGCATGCCAGGACAAGCTACTGGATGCCATTGGTCCAATGACTAAGATCTTGGACATGGTAGAGGAGGCCCGTAGCTCAGGTGCCCTTATTGACCCAGAGATTCTGTCAGCTTGTGCGCAGCATGCGATCTGTTTTATGGGGAACGTGAACTGCGCCCACTTGACAGAAAGGCGCAGGTCACTCTTAATAAAGGTAGACCCCAAGTTGGGCAACCTGACCTGTTCAGAGTCAGGGTCGTTTGGCGAACCTTTTATTAAGGAACTTGGTAAATTTGTCACCACATTCACGTCCCTAGATAAAGTGGAGGCGAACCTCAAAAGGGTTTTTAGCCCACGGGTTTTCCACTGGGCCGGTCGGGGCAGGAGCCGCCCGCCCGGCCGAGGTCAAAACCAGCAGCCCCAAGAAAGGGGGGCAAGGCTCCGGACGTGGCCAGTACCACACAGACCAGCGCTTTAATAATTTCTACCCCACCAGAGGGCAGTGTTTCCGCGGATGAGGAGGCTACAAAGGCCACGATGGAAATACCAATGGTGAGTGTCTTGCCCATGGCGCAGTTGCGAGTGGGTGGCAGGCTGGTGCCGTTTTTTCCCACTTGGGAAGCCCTTACTGGGGACGCCTGGGTACTTCAGATCGTAAGGGGTTTCCAGATAGAGTTTTTCGGTTTCCCCCGGCAGAGCGTTCGGCCTCTGCTGATAGTGTTTTGTACGGCAGACGCGGCTATGGTGGACGAAGAGGTAGCCGGTTTGCTCAGAAAGAGAGCGGTGTGCCGGACAGAGGTTCATCCTACGGGATTCCTCAGCAACATCTTTTTAGTGGACAAAGCAGACGGGGGTCGGAGACCAGTCATCAACCTGCGGGAATTCAACGAGTGGCTGGTGTAAAGACATTTCAAAATGGAGGGCATGCATCTGCTCAGAGATGTCCTCCAGCCATTCGATTGGATGGTGAGATTGGACCTGAAGGACGCGTACCTAGTGATGCGGGTTTTCCATCCGCACAGGAGATTTCTTCAGTTTCTTTGGCGGGGACAAGCTTACGAGTTTTGTTGTCTCCCATTCGGTCTCTCCTCTGCCCCGTGGTGTTTCACCAAGGTCCTCAAACCAGCGGTGGAATACTTGCGGGCACAGGGGTCCGGTTGATCATCTATTTGGACGATATTCTTATCATGGCCCAGTGTCCCATACAATTGCGGGCCCATCTGCAGATGGTGGTGGCAGCATGTTCCCAGCACGTTCAATGCGCGATCGAGGAAAGGCGCCGCCCGGTGTCCAGAGGCGCCACAGTGCGCTAGTAATCCAAGAAGACGGGTAAAGATCAGAGGTGGCTTATTCAGGCTGATACGAAGCGTCCGGAGCTGCACATCACAGCTACTCCTACGGTCAGGTGACAAGCACCGGACTCTAGTACAGGAGGAGTTAAGTATAGGACAGGAAGGAAAGAGAGAAAGGACATCGTCCCTAAGCATTCTGGGCGATGTAGTTGTCATTCACGCTCAGTCATTCCTCATGTGCCAGGGTAACCTATGGCGAAACATGACAGAACCCCTTCTCCATGACCGACGTCCCGGCGGTCCACCAGGTTTTGCAGGGAAACGAGCGCGGAAACGCCGCAGTAACGCTGGGCAACGTAAATGAGCACGAGGCTCCCAGGAACGCTCCTCAGGACCAAACCCCTTCCAATCAATGAGGTACAATACCCTCCCTCTCATGCACTTGGAGTCTAGGATAGCCTGCACCACATATCCCTCCTCCCCTCCACTACCACCGGGGAAGGTTTGGTCGGCAACCTAGTGAGAAGGGGACAAGGCTTCAGAAGGGAAACATGAAACACAGGGTGAACGTGCCAGGAAGAGGGAAGAGTGAGTTTCATGGCCACATGATTGATGACACTGCTAATGGGATAAGGGCCCACAAACTTAGGTTTCAGCCTAGTGTTACCTTTGAACCTCAAATGCTTAGTGTTGAGCCATACCTTATCCCCCACTTTATACAAAGGTTCAGGCGTTCTTTTCTTGTCTGCCTGGTGCTTATCCCTAGCTCTGGATGATTCTATATGCTGTCTAGCTTCCTGCAACACTGCCTGAAGATGTGTGTGATGCTCTTGTATGGTAGGATGCGTGGAGGTAACTGGTTGCTCAAAGGGCATCATGTTCGGAAGAAATCCGTTGAGACAATAGAAGGGAGAACAGCCTAAGGAGGAATGGGCAGCATTATTGTACGCGAATTCAGCTGTCCAGAGAAGCATACTCCATTCCTCGCTGTGCTGTAAGGTGAAACATCTAAGGGTTTGGTTCAACCTTTCTGTTTTGCCGTCTGTCTGGGGGTGATAGATAGTGGACAGTCTGGCATCAACCTTCATTGCTGAGCATAGCGCCTTCCAAAACCTAGAGGTGAACTGGGTCCCTCTATCAGTGATTAAAACAGAAGGAAGACCGTGTAATCTTACAACCTGATGCAGAAATGTGATAGCTAACTCTCCAGACGTAGGTAGTTTGGGCAATGATACAAAATGCCCCATTTTGGTTAGGTGACCTATGATTACTAAAATGGTGTCATAACCCCGACTAGGAGGCATCTCCACAATGAAGTCCATGGAGACAGTATGCCAAGGTGCTGGAGGTACAGGTATGGGTCTCAACAGACCACTAGATGGCTGATGCCTGAACTTAGATTGGGAGAAAAAGAACAATTTACCGACTACAAATTATTTTGAACCCACTATTTAAGGGAAAACATACCAAGTGATACTCCTGGGTAGTTAGGGTATATATCATTCGTACCCTTTTAGTTTATTTTTTAAGGTGTGAACGTCTCATATGAAAAGGACACTTTACGTTCTCTCACAATTAGCAATTTTTCATCATATATACAAATATACAATACATTTAGACAATAATACCCACATTTGTAAAGTGCACAATCACCCGTTAGGGTCTCTAGGCGCTGGGGGCCGTCGGGAAGATTAAGCAAGCTATTGCCCAGAGTCACATGGTGCTGGGCTAATCTGCCGCCGGTGCCGGGGATCGAACCGTGATCCCCAGATTCCGGAGTCAGTTGCCCTGGCCGCGGCGCCACACCTCTTCCACTACAACACTTACATATACAAACTTCCTTTGCAATATATACAGACTATTATTTCTCAAAAAGGACAAGAGTCAAGCTTTCGACTCACAAAATGATTCAACTACAAACAAATGCAACCAGTTTTTTTCAAGCAATTAATACACCATAAATTAATTCTGTGGTCTATTAAGCAACTAATAGCTAATCTTTTTCTGTGGCACAAACTTTCTTTGCAATATATACGGACTATTATTTCTCAAAAAGGACAAGAGTCAAGCTTTCGACTCACAAAATGATTCAACTACAAACAAATGCAACCAGTTTTTTTCAAGCAATTAATACACCATAAATTAATTCTGTGGTCTATTAAGCAACTAATAGCTAATCTTTTTCTGTGGCACAAACTTTCTTTGCAATATATACAGACTATTATTTCTCAAAAAGGACAAGAGTCAAGCTTTCGACTCACAAAATGATTCAACTACAAACAAATGCAACCAGTTTTTTTCAAGCAATTAATACACCATAAATTAATTCTGTGGTCTATTAAGCAACTAATAGCTAATCTTTTTCTGTGGCACACATTAAGCAACTAATAGCTAATCTTTTTCTGTGGCACACAGAAAAAGATTAGCTATTAGTTGCTTAATAGACCACAGAATTAATTTATGGTGTATTAATTGCTTGAAAAAAACTGGTTGCATTTGTTTGTAGTTGAATCACTTTGTGAGTCGAAAGCTTGACTCTTGTCCTTATTGAGAAATAATAGTCTGTATATATTGCAAAGAAAGTTTGTATATGTAAGTGTTGTATTGTCTAAATGTATTGTATATTTGTATATATGATGAAAAATTGCTAATTGTGAGAGAACGTAAAGTGTCCTTTTCATACGAGACGTTCACACCTTAAAAAATAAACTAAAAGGGTATGAATGATATATACCCTAACTACCCAGGAGTATCACTTGGTATGTTTTCCCTTAAATAGTGGGTTCAAAATAATTTGTAGTCGGTAAATTGTTCTTTTTCTCCCAATTATAAATGGTCCAACTGACTACAAGTCCCAGGACCAAACTCCCCTTGCTTTCTGAACTTAGATTGAGCACAAACAGAACATCCCTTGACATAAGACTCTGTATCTTTTCTCATATTGTCCCACCAAAACTATCTAGCCAGGGTGTGTAAGGTCTTTTGTAGTCCCAAATGACCAGCCAGAGGTGAATCATGAGTCCATAGTAGTACTCTTTGTTGTAGAGACACATGAGGGATATACAGCTTCTTGTCGTGGAACAATAAGGTATTAGACTTGGTTCTATAATGTGGGGCTCCATCCAGCCACTCTTGTTCGTCCATCTGATTGTGGTGGGTTTTTACTTCCTCTAGGAAATCGTCTGCTGTCGTCACAGCAGGGATCACAGAGTCAAAGGGGGCTTTATGTAAGATGATAGGAGGTTCCTCCGCTGTTATTTGGTGAGCATCCACACTAGAGGGAGGTCGTGACAAGGCGTCAGCTTTACCATTTTGCGGTTCTGGTCTGAATTTAATCACAAAATCGAAATCAGCGAAGAACAGTGACCAACGAAGCTGTCTAGGCGTTAAGGCCCTAGCGTTCTTCAGAAACAGTAGATTTCGATGGTCTGTGAAGATTTCCACTGTATGACTAGCCCCCATCAAATGATGCCTCTATTCCTCGCAAACTCTCTTTATTGCCAATAACTCCTTGTCTGTGATGCTATAGTTTACTTCGCATGGTGACAGCTTTTTGGAGAAGTAAGCAACAGGATTCAATTGGCCTGTGCCAGGATTCCTCTGAGATAGTATTCCTCCAATAGCGTAGCAAGAAGCATCTGTTTCCACTACAAAGGGTTGACTGGGATCAGGATGTCGTAGTATGGGCGCACTGGTGAAACACTATTTCAATGTCTGGAAGGCTTGCTCTGCCTCTTCAGTCCATCGAAACTTAATTCCTTTTCTTAAGAGATGAGTCATGGGTTGAATGGTTTTCGAGAAATCTTTGATGAATCAGCGATAAAAATGAGAGAAGCCAAGGAAGCTCTGGAGACTCTTCACGCTAGAGGGCGACTCCCACTGTACTATGGCATCAGTTTTCTTCTTGTCCATGCAGAGCTCTCCTGGCCCTATCACATACCCCAGGAATTCAACTTCTTCCGTGTAAAAGAGACACTTCTCCAACTTGGCATACAAGGCATGTTGTTTTAGTCTTTCCAATGCTGCTGCTACATGTTGCACATGCTGGTTCAGTGAAGCGGATTATATCAGTATGTCGTCTATGTAGACTATGCAGCATACATCCAACAATCCCCTCAGCGCATCGTCCATAAAATATTGAAATGCGGCGGGGGCGTTACAAAGACCGAAGGGCATTACTTGATATTTGTATAATCCATACTTGGTACGGAAGGCAGTCTTCCATTCGTCCCCCCGCCGCATACGCACCAAGTGGTATGCTCCTCTGAGGTCCAATTTCGTGAAAATAGTGGATCCTTTCAGTTGATCGAGTAACACAGGAATCAATGGCAACGGATACCTGTTCTTTTTGGGGATCCTGTTGATGGCTCTATAATCGATGCACGTGCGTAGGCCACCTTCCCGTTTCGGTATAAAGAAAAGTGGCGATGATGCAGGAGAAGAAGAAGGGCGGATGAATCCAGAGCTCAACAGTGTTTTCAGATAGGTTTGCAGGTAAGTATTTTCGGCCTCCGTCAAAGCGTAAATCCGACTGCAGGGTATGGATGCCCCAGGTTCCAGATCTATGACACAATCATACTCCCTATGGGGAGGAAGTCTACTTGCTTCCTGTTCATTGAACACCTCCTTGTACTTCATGTATTCTTCAGGTATAGAACTGATTAAACACACAGTTGGAGTGGTACAATTAGAAGCTAAGAGAGATGCAGGATTCTCTTGTTTTCGAGGAAATAGATTCATCTCTTGGGTGCAATGCTCAGCACAGTAGGAGGAATTCAAGTCTATAGTGCGAGCCGCCCACTTCACCAGCGGATCGTGCAAAATGAGTCAAGACATCCAAAAATGAGCTTGAAATTAGGGGCGTCGATGAGGTTGAATTGTATTGTCTCAATGTGTAGACCCAACTTGCATGGGCAACAGCTGAGTGTTATGACACACAGGTCCGGATGTCAAGGCAGTCCCATCCACTGCTTTGACAGGTTCTGGTTTCAACTTCTTAACACACTGGATGCCTAACTCATATGCATACCTTTGACCCATGAAGTTTCCTGTAGCCCCAGAATCCAGTAGGGCATGTACTTGGATGGTTCCGAAACCCTGAATCTCCAATACAACACACACATTCATATGTGTGACAGAGGTTTGCACAGTGTTGGCCAAGGTAGGAAAGACCTTGAAATCATCTAGCATCAAACAAGGGTTCTCCTTCTTATTTGCGCTTATTAGTTTTCCGATGATTCTGACTGATATTCAACCACAGACGCCTTTTTTTACTCCTTGAGGATCTTTGTATGGAGTTCTTGTTCGAGATTTACAGTCTTTGATAAAATGACCTGATTCCCCACAGTACATACAGAGCCGTAAGGTACGTCTTCTCTGTCTTTCTTCGGAGTTAAGTGGACCTCTGATTCCGCCCACCTGCATGGGTTCCGCTCCATCCATGGATGAAGGACGTTCTTCTGATGTGGGTTTAGTTCTAGTAAACAAGAACCTAGTGTCTGACCGTTGTTTATCTCCCTTCCTGTCCTGGAGGCGATGATCTAACTGGACTGTCAGATCTATTAACTCATCACAGGTTGATGGCATATTTCCAACTTGAGCTAACACATCTTTCAATTCGCCTCTCAGGCCTTGATGAAACAACGATGTTCTTTTCTCCACTGGCCATTCTGTTTCTATGACCAGTATGTTGAATGTGGTGATATATGCTAGGAGCTCTTGTGAACCCTGCTTAAGCGTAATGAGTTCCCGATCTAAGGTCAGTTGGTGTGCCTTTCTATCAAAGAGCTTACGCATCTCCTCACAAAAGTCATGAAAATTGCGTAGCACCGGGTCATTCCTTTCTATTAACGGGAAGGACCAGCTAGCCGCATTTCCCCCCAGGTATGACATAACAAATGCTGTCTTAGCTTGGTCATCTGGGAACACAGCAGGCTTGCACATGAAGTGCAGTTTACATTGCCCCAAAAATATACCAAACTTTTTTGGATCACCAAAGTATCTTTCCGGAGGGGCTAGTGGCAGTTGCAGGGGTTGTATTACTTGGATAGTGGATGACCCAGGCCCCCCTGCCTGTGACTGTGCTGCCTCATGGATAGAGGGAGGAGGAAGAGTCCAGTTCTTTATATAAGGAGACCCGCATGTACCTGTCGGACTACCTCGAGAGAGGCCAGCTACTTCCCTTCTTAGAGTGCCTAACTCATTCCTCATTTCTAGGTTCTCCCCCCTAAATGCATCGACCTCCATCCGTAAGGCTGTCATAGTTTCCAACACTGAAGTTAAGACAGTGTTGGTATCCATCGCTCGGGCTGTACTATACCGTGGGCTTGTCACTCTGTCGTGATATCATGCAGGTTCCCACTAACCTGTTCAGCCGGGTACAGCAGGAGCGATGAAGGTAGCTAATTCTCCTTATCCCTTCGCAATGGCACACTCTGCGCGCATATAGAAAACTCCACAAAGTGTATCACCACCAGGGAAGGGAAAAAAGGGACAAAGGAAACAATAAAGTAGCAGCAGCTCAAATAATCAGGTAGGTCTGTTCGGAAAAATGTATGATGTATAAACCTCCCTGGTATCTGGTGATGAACCCTGCAGAGGGAGAAACAAGGAATCATTCATACATTCAAGTCTTCTATGATTAAAGATCAATGCAATGCTTGTGTATAAACTTACAAGTTAAGCTGCCGCTTGAAGCTCATAGAAAACAGATTCACAAAAGGGAAAAATAAAGCATAAAAGAAAAGAAGCGCCATTCCTGCATGGTGCATTGCATTTTGGATATTATTAAAGGTTAAGTCACCTCCAATAGTGATACAGGTAAGTAATTATCACTGTAGGATTCTCTGGGAATGGTGCCAGTAGACTCAATTGCAACACCACTATCAAATGAAGAAAAAAAAACATAGATCAAAATAATGTCTTGAACTGAGCCCTTGAAGATTGATTAGTGCACACTGTACTGAAGTAATCCGCCCATCTCACCTTTGTATTATGGCATACGGGTGAACGCGAGAAAAAAGAATTACTGGATCCTTACACAAAGCATAACAAACAAAATAACAATGTACGGGCATGGTTTGAAGAACATGGAAAAACCCCCAGGATCAAAGAGTTAAGGACTTCCTATCATTCCTGTAAAACGGTAGAGCATCTGCTCTGCAAGCAAATCCAGCGTGTTTAGATACGCGATAAGGCAGCGCCCCTTGCGCCTTACCTTAAAGCTGACGAAACATATCCTTTGAGAAAGCGGCAGAAAAAGAGAAAGCCGGGCCGCGCTAACCTCGGATCCCAGCACGTTAAATGCGCGATCGAGGAAAGGCGCCGCCCGGTGCCAGAGGCGCCACAGTGCGCTAGTAATCCAAGAAGACGGGTAAGGATCAGAGGTGGCCTATTCAGGCTGATACGAATCGTCCAGAGCTGCACATCACAGCTACTCCTATGGTCAGGTGAAAAGCACCAGACTCTAGTACAGGAGGAGGTAAGTATAGGACAGAAAGGAAAGAGAGAAAGGACATTGCCCCTAAGCATTCTGGGCGATGTAGTTGTCATTCACGCTCAGTCATTCCTCGTGTGCCTGGGTAACCTATGGCGAAACGTGACAGCGTCAGACGCGTTCAGCCAGGAGTGGAGTCGGGAGAACGGTTATGCGTTTCCGTCCTTTTCCATGATAATACGGGTGGCGGCCCAGGTTCGCAGACAAAGGGCCTCTGTGGTCCTGATTACGCCGTTTTGGAGGTCGCAAGTTTGGTTTCCAGTTCTACTGGAACTTTCTTGGGATTCTCCAATCCGACTCCCCCCAACTCCCCATCTACTGTTGAGTCTGGAGGGGACTCCTCACCGGCTGGTGAAGGAGGGCTCGCTCCAGCTGATGGCATGGCGGATTACAGGCAACGTTGGTGACTGCCACGCCTTTCGAGCCACGCTGAGCTCCTATTGTCCAGAGCTTTGGCGGACAGTACGTCCAAACGATACAAGTCAGCCTGGATGCGATGGGTATGTTGGTGTATGCGACGGGAGGTGGATCCCGTGGTCGCAGGTCTGACACATGTTCTGAATTATATGGCGGAGTTAGCTCAGAAAGGTTTAGCGTATAGATCAATAAATACTGTCCATCCGGCTATTTCGGAGGGGCATGCCCCAGTGGTAGGAGCTCTTCTGGGGGAACATCCTTACATTTGCAAACTACTTAGGGGCATTAGATTATCACTTTCACCAGAGCCCCGCTATTCTGTCCTCTGGGACAAGAATCAGGTGCTGAATTTATTATTGTCATGGCAACCAATTCGTTTCCTCTCTAGGAAGGAATTATCGGCCAAGTTGGCGATGTTGCTATGTTTAGTGTCGTGTAGGAGAGTTTCAGACGTTCGAGCATTGGCTATTACAGCAAGAGCTTTCTCCCCCGAAGGTGTTACCTTCACGGTGAGAAGACGCAGTAAGTCCAATACACGCACGATCTCTTTTTCCTGCTTTTGTGGAAACACCAAAGCTCTGTGTGGTGCAATGCTTAAAAGCCTAAGAGGAAGCCCCAGAGGATGTTCTGATGAAGCAAGATTTCGCACATTACGCGACTTGCTGAAATCAAAAACCTCGATTCATGTATAACTCTGTAATCCAATCGTACGTCTTACTAATTTCCTTTATTTTTATTATATACATGTATCCTAGTGATGCTTGCCTATGTGTTTTACTAATACGATTAATTTGTGTCTTTAACATGGCCGCCGTTTAGAATATTGCTTCTGTGCATGCGTTAGTCACACTCACGTGACATGACGTAGTTATAATTTTGGAGGGAAAGGGTGCGCATTCGTAATAGCCATAAGATGGCTGCTTGTGTAATAATATGGTGAAGCTTGTGCAGATGCTCTCGTGTTATTGTGTATTGCACTAAAACATAACTGCATAGTATATTTTTATAGTGATGAATCATAAGTATACAATCATGTTATGTAGTTTATTCATTTATTTCTATGTTTTAATTTGTTTTCGCTTACTTTTCATGTATCCTCGGTACGGAGGGGTGATGGGGTGCTTGGGAGTCGATGTTGGAGTGCAGTACTGCGCAGAATCAGAAGTAGCGAGGTGGCATTGACACAGCGCCAAGAGAAAGTCGCTGCCAAGATGTGCCTGGGAAGATGCACCTTCACCCATCCAGAGAAGCTGAAACTGTTACTTTATTAACAATGTATTCTTCCTATTGTATTCAGTGCGACTTCTCATGGGAACCCCAATCTTGCTAGGCGGTACCCAAGAATGTAAATTTAGGCTTGCAGTAGTCTGTTCTGATTGGTGTGTTAACCTAGCCTACTTTGGGACCAATCGAAATTGTGGATTCTGACACTTTGCAACATTGGGGGGTGGTACACTGACCGGAAAACAGTATATCTAGCATAGGTTTAGCTATAGAATTCGTCCGACTTGTCTGAATAGCTGACCTGTCACTGACCCAACGCACTCAATAGGTGACTGAATTTACAGAGCGCTGCGGAGCACTCTGTCCGAAATTGACCATAGACTTTTAAAGGTTTTACTAAACCTTAAGTGCTGGCGGAGCACTTTGCTGAGGAGTTCGCTAACCCAATCGGGGTTCTGACTGATAGCTGCAGAGAGGGTGGAGCGCAGGCGTTGCTTCCGAACTGCGGGTGCTGGTCGTGCCTTGGTGGTCCTGTCCTGATCCTAATCTGGGTTTCCTGTCCTGTCCTGGGGTGTCCATTCTGCACCTGCTGTCCCATTGATGACTGCTATTCCTTGGGGTATTTCCTGTCCTTGACTGATCCGTGGCCAGGGTTGGTTTTCACACCATTCTAGGTAAATATATAGATAGGGCTAAGAACTCTATACTGCACCTTTCTATTTTCTGTCTTTGCTTCAATAAAGACATCCCTTTGCACATGTTATATTTTCCATGCTTTCCGCAATCTACTATATGAATGACCATTTGAATTTTCATAGCATGTTCTTATGTTACCTTACCTTTTAGAGCACAATTCTCTCCATACTGTTTATGAATTTAGATGTGGTTTATATTTTCTCCTGAATTCTATTTTTTTAAATAATAATGTTAGAATTATAGCGGTTTCTACCTTCTACCCTTTCTATAGGTGTATAAGTTTCTAAATTCTCTCTCATGAAGTACGTCCCAATAGCATAAGTTCAGTACATTCAAATAAGCTTGCTCATTTATAGGTGTCCATTCCTGAGTTTCAGTTTAAGTCTACTTAGCGTGTTCCCTGTCACTCTAGTTACAAATTTAATGATTGCCCTTACACTTTTCTTGTATGGTTACGTGCTTTTTGTTATCTTGATTATTGATTGCCTTTTAACTGTAAGCCTAATACTCGCAGATACTGATTACTAGATAAAACCTTTAAAACTTCTCAGTTGTCCGTGGTCATTTTATGAAAATCAAAGTTTATAAAGTTGGGTTTGTATTTTGCCTGCCTTTCTTGCACAGCTAGCTCCCTGATCCATTGTGGTCATAGGTACCCGTAACGGTGGATTGGTAAGTCGGGTACACTAAAATAAAAGGAAGGAATCAGGGTTGCTGATGGTAGATTTGTGAGGTCGCCTGATTAATGTATATGGTGAATTGAAATTTATGGGCCCGAAAACTATATGGTGAAATTATTGGTCAGGTGACCCCCGATCTCTATCTGTATTTTCTGGTAGCAGAGGTAATGGTTAGGGAATAGTTAAAGTTAGGTAGGACTAGATAGGTTAGATAAGTTGGATGTTGCTAAGCAACAAACCTTGTTGCTGCTAAGAGGGTAGGCAGTTCAGGTGATTTGATCACTCACTTGAAATGTTTGCTTTGAAAAATTATGAAATGTTTTAAAATCGTTATTCTTGTAATTATACTGTTATATGTGTTTATCCATTCGTTCGTAAAACGTCTTCTATGTTGTTGGGAATCCCCGGGGAATTGAATAGCGAGTGGTGAAGAGAATCCACTTGCTTTGAGGTCACTTACTCCAGGAAGGTTAGTGCAGGTTAGGTAGAACTGGAAGCACTAACTAGGGTTTTCTGAATATATGATTGAATAAATGTTAGCAACAAGGTTCATTGGCAAAATTCCTATTGTGGCATAACCTAGTGAGGGTCACACCGGAAAGTAGCAGGTTCATCGGAGCTTGGGTGAAAGCAAAGGGGCTCGCTGGTGAAACTTTAGACTTGGATATATCCAGGAAATGTGGATGAGTCTAGGGAAGTAGCAGGTTCTCCAATGCTTGTGTGAAGGGTAGGCAGAAGAGATCTATCCGTAGTGTGTGAAAAGTAAATGGAAGTAGTTTACTTGCAGTGAAACAAATCTTTCCTGTCTAGACACTTGAGTACAGTGGCGAATGTGTATTCGTTGTTAAATAACCAAGCACTAGCACTTTAGAAAGAAAGAAAGTTTCCGTTACCTTGTGAAGGAGGGAGTCAGTCGCGAAGCTGCTCTGACGTCACACTGTGCCGCGCTGGGATTGGTAGACGCAGCGGGTGCGTAGCGGAGCTGGAATTGTAAAGGAGGGGTGAGTGCCGAAGCCTGAAAACCTGTCTCGCGAAAGGCCGCGCTCCCATTGGTCGAAATTATTTGAATTCGTGCATTTTATTGGTCGCACGAAAATAAGAGACGCACTAGGATTGGGAGCGACTTGTAAACAAAGCCGCTCGCAGAAGTCGTATTTGGCATTCGTATAGACCGCATACTCAACCTGATCCTCGGTATATGGGATTTGAGGACGATCAGTGGAAAGGTGTTAAAAACGACATTATGTACGGAAACAAAAGAAAAGTGTCCCTTGTAAAGAAAGTAAAGAATTACTTCAAAAAGGACAAACCGATTAGAACCAGAGAAGGTGTTGTCATTCCGCCACCGAATACTCCCGCATCTTTCATGCTGTTTGACAAAGGGTACCATACCTGCGTATGGTTGGAAAATTGGGTGGAGTACACCAAGGATGACGGAGTATTGGCTTTTCCGTTAGACCGTACATTTAATGGCAGAATTTTATTTAATTTGAGAACCCGAATGAATGACTTACATCCCAGACCTAGATTAACGCAGTATGAAGCACTAGAATTATGGGAGATTGAAGCTTTTGAAAGGGATAAGCCACGAATGGATAAAGGGTTAACTAAATTTTATCCGAAACTGAAACAAGAGACCCGTGACAAAAAGATGAAACAGTGGAGACAGAATATGATTGTAGAGGGACTGTTTCCAATGATGCCAGCGGGTGGTCCTCCTGCAGGGGAAAAGAAGACAGAAAAGTGTAAACATTGGGTGCCTATTGGAGAGTCGGATGATGAATTGTTAGATGACCTGTTTTTAAGAAGTCCACCTCCTTATAATGAAGGACACCGACCTTCTAGTGAGGGGGATAATTCTCGAAGACCTCAGCCCCAGGAAGAGGCCCGATCTGCCAGTGTGGGAGGGGGTTGCTTCATGCCTCCCTATACCGAGAGTTTAGGTCCCGTAGATGCGAGGGATATGTATCCAAGGATGCCAGCTAGTGGGGACACAAGATACTCCCGTGAAAGAGACTTTTGCTCTAGATCTCCCTACGAAGGTGAGGCAAGACCATCCGGTTCAGGAATGCCGTTCCTAAACCCTCCATATGAGGAAGAACCAAGATCCTTAGGCACAGGTACTTTGCACCCTAGACCTAGTTATGGTGAAAGACCCAGAGAGACACCTCCCACTGCCCCGAGTTGTGCTCCAACTTTGACCCCACAAGTATTACATGACAATTCCGTCGAAAGGATATTGGAGGACAGAGAACGAGAAGCACTAGCTAAGCAGAGAGCTGAAATAGTTCAGAGGATTTCTCAGTTAAATGCAAGTCCTGAGTCTTTCACAATTCCGGTTACAATTGGACCAGTGGTTCCATTGTATGGGGACCGACAGGGAAGTCCAAGAACTCCAGTTATTACCCCAGTTGTAGCCCAACCGAGATCAGAGCCCTTACTTGTAGATGACTTAACAAGTGAGTGTGAGACTGAAGTCTCGCTAATGGATCTGCCCCTTAGGGAAACGGGAAAAAGGATGCAGAAAAGACATAATCCTTTCAATACAAGGGAGATTCAAATGGAATCAGCTTCAGGTACTAAGAGCGTCACGGTAGTAACTCCGGAAAAAATTGAGAGATGGAGTCGAGAATTAGATAAACAAACTCTACAGTCGAAACCTCTAGATCTCTACAAACTGAGAGTAGAAATAGAAGAACTTATGGCAGGAAATGTAGGATTAGACAGATTAAATACCTACTTGGAAGAAGAGCTGTTGTTTATCTGCAAGAGCCTTACTCAAAATGCCAGGTTACTCCACGAAAAACTAACTGACACTGCAGCTAGTATGGGAATAGATATCTCAAAATCAAAACCTTTGCAAAAACCGTACAGAGCAGATTTCTCAGACAAGGATCTAGAGAACCTGAACATGTCAGGAAAGAAGGCACAGATCAAAGAGTTATTGACAGTATTGCAAAAATGGGGAGATGTGGACAGTTGGAAAGCCAGGTGGGCCAAAAAGAAAGAGGAGGCTAGATCTAAACAAGTGACTCCTCAGTTCGTCCTAAAAGAAGCTGATAAACCACAACAGTTATGTCCTATGCGTGAAGTGCCAGGTGGAAAATACGTGCATGTTCCATGGTCCAGACAGGATATTGTGTCCTTTACAAATGATTTCCCAAAATTACGAGAGAAGCCTGTGGACTGGTACAGGCAGGTGGAAAGGTTTGTAAAGGTTCAGAAATGCCTGTGGAAAGATTTGGATGGGTTATTTGATATCGTGGTTCCGGTAGACTTATGGACCGAGTGTAAAATAGCCATAGCATGGCCTAGTGAGGAGTACCCGAGGGACTCTAGAACAGGGGAACCCTTTAAAAAAGTGATGAGAAAATATGATCAAGTAATTTAACATTTGAAGCTAAAAGTGCCCGCAAAGGAAACTGATTGGACAAAAATAGATAGAACTACGCAGGAAAGGGACGAGACTGTGCACTCCTTTTATGAAAGATTGTTACAGGTGTTTAAAACGTACAGCGGTATAGATAACATCGAGATGAAGGACATGACCCACTTCATTTCCAGGTTTGTAAACGGTTTAAGACCAGAAATTTGCCAGTGGATCAAAGATAACAAAATCTGTTGGCAGTCCAAGAAAATAGACGAGGTCCTACGGTATGCAAAATACTGTGAGGACGAGATGGCAGATAAGAAAAAGGCCCTAAAGGAAAAGGTGATGTGGGCACAAGTAAAGCTCGCAGAACAGCAGGAAAAGCAATTAAGTAAATTGAGTAAGAGTACCCAAAATCAAGGCCCTGGGGGTGGGGGAAAGCCCAAAGTAAAAATGAGCAGAGAAGAAGCTAAAAAGAAATTCCCCTGCCACCAGTGCGGGGAAATTGGACATTGGCGAGACGAGTGTCCGTATTTACAGCATGATAATACCCAAACCCCTGATTTAATTCCACAGACGCAGAATGAAAGACCAAGAAAGACTCAGCAGCAGGTAAAAACAATCCAGGTGCCCCGAGCGCCAAAACCTAATTTTAAGGGAAAATCACCGCAGGGTGACGACATAGAGATCTGGGGAGGCAATGAGAACAGAAATGCAGCAACTTCGCAGTATTTGTTAAATGACACTTTTCTCTGTGACGACGAGTACTGACGGGGCCTGAGAGGGGAGGACAAGGAGTGTGTACTTGGCGCCTCCTTGCCGGTAGACCAGTCAGGGCCATACATTGAAGGAAAGGTTGATGGAAATGATGTCACCTTTCTGTTGGACACTGGTGCTACCCGTTCTACTGTGAGAACAGCGGACGTTCCAAACCTACCCCTCTCGGCAGAAGCAATCCAGGTAGTAGGTGTATCTAATCAATTGATTAGTACCCCAGTTACTGAGCCCATGGAGATTACAATAGGAAACTTTAAAGAAATGCATAGATTTGTCGTTTGTGACACCAGTCCAGTAAACTTACTGGGACGTGATTTGTTGTGCAAAATGAACTGTACTATCTTTTGCACACCAAAGGGCGTTGAAATTCAGACCCCAGACGAAGATGGCATCTATAAGTTAATGTTAATCAGACCTGACTCAGAGATTAAACGAATGACTGTACAAGACTTACCCGAAGAACTTCAAAAGACAGTGAAATCAGAAGTATGGGACTTTACTGGAAAAGATGTAGGATTAATGGCAAATGTAGATCCCATACAAATAGCCATGAAAGAAAACGCAGTTTACCCCAATACCAAGCCTTACAGAATGAGTGCCGAAGTGAGAGCAGGAGTTGCCATTGAAATACAGAAATTGTTAGAAGCAAACATCATACAAGAAGTGATGAGCAGCCCTTGTAATTCTCCCATAATTGGAATCAAGAAACCTAGTGGCAAGTACAGAGTAGTGCAGGACCTGAGAAAGGTAAACAAGATCGTTGTTCCTTGCTGTCCTATTGTCCCGAACCCCGCAGTAATCCTGTACCAAATTCCTTGGGATGCTGAGTGGTTCACCGTGATTGACCTATGTCATGCATTCTTTTCGATCCCATTGCATCCAGATAGCAAATTTCTTTTCTCATTTGCTTTTAATAGTCACGTGTACGTTTGGAATAGGGTCCCCCAAGGGTACACAGAAAGCCCCTCTATCTTTAATCAGATCCTGAAAAAATGCCTCGAATCTTTAGTCTTACCTGGAAAGTCTGTTTTGGTACAATATATAGATGACCTTTTGGTGGCGTCTAAAAGTCATAGAGATTGTGTGATTGACACCATTGCTTTGCTGAATCACCTAGGTGAAAAGGGACATAAAGTGGCCCCTGAAAAATTGCAGTTCTGTTCAAAATCAGTGAAATATCTGGGGCACCAGATAGAAAAAGGCATCAGAAAAGTCACTTCAGAGAGAGTCAGTATAATTCAAAAGATGCAATTACTAAGCATGGGCGGCAAATCCGTTACGTCCGCGGATTTTTCGGATTTTTGGTGAATACGCAATCCGTGTATTTTACGTATTTTCCCAAAAATCCGAAAAAATCAGCGGATGTAACGGGTTCAAAAGTTGAACCCCCACCCACTCATGTAATGGCGCCAGCAAGCTGACAGCGCCGTTGTAAAATAGTTACAAAGTTAGCTTGCACAGGAACCACTAGATAAAACGAAGCAGGTGCTGCTTTATTTTATCTAAGTGCTTCCTGTGCAAGCTAACTTTGTAACTATTTTACAACGGCGCTGGCAGCTTGCTGGCGCCATTGTAAACACACACATGGTCGCTGGAACTAGTTGAAGCTCAAATGCAGTGACTCATTCATCAGCCCAGAAACAATCGAGAGCGTCGTCGAGGCTGGGCAATGTGCCTTCTTTATTACCAAATCTACAGTCGAAAGTCAGCTGTGAGGCTGGATAGAGGCCTTTGCATCCTTGACTTTCACGAGCACAATCCCTGTGCTGTT
Organism: Lissotriton helveticus; assembly: GCF_964261635.1. Taxonomy (NCBI): domain Eukaryota; kingdom Metazoa; phylum Chordata; class Amphibia; order Caudata; family Salamandridae; genus Lissotriton; species Lissotriton helveticus. Next base: position 258,169,614 of record NC_136065.1, on the reverse strand, counting down.
CCTGTGACCAGGAGTCTCTGTATCTTCATCTGCGGCTCTGATCGGCCTCTGACCTTTTATACACACAAGAGGCATGTGCAGCACAATGCCTGTGATGTTCCTGTGACCAGGAGTCTCTGTATCTTCATCTGCTGCTCTGATCGGCCTCTGACCTTTTATACACACAAGAGGCATGTGCACTTGCATGGAACCCCCGTCCGTTTGGCCATGAGTAGGCACATTGTGTTCGCACGGGTTTCTGCACGTTCACGAGCGTTTTGTACAATAAAACCCTCGCGAACTTGCAGAAACCCGTGCGAACACGCAAAAAAACAATACGCTAGGATCCGCGGATTTTGCGTATTGTCGCAATCCGCAAATACGCAAATCCGCAGATCCGCGGATTGCCAATACGCAAAATCCGCCCATGCTTAGCAATTACCCCGTACTCAGAAAGAGATCAGAATGTTTCTTGGGGTTGTAGGTTACTGTAGGCAATGGATTGTGGGATTCGCAGTCCTAGCAAAGCCTTTGATAAATATGACCAAGAAAGGAGCAAAGGACCCAGTTGAATGGGATGATGAAAGTTTGACAGCATTCACTAAATTACGAGACTGCCTGTGTACAGCCCCTGCTTTAGGAATGCCTGACTATTCTAAAGAGTTTGCCCTGTTCTGTGACACACGAGACAATTGTGCATTGTCAGTCTTAACCCAGGAGCATGGGTTGATTAGACGCCCAGTGGCATATTTTTCTGCCACTTTGGATCCAGTGGCTGCTGGATTACCTGGGTGTCTGAAAGCAGTAGCTGCCACTTGCACGAGCTTAGAGCAGAGTGAATCCATTGTAATGGGACATCCTGTAACTGTGTATGTTCCACAAGCAGTTGTAATTTTACTGACCCGAACCAAGACTCAGTATCTCACCCCAAGTCGGCTGACTAAATACGAGAGGATTCTCGTGGGTGCTGCAAATGTAGTTATTACTCGGTGTAATATACTGAACCCAGCCACCCTACTCCCTGACTCAATGGTTGTAGAAGACCAGGGAGAGAACGAGCATGACTGCATTGACCTGACAGAATTCAGTACTAAACCCCGCCCAGACATTAAAGAAACCCCTTTGCCTGTACATGATGAGGAATGGTTTGTGGATGGCTCATGTATGAGACACGAACTGGTGGGCCTAAGTGCTGCTTATGCTGTAGTCTTTTTTAGACAGCATTAAAGAAGCATCATGTTTATTTGGAGTAAAGTCTGCACAAGTAGCCGAATTGATAGCATTGATAAGAGCTTGCAAATTGGGAAAAGACAAAAAAATAACAGTGTATACTGACAGTCAGTACTGTTATGGGGTTGTGCATGACTTTGGCCAATTATGGCTACAAAGAGAATTCCTGACTTCATCAGGTACCCCCATTCAGAATGGAAGGGTTGTACATAATTTACTGGAAGCAATCCAATTACCAAAAGAATTGGCAGTGGTCAAATGTGTTGCCCATAAAAGAGGCCTTGACGCTGTATCTATGGGAAATGATTTTGCTGATCGAGTGGCAAAACAATGTGCTATGGATCGCATGTCAATAAATATCAAACTGGGAGGGACTGGAAACAGCTGCCAACTTATGGTGTTTGAAGTAACCCTGGGCGTAGTGTGCGGAGTGGGGCTCCGCGGAGCTACGCGAAGTGGGCACACAACTACGCCCACCCGCGCACTCCGCGTAGCCCCACTCCGCGCCGCCCGACTCCCTCCCGCCCTCCCTAAATACATAAATAAAAGTATAAAAAGCTTTTAAAAACACTTACCTTGTCTGCCGCGTCCCCGGGGCTCTCTCTCACCGGCCCGCGATTCGCACCGCCACCGATTCGGATCCTTTGCATCCTTGACTTTCACGAGCACAATCCCTGTGCTGTTCCTGTGACCAGGAGTCTCTGTATCTTCATCTGCGGCTCTGATCGGCCTCTGACCTTTTATACACACAAGAGGCATGTGCAGCACAATGCCTGTGATGTTCCTGTGACCAGGAGTCTCTGTATCTTCATCTGCTGCTCTGATCGGCCTCTGACCTTTTATACACACAAGAGGCATGTGCACTTGCATGGAACCCCCGTCCGTTTGGCCATGAGTAGGCACATTGTGTTCGCACGGGTTTCTGCACGTTCACGAGCGTTTTGTACAATAAAACCCTCGCGAACTTGCAGAAACCCGTGCGAACACGCAAAAAAACAATACGCTAGGATCCGCGGATTTTGCGTATTGTCGCAATCCGCAAATACGCAAATCCGCAGATCCGCGGATTGCCAATACGCAAAATCCGCCCATGCTTAGCAATTACCCCGTACTCAGAAAGAGATCAGAATGTTTCTTGGGGTTGTAGGTTACTGTAGGCAATGGATTGTGGGATTCGCAGTCCTAGCAAAGCCTTTGATAAATATGACCAAGAAAGGAGCAAAGGACCCAGTTGAATGGGATGATGAAAGTTTGACAGCATTCACTAAATTACGAGACTGCCTGTGTACAGCCCCTGCTTTAGGAATGCCTGACTATTCTAAAGAGTTTGCCCTGTTCTGTGACACACGAGACAATTGTGCATTGTCAGTCTTAACCCAGGAGCATGGGTTGATTAGACGCCCAGTGGCATATTTTTCTGCCACTTTGGATCCAGTGGCTGCTGGATTACCTGGGTGTCTGAAAGCAGTAGCTGCCACTTGCACGAGCTTAGAGCAGAGTGAATCCATTGTAATGGGACATCCTGTAACTGTATATGTTCCACAAGCAGTTGTAATTTTACTGACCCGAACCAAGACTCAGTATCTCACCCCAAGTCGGCTGACTAAATACGAGAGGATTCTCGTGGGTGCTGCAAATGTAGTTATTACTCGGTGTAATATACTGAACCCAGCCACCCTACTCCCTGACTCAATGGTTGTAGAAGACCAGGGAGAGAACGAGCATGACTGCATTGACCTGACAGAATTCAGTACTAAACCCCGCCCAGACATTAAAGAAACCCCTTTGCCTGTACATGATGAGGAATGGTTTGTGGATGGCTCATGTATGAGACACGAACTGGTGGGCCTAAGTGCTGCTTATGCTGTAGTCTTTTTTAGACAGCATTAAAGAAGCATCATGTTTATTTGGAGTAAAGTCTGCACAAGTAGCCGAATTGATAGCATTGATAAGAGCTTGCAAATTGGGAAAAGACAAAAAAATAACAGTGTATACTGACAGTCAGTACTGTTATGGGGTTGTGCATGACTTTGGCCAATTATGGCTACAAAGAGAATTCCTGACTTCATCAGGTACCCCCATTCGGAATGGAAGGGTTGTACATAATTTACTGGAAGCAATCCAATTACCAAAAGAATTGGCAGTGGTCAAATGTGTTGCCCATAAAAGAGGCCTTGACGCTGTATCTATGGGAAATGATTTTGCTGATCGAGTGGCAAAACAATGTGCTATGGATCGCATGTCAATAAATATCAAACTGGGAGGGACTGGAAACAGCTGCCAACTTATGGTGTTTGAAGTAACCCTGGGCGTAGTGTGCGGAGTGGGGCTCCGCGGAGCTACGCGAAGTGGGCACACAACTACGCCCACCCGCGCACTCCGCGTAGCCCCACTCCGCGCCGCCCGACTCCCTCCCGCCCTCCCTAAATACATAAATAAAAGTATAAAAAGCTTTTAAAAACACTTACCTTGTCTGCCGCGTCCCCGGGGCTCTCTCTCACCGTCCCGCGATTCGCACCGCCACCGATTCGGATCCTTTGCATCCTTGACTTTCACGAGCACAATCCCTGTGCTGTTCCTGTGACCAGGAGTCTCTGTATCTTCATCTGCGGCTCTGATCGGCCTCTGACCTTTTATACACACAAGAGGCATGTGCAGCACAATGCCTGTGATGTTCCTGTGACCAGGAGTCTCTGTATCTTCATCTGCTGCTCTGATCGGCCTCTGACCTTTTATACACACAAGAGGCATGTGCACTTGCATGGAACCCCCGTCCGTTTGGCCATGAGTAGGCACATTGTGTTCGCACGGGTTTCTGCACGTTCACGAGCGTTTTGTACAATAAAACCCTCGCGAACTTGCAGAAACCCGTGCGAACACGCAAAAAAACAATACGCTAGGATCCGCGGATTTTGCGTATTGTCGCAATCCGCAAATACGCAAATCCGCAGATCCGCGGATTGCCAATACGCAAAATCCGCCCATGCTTAGCAATTACCCCGTACTCAGAAAGAGATCAGAATGTTTCTTGGGGTTGTAGGTTACTGTAGGCAATGGATTGTGGGATTCGCAGTCCTAGCAAAGCCTTTGATAAATATGACCAAGAAAGGAGCAAAGGACCCAGTTGAATGGGATGATGAAAGTTTGACAGCATTCACTAAATTACGAGACTGCCTGTGTACAGCCCCTGCTTTAGGAATGCCTGACTATTCTAAAGAGTTTGCCCTGTTCTGTGACACACGAGACAATTGTGCATTGTCAGTCTTAACCCAGGAGCATGGGTTGATTAGACGCCCAGTGGCATATTTTTCTGCCACTTTGGATCCAGTGGCTGCTGGATTACCTGGGTGTCTGAAAGCAGTAGCTGCCACTTGCACGAGCTTAGAGCAGAGTGAATCCATTGTAATGGGACATCCTGTAACTGTGTATGTTCCACAAGCAGTTGTAATTTTACTGACCCGAACCAAGACTCAGTATCTCACCCCAAGTCGGCTGACTAAATACGAGAGGATTCTCGTGGGTGCTGCAAATGTAGTTATTACTCGGTGTAATATACTGAACCCAGCCACCCTACTCCCTGACTCAATGGTTGTAGAAGACCAGGGAGAGAACGAGCATGACTGCATTGACCTGACAGAATTCAGTACTAAACCCCGCCCAGACATTAAAGAAACCCCTTTGCCTGTACATGATGAGGAATGGTTTGTGGATGGCTCATGTATGAGACACGAACTGGTGGGCCTAAGTGCTGCTTATGCTGTAGTCTTTTTTAGACAGCATTAAAGAAGCATCATGTTTATTTGGAGTAAAGTCTGCACAAGTAGCCGAATTGATAGCATTGATAAGAGCTTGCAAATTGGGAAAAGACAAAAAAATAACAGTGTATACTGACAGTCAGTACTGTTATGGGGTTGTGCATGACTTTGGCCAATTATGGCTACAAAGAGAATTCCTGACTTCATCAGGTACCCCCATTCGGAATGGAAGGGTTGTACATAATTTACTGGAAGCAATCCAATTACCAAAAGAATTGGCAGTGGTCAAATGTGTTGCCCATAAAAGAGGCCTTGACGCTGTATCTATGGGAAATGATTTTGCTGATCGAGTGGCAAAACAATGTGCTATGGATCGCATGTCAATAAATATCAAACTGGGAGGGACTGGAAACAGCTGCCAACTTATGGTGTTTGAAGTAACCCTGGGCGTAGTGTGCGGAGTGGGGCTCCGCGGAGCTACGCGAAGTGGGCACACAACTACGCCCACCCGCGCACTCCGCGTAGCCCCACTCCGCGCCGCCCGACTCCCTCCCGCCCTCCCTAAATACATAAATAAAAGTATAAAAAGCTTTTAAAAACACTTACCTTGTCTGCCGCGTCCCCGGGGCTCTCTCTCACCGTCCCGCGATTCGCACCGCCACCGATTCGGATCCTTTGCATCCTTGACTTTCACGAGCACAATCCCTGTGCTGTTCCTGTGACCAGGAGTCTCTGTATCTTCATCTGCGGCTCTGATCGGCCTCTGACCTTTTATACACACAAGAGGCATGTGCAGCACAATGCCTGTGATGTTCCTGTGACCAGGAGTCTCTGTATCTTCATCTGCTGCTCTGATCGGCCTCTGACCTTTTATACACACAAGAGGCATGTGCACTTGCATGGAACCCCCGTCCGTTTGGCCATGAGTAGGCACATTGTGTTCGCACGGGTTTCTGCACGTTCACGAGCGTTTTGTACAATAAAACCCTCGCGAACTTGCAGAAACCCGTGCGAACACGCAAAAAAACAATACGCTAGGATCCGCGGATTTTGCGTATTGTCGCAATCCGCAAATACGCAAATCCGCAAATCCGCGGATTGCCAATACGCAAAATCCGCCCATGCTTAGCAATTACCCCGTACTCAGAAAGAGATCAGAATGTTTCTTGGGGTTGTAGGTTACTGTAGGCAATGGATTGTGGGATTCGCAGTCCTAGCAAAGCCTTTGATAAATATGACCAAGAAAGGAGCAAAGGACCCAGTTGAATGGGATGATGAAAGTTTGACAGCATTCACTAAATTACGAGACTGCCTGTGTACAGCCCCTGCTTTAGGAATGCCTGACTATTCTAAAGAGTTTGCCCTGTTCTGTGACACACGAGACAATTGTGCATTGTCAGTCTTAACCCAGGAGCATGGGTTGATTAGACGCCCAGTGGCATATTTTTCTGCCACTTTGGATCCAGTGGCTGCTGGATTACCTGGGTGTCTGAAAGCAGTAGCTGCCACTTGCACGAGCTTAGAGCAGAGTGAATCCATTGTAATGGGACATCCTGTAACTGTGTATGTTCCACAAGCAGTTGTAATTTTACTGACCCGAACCAAGACTCAGTATCTCACCCCAAGTCGGCTGACTAAATACGAGAGGATTCTCGTGGGTGCTGCAAATGTAGTTATTACTCGGTGTAATATACTGAACCCAGCCACCCTACTCCCTGACTCAATGGTTGTAGAAGACCAGGGAGAGAACGAGCATGACTGCATTGACCTGACAGAATTCAGTACTAAACCCCGCCCAGACATTAAAGAAACCCCTTTGCCTGTACATGATGAGGAATGGTTTGTGGATGGCTCATGTATGAGACACGAACTGGTGGGCCTAAGTGCTGCTTATGCTGTAGTCTTTTTTAGACAGCATTAAAGAAGCATCATGTTTATTTGGAGTAAAGTCTGCACAAGTAGCCGAATTGATAGCATTGATAAGAGCTTGCAAATTGGGAAAAGACAAAAAAATAACAGTGTATACTGACAGTCAGTACTGTTATGGGGTTGTGCATGACTTTGGCCAATTATGGCTACAAAGAGAATTCCTGACTTCATCAGGTACCCCCATTCGGAATGGAAGGGTTGTACATAATTTACTGGAAGCAATCCAATTACCAAAAGAATTGGCAGTGGTCAAATGTGTTGCCCATAAAAGAGGCCTTGACGCTGTATCTATGGGAAATGATTTTGCTGATCGAGTGGCAAAACAATGTGCTATGGATCGCATGTCAATAAATATCAAACTGGGAGGGACTGGAAACAGCTGCCAACTTATGGTGTTTGAAGTAACCCTGGGCGTAGTGTGCGGAGTGGGGCTCCGCGGAGCTACGCGAAGTGGGCACACAACTACGCCCACCCGCGCACTCCGCGTAGCCCCACTCCGCGCCGCCCGACTCCCTCCCGCCCTCCCTAAATACATAAATAAAAGTATAAAAAGCTTTTAAAAACACTTACCTTGTCTGCCGCGTCCCCGGGGCTCTCTCTCACCGTCCCGCGATTCGCACCGCCACCGATTCGGATCCTTTGCATCCTTGACTTTCACGAGCACAATCCCTGTGCTGTTCCTGTGACCAGGAGTCTCTGTATCTTCATCTGCGGCTCTGATCGGCCTCTGACCTTTTATACACACAAGAGGCATGTGCAGCACAATGCCTGTGATGTTCCTGTGACCAGGAGTCTCTGTATCTTCATCTGCTGCTCTGATCGGCCTCTGACCTTTTATACACACAAGAGGCATGTGCACTTGCATGGAACCCCCGTCCGTTTGGCCATGAGTAGGCACATTGTGTTCGCACGGGTTTCTGCACGTTCACGAGCGTTTTGTACAATAAAACCCTCGCGAACTTGCAGAAACCCGTGCGAACACGCAAAAAAACAATACGCTAGGATCCGCGGATTTTGCGTATTGTCGCAATCCGCAAATACGCAAATCCGCAGATCCGCGGATTGCCAATACGCAAAATCCGCCCATGCTTAGCAATTACCCCGTACTCAGAAAGAGATCAGAATGTTTCTTGGGGTTGTAGGTTACTGTAGGCAATGGATTGTGGGATTCGCAGTCCTAGCAAAGCCTTTGATAAATATGACCAAGAAAGGAGCAAAGGACCCAGTTGAATGGGATGATGAAAGTTTGACAGCATTCACTAAATTACGAGACTGCCTGTGTACAGCCCCTGCTTTAGGAATGCCTGACTATTCTAAAGAGTTTGCCCTGTTCTGTGACACACGAGACAATTGTGCATTGTCAGTCTTAACCCAGGAGCATGGGTTGATTAGACGCCCAGTGGCATATTTTTCTGCCACTTTGGATCCAGTGGCAGCTGGATTACCTGGGTGTCTGAAAGCAGTAGCTGCCACTTGCACGAGCTTAGAGCAGAGTGAATCCATTGTAATGGGACATCCTGTAACTGTGTATGTTCCACAAGCAGTTGTAATTTTACTGACCCGAACCAAGACTCAGTATCTCACCCCAAGTCGGCTGACTAAATACGAGAGGATTCTCGTGGGTGCTGCAAATGTAGTTATTACTCGGTGTAATATACTGAACCCAGCCACCCTACTCCCTGACTCAATGGTTGTAGAAGACCAGGGAGAGAACGAGCATGACTGCATTGACCTGACAGAATTCAGTACTAAACCCCGCCCAGACATTAAAGAAACCCCTTTGCCTGTACATGATGAGGAATGGTTTGTGGATGGCTCATGTATGAGACACGAACTGGTGGGCCTAAGTGCTGCTTATGCTGTAGTCTTTTTTAGACAGCATTAAAGAAGCATCATGTTTATTTGGAGTAAAGTCTGCACAAGTAGCCGAATTGATAGCATTGATAAGAGCTTGCAAATTGGGAAAAGACAAAAAAATAACAGTGTATACTGACAGTCAGTACTGTTATGGGGTTGTGCATGACTTTGGCCAATTATGGCTACAAAGAGAATTCCTGACTTCATCAGGTACCCCCATTCAGAATGGAAGGGTTGTACATAATTTACTGGAAGCAATCCAATTACCAAAAGAATTGGCAGTGGTCAAATGTGTTGCCCATAAAAGAGGCCTTGACGCTGTATCTATGGGAAATGATTTTGCTGATCGAGTGGCAAAACAATGTGCTATGGATCGCATGTCAATAAATATCAAACTGGGAGGGACTGGAAACAGCTGCCAACTTATGGTGTTTGAAGTAACCCTGGGCGTAGTGTGCGGAGTGGGGCTCCGCGGAGCTACGCGAAGTGGGCACACAACTACGCCCACCCGCGCACTCCGCGTAGCCCCACTCCGCGCCGCCCGACTCCCTCCCGCCCTCCCTAAATACATAAATAAAAGTATAAAAAGCTTTTAAAAACACTTACCTTGTCTGCCGCGTCCCCGGGGCTCTCTCTCACCGGCCCGCGATTCGCACCGCCACCGATTCGGATCCTAATGCGCATGCGCGGGCGGCCGCGCATGCGCATTCCTCATGAGAAATGCGCATGCGCGGCCGCCCGCGCATGCGCATTAGGATTCGAAATGGCGGTGCGAATCGCGGGACGGCGAGAGGGAGCCCCGGGGACGCGGCAGACAAGGTAAGTGTTTTTAAAAGCTTTTTATACTTTTATTTATGTATTTAGGGAGGGCGGGAGGGAGGCGGGTGGCGGCCGGCTACGCACCGTCCGCGGAGCGCGCGTCGTGCCGCCTGGCTACGCCCGCTACGCAAAATGCGTAGGAGACGGCACTCCGTGCACTCCGTGCACGGAGCGTAGCTGGCCGCCCACCCTTAGTTTGAAGAAGTGCCTACCTGGGATGAGGTGAGAGAATGGCAGCATGCTGTGCCTTGGGAAGAGAAAGAGAAGTGGAAGGAACTTGGTTGTCGACCAAGGAGTGAGGATGGTGTCATTGTGGGCACAAAGGGTATGCCTGTGTTACCTAGACACCTGCTCTCCTCTATGGCAAGATTGATACATGGCAATTCACACACTGGTAGGGATGCCATGGTTCTGGTTTTCCAACAAACATGGTACAATCCGAAGTTCAGGAAGGTAGCAGAATCACTCTGCCAGAGGTGCTTGACATGTCAACAGTTCAATGCTGGTAAAAGAACAGTAGTTGAACTGGGGAAAATTGGAAGATCAGGGGGTCCCTTTGTAAGAATTCAGATTGATTTCATCACCATGCCTCGTTATGAGGGAAAAAGGTATGTCCTTGTCATTGTCTGCCTGTTTTCAAAATGGGTGGAAGCTTACCCGGCCACACAGAATGATGCCATAACCGTAGCCAAACTGTTACTGAAAGAATTGATACCTAGGTTCGGGGTTCCAGTCACTATTGAATCAGATAGAGGCGGACATTTTCAGAATGAGATAATGGCTCAGCTCTGTAAAGCATTTGGAATTTCACAAAAGCTGCACTGTGCACATCGTCCAGAGGCTTCTGGAGTAGTAGTTCCGGACAAGGAACCTGGAGCTGAAGGTTGTCCAGCTGAGGGGTCTGCAGACGCCGGTCCTGAAGTAGCTGATGACGAACAGCCGAGCACCAGCCAAGATGATTGGATACCCATCATAGACCTAACGGAAGACCCAATCAGAACAAGAGAGCGGAACCAAGAAGATAGAGAGTGGAATAGAGAGGAAGAGATAGGCACAGGCGAAGACCCTCAGATCATTGAGATTCTCATCAAATCTGAGGACGAAGAGGGAGGTCAGACAGGGACAGAACAAGTGATCGATACTCCTCCACTAACTCCTGAAATTGAAAAGGGACAGACTAGAACTAGTGTAAACGTTCGAGCAGAAGAAAATCAAGAGATCGAAGTGCTTGAACAGGATCAGATAGAATTAGAAGAACGTGTTCAGGACACAGAAACAGAGACACTCGAAAGCCAAAATCAAAATTCACCTGAACCAGGCCAGCTTAGTAACCAGGCAGAAGAAATAGATACAAGACCTGGGATTAGTCAGATAGGAAGGGAAGAGACAGAGACAGAAGTGCCACAAACTAACGAAAATAAAAGAGTATTAGAAGAAAGCCAAATCACAGTGCCAGCTAAAAGACTCAAGAAAAAGAAAAATATTGAACCGGGATTTATTAAGAAACTGAGACTGAGAATAAAAACAGTAGAAGAAAAACTTGCAGAAAGAAGAAAAAGTCCTCGAATTGCAGAACAAGCTGGAGAAAGCTCCAAAAGAAGGAGTGATCGAATAAAAAGACTGAACGAGAAATACCAAGATCCTGAATGGACCTTTTTAATTTTGGAAGATTTTGAGGATCTTGATTTAACTGACGAAAGTGACGGAGAACCGATTGCTGATCAGTCTACAGAAGAGGAAGACGAATTAACCTGAAATTGCACAAAGTAAGCTAACTGTGCAAAGTTACAGAGAGGGGTTGAAAAATCTTCTTCTGAACGAAAATGTCTGATTCAAACGTGAATGGAAGGCCTAGACGCAGTTGTTGCAAAACATGCTGCAAAGTATGTATATGTAGTATAGCTATAGTGATTATAATCTGGATAGGACTAACAGTTTTCATTCCTTTTATGGTAAGCAAAAATACTAATATTGACCCTACTCTGACTGTGACTACTGATACTGAAGAACTGACAACACGAAGTGTAGAAAGACGTGAAAAAGCACTCAGACAAACAAAACGAGACTTAGAAGCATCAGATGAGGAAGGACTACATTATCATGGAGTTAAAAACCAGACACAATTAAATGTTTTCGCTAATCTTCTAGTGCACTATGTAGAAACTATGGAAATAGAAGACTGCTATGTCTGCATGAAGCTACCTACTTCTGTAGCTGAAGGCGTGACTTATCATCACCTACCTCTGACTTATGGAATTTCCTGTAGCATTTTAGCTAGTTTATTTTACAAAAGAGGACCATTACAGTATTACTATTCTAATTCAGACGTGATATTTTCTGAACTTCCTATACGTGGAAACTTGAATCCTGTACATACTAAAAGTGACGTTACACGTTATATGGGAGAATACTTTTTGACTATAGGTACCATAGACTTTAATGAAGCACACAGAGACAACTTGACCTGTTCTTTACATGAACAAGAAAAAATATTTTTAAACATGGCAGAGAAAAGAAGGGAGAGTTTCCAAAGAAAAGCTAATGACAAAAGACAGAAAACTCCTAAATGGGCTGAAAATATGGAAGGCACCTCAAATGGTGGGAGTGGTCCTGCTTTGTTGCTGGATTTCGAAAGGAAAGGGAAACTTTGTCTTCATCGCGAGAAGACTAGTTATTATAATAACATTTTCATTGGTTCCAGTCAATGTGAACACAATTACAAGGTAATTGGAGGGTGGGGTTTCAAAAATGGGTCAGAACCTGTGTTTCCCGGAATTTATTATATATGTGGAAACAAGGCTTATTTCAAATTGCCGGATCACTGGTATGGAAGCTGCTACTTTGGCATTGTTTTCCCGAAAATATACCATGTGAAAGAAATTGCTGGAAGCAATGAAAACACTAATGGCTTAGTGCGTAGTAGAAGAGAAAGCGTAGGTGAAATAATGGGTAGTATTTTTAGTGCACTGATACCTGGAGTGGGAGTGGTTCTGAACACTCACAGAATTTGCAAATTATCCACAATAGTGGATGTGTTGTCTACTGACACAGCTCATGGATTTCTGCTGGTCAATACCGAAATGGTTGCGATCAGATCAATGGTTTTGCAGAACAGACTTGTGCTAGACACCTTATTAGCAAAAGAGGGCGGAGTCTGCCGGATGCTGAAGGCGCAACATTGTTGCACTTACATACCGGACAAAAGTGTACAGATCAAAAGATATGTGAAAAACATTACTAATTTGGAAAAGGAACTCAAACCACTGGAGGTTGACAGTGCCTGGAAGAGACTTGTCGATGGTCTCTCCAATGTAGGTCATTGGTTTGCCAATTTAGGTAGAAATTTATTGTTTAAGGTACTGATGCCAATTGGAGTGATAGGTGTCATCCTTTTCCTCATATTCGTCTGTTGTAAATGTCGCAAAAACACAAAGAAGTACGCGGTGAATAGAAGGGGTGTGAAACGGAGCGTGGATGAGCTTGAATTGGAAGAAATGAATATTCAGATTTACAAAAAGGTGAAAAATTCTCACCCTGATAAAGATGTGAAAGAGAAATTGAATCGCTTGTTGGAAGAGATTGAGATGCATAAAGTGTGAAAAGTTGGCATCTGGTTCCATTTGTATTTGTGATGATAGTAAATATCATCAAAGAGGGGATTGATGAAGCAAGATTTCGCACATTACGCGACTTGCTGAAATCAAAAACCTCGATTCATGCATAACTCTGTAATCAATCGTACGTCTTACTAATTTCCTTTATTTTTATTATATACATGTATCCTAGTGATGCTTGCCTATGTGTTTTACTAATACGATTAATTTGTGTCTTTAACATGGCCGCCGTTTAGAATATTGCTTCTGCGCATGCGTTAGTCACACTCACGTGACATGACGTAGTTATAATGTTGGAGGGAAAGGGTGCGCATGCGCAATAGCCATAAGATGGCTGCTTGTGTAATAATATGGTGAAGCTTGTGCAGATGCTCTCGTGTTATTGTGTATTGCACTAAAACATAACTGCATAGTATATTTTTATACTGATGAATCATAAGTATACAATCATGTTATGTAGTTTATTCATTTATTTCTATGTTTTAATTTGTTTTCGCTTACTTTTCATGTATCCTCGGTACGGAGGGGTGATGGGGTGCTTGGGAGTCGATGTTGGAGTGCAGTACTGTGCAGAATCAGAAGTAGCGAGGTGGCATTGACACAGCGCCAAGAGAAAGTCGCTGCCAAGATGTGCCTGGGAAGATGCACCTTCACCCAGCCAGAGAAGCTGAAACTGTTACTTTATTAACAATGTATTCTTCCTATTGTATTCAGTGCAACTTCTCATGGGAACCCCAATCATGCTAGGCGGTACCCAAGAATGTAAATTTAGGCTTGCAGTAGTCTGTTCTGATTGGTGTGTTAACCTAGCCTACTTTGGGACCAATCGAAATTGTGGATTCTGACACTTTGCAACATTGGGGGGTGGTACACTGACCCGAAAACAGTATATCTAGCCTAGGTTTAGCTATAGAATTCGTCCGACTTGTCTGAATAGCTGACCTGTCACTGACCCAACGCACTCAATAGGTGACTGAATTTACAGAGCGCTGCGGAGCACTCTGTCCGAAATTGACCATAGACTTTTAAAGGTTTGACTAAACCTTAAGTGCTGGCGGAGCACTTTGCTGAGGAGTTCGCTAACCCAATCGGGGTTCTGACTGATAGCTGCAGAGAGGGTGGAGCGCAGGCGTTGCTTCCGAACTGCGGGTGCTGGTCGTGCCTTGGTGGTCCTGTCCTGATCCTAATCTGGGTTTCCTGTCCTGTCCTGGGGTGTCCATTCTGCACCTGCTGTCCCATTGATGACTGCTATTCCTTGGGGTATTTCCTGTCCTTGACTGATCCGTGGCCAGGGTTGGTTTTCACACCATTCTAGGTAAATATATAGATAGGGCTAAGAACTCTATACTGCACCTTTCTATTTTCTGTCTTTGCTTCAATAAAGACATCCCTTTGCACATGTTATATTTTCCATGCTTTCCGCAATCTACTATATGAATGACCATTTGAATTTTCATAGCATGTTCTTATGTTACCTTACCTTTTAGAGCACAATTCTCTCCATACTGTTTATGAATTTAGATGTGGTTTATATTTTCTCCTGAATTCTATTTTTTTAAATAATAATGTTAGAATTATAGCGGTTTCTACCTTTTACCCTTTCTATAGGTGTATAAGTTTCTAAATTCTCTCTCATGAAGTACGTCCCAATAGCATAAGTTCAGTACATGCAAATAAGCTTGCTCATTTATAGGTGTCCATTCCTGAGTTTCAGTTTAAGTCTACTTAGCGTGTTCCCTGTCACTCTAGTTACAAATTTAATGATTGCCCTTACACTTTTCTTGTATGGTTACGTGCTTTTTGTTATCTTGATTATTGATTGCCTTTTAACTGTAAGCCTAATACTCGCAGATACTGATTACTAGATAAAACCTTTAAAACTTCTCAGTTGTCCGTGGTCATTTTATGAAAATCAAAGTTTATAAAGTTGGGTTTGTATTTTGCCTGCCTTTCTTTCACAGCTAGCTCCCTGATCCATTGTGGTCATAGGTACCCGTAACGGTGGATTGGTAAGTCGGGTACACTAAAATAAAAGGAAGGAATCAGGGTTGCTGATGGTAGATTTGTGAGGTCGCCTGATTAATGTATATGGTGAATTGAAATTTATGGGCCCGAAAACTATATGGTGAAATTATTGGTCAGGTGACCCCCGATCTCTATCAGTTCGACCCCTGGGTGAACGACAACTCCTGATAGCCCTCAAAAAGCCTTTCAGAGCAGTGTCCTCCCCCACTATAGCCCGTTGGGTGCATTGGATCTTGCAAGAGGCGGGCATTAATAGCTTTTGGTGCACATTCTGCTAGAGGGGCAATGGCTTCAAAAGCGTTCAGCCTTGGAGTGCGTTTGGAAGACCTTATGAGGGCAGCGGATTGGTCATCGCACTCTACCTTTAAAATGTTTTATTTTAAGCCGCTGCTGAATGTGGCTCAGGTGGTCATCGACAAGCTTTGAAGGAGCATAATCCTCGCCTCCGGTCCTGACATAGAATAGAAATTTGCCTAGCCTACGAGAAGGTAAGTTTCAATTCTATTAAGGACTCTTTATTGAATAGCAGCCTACAATTAGGGAGGGCAGTGCTCGCGTTACATATGGCTAGAAGCCCGGGACCTAACAGACCAGGTGCACAAGTTATTATAGGGCAGCCTGCCTCCACGGCGTCCCAGTAGGACAAGCAGAGCATGCACTACTGACTCCTTATGGTGCGTTTAAACGGGCCTACTGTACCGACCGCTAGCAAGGAAATATGCAAAGCGCTGCCTAATGGCAGGATACTGACCTGAGTGCAGTGCGGGCGTTAAGGAGGGCGTGAGGCGAAAAAGAGCTGCCTAATAGCATAAAAACAGACCCAGGCGGGTGTATGAGACAGGACAAGGCTCTGCCGTGGCGCTGCAGCTCAGCTGAGGAATGCCTAGAAGGCGCAGAATGCCGAGCGTGCGTGCTGCGGGTCGAGAGGCACACAGGTGCCCTCTGACAGCCGGAGGAGTGGACGCCGAGCCAGGCACCAGTATCCACGGCCGTTAGGGAGCTCAGGCGCTCCCACAGCCGGCACCGGGTCAACCAGAGTAGCAGGTGACTCGTAGAATCCCTGCAAAGGAAAAAGTCAGCCTGAGGGAGAAATCCCAATAAAAGACACTCTGAGCCGGGCGCGCAGCGTCAAAAAGTACCACCCGCTGAGCGCGCTTTACTCGGTGACAGAAACAGTGACGAAGTAATCAAAGCACAGCAGACCTGCACAGAAAAAGGCGCAAGGTAATTACAAGCAAATACACCACGTATGATGTGAAAAAATAAAGATAATTCATCGAGAAACCACAAGGAACATTCAGAATACCATAGAAACAAGGAAGGCACACTTATCTGGCTGCAAGCAGCGAAGAAAGAGGGGGAGTGGAGACTAACAGAGGACTGTGAAGTGTTTGGAGCCCTGTGATTGATGGACTCACCTGGACACTCTGTGCATGGATTCTCTATTGTTAAAAGTTTGTGGCATTCCCTATGTTTCATGGGAATGGTAGTTTTTTATTAATCACTTTGAATGGCTGCTATTCAATAAACTGGAGAAAGAATAGCATAATCTTGCCTCCGAGTCCTTAATAGATTTGAAACTTTCCGTTACGCTAGCTAGGAAAATGTTTAAATCTCTACATAAAGCTAATTTGTCAAAGCCTTCAGTGCCCCACATAGGGTTAGTATGTGCTATGTAAATGTTGCAATACAATACAATACAACACAATTTGTATGCAACTTTATAGAAGGGAGTCAGAACATATACAAGATTTGGTTTCTTAGGTGGGACCTACGGCACGATCCCCCACAAATGTGTGAACAATATAGATTCTAAGCATAAAATGTTTTTAGATATTGTGTTTTTGTTGTTTTGCTAATAGTCCGTTTGGATGTAGGTTTCAAGGAGTCAGGGCAGGGGTTGACACTATTTAAGTAAGAGAAAAATGTGTCTTATGTAACAGAAACAACTGGTTCAGGGGTCTCCAACCTTTTCTGTGATTAGAGCTACTCACGTTGGATGAAAACCATCCCGAACTACTAATATTATTAGAGTTGTACTAAGGACCACATCAGGCACATTAGTGTCCACCATATGCAATATACGAGCAGTGATCACTTCAGTTCATCAGGCATAGTTGTCAACAGTATCGTAGCAAGCATTGGCAAAGCCAATAGATTTTTTTTGCCTGCAAAAGCTATTGGATTTGTCAATGTAGGGAGAGGATGTGGCGTAACAACAAGAGCTCCAGACTTTGGAGCTGGGGTCCAGGTGTGAGCCTTGGTGTCAACTCAACATCCTGTGATTGTGGGCAAATCATTTAATCTCCCTGTGCCTATGGACAGCACCTGGATACCCTCATGGGTGATTATCCGCACTATACAAATCCGAGTTTTTATATTTTTTACATGTTGCATGAGACTATAAAAATGTAGCATAACTGAAAGAGTTGCAGACTTAGGGAACCAGGTTAGAGTATCGGCGTCAGCTTAACGTCCTGTGATCCTGGAATAGGAAGTATTCAGGGAGAGAGGAAATAGTGAGACTAATGAGTGAAAGTAGTGAAATGAAGAAATTTGTAAGGGAGGACAAAAAAGTTTGTGAGGAGGAATAAGATGTCAACGTGAGTGATAGCTGGTAGAGCCAAGTCCTGAGCAGAGCACCAAGATGGTAGGTAGCCTCTGGGGAGTGGAGAGATGGTGGGCAGAGTTGGGTTCTGAGTGGAGCACTAGGATAGCAGATAGTCGCTGGGGAGCGAAGAGATAGTGGGCAGAGCCGAGTCTCAGGCTCTGTATGTGCAGGCAGGGGTGTCAGTAGGCGGCATTGAGAGCGTCTGAGGCTCTGGCTGTTCTCGGGGCTGCTCTGGGCACAGTGGCTCTCAGCTCAGCAGAATTTGCCTATGCGGGAGTCAGCGTGCCTCTTTGCTGTGGTCCTAGGCTCGGGTCTCTGTCCGGTGGGAAGCTGTGGGGACGGAGGCGCAGGATGGGCTGCATGGTGAGCAGCAAGAATAAAGCTGCAGCCAAGCTGTCCAAGGGGATAAGAATCTGCAAAATGACGGAGAGAAGGCGGTGCAGGAGTTTAAGCAGCTGCTGTTGTATTAGAGGTCAGGGAGGAGGGGACAAGCAAGGGTGCTGCTAGGCATGGAATTGGGGGCTAAACTGTCAAGTGACTGCAGACACATGGCGAGTATTCCAGACACGCACTCTGTAAGAATGCATGTGGTAAATTTAAAAAAGAATATCTTCGACCAGTGAAAGGACACAGGAAGCAGCACTTGGTACAAGCTCCACAACTTAGACTAGAACTCTGAAGCCTCGGAGGAAGTTAGATGGCAGGAGGATCTGCTGACCAATAAGAAGACAGGAACCGTAAGAGATGTAGAAGCCAGCCGATAGTAAATAAAGGTAATTAAAGGACGGGCTCTAAGCCTGTTTTAAGTTTTTCTTTAATTACAAGAAATTTCGCAAGCACAATGCAAGCACTGTGCAGGCGAAACGTAAAAAAGGCTTTGCTAATATGGAATATTTGTATATGGGTAATACATAACAGCCATAGTAGCAATGCTCTTGGCACCAATGTCATAATATTAACATTAAATCTCCCCAACACCGCATGATTTAGCAGTCAAACAATAGCTTTTAAAAAGTTGAATATGCTGAAAGGAAAACATGTTATAATGGACATTCAGTGCTATCAGAAATTGGTCCTGCTCAATACCAAACGTTGAGCATGCCTCCCTCTAACACACAGGTACTCATAGTACGGCCCGCGGGCCGCCAGCGGCCAGTCAAGCCTTTCTTGGCGGTCCGTGGACCTTGCAGACATTGTACCTTTGTTTTTTAAATTTGTTTTAAAGAGTGTCCGCAAACACTGCCCGTTACAGCAGCATGAGAGACTCTGCTCTGTAGGGGCCAGGCGATTCCAGATAGACGGGAGCCGCAGGGGCGCTGAGAAGAGGTGATATACAACAAAGCCTCATTACCATGTAAATGGTTTTTTAAAGACCTGTGAAGTACTGGGTTGCAGCTGTGTGTGTGCGCCCAGGAAGCTGTCTCAGCCCGGGCTGGCACACACGACGGGTGAGGTGACATACAGAGGTGAAAGACAGAGGAAGACAGATAGAGGGAGGGAGGCCAAGGGAGGGAGGCAGGGAGGGACAGAGGGAGGGAGACGGGGGAGGGAGACAGAGGGAGGGAGACAAGACAGAGGGAGGGAGACAGAGCGAGACAGACAGAGAGATACAGTGGGAGACACAGGGACGGAGACAGAGGGCCACAGAGAGGGAGACAGAGGGTGACAGAGGGAGGGAGACGGATGGAGAAAGACCGAGGGAGGAGGACGATAGAGGGAGGGAGACAGAGGGAGGGAGACAGATAGAGGGAGACAGAGGGAGGGAGACAGACAGAGGAAGACAGACAGACAGAGACAGACAGAGGGAGGCAGAGGGAGGGAGACAGAGAGAGAGGGAGACAGAGGGAGGGAGACAGAGGGAGGGAGTCAGGAGGAGACAGAGGGAGGGAGACAGAGAGAGAGGGAGACAGAAGGAGACAGAGAGAGGGAGACAGACTGAGGGAGACAGAGACACACAGAGGGAAACAGGGAGACAGAGAGGGAGACAGAGGGAGACACAGACAGACAGAGGGAGACAGAGACAGACAGGGAGACAGAGGGAGACAGAGAGAGAGGGAGACAGAGAGGGAGACAGAGACAGACAGAGGGAGACAGAGAGAGACAGACAGAAGGAGGGAGACAGAGACAGAGGGAGACAGAGACAGAGGGAGACAGAGAGGGAGGCCGACTGGGAGGAGGGAAACAGAGGGAGGGAGACAGATAGGGGGAGACAGAGGGAGGAAGGCAGACAGGAAGGGAGACAGAGGGAGAGAAAGGGAGGGAGACAGAGAGAGGGAGACAGAGGGATACAGAGAGAGGGAGGCAGAGAGAGACAGAGGGAGGGAGTCAGGGGGAGACATAGGGAGGCAGAGGGAGACAGAGGGAGAGATAGGGAGGGAGTCAGACAAGAGGAGACAGAGGGAAATCGGCAGAGGGAAACAGACAGAGGGAACAGACAGAGGGAGACAGAGGGAAGGAGACAGAGGGAGGGAGAAAGAAGGATGGAGACAGAGGGACACAGAGGGCGACAGACAGAGGGAGACAGACAGAGGGAGATCGTCAGAGGGAAACAGACAGAGGGAACAGACAGAGGGAGACAGAGAGAGACAGAGGGAGGGAGAAAGAAGGATGGAGACAGAGAGAGGGAGACAGAGGGCGAAAGACAGAGGGAGACAGACAGAGGGAGGGAGACAGATGGAGGGAAACAGACAGACAGAGGGAGGGAGACAGAGGGAGGGAGACAGAGAGAGAAGGAAACAGAGAGGGAGACAGAGGGAGGGAGACAGACAGAGGGAGGGAGACAGACAGAGTGAGGGAGACAGAGAGATAGAGGGAGACAAACAGAAGGAGACAGACAGAGGTAGACAGACAGAGGGAGACAGACAGAGGGAGACAGAGGGAGGGAGACAGACAGACAGAGGGCAACAGAGAGAGAGGGAGACAGAGAGAGAGGGAGACAGAGAGAGGGGTAGACAGAGGGAGAGGGAGACAGAGAGAGGGAGACAGAGAGAGGGAGACAGAGAGAGGGGGACAGAGAGAGATGGAGAAAGAGGGAGACAGACAGAGAGAGAGTGAGACAGAGGGAGAGAGACAGAAGGAGGGAGACCGGGATGGAGACAGAGGGAGGAGGGCAACAGAGGGAGGGAGACAGAGGAAGGGAAACAGACAGAAGGAGACAGACAGTGGGAGACAGACAGAGGGAGGGAGAGAAAGGGAGGGAGACAGAGAGGGAGACCGAGAGAGGGAGGGAGACCGAGAGAGGGAGGGAGACAGAGAGAGAGAGAGAGAGAGAGAGGGAGACAGAGAGAGAGGGAGGGAGAGAGAAGGAGAGAGACAGAGAGTCAGAGGGAGACAGAGAGAGGGAGGGAGACAGAGAGAGATAGAGACTGAGACAGAGACAGGGACAGACAGAGACAGACAGATAGAGGCAGGGACAGGGGCAGAGAGATCGAGGCAGAGACAGCAAGGGAGATGGAGACAGGGACAGACAGAGACTGGGACGGACAGACACAGGGACAGACAGACAGATAGAGGCAGAGACAGGGACAGACAGATAGAGACAGAGACAGACAGAGAGGCAGAGAGACCGTGAGGGAGACGGAGAGGGAGAGGAAGACAGAGGGAGAGAGAGGGAGAGAGAGAGGGTGGGAGACAGAGGGTGACAGAGGGAGGGAGCCAGAGAGAGAGGGAGACAAAGGGATACAGAGAGAGCAAGACAGAGGGATACAGAGAGAAGGAGACAGAGGGAGGCAGAGAGAGACAGAGGGAGGGAGTCAGGGGGGGATAAATAAAGGCAGAGGAATACAGAGAGAGGGAGACAGAGGGAGGGAGACAGAGAGAGAGGGAGAGAGAGTGAGACAGAGGGAGGGAGACAGACAGAGGGAGACAGACAGGGAGGGAGAGGGAGGGAGACGGAGAGAGAGGGAGACAGACAGAGGGAGGGAGACAGAGACAGACAGACAGAGGGAGACAGAGAGAGGGAGACAGAGAGAGGGGAGACAGAGGGAGACAGAGTTCGACAGAGAGAGGGAGACAGCGGGAGTGAGCCAGAGACAGAGAGAGAGGGAGACAGACAGAGAGAGGGAGACAGACAGAGAGGGAGACAGACAGAGAGAGGGAGGGAGACAGAGGGAGGGAGACAGAGGGAGGGAGACAGAAGGAGGGAGACAGAGACAGAGGGAGACGGAGACAGAGGGAGACAGAGAGGGAGACTGACAGAGGGAGGAGGGCAACAGAGGGAGACAGAGGGAGGGAGACAGACAGAGGGAGGGAGACAGAGAGAGAGGGAGACAGAGAAAGAGAGGGAGACAGAGAGAGAGAGAGGGAGACTGAGAGAGAGGGAGACTGGGAGAGAGAGGGAGAGAGGGAGAGAGACAGAGACAGAGAGAGAGAGGGGAGACAGAGAGAGAGAGGGAGACAGAGAGAGGGAGGGAGACAGAGACAGATAGAGATAGAGACAGAGACAGGGACATACAGAGACAGATAGAGGCAGGGCCAGGGGCAGACAGATAGAGGTAGAGACAGACAGAGACCGAGAGGGAGATAGAGACAGGGACAGACAGAGACCGGGACAGACAGACACAGGGACAGACAGACAGACAGATAGAGGCAGAGACAGGGGCAGGACAAACATATAGAGACAAAGACAGACAGAGAGGCAGAGAGACGGAGAGGGAGAGGGAGACGGAGAGGGAGACGGAGCGGGAGACGGAGAGGAAGACAGAGTGAGAGAGAGGAAGAGAGAGGGAGAGAGAGGGAGGGAGAAGGAGGGAGACAGAGGGCGACAGAGGGAGGGAGGGAGCCCAAGAGAGAGGGAGACAGAGGGATACTGTGAGAGCGAGAGTGAGGGATACAGAGAGAAGGAGACAGAGGGAGGGAGTCAGGGGGAGACAGATGAAGGGAGAGGGAGACAGAGGGAGGCAGAGGGTAGGAGGCAGAGGGAGGGAGACAGAGGGAGGGGGACAGAGGGAGAGAGAGAGGGAAACAGAGAGAGAGGGAGACAGAGAGAGAGAGAGAGAGACAGAGAGAGGGAGACAGAGGGAGGGAGACAGGCAAGGGGAGACAGACAGAGGGAACAGACAGAGGGAAACAGACAGAGGGAGACAGAGGGAGGGAGAGAGAGAGGGAGACAGAGGGTGACAGACAGATGGAGGGAGACAGACAGGGGGAGGGAGACAGACAGAGGGAGACAGAGGAAGCGAGGCAGACAGAGGAAGGTAGAGAGACAGAGGTAGATAGACGGAAACAGACAGAGGGAGATAGAGGGAGGGAGAGAGAGGGAGGGAGACAGAGAGAGGGAGACAGAGGGCGACAGATAGAGGGAGACAGAGGGGGACAAACAGAGGGAGACAGACAGACAGAGGGAGGAGGGAGGGAGAAAGACAGAGGGAGACGGAGGGAGAAAGACAGGGAGACAGAGGAAGCGAGACAGACAGAGGGAGACAGAGGGAGGGAGACAGAGGGAGAGGGAGGGAGACAGAGGGAGGGAGACAGAGAGAGGGAGACAGGCAGAGTGAGTGAGACAGAGGGAGACGGAGGGAGAGGGAGGGAGAGAGGGAGGGAGACAGAGAGAGGGAGGGAGAGATAGAGGGAGGGAGGGAGACAATGAGAGGGAGGGAGAGAGAGAGAGAGAGAGAGAAAGAGAGAGCGAGCGAGCGAGAGAGATGTGTATATGCCATGTCTGGTGGCTCAGTGGACGAAGGTGTCCGCTGCAGGGGCCGGTGTTTAACCTCATGGTCACCATTTTTTTTTCTCTAGCCCCGCTCACCCTCCCCTGACCCCACCCCTACCAGTGCGGCCCTCGGCCACAAACCACACTGTAAATTTGGCACCAGAGAGAAAATTTGTGAGTACCCATGCTCTAACATAACTACACACACACACACTAGCATTTTTCAACAAACATCACCTTAAACGTTCTCAGAGTGCATGCATTTTCATCTTGAATTTATACTTTTCAATTTTGGTATACAGACATTAATTAAATCCAAAAAAAGCCTCTAATTTAGTAAGCTGAGCTGCAGAGAGGAGTAGCTCATGAGTTACTTGACAATCCTGAAGTGGTTGGTGCATGCATGCCAACACACGGGATTCAGCCAGGAGACTCCCAATTTTATTTATCCTGGCTTTATTTTAGCGGTCTCCCCCTAAAATTGCCTCCAATTCAATGCAAGTCAGTGGGGAAAATACATTATTCAGATTTTTTTTTCTATGTCTCCCTCTTGTGTTTCTAAATGTTGCCATGTACGTTATTGGTGACTGGCTGGAGGCATTTGATTAAACATGCAATTTTTTTAAGTACTAAATTTGTTTTAGTGAAAATTGTGTGTGGCCTTGGAGGGCAGAAAAGCATTGTACCAGCTTTGAAAAATCTGTTTTGCGCCTAAGACTTACTACTTTCGGTTTGACTTCTTCACTTTTTTGAGTACTGGTGGAAGGAGTCTAAAAGTAAAACAGAAAAGAAGTATTTAAGCTGTGGAAATATGTTACTGTTATACCAATTTTAGGATTTGCACCACTATTAGAGTACCATATCTAGGTCCAGGTAGGAGGTGCTAGAACCAGGAACGTAATCCCTATACGAACCTAACAGGGAAAGTAAGGAAACCCTACTTCCTTGACGTACTGCACTTTAGATTTGGACTGCACCCATCAAAGTTAAGTTCCCAATTTAAGGTAAATAACAGGTATAACACATTGACATTTTCAAGTACATGTGCTAGCGTCGAGATTGTTTTCCCAAAGAAACAAACAAAAGAGAGAGTCTTTTCCCCAATTTTCTGTCCTTAACTCAGTTTTCTTTTTTAAAAATTGCTGAAAGCCAAATAGCCAACGCGTTTTGTCCGTTACCGGACTTCTTCAGGGCTGGATAGATCGTATCGTGATCAGTTTCACATTTGACTCATGCTGTTGATGAGTTGTTGATTTAAATGGTATATATTTTGTTGTTTATTGATTTTTTCCAGAGGTTCCCAATGATGTGTTGATCACTTAGATATAGGTCTTGTTCAGGCAAATGGTAAGCCCAAAGAACCTCAAGATTCCGAGTAGCAATATGGTCTTCCAGAAAATGTCAATTTGTTATACCTGTTATTTACCTTAAATTGGGAGCTTAACTTTGAAGGGTGCAGTCCAAATCTAAAGTGAAATATGTTACTGTACAACCTATACATGTACACTCTTAGATTTATAAATCCACAGAAATACACAGGACGCCAGATTCACAAAGCAACTCCTGTGCATTTACTCTTAAGCATATGCACAGATTTAAGAATTTCTGGCTCTTCTGAATCCTTGCCAGTGGTATGTTATGGAAAGCTGAGCCATTCACAGTTTTCCGGATGGGCCCTTGAGAAAGTCTTGAAACTTTTTGTGATTATGTACTCCCCACAGATTGGAATTGTACACACTGTGCAGCACTGCTGTGCAATTGCATGTTTATTTCTTCTTGTTTTTTTAATACACAGAAAACATTTTTCTATTTGGAGAATCAACTATCCCTATAGCCCTCAAGGTTTGGGTGAGGTCTCTTCCTCTTCACATCATGGAAAGGGAATGAGTCCAGCCTTTGTTGGGTGTAAATCTCCACCTCTATTCAGATGGTGGAAGGGTCAGAGATGAGTTTGTGAATGTTAAGAGAAAGTAGGGTGATATTATGTAGGAGTAAATGGATCTGAGTCTGTATGGTCACCTTTAGTGAGTCTATTGTAAGCACTAATCCAGCCAATTTCGATTGTGAAAGTGCTTTTATGAACGAAAATAGTTTTGTGAATCAGTCCCAAGATGTCCAGCATGACCACAGAGCACCAACAATTTCTCATGTCTACATCGTGGATGTTCTAGACCTACACATAACCATGGAAAAACATTGAACTCAAGGCAACGATACAGAAATACAGAGGCACAATGGTAAGAAATGAAACAAGGATGCATTGAGCAATGGATAGGATGAGCTGGAGAAATGTCGACATAAGACTAATGAAAAACCGGATGAACGGGTGAAAAGTAGTGCTAAGGGCTGTGCACACTGCGAAACAAGGGCCGGGTTTAGCGCCGGTGGCGTCTGGTGCGACAATCCTTTTTGGTGCCCCTCCTCCCAATGACCTCCTCCTCAAGATTCACAAACATTTTATTTGTTGTAAGCGCTGGTAAAAACTGGCCTTTCTAATCCTCTTGGCAATCCACATAAAATACAGACTTGTTCTTTGCAGCAGGCATTTTAACCCTGTGCTCTACTTTATGGCGAGTCTAAACTGCCACTAGACAAAACTCCCATTGCTCTTTTGCAGGAATATTAATTGCAACAGTTATCGTGCCATTTTTATTGCTGGCTGAAACCTGGGAGCACAAGATACTCTGCAGTAGGTGCCTTTAAATGGCTAAACACAGCGTCCCCTTGAGGTCAGTTCCCCCTCTCCAGGTCAGCGCCCAGTGCGGCCGCACAGGCCGCATCGCCCTAAAGCCGGCACTGCTTGGAGTGGACAACTAATGAGTTTCAAATTGAAGTCTGCTAGAGCAGGACACCAGCAACCCCATTCCATGTGAGGAAGTAATGCTGATTCAGATAGTAGTGCTTCCTTAATTGTGAAGAGTAATGCAAGAACATCGCACTTCCAATTCTTCCCACATGTACATTTCACCAGAAAAAATATGGCGACATATGTAAGATAAATACAACGTGTAGGAATCGATGTGGAAACAGTGATTCCGGAATGAATATACAGATTTACTCGGCAGCAATTACGTTGGCTTAAAACCTGATTTGGACCCATATGGATAATGGAGGTCGAAAGCCATTCCAGAGGTGATCGGAATACTTGAGACAAACTTGCTCCCCAGCCTACTATGGATTGAGATGTGATGCGGTGCAGACCCGGAAACCCTAAAGCTTTCAGCAAATGTATATAAACTGCTGAATATACTGACTTTCTCAAGTGAAACATCCTCAGGTATCTAGTTCTGCTTCTGGGCAGTAACACTTTCAGAAGTTAGATGGAGGAAACTCAAAAGAATTCTCCCTTCAGAGATTATTGGGTTTGCATGGACTTTGACCGATGTGTCACAGATCCTATTTGTAGCAAACAATATTTTTGTGAAATAAATAGAGCTGTATATATAAACTCACAAACAACTGCTTCAGCTGGTATGGAGTATGGACCACTTTCAGAGCGTAAAGTCTAGGCGCGATATAGAACATAAAAATTGGTGCATGTCGAAGATGGTTCTTGAAAACCTGAAGAAAGTTTCCAGTACCTGCATATAACGACTAGAGATTCGGTATTGGAGTGATGATGCAGAAGGCGAACTGGGTGAGTGATGGGAATATAGAGAACATACATGGAGAGTCATTTGTGATTGTAAGAGTAGGAAAGTAAGCACCGGCGACATTATGTAACAATATAAACGTCTATAATTGTACTACATTTCAGGATATTCTGGCTGGTGCACCTAACCCACAATGACTCAAAATATTGCTTTGGCTCATATTATAAAATCGTTTCAACTATTATATTAAAAAGCAATAGATCCGTGGCGGCTCCTCCGCTAAGGCGGCAGGGCGTTGCCCTACTGACAGGAACAGCAAAGAAAGGAAATAATAAAATGATAATAACAATGTTATTAGCTTTTATTTTTTCTTCCTGCTGTGGCAGAGCGTGAAGGGGTGGGTGGAGCTTCAGGAGAGGAGTGGTAAAACACTCCTGTGTGCAATCACTGTTTGGTCGGCCCTCTCCAGCCGCCCAAAACAGTCATGCGCACTTCCCTGTTCTCCATGCAGGCTGCATTACAGCCTGCATGGAGAACATGCCCACCCCTCCAGCCCCTGCCTGAGAGCCATGTCATGGTCCTCAAACCAATCATAACGCTGCATTCCAGCGTTGTGATTGGCTTGGGGGTGGGAGTCTGGCTGCCTACTTCCTGTTCCAACCTGAAGGGGGGCACAGGTGAGCAGGAGAGAAGATGTGGGACCCGGCAGCATCAGCAAGGTAAGTTTTATTTTATTTGAACCAATTTCTGGTTTTCTCACTCATTTTTCTTGACGCTCTAAATGACAGACACAGTGTTCAGTATAAGTATAGGTATAGGTTCAGTATAAGTATTATAGTCCAATAATATCTTATCCTCCGTAACGGGCGCTTTTCAAAATGTTAGGCTCAGGTAGCACTGTGGTGAAATCCCAAGAACCTCAGTTTATAGAAAAGCATATCAAGGAGACTTGAAAAAAGAAAAAAATTGCTTGTCTTATGAGTGGACTAAACTGAAAGACAGGACTTATAAAGCATAAATAAATGCTGAACAAATCATGGAACTAAGGGTTGAATAAATAACATGAAGAGAAAAGCATGGCACTGTTTTCTCTAAAAAGTAGAATTGTTGCACAAGCAATAACGTTTTATCTGCTTTGTAACTTGTGGATCAGCAAAGCCAAAGAGGTACAGAGGCTGGAGAGTCTAACAAGGGAACCTGATCTTACTCTGTGGTAGATGATGGACAAAGCATGCCTCTAGATCTCTCATTGTATATAAGCATCACATACTCAGTGCTAACCATGGTATCCTTCATTTTTCACACATGTATATCAACATACTAAATATATTAACTTCTTTAAGTGATGTTTCTTCAGGTGTCAAATCCAGCTTCTGGTTGACAACATCGAAAGGAAGTAGCTGGAGGAAACCAAAAAACAACTAACATTTACAACAAGAAAAACTTATATCTGCTTTAAATTTTACACTTTGTTTTTGCAAATCCATAGAGCTCTATCTCTTGTACTTCCGAGTTTATCCAGTAGACTCCTGATGGGATACCCTCCATAACTCACTCTTGCCTGCATTTGACGCCATACTCTACTCCAGTGGGACTGCGCACCTATATTGAAAGTAAGTTCACATTATCCTTCCACAGCTTCTCACTATAAGATAGGGCATGATCAGTCCTCAGATATATTCTCAAATTGCATTACCTAGCAAACCTCCGCATCTTGCGACTTTGTGGCCCATATCACTTCAGAAACTCTACCGTATCTGCCTGCACAGTGCTATATATTGTGAAAAAAAGCTGTTGAATA
This sequence comes from Lissotriton helveticus, assembly GCF_964261635.1. Classification (NCBI taxonomy): domain Eukaryota; kingdom Metazoa; phylum Chordata; class Amphibia; order Caudata; family Salamandridae; genus Lissotriton; species Lissotriton helveticus. Next base: position 258,140,751 of record NC_136065.1, on the reverse strand, counting down.
TTTGTAACTACCGGCTTCTGTAAAATACTATGCTCACTAGTCTAATATGGCATCCTACGGAACCTGTAGAAACTTTAATAATACAGGTTCTCTAAAATAACCTTACATAGAGCAATAGACAATCAGTAAGTACCCTGGGATGCTCCCCCTGTCTCAGTTGCTGTTATCGTTTTCCCGACTATAGATCTTCTATAGTGGAAGCCGTGACTACCTCCTTCCCTGGACCATTGAATCCTTTCTGGCCATCGTACCCATTTTTAGCTTGCAAGTTCTCATCTCTCTTTCCTTGATACTTAAGGGTCCTATTGGTAATCACCAGCTAGAATTCTACTCTTACTTCAGGTTTTTCTATATCCTAGAATAACACTGAGGTGATCCAAATCTCTTTTTCACAATCTCAAATGTATTTATCTTGGTGATGTTTTTTTTTTTTAAACTCTTTTTATTAACAATGCTCAGGTCAATCAACATTTCAATCCATTGGTTACATTGCATCAGACAAATAAGGAGTGTACAGTGCACAGGATAGTCACTTTCGATCAATAACAGAACATGCAGAGTTGGACCCGCTACCCCAGACCGCCCCCCATTCCCCTATATCTCCTCCAGGGCCCCCAAATCTTCTTCTACTTTTTCGGGCACCCCCTACTTTTGTAAATGGTTTCCTCTGCCCTCTGACACCAATCTGGGTCCTGCTCCCACTGGTCCCACTGCGGAGAGGCCGATGCCCCACAGGCCCTGGCGATATTACATTTTGCAACTCCCGCCGCCATTGCCAGCCAGAGTTCTTCATACCTGGTCCAATCAGTTGCCCCCCCTAATTATTAGGAGCAACCATCTGGGCTCCCTCGGGACCGGGGAGCCCACCACCTCCGCCATTATATCTGTGACCTTGGTCCAATAGGGGACAATCCCCGGGCATTTCCACAGTATGTGGAAGAAGGATCCTTCCTCCCCACACCGCGCGCACACAAAGCAGATTGACAACCACCCCAGGAATGCAGTAGGGTGCGAGGGTAGTACACCCGATGGAGGATTTTGAGCTGTATAAGCCTGAACCTAACACGGATCGCAATCTCCTGGGGACTCTGCAGGGCGTCCTGCCAGTGGTCGTCTTCCAAGGGGCCCAGATCACACTGCCAAGTCGCCCTTAAGGACACTAGTGGATCGGGTATGTTATTGATCAACTTCCAGTAGATCGTGGACGTGGGCTTTTCAAGAATAAGATCCAGGAGTAAACGATCCTCCATGGGGGAATATTCCGGGATGGATGCGCCGCCACGAACATGGGATCGTATGGCGTGGATAAGGCGTAAGTAATGGTAGCGCTGCGAATCCCGGAGATCATACTCTGTCTGCAGGTATTAGAAGGAGCGGGGGGTGTCTCCCCTCCACACGTCTCCCAAGTAGTCAATTCCAATGAGCTGCCCCTAAAGCCCTTCAATCGAGTCACTTCACTCAATTGTTCCGCAATCCACAGGATAGTCCTACCCGTCAGGGATCCCGTCCACCCCAGGAACCTCTTCGCCTCCCTCCAATATTGGACCACCACCTTGGTGTGTGAGGGCCAATCCGCGCGGGTCTTCCGGGTGTATAACAGCGCTTCACAATTGTCGCCCGGCATCACAAACTGGTCCACTCTGTAGGCCGGCTCTGACCTTTCAGCATAAACCCAATCGTTAATAACCTGCAGCTGAGATGCCCAGTAGTATAATTGCACGTCCGGCAGGGCCAGCACACCGTCGTACACGCCCCTCGTTAATTTTTGGTGATGGTTTTTTGACTATCTGATTCCTACACTCACGTTTGTTTGTCTATTGTGTGTCACATGGCAACTTTTGAGTAGACTAATATCACTCCACCATTTTTTAGCTCAGTGCAATAATATGTATATCCGAATTTATATTACAAGAATCATGCTTGGACGGATCTATATAACCACAAATATCTTCTTTGATCCATTCTCATGATATTCCTCTGTGGCTTTCCTGATGAAGGTACGTCCAGTGCCGAAACGCGCGTTGAGATCTCTGAATTGTTACCATCTAGCCACAACATATCAATTGCCTAGTTTTTACAACCTTTTTATAAATTTCTCCAAGAATCATCTTTATGTATAATTGTTGTTTATGTATTTGTGTATGTCTATATTGTTTTGGACAAAGTGCTTACTGCTCGTAACCCCTGGTAAATACTTTATATTTGCTGTAAATGCACTTGTATGTAAATGTCTTGAATGTTTGCTTTCCAATGTTTCACTTTTTAAATAAATTTCAATAAAAAAAGAATTTATATATTTTAAATAGTTGCTGACTGATTGCACTGAGCTTGGGTTATTCCCCACACCATGTCAAAAATAAATTAATGTAATGCTACTGGTATTTACTGCCTGGGAAAGTTTTTTTCTCTTTGCCAAACAAGAATGTGAGCATCTTTCCTACGAACAGTGGGCCCGATTCACAGAACTAACTTAAGACAAAATCCTAAACTTACTACCATTTTGATATTCACAGAATGCACTTACTCATTTCGGTATTCACAGAAGTTAGGAGTCCTAACTTTAGGACTCTTAAATGCCTTCTGTGAATACCGAAAGTCTTAAAGTTAGGATTTTTTCTCAATTTAGTAGTAGTAAAGTTAGGACTCCTAACTTTAGGACTCCTAAATGCCTTCTGTGAATACCGAAAGTCTTAAAATTAGGATTGTTCTCAATTTAGTAGTAGTAAAGTTAGGACTCCTAACTTTTGGACTCCTAAATGCCTTCTGTGAATACCGAAAGTCTTAAAATGTTTTTTTTTCCTCAGTTTAGTAGTAGTAAAGTTAGGACTCCTTACTTTAGAACTCCTAAATACCTGCTGTGAATACCGAAAGTCTTAAAATTAGAATTTTTCTCAATTTAGTTGTAGTAAAGTTAGGACTCCTAACTTTCGGACTCCTAAATGCCTTCTGTGAATACCAAAAGTCTTAAAATTTGGATTTCTCTCAACTTTACTACTACTTAACATGAGAAAAATCCTAATTTTAAGACTTTCGGTATTCACAGAAGGCATTTAGGAGTCCAAAGTTAGGAGTCCTAACTTTACTACTGCTAAATTGAGAAAAATCCTAATTTTAAGACTTTCGGTATTCATAGAAGGCATTTAGGAGTCCTAAAGTTAGGAGTCCTAACTTTACTACTACTAAATTGAGAAAAATCCTAACTTTAAGACTTTCGGTATTCACAGAAGGCATTTAAGAGTCCTAAAGTTAGGACTCCTAACTTCTGTGAATACCGAAATGAGTAAGTGCCTTCTGTGAATACTAAAATGAGTAAGTGCCTTCTGTGAATACCAAATGGTAGTAAGTTTAGGATTTTGTCTTAAGTTAGTTCTGTGAATCGGGCCCAGTTCCATCAGTCCAACAGTCATAGAATCCAGGAACCCCAGAATGTGCAATTCATTGTGGAGCAAACATGGCTCGAGATCTTTATGTTTGGTGCGTGTTATTTTTAATGATTGGTACTTCCATCAAGACGTTTTTCAAGGTATTGGTGCATTTTGGAGTAGGCAGCAGGGCCATCTTCCAATTCAGATATGTCAAGTTCTGCACCATGTATATGTTCACCAGTTCTGTCCATGTGGTGGTGCATGAAGACAGATCGCGATATGTGTATGCATTTTTTTATTTGTTGCCTGCAGGCTACTTTGCATATTTAGGAGCAATGTACAGATATCTGGGGAGCCTATATTGGTGCCCCTCACCCTTAGGGAGAGACGCGCCATCATCATCATCACTTTTTGCTGCTGTTTTTTTTTTCTCTTCAAAAACTTGTCATGGACTGCTGGTGATCAGTTTTATCCTTTTGGTACGCTGTGGGCTGGTAAGAAAATGGCTAAGGGCCTGTGCCAGAAGTCAGAGTGCCGGAGCAAGTCTTGTGGTCCAAGATTTGCCAGGAGAAAAATCGGGGGAGCAAACCCAGATCTCAAGGGGCCTACTACATTAAATTACAGTTGAACATGATGGTGGATAATCCAAAAAATATATAGAGTGATATTAGGGTATAAACTCTAGGCCACAGAACGTTCCACAGTGCTATTGTTACTGTAGTGGCGCAGGGATGGCTCACCTATAAGCGCGGGTACAGACTGCAGTGCCACGGGACAGTTGACTCGATCCAAGTCCCCTGTGTTGAGGCAGGCGTCTGTCCCTAATCACACAGTGGTCCGCACACCTTGCAGCAAGTCAGCATGCCTCAGCAGCCCCTGTGCACCACAGCTGCAGCCACAAGACTGCGGTAGCCACAGCAGCACCCAAACCTGGACGGGCAGCCTCTCCCCTTGCTCTGCCACTTCAACCCCCATGACAGATGCCCAAGATCTCACTGCTGCTAGGCCTAATGAAGGCCCAGGTAGTAGGCTTGTAGCCTGCAGGATATCGCTGAGGCAGCTCCGGTGGCCCGAACGGTTATTGCGCGCCTGCCCCACCACACTCCACAGCACACAGCTCTGTTTTCCAGCTGTCCAGGCATGCCAACCCACCACCTTCCAGCACCCTGCGGAGGGAGGTATTCAGTCCCCGTAGCCTAGCGTCAGATAGGTGAATGAGGCAGGTCAGAGGACGACCTCCCCAGTGGAACACACCTGACTAGGCTGCAGGTTCGCAGGACAATGACTGAGTTCTGCGAGAAGGAAGTATAATCTCCAAAATGGGTTCTGTGGTACCACACTGGACGCAGGAATGAGAAGAGCGAGTGCTCTTTAGTGGATGTGCCTTTCAGGGTGACCCGAAATGAAACACTTTTAAATGTCAGAGAAAGTTGCAGAAACACAACCTCTCGACGGAACTCCCCATTCTAAACTATGAATATGTTAATACCTTGGATACCTTGGGTGGGCATTCTGTTACAAATTTGTGATTGTGCAGGTCAATTTCATGAATTTCTATATGAATTTGAGGAGGCACAGTAAACAAAATGAACAGCACTATAAACTCATTACCCATAATGTACAATTGTAAATATACTATGGCAAAATATTTTAAACTGGGTTTATGCAACAGAAAGTACATATTCAAGAATCACTGACCAATGGCAGGGATGATTTATATATATGAGGAAGTGAATGTGTTTAAAAGGCTGCATCATGGAAAAGATGAAAAAGGACCTTGGAGAGATGGTACTTCATGTCTGAGGAGTGGACTTGACTAAAGGAGCAAAGTATTAAAGAATTAATATTAGCTGCCTAAATCAGTGAACAGAGGGGTGAGCATGTGAAGGGAATAGCCGGGAACAGATCATACTAAGTACCAAAGTCTGTGCACAAGACTTTAGTCTTAAATGACTCTGAAATGTGTGCCTCAGCAAAACAAAGATGGTCGTGAGTTTGGAAAATCTAACCTTGGAACCAGGCCCTCATCTCTCATTGATAATGAACAAAGGGTATCTCTAGTCCTCTAAGCATGGTAAGCATGATCAAAATCGGTGCCAAACAGGATATTCTTGAGTTTTTCACAAACATATATCAACAGACTGATTATACTAACCTCTTCAAGTGGTTTTTCCTCAATTGTCTGATCCAGCTTCTGGTCAGCAACTTTTGTTGTTGGTACCTGAAATAAACAAAAAAAGAACTAACATTTACAATAAAATAAAATCATGTGTGGGGTAATTTGGCATTTGGATTTCACAAATCATTGAAGTTTATCTAATGTGGTTACTGGGTTTCTAATGTTCCTTACCTCCTTACATTTGGGATGGAGTCATAAATGCAAGTCAGAAAATAATTTTAAGAAATAGAGCTATGGTAACACCATTCCACAAGAAATACATTTGGGTGACGGGAAATGGATAGGTGTATGAGTAGTCTCAAAATTGTAGCAGTATATACATAACATAAAATATGATGGAAGGAATGATTGCAATTAGTCTAACCACTGGCAGTCGCTTGGTGTAGCATTCCAACCTATCATTCTTTTTTCCACCATGCTAATTCAGATTAAACCCAGTGATTAGCAAAATAACGATTGACTGAGACTCGGCCCGAGTAATTAACAATAGCTGAAATTAGTTCAAGCGTTCTAGCCATCACTTTTTTGTATACTACAGTATATAAATCATTGTTGAAAATATTAGATTTCTAGAAAAGGACGCAATGATAAAATAGACAAGTGAAGAGATAGAGATTGAGAGATTTGTAATTAAGAGCTAAATCAGTGAGCTTCTTTTAGGTTGCTAAGAGGAAGAAAATGAGCATGAATTACATTGAATTGCTTTTTAACTGGAGCTACTTAACAATATGAACAATTCTATCATTTAATTCTACTTTTAGGAAGTCTAAGCTGATGCCATTTAGTTTCAAAGAATTGGGAAATGTTTTAGACTGTTATAAGAGCAGTATATATTCAAGAATAAAACTACTTACTGTGTCCTTTGTGCCCTTTTCACCATCCACTGCACTAGGAGGCAGACTCTAAAGGCAACAGAAAAAGTCAGAAAGAATGGTTATGAATGACAAGCTATGAAAATTAATGTACAGATTTCACAAGTGCAATAATAGTCTCTATAAAACACATGACTGCACTGGCACCTTTATTTAGATAAGGCCAGATCCACGTAAAAGTAGTGTTAAGTGTGATGAAAGGGGCTAAGACTGCATTTATGACAAAGTAATACATCATTGCAACATGTAAAATCTCGTTCTATTATCAACAAAAAAAGCTTGAGCTAATTCCAATTTTTTTTTAATGGGTTTGTATTATCATTTCTTGTCCAAACAGTAATCATTACACACTTTGATCATTCATTTAGTCACCTTAAAATGTTCCAGTAGAGTACACTCATGTCTTGTACATTTTTACGTTGGCACACTGCTCATGCAAATGTCATAAAAACTTGTGGAATCACTATTTCTGTTTTGTGCACACCAGTCTAACCTACAAATTGTGTTAATACCTTAAATACAATGGGGCAGATTTACAAGCACCTTGCGCCACTTTAGGCGCAAGGGGCTTGTAAATCTGCCCCAATGTGTGGGAATCCTATTAGTAATTCATGGTACTGTTACTTATTTTTGTGACTCTCCAAAAGGTGTAGGTATGAGCACGGAACACCAATAATAATTCATTCCACTTAATGAGTACGTGAATATGGAAGTCTCTGGTTTTTCTGAGACAAAATAACCTGAAACTGAGTTTATTGAACGAGAATACATATCCACAAATCATAAAACAGCAGCTCAGAGGATGACAATGTATTTGAAAGGCCACATGTAGAAAAAGATGAAACGTGAGATTTGACAGATGGAACCTTTTCTCAGGGTTGGACTGCACTGTAGGAGCAGTAGTGAAACAGTGGATAAAGACTGACCACACCACAGCATTGAGATGTAAATAGGTAAGACAAAGGGAATAGTCTGGGACATTTTTTATTGTGTACCAAAACCAATGCTCAAGGCAAAGGTCTCTATGTGCTCTGAATTGTGTGCATCAGCAAAGCCAAGAAGGTCCATACAATGAAGAATTTAACAAAGGTACCAAGGGAACCAGGTCCTTGTCTGTGGTAGATGATGGTCAAAATGTGTCTCTACCTCTCTCTTTGTGTGATAAGCATCAGTGCCTCAGTGCCAAACATGATATCTTTAAGATTTGCACAAATGCATTTCAACAGGCTGAGTATGCTAACCTGTTTAATTGATGTGTCCTCAGTTTCTTGATCCGGCCTCTGGAAGGCAATATCAGGAGGTGGCGGCTGGAGGAAACAAAAAAGAAATACTCTTAACATTTACAACAAGACTCAATAAGTTGTGCTCCTTATATTCACTTTACTTTCACAAATCCATCAAAATTGATCTGTGATGAATATTGGTTGTCTGATGCCCTTGACCTTTTTCATTGGTGATAGAGACATGACTGAAGGCCAAACAATAATTTTAAGAAATGGAGGTATGTCAATACCATTGCAAAAATGTAATTCCACTGATGGGAAATGGATAACTGTATGAGAACACGAAGACTAGTCTTGGTATACAATCATTTTTGAAAATAGCAGATGTCATGGAAAGCTCATGACAACCTGCAAAAAGTATACAATACTATTATATACCAACTGGGGATAAAGAGCAAAAGAGGTGAATCAGGGGTTACGTGAAGGGGTGAAGTATGGTATATAGAGGTAAAGGAGTTAAGAGTAAAGAGGAGTTAGGGGGATGAAATATGCATGAATGACGGTGAATGGCCTTTAGAGTGGCAATATGTAACAAGGTGAACAGCCATGCAATTGTACTCGGTTTTTAATAAATCCTCTCTGAGCCACTTAATCTACACTGAACTGGGAAAATTGTTAGATTTTAGTATAAAAAGAGTATAAATATTAGAGAAGTAACTGCTTACTATGCCCCTCATGGCTTTTTCCCTATCCACTACAGTTGGAGGCCGACTTTAATGGTAAAAGAGATAGTCAGAAAGAGTTCTCCATGAAAGACAAACTATGGTAATTATTGAAAGTTTTCCCAGGTGCATTTTTAGTCTCTCTGACCAAATCAAGTGCAGTGGTGTCCTTATGTCCACAAGGGCAGACCCATATAAAAGCAGTGTTGGACATGCTGTAAGGGTATTATACTACATTTGTGTACTAATAATACAGCATTACATAATATGGAAGATAATCATTTTATCACCAACAACAGTTAATGCTAATTCTACATTGTTTCTGAAAATTAATTTTTATTATCTTGTTTAGGTCAAGCAGAAATCATAGTTTAGTTCTGCCGCTCATGTCAAGGCCCTTGCCAAAGCCATCAAGTGCAAATAAAAAAAAGTTCTATTTGCAGCCTCACACATCTCTAACAATCATAATCAGTTGGCAGCATTGTAGAATGTTTGATGATGAGGGTTTTTAGATATAATATGCTGTAATTCACCGGGTGGCCCATTTAGGTTACTCAAACTGAAATCACTTATGTCTTGTACATGTTTACATGGAACGTTCGGACGTTGAAATGTCAGCAAAACTTGTTGGAATTCTCTTTCTGCATGGAACTCCTCATTCTGAGCTATGACTGTGTTAATATCTGAATTTGTGGTACTGCCACTCATTTCATATGAACCCCAAGCGAATTTAAAAATTCATGGTATGAATAGTAAACACCACTATTAACTCATTCCCTATAATGAGTGCTCGTAAATATAGTAGCCTCAGGTTTCACTGTGGCAAAATAGCAGGGATGGCTCACCAGTAAGCGCGGGTACAGCCCACAGTGCCACGGGACAGTTGACTCGATCCAAGTCCCCTGTGTTGAGGCAGGCGTCTGTCCACCTAATCACATAGTGGTCCGCATACCTTGCAGCTAGTCAGCATGCCTCAGCAGCCCCTGTGCACCACAGTTGCAGCCACAAGAATGTGATAGCCACAGCAGCACCCAAACCAGGACGGGAAGCCTCTCCCCTTGCTCTGCTACTCCAACCCCCATGACAGACGCCCAAGATCTCACTGCTGCTAGGCCTAATCAGGTCCCAGGTAGTAGGCTTGTAGACTGCGGGATATCGCATAGAGGCAGCTCCAGTGGCCCGAATGGTTATTGCAGGCCTGCCCCAGCCACACTCCACAGCACACAGCTCTGGGTTCCAGCATTCCAGGCATGCCTACCCACCACCTTCCAGCACCCTGCGGAGGGTGGTATTCAGACCCCGTCGCCTAGCGTCAGGTAGGTGATTGAGGCAGGTCAGCGGATTACCACCCCAGTGGAACACTCCTGACTAGGCTGCAGGTTCGCAGGACAATGACTGAGTTCTGCGAGAAGGAAGTATAATCTCCAAAATGGGTTCTGTGGTACCACACTGGACGCAGGAATGAGAAGAGCGAGTGCTCTTTAGTGGATGTGCCTTTCAGGGTGATCCGAAATTAAACACTTTTAAATGTCAGAGAAAGTTGCAGAAACACACCCTCTCCACTGAACTCCCCATTCTAAACTATGAATATGTTAATACCTTGGATACCCTGGGTGGGCATTCTGTTACAAATTTGTGGTTGTGCAGGTCGCTTTCATGAATTTCTATAGGAATTTTAGGAGGCACAGTAAACAAAATGAACAGCACTATAAACTCATTACCCATAATGTACAATTGTAAATATACTATGGCAAAATATTTTAAACTGGGTTTACGCAACAGCAAATACATATTCAAGAATCACAGATAAATGGCAGGGATGATTTATATATATGAGAAGCGAATGTGTTTAAAAGGCTGCATCATGGAAAAGACGAAAAAGGACCTTGGAGAGAAGGTACTTCATGTCTGAGGAGTGGACTTGACTAAAGGAGCAAATAATTAAATAATTAATAATGGCTACCTAAATCAGTGAAAAGAGGTGTGAGCATGTGAAGGGAATAGCCGGGAACAGATCATACTAAGTACCACAGTCTGAGCACAAGACTTTAGTCTTAAATGACTCTGAAATGTGTGCCTCAGCAAAACAAAGATGGTCGTGAGTGTGGAAAATTTAACCTTGGAACCAGGCCCTCGTCTCTCATTGATAATGGACAAAGGGTATCTCTAGTCCTCTAAGCATGGTAAGCATGATCAAAATCGGTACCAAACAGGATATTCTTGAGTTTTTCACAAACATATATCAACAGACTGATTATACTAACCTCTTCAAGTGGTTTTTCCTCAATTGTCTGATCCTGCTTCTGGTCAGCAACATTTGTTGTAGGTACCTGGAAGAAACAAAAAAAGAACTCAAATTTACAACAAAATAAAATTATGTGTGGGGTAATTTGGCATTTGTATTTCACAAATCATTGAAGTTTATCTAATGTGGTCACTGGGTTTCTAATGTCCCTTACCTCCTTACATTTGGGATGGAGTCATAAATGCAAATCAGAAAATAATTTTAAGAAATAGAGCTATGGGAACACCATTCCACAAGAAATACATTTGGGGGACGGGAAATGGATAGGTGTATGAGTAGTCTCAAATTGTAACAGTATATACATAACATAAAATATGATGGAAGGAATGATTGCAATTAGTCTAACCCCTGGCAGTCGCTTGGTGTAGCATTCCAACCCATCATTCTTTTTTCCACCATGCTCATTCACATTAAACCCAGTGATTTGCAAAATAACGATTGACTGAGATTCAGCCCGAGTAATTAACAATAGCTGAAATTAGTTCAAGCGTTCTAGCCATCACTTTTTTGTATACTACAGTATATAAATCATTGTTGAAAATATTAGATTTTTAGAAAAGGACGCAATGATAAAATAGACAAGTGAAGAGATAGAGATTGAGAGATTTGGAATTAAAAGCTAAATCAGTGAGCTTCTTTTAGGTTGCGAAGAGAAGGAAAATGAGCATGAATTACATTGAATCGCTTTTTAACTGGCGATACTTAACAATATGAACAATTCTATCAATTAATTCTACTTTTAGGAAGTCTAAGCTGATGCCATTTAGTTTCAAAGAATTGGGAAATGTTTTAGACTGTTATCATAAGAGCAGTATATATTCGAGAATAAAACTACTTACTGTGTCCTTTGTGCCCTTTTCACCGTCCACTGCACTAGGAGGCAGTCTCTAACGGCAACAGAAATAGTCAGAAAGAATTGTTATGAATGACAAACTATGAAAATGAATGTACAGATTTCACAAGTGCAATCATAGTCTCTATAAAACAGATGACTGCAGTGGCACCTTTATTTAGATAAGGCCAGATCCACGTAAAAGTAGTGTTAAGTGTGATGAAAGGGGCTAAGACTGCATTTATGACACAGTAATACATCATTGCAACATGTAAAATCTCATTCTTTTATCAAAAACAAAAGCTTGAGCTAATTCCACATTTTTTTTAATGGATTTATATTATATATTTTTGTCCATACAGTAATCATTACATACTTTGATCATTCATTTAGTCACCTTAAAATGTTCCAGTCGAATACACTCATGTCTTGTAGATTTTTACGTTGACACACTACTCATGCAAATGTCATAAAAACCTGTGGAAACACTATTTCTGTTTTGTGCACACCAGTCTAACCTACAAATTGTGTAAATACCTTAAATACAATGGGGCAGATGTACAAGCCTATTGCGCCACTTTTGCTTCACTTTTAACATGGGAAAAGTGACGCAAAAGTGGCGCAAGGGGCTTGTAAATCTGCCCCAATGTGTGGGAATCCTATTAGTAATTCATGGTACTGTTACATATTTTTGGGGCTCTCCAAAAGGCGTAGGTATGAGCACTGAACACCAATAATAATTCATTCCACCTAATGAGTACGTGAATATGAAAGTCTCCGGTTTTTCTGAGACAAAATAACCTGAAACTGAGTTTATTGAACGAGAATACATATCCACAAATCATAAAACAGCAGCTCAGAGGATGACAATGTATTTGAAAGGCCACATGTAGAAATAGATGAAACATGAGATTTGACAGATGGAACCTTTTCTTAGGGTTGGACTGCACTGTAGGAGCAGTAGTGAAACAGTGGATAAAGACTGACCACACCACAGCATTGAAATGTAAATAGGTAAGACAAAGGGAATAGTCTGGGAAAAAATGTATTGTGTACCAAAACCAATGCTCAAGGCAAAGGTCTCTATGTGCTCTGAATTGTGTGCATCAGCAAAGCCAAGAAGGCCCATACAATAAAGAATTTAACAAAGGAACTAAGGGAACCAGGTCCTTGTCTGTGGTAGATGATGGTCAAAATGTGTCCCTACCTCTCTCTTTGTGTGATAAGCACCAGTGCCTCAGTGCCGAACATGATATCTTTAAGATTTGCACAAATGCATTTCAACAGGCTGAGTATGCTAACCTGTTTAATTGATGTGTCCTCAGTTTCTTGATCCGGCCTCTGGAAGGCAATATCAGGAGGTGGTGGCTGGAGGAAACAAAAAAGAAATACTCTTAACATTTACAACAAGACACAATTAGGTGTGCTCCTTAGATCCACTTTACTTTAACAAATCCATCAAAATTGATCTGTGATGACTACTGGTTGTCTGATGCCTTTGACCTTTTTTCATTGGTGACAGAGACATGAGTGAAGGCCAAACAATAATTTTAAGAAATGGAAGTATGTCAATACCATACAAAAAAAATGTAATTCCATTGATGGGAAATGGATAACTGTATGAGAACACCAAGACTTGTCTTGGTATACAATCATTTTTGAAAATAGCAGATGTCATGGAAAGCTCATGACAACCTGGAAAAAGTATACAATACTATTATATACCAACTGGGGATAAAGCGCAAAAGTGGTGAATCAGGGGTTACGTGAAGGGGTGAAGTATGGTATATAGAGGTAAAGGAGTTAAGAGTAAAGGGGAGTTAGGGGGATGAAATATGCATGAATGACAGTGAATGGCCTTTAGAGTAGCAATATGTAACAAGGTGAACAGCCATGCAATTATACTCAGTTTTTAATAAATCCTCTCTGAGCCACTTAATCTACACTGAACTGGGAACAATGTTAGATTTTAGTATAAAACCAGTATAACTATTAGAGAAATATCTGCTTACTATGCCCCTCATGGCCTTTTCCCTATCCACTACAGTTGGAGGCCGACTTTAATGGTAAAAGAGATAGTCAGAAAGAGTTCTCCATGAAAGACAAACTATGGTAATTATTGAAAGTTTTCTCAGGTGCATTTTTAGTCTCTCTGACCAAATCAAGTGCAGTGGTGTCCTTATGTCCACAAGGGCAGACCCATATAAAAGCAGTGTTGGACATGCTGTAAGGGTATTATACTACATTTGTGAACCAATAATACAGCATTACATAATATGGAAGATAATCATTTTATCACCAACAACAGTTAATGCTAATTCTACATTGTTTCTGAAAATTAATTTTTATTATCTTGTTTAGGTCAAGCAGAAATCATAGTATAGTTCTGCCGCTCATGTCGACGCCATTACCAAAGGCATCAAGTGCAAATAAAAAAAAGTTCTATTTGCACCCTCCTACATCTCTAACAATCATCATCAGTTGGCATTGTAGAATGTCTGATGATGAGGGTTTTTAGATATATTATGCCGTAATTTACCGGGTGGCCCATTTAGGTTACTCAAACTGAAATCACTTATGTCTTGTACATGTTTTCATGGAACGTTCGAACTTTGAAATGTCAGCAAAACTTTTGGGAATTCTCTTTCTGCATGGAACTCCCCATTCTGAGCTATGACTGTGTTAATATCTGAATTTGTGGTACTGTCACTCATTTCATATGAATCCCAAAGCGAATGTAAAAATTCATGCTATGAATAGTAAACACCACTATTAACTCATTCCCTATAATGAGTGCTCATAAATATACTAGCCTCAGGTTTCACTGTGGCAAAATTGCAGGGATGGCTCACCTGTAAGCGCGGGTACAGCCCGCAGTGCCACGGGACAGTTGACTCGATCCAAGTCCCCTGTGTTGAGGCAGGCTTCTGGCCCTAATCACACAGTGGTCCGCATACCTTGCAGCGAGTCAGCTTATCCTCAGCAGCCCCTGTGTACCACAGCTGCAGCCACAAGAATGCGGTATCCACAGCAGCACCCAAACCAGGACGCGCAGCCTCTCCCCTTGCTCTGCTACTCCAACCCCATCACAGACGCCCAAGATCTCACTGCTGCTAGGCCTAATCAGGTCCCAGGTAGTAGGCTTGTAGCCTGCAGGATATCGCATAGAGGCAGCTCCAGTGGTCCGAATGGTTATTGCAGGCCTGCCCCAGCCACACTCCACAGCACACAGCTCTGGGTTCCAGCATTCCAGGCATGCCGACCCCCCACCTTCCAGCACCCTGCGGAGGGTGGTATTCAGACTCCGTCGCCTAGCGTCAGGTAGGTGATTGAGGCAGGTCAGCGGATGACCTCCCCAGTGGAACACACCTGACTAGGCTGCAGGTTCGCAGGACAATGACTGAGTTCTGCGAGAAGGAAGTATAATCTCCAAAATGGGTTCTGTGGTACCACACTGGACGCAGGAATGAGAAGAGCGAGTGCTCTTTAGTGGATGTGCCTTTCAGGGTGACCCGAAATTAAACACTTTTAAATGTCAGAGAAAGTTGCAGAAACACACCCTCTCCACTGAACTCCCCATTCTTAACTATGAATATGTTAATACCTTGGATACCTTGGGTGGGCATTCTGTTACAAATGTGTGGTTGTGCAGGTCAATTTCATGAATTTCTATAGGAATTTTAGGAGGCACAGTAAACAAAATGAACAGCACTATAAACTCATTACCCATAATGTACAATTGTAAATATACTATGGCAAAATATTTTAAACTGGGTTTATGCAACAGCAAATACATATTCAAGAATCACAGATAAATGGCAAGGATGATTTATATATATGAGGAAGCGAATGTGTTTAAAAGGCTGCATCATGGAAAAGACGAAAAAGGACCTTGGGGAGATGGTACTTCATGTCTGAGGAGTGGACTTGACTAAAGGAGCAAAGAATTAAATAATTAATAATGGCTGCCTAAATCAGTGAACAGAGGGGTGAGCATGTGAAGCGAATAGCCGGGAACAAATTATACTAAGTACCACAGTCTGAGCACAAGACTTTAGTCTTGCATGGTTCTGAAATGTGTGCCTCAGCAAAACAAAGATGGTCGTGAGTGTGGAAAATGTAACCTTGGAACCAGGACCTCGTCTCTCATTGATAATGGACAAAGGGTATCTCTAGTCCTCTAAGCATGGTAAGCATGATCAAAATCGGTACCAAACAGGATATTCTTGAGTTTTTCACAAACATATATCAACAGACTGATTATACTAACCTCTTCAAGTGGTTTTTCCTCAATTGTCCGATCCAGCTTCTGGTCAGCAACATTTGTTGTAGGTACCTGGAAGAAACAAAAAAAGAACTAACATTTACAACAATATAAAATTATGTGTGGGGTAATTTGGCATTTGGATTTCACAAATCATTGAAGTTTATCTAATGTGGTCACTGGGTTTCTAATGTCCCTTACCTCCTTACATTTGGGATGGAGTCATAAATGCAAGTCAGAAAATAATTTTAAGAAATAGAGCATGGGAACACCATTCCACAAGAAATACATTTGGGTGACGGGAAATGGATAGGTGTATGAGTAGTCTCAAAATTGTAACAGTATATGTATACTAATATAATAAAGAAGGAGCCCAAACCTTTGAGGCGGGTAATCTCAGGAACCACAGCACCAATCACAACACCCAATACAACGTTGGAAAGGGCAGTTGCAGCAGAAGGATATAGGCTACGCAGATGCCCACCATATACATTTAAAAGGTAAAAGAACCGTGCCAGCAAAGTAGTCCCGTGTGGGCGTGTCTGGGTTGTGCAGGGGGCGTGTGCTGGGGGCGTGACAAACGGTGCGGGCGTGTGGTTCGTTCCGCCCTTCATGCCATGTCTCATATCGTGTGCTAATCCCACCCTGCTCCCTTTAAATACCCCTGCACACCATAATCATAACCCACCCGTACTCCTTAAAATACCCCAATACCCTTAAACACTAACCCATCTTAACCCAATAAATATACCCTGTACCTCAAAACCCAAACCTATCCCTAAACCCTAAAAATACCCCTGTACCCCAAAACCCAAACCTAGCCCTGAACCCTATAAATACCCCTGTACCTCAAAATCCAAACCTAGCCCTGAACCCTAAATATACCACTGTACCCCAAAACCACCCCTGAACCCTAAAATACCACTGTACCCAAAACCCAAACCTAGCCCTGAACCCTAAAAATAACTCTGTACCCCAAAACCCAAACCTACCCCTGAACCCTAAAATACCCCTGTGCCCCCAAACCTAGCCATGAACCCTAAAAATACCCCTAAACCCAAACCTAGCCCTGAACTCTTAAAATACCCCGGTATCCCAAAATCCAAACCTACCCCTGAACCCTCAAAATACCCCTATACCCCAAAACCCAAACCTTGCCCTGAACCCTAAAAATACCCCTGTACTCCAAAACCCATACCTATCCCTAAACCCTAAAACTACCTCTGTACCCCATAACCCAAAACTATATCTGAACCCTTAAAATACCCAAACACCCCAAAATATATACCTCAGTACCCCAAAACATATACCCCTATACTCATACTTACCTTATCCAAACATTTTCAAAACAACATGCTTTTACCATTCATGCATTTACAACGAATTTAGTTGTAAATGTATGCGTGGTAAAAGCACATAAAATGTAATGCCATGCGTTATAATGGCATTACGGAGTCATGGCATGCGGAAAGAAAGTTACGGAATAGTGGGTGTTTACCCTCCCCCGGTAAGTGCATTGGTGGCACGGCGGCCCACATCTCCAGCAACACTCATATTTTTTCACCACCCATTTGAAAAATGCACAGGTCTCTCTCATTGATGACCAGCACCGACATACACTTTTAGACACACCTCCCGCCACAAGTTCTAGAATTGCGAACTTTAGAGCTGGGGAGCTATGTTTGAATCTCTGCATCAGCTCAACATCCTGTGATTCCAGGCAAATCGCTTTGTCTCCCCGTGCCAACCACAAATGAATGTGTTCTTCTGTAATGTAAATTGTGCTCATGCCATGTTGTCGAGTTCGCGCTACATAATATTGCAAGGAAAAATAAAGTAGGGAAACTCGAGTTCACACACTACTGAACGTGCACTCTTAAGTGCGTCAGCAGTGCACTGTGAATCGGAGCGTTTCACAGGCCTGTCACAGATAAGAAATGCTATCAAAACGAAATCCTACAAAACAATATACTACTGACCGGCAGCAATTCATACACGGACAACGTCGGGACTGGTTGCTGGTACATAACATAAAATATGATGGAAGGAATGATTGCAATTAGTCTAACCACTGGCAGTCGCTTGGTGTAGCATTCCAACCCATCATTCTTTTTTCCACCATGCTAATTCACATTAAACCCAGTGATTTGCAAAATAACGATTGACTGAGACTCAGCCCGAGTAATTAACAATAGCTGAAATTAGTTCAAGCGTTCTAGCCATCACTTTTTTGTATACTACAGTACATGAATCATTGTTGAAAAAAATAGATTTCTAGAAAAGGACGCAATGATAAAATAGACAAGTGAAGAGATAGAGATTGAGAGATTTGGAATTAAGAGCTAAATCAGTGAGCTTCTTTTAGGTTGCAAAGAGGAAGAAAATGAACATGAATTACATTGAATCGCTTTTTAACTGGAGATACTTAACAATATGAACAATTCTATCAATTAATTCTACTTTTAGGAAGTCTAAGCTGATGCCATTTAGTTTCAAAGAATTGGGAAATGTTTTAGACTGTTATCATAAGAGCAGTATATATTCGAGAATAAAACTACTTACTGTGTCCTTTGTGCCCTTTTCACCATCCACTGCACTAGGAGGCAGACTCTAAAGGCAACAGAAAAAGTCAGAAAGAATTGTTATGAATTGCAAACTATGAAAATTAATGTACAGATTTCACAAGTGCAATCATAGTCTCTATAAAACAGATGACTGCAGTGGCACCTTTATTTAGATTAGGCCAGATCCACGTAAACGTAGTGTTAAGTGTGATGAAAGGGGCTAAGACTGCATTTATGACAAAGTAATACATCATTGCAACATGTAAAATCTCATTCTTTTATCAACAACAAAAGCTTGAGCTAATTCCACATTTTTTTTAATGGATTTATATTATATATTTTTGTCCATACAGTAATCATTACATACTTTGATCATTCATTTAGTCACCTCAAAATGGTTCAGTAGAATACACTCATGTCTTGTACATTTTTACGTTGACACACTACTCATGCAAATGTCATAAAAACCAGTGGAAACACTATTTCTGTTTTGTGCACACCAGTCTAACCTACAAATTGTGTTAATACCTTAAATACAATGGGGCAGATTTACAAGCCCCTTGCGACACTTTTGCGTCACTTTTAACATGGGAAAAGTGACGCAAAAGTGGCGCAAGGGGCTTGTAAATCTGCCCCAATGGTGGGAATCCTATTAGTAATTCATGGTACTGTTACCTATTTTTGTGACTCTCCAAAAGGTGTAGGTATGAGCACTGAACACCAATAATAATTCATTCCACTTAATGAGTACGTGAATATGAAAGTCTCCGGTTTTTCTGAGACAAAGTAACCTGAAACTGAGTTTATTGAATGAGAATACATATCCACAAATCATAAAACAGCAGCTCAGAGGATGACAATGTATTTGAAAGGCCACATGTAGAAAAAGATGAAACATGAGATTTGACAGATGGAACCTTTTCTCAGGGTTGGACTGCACTGTAGGAGCAGTAGTGAAACAGTGGATAAAGACTGACCACACCACAGCATTGAGATGTAAATAGGTAAGACAAAGGGAATAGTCTGGGACAATTTTTATTGTGTACCAAAACCAATGCTCAAGGCAAAGGTCTCTATGTGCTCTGAATTGTGTGCATCAGCAAAGCCAAGAAGGTCCATACAATAAAGAATTTAACAAAGAAACCAAGGGAACCAGGTCCTTATCTGTGGTAGATGATGGTCAAAATGTGTCCCTACCTCTCTCTTTGTGTGATAAGCACCAGTGCCTCAGTGCCGAACATGATATCTTTAAGATTTGCACAAATGCATTTCAACAGGCTGAGTATGCTAACCTGTTTAATTGATGTGCCCTCAGTTTCTTGATCCGGCCTCTGGATGGCAATATCAGGAGGTGGTGGCTGGAGGAAACAAAAAAGAAATACTCTTAACATTTACAACAAGACACAATTAGGTGTGCTCCTTAGATCCACTTTACTTTAACAAATCCATCAAAATTGATCTGTGATGACTACTGGTTGTCTGATGCCTTTGACCTTTTTTCATTGGTGACAGAGACATGAGTGAAGGTCAAACAATAATTTTAAGAAATGGAAGTATGTCAATACCATACAAAAAAAATGTAATTCCATTGATGGGACATGGGTAACTGTATGAGAACACCAAGACTTGTCTTGGTATACAATCATTTTTTAAAATAGCAGATGTCATGGAAAGCTCATGACAACCTGGAAAAAGTATGCAATACTATTATATACCAACTGCGGATAAAGCGCAAAAGTGGTGAATGAGGGGTTACGTGAAGGGGTGAAGTATGGTACATAGAGGTAAAGGAGTTAAGAGTAAAGGGGAATTAGGGGGATGAAAATATGCATGAATGACAGTGAATGGCCTTTAGAGTGGCAATATGTAACAAGGTGAACAGCCATGCAATTGTACTCAGTTTTTAATAAATCCTCTCTGAGCCACTTAATCTACACTGAGCTGGGAACAATGTTAGATTTTAGTATAAAAACAGTATAAATATTAGAGAAGTAACTGCTTACTATGCCACTCATGGCCTTTTCCCTATCCACTAAAGTTGGAGGTCGACTTTAATGGTAAAAGAGATAGTCAGAAAGAGTTCTCCATGAAAGACAAACTATGGTAATTATTGAAAGTTTTCTCAGGTGTATTTTTAGTCTCTCTAACCAAATAAAGTGCAGTGGTGTCCTTATGTCCACAAGGGCAGACCCATATAAAAGCAGTGTTGGACATGCTGTAAGGGTATTATACTACATTTGTGAACCAATAATACAGCATTACATAATATGGAAGATACTCATTTTATCACCAACAACAGTTAATGCTAATTCTACATTGTGTCTGAAAATTAATTTTTATTATCTTGTTTAGGTCAAGCCGAAATCCTAGTATAGTTCTGCCGCTCACGTCGACGCCCTCACCAAAGGCATCAAGTGCAAATAAAAAAAGTTCTATTTGCCCCCTCCTACATCTCTAACAAACATCATCAGCTGGCATTGTAGAATGTTTGATGATGAGGGTTTTTAGATATATTATGCCATAATTCACCGGGTGGCCCATTTAGGTTACTGAAACTGAAATCACTTATGTCTTGTACATGTTTACATGGAACGTTCGGATTTTGAAATGTCAGCAAAACTTGTGGGAATTCTCTTTCTGCATGGAACTCCCCATTCTGAGCTATGACTGTGTTAACATCTGAATTTGTGGTACTGTCACTCATTTCATATGAATGCCCAAGCGAATTTAAAAATTCATGGTATGAATAGTAAACACCACTATTAACTCATTCCCTATAATGAGTGCTCGTAAATATACTAGCCTCAGGTTTCACTGTGGCAAAATAGCAGGGATGGCTCACCTGTAAGCATGGGTACAGCCCGTAGTGCCACGGGACAGTTGACTCGATCCAAGTCCCCTGTGTTGAGGCAGGCGTCTGTCCCTAATCACACAGTGGTCCGCACACCTTGCAGCGAGTCAGCATTCCTCAGCAGCCCCTGTGCACCACAGCTACAGCCACAAGACTGCGGTATCCACAGCAGCACCCAAACCAGGACGGGCAGCCTCTCCCCTTGCTCTGCCACTCCAACCCCCATGACAGACGCCCAAGATCTCACTGCTGCTAGGCCTAATGAAGGCCCAGGTAGTAGGCTTGTAGCCTGCAGGATATTGCTGAGGCAGCTCCGTTGGCCCGAACGGTTATTGCGCGTCTGCCCCAGCCACACTCCACAGCACACAACTCTGTTTTCCAGCTGTCCAGGCATGCCTACCCACCACCTTCCAGCACACTGCGGAGGGAGGTATTCAGTCTCCGTCGCCTAGCGTCAGGTAGGTGAATGAGGCAGGTCAGCGGACGACCTCCCCAGTGGAACACACCTGACTAGGCTGCAGGACTAGGCTGTTCGCAGGACAATGACTGAGTTCTGCAAGAAGGAAGTATAATCTCCCAAATGGGTTCTGTGGTGCCACACTGGACGCAGGAATGAGAAGAGCGAGTGCTCTTTAGTCAATGTGCCTTTCAGGGTGACCTGAAATTAAACACTTTTAAATGTCAGAGAAAGTTGCAGAAACACAACCTCTCCACGGAACTCCCCATTCTAAACTACGAAAATGTTAATACCTTGGATACCTTGGGTGGGCATTCTGTTACAAATTTGTGGTTGTGCAGGTCAATTTCATGAATTTCTACATGAATTTGAGGAGGCACAGTAAACAAAATGAACAGCACTATAAATTCATTACCCATAATGTACAATTGTAAATATACTATGGCAAAATATTTTAAACTGGGTTTATGCAACAGCACGTACATATTCAAGAATCACTGACCAATGGCAGGGATGATTTATATATATGAGGAAGTGAATGTGTTTAAAAGGCTGCATCATGGAAAAGATGAAAAAGGACCTTGGAGAGATGGTACTTCATGTCTGAGGAGTGGACTTGACTAAAGGAGCAAAGAATTAAAGAATTAGTAATAGCTGCCTAAATCAGTGAACAGAGGGGTGAGCATGTGAAGCGAATAGCCGGGAACAGATCATACTAAGTACCAAATTCTGTGCACAAGACTTTAGTCTTAAATGACTCTGAAATGTGTGCCTCAGCAAAACAAAGATGGTCGTGAGTTTGGAAAATCTAACCTTGGAACCAGGCCCTCATCTCTCATTGATAATGGACAAAGGGTATCTCTAGTCCTCTAAGCATGGTAAGCATGATCAAAATCGGTGCCAAACAGGATATTCTTGAGTTTTTCACAAACATATATCAACAGACTGATCATACTAACCTCTTCAAGTGGTTTTTCCTCAATTGTCTGATCCAGCTTCTGGTCAGCAACATTTGTTGTAGATACCTGAAAGAAACAAAAAAAGAACTAACATTTACAACAAAATAAAATTATGTGTGGGGTAATTTGGCATTTGGATTTCACAAATCATTGAAGTTTATCTAATGTGGTCACTGGGTTTCTAATGTCCCTTACCTCCTTACATTTGGGATGGAGTCATAAATGCACGTCAGAAAATAATTTTAAGAAATAGAGCTATGGGAACACCATTCCACAAGAAATATGGGACGGGAAATGGATAGGTGTATGAGTAGTCTCAAAATTGTAGCAGTATATACATAACATAAAATATGATGGAAGGAATGATTGCAATTAGTCTAACCAGTGGCAGTCGCTTGGTGTAGCATTCCAACCCATCATTCTTTTTTCCACCATGCTAATTCAGATTAAACCAAGTGATTTGCAAAATAACGATTGACTGAGACTCGGCCCGAGTAATTAACAATAGCTGAAATTAGTTCAAGCGTTCTAGCCATCACTTTTTTGTATACTACAGTATATAAATCATTGTTGAAAATATTAGATTTCTAGAAAAGGGCGCAATGATAAAATAGACAAGTGAAGAGATTGAGAGATTTGGAATTAAGAGCTAATTCAGTGAGCTTCTTTTAGGTTGCGAAGAGGAAGAAAATGAGCATGAATTACATTGAATCGCTTTTTAACTGGAGATACTTAACAATATGAACAATTCTATCAATTAATTCTACTTTTAGGAAGTCTAAGCTGATGTCATTTAGTTTCAAAGAATTGGGAAATGTTTTAGACTGTTATCAAAAGAGCAGTATATATTCGGAATAAAACTACTTACTGTGTCCTTTGTGCCCTTTTCACCATCCACTGCACTAGGAGGCAGACTCTAAAAGCAACAGAAAAAGTCAGAAAGAATTGTTATTAATGACAAACTATGAAAATTAATGTACAGATTTCACAAGTGCAATCATAGTCTCTATAAAACACATGACTGCAGTGGCACCTTTATTTAGATAAGGCCAGATCCACGTAAAAGTAGTTTAAGTGTGATGAAAGGGGCTAAGACTGCATTTATGACAAAGTAATACATCATTGCAACATGTAAAATCTAATTCTTTTATCAACAACAAAAGCTTGAGCTAATTCCAATTTTTTTTTAATTGATTTATATTATAATATTTTGTCCAAACAGTAATCATTACACACTTTGATCATTCATTTAGTCACCTTAAAATGTTCCAGTAGAATACACTCATGTCTTGTACATTTTTACGTTGACACTACTCATGCAAATGTCATAAAAACCTGAGGAAACACTATTTCTGTTTTGTGCACACCAGTCTAACCTACAAATTGTGTTAATACCTTAAATACAATGGGGCAGATTTACAAGCCCCTTGCGCCACTTTTGCGTCACTTTTAACATGGGAAAAGTGACGCAAAAGAGGCGCAAGGGGCTTGTAAATCTGCCCCAATGTGTGGGAATACTATTAGTAATTCATGGTACTGTTACCTATTTTTGTGACTCTCCAAAAGGTGTAGGTATGACCACTGAACACCAATAATAATTTATTCCACTTAATGAGTACGTGAATATGAAAGTCTCCGGTTTTTCTGAGACAAAATAACCTGAAACTGAGTTTATTGAACGAGAATACATATCCATGGTGATGATGGTCAAAATGTGTCTCTACATCTCTCTTTGTGTGATAAGCACCAGTGCCTCAGTGCCGAACATGATATCTGTAAGATTTGCACAAATGCATTTCAACAGGCTGAGTATGCTAACCTGTTTAATTGATGTGTCCTCAGTTTCTTGATCTGGCCTCTGGATGGCAATATCAGGAGGTGGTGGCTGGAGGAAACAAAAAGAAATACTCTTAACATTTACAACAAGACTCAATTAGGTGTGCTCCTTATATCCACTTTACTTTCACAAATCCATCAAAATTGATCTGTGATGAATACTGGTTGTCTGATGCATTTGACCTTTTTTCATTGGTGACTGAGACACGAGTGAAGGCCAAACAATAATTTTAAGAAATGGAGGTATGTCAATACCATTGCAAAAATGTAATTCCACTGATGGGAAATGGGTAACTGTATGAGAACACCAAGACTTGTCTTGGTATACAATCATTTTTTAAAATAGCAGATGTCATGGAAAGCTCATGACAACCTAGAAAAAGTATACAATACTATTATATACCAACTGGGGATAATGCGCAAAAGTGGTGAATCAGGGGTTACGTAAAGGGGTGAAGTATGGTATATAGTGGTAAAGGAGTTAAGAGTAAAGGGGAGTTAGGGGGATGAAAATATGCATGAATGACAGTGAATGGCCTTTAGAGTAGCAATACGTAACAAGGTGAACAGCCATGCAATTGTACTCAGTTTTTAATAAATCCTCTCTGAGCCACTTAATCTACACTGAACTGGGAACAATGTTAGATTTTAGTATAAAACCAGTATAACTATTAGAGAAGTATCTGCTTACTATACCCCTCATGGCCTTTTTCCTATCCACTACAGTTGCAGGTCGACTTTAATGGTAAAAGAGATAGTCCGAAAGAGTTCTCCATGAAAGACAAACTATGGTAATTATTGAAAGTTTTCTCAGGTGCATTTTTAGTCTCTCTTACCAAATCAAGTGCAGTGGTGTCCTTATGTCCACAAGGGCAGACCCATATAAAAGCAGTGTTGGACATGCTGTAAGGGTATTATACTACATTTGTGAACCAATAATACAGCATTACATAATATGGAAGATAATCATTTTATCACCAACAACAGTTAATGCTAATTCTACATTGTTTCTGAAAATTAATTTTTATTATCTTGTTTAGGTCAAGCAGAAATCATAGTATAGTTCTGCCGCTCATGTCGACGCCCTTACCAAAGGCATCAAGTGCAAATAAAAAAAGTTCTATTTGCACCCTCCTACATCTCTAACAATCATCATCAGTTGGCATTGTAGAATGTTTGATGATGAGGGTTTTTAGATATATTATGCCGTAATTCACCGGGTGGCCCATTTAGGTTACTCAAACTGAAATCACTTATGTCTTGTACATTTTTACATGGAACGTTCGGACTTTGAAATGTCAGCAAAACTTGGGGGAATTCTCTTTCTGCATGGAACTCCCCATTCTTATCTATGACTGTGTTCATATCTGAATTTGTGGTACTGTCACTCATTTCATATGAAACTGTCATGTTGCGGCGTTTGCCGTTTCCTTGGGGGCTACTAGGCACATACAAGAGACCGGGATACTCACTTCCGGCGGAAGTCGAGTCCTGGTCCAGTCTTTCCTGAACCCACTAGGCAAGCACTTCCGGGGGAAACGCATAACACCGCGTTTCCCCGCCGGGTCTGCGCTTTGGAGTCGTGTGAATCCCAGACCGCCAGAACCCGCCAGTGGTGCCGTCGCAGCATCAAGCGCAGGAGCGCTAAGACTTGTGTTCGTTTATTTCCGCTTTGCAGCCGCGCAGGAGCGCTGCTGATTCCCTCCACGATACACACGCTGGGAGCGCGGGTTGCTCCTAACTAAAACGCAGCGCTGGAACACCGGGACACTGTTGGTTACTTCCTCGAGGGCCGCACTGAGGGAGCGGTAGGTTTTCCGCGCTAAAGCATTGTTGCTTTTCTTTCTCTTTGTTAACCCCAACCCTGTCACAGCTCAGGAGCGCTATCAATGATTTTGCATTACTCAGGAATGCCACATGTTGAGTGCCTTACACCAGTAGTGCACTAACGCTCAGGAGCGCTATACTTTGGGTGTTTCACACGCGCAGGAGCGCATTGCTTTGGGTTTCTTCTACGCGCAGGTGCGCAGTACTTTGTGTTTGTCTTCCGCGCAGGAGCGTTATTCTTTGGGTTGGTACATTATGCGCAGGAGCGCTATTCTTTGGTTTACCTGACTGGAGCATCAATCCAACCCTGGGTACGGCAGACTGCGCTACGCTGGTGAGTCCACGAATGAACAGGCTTTCTGTATGTGCTTAGATGTCTGCAAAGGAAGGGGGAGGTGAGGTCATTCCCTAATTTAGTCTTCTTTGTCTTCCAGTTGGCGCCAAGACCCTACCCGAGCTCCACACAGGCCAGGTACTTTGTTTCTTTTCTGGCTTCCTTCCCTGTTCCCATCTCATCCTTACCGGGTACTACATTCTGTGTGGGTCAGGTGGGTACAGGGGCGGTAGCTCCTGTCGTCTTTGCGGAATCGCTTCACAAGCAGAGGTAAGACGTGTGGGGCTCTGACAGAATCCCCAAGCGAATTTAAAAATTCATGGTATGAATAGTAAACACCACTATTAACTCATTCCCTATAATGAGTGCTCGTAAATATACTAGCCTCAGGTTTCACTGTGGCAAAATAGCAGGGATGGCTCACCTGTAAGTGCGGGTACAGCCCGTAGTGCCACGGGACAGTTGACTCGATCCAAGTCCCCTGTGTTGAGGCAGGCGTCTGTCCCTAATCACACAGTGGTCCGCACACCTTGCAGCGAGTCAGCATGCCTCAGCAGCCCCTGTGCACCACAGCTGCAGCCACAAGACTGCGGTAGCCACAGCAGCACCCAAACCAGGACCGGCAGCCTCTCCCCTTTCTCTGCCACTCCAACCCCCATGACAGACGCCCAAGATCTCACTGCTAGTAGGCCTAATAAAGGCCCAGGTAGTAGGCTTGTAGCCTGAGGATATCGCTGAGGCAGCTCCAGTGGCCCGAACGGTTATTGCACGCCTGCCCCAGCCACACTCCACAGCACACAGCTCTGTTTTCCAGCTGTCCAGGCATGCCTACCCACCACCTTCCAGCACCCTGCGGAGGGAGGTATTCAGTCCCCATCGCCTAGCCTCAGGTAGGTGAATGAGGCAGGTCAGCGAACGACCTCCCCAGTGGAACACACCTGACTAGGCTGAAGGTTCGCAGGACAATGACTGAGTTCTGCAAGAAGGAAGTATAATCTCCAAAATGGGTTCTGTGGTACCACACTGGACGCAGGAATGAGAAGAGCGAGTGCTCTTTAGTCAATGTGCCTTTCAGGGTGACCCGAAATTAAACACATTTAAATGTTAGAGAAAGTTGCAGAAACACAACCTCTCCATGGAACTCCCCATTCTAAACTATGAATATGTTAATACCTTGGATACCTTGGGTGGGCATTCTGTTACAAATTTGTGGTTGTGCAGGTCAATTTCATGAATTTCTATATGAATTTGAGGAGGCACAGTAAAGAAAATGAAAAGCACTATAAACTCATTACCCATAATGTACAATTGTAAATATACTATGGCAAAATATTTTAAACTGGGTTTATGCAACAGCAAGTACATATTCAAGAATCACTGACCAATGGCAGGGATGATTTATATATATGAGGAAGTGAATGTGTTTAAAAGGCTGCATCATGGAAAAGATGAAAAAGGACCTTGGAGAGATGGTACTTCATGTCTGAGGAGTGGACTTGACTAAAGGAGCAAAGAATTAAAGTATTAATAATAGCTGCCTAAATCAGTGAACAGAGGGGTGAGTGTAGGAGAGTAGAATCTGCTATCCTATGGTCACCCCAAATTTTTGCTTTTTGCTTCATTGGTTTCTGACTTAATGTTGCTGTGGGCCTGCTAATCAGACCCACAGCCTGCTGTTCTCTCTCTAAATTAATGTCAATGCACATTAGGTGCATTACGAAATTGGAACTGGTTCACCTTATTGGGGTAACAGTGGACCCCAGGTACCCAGGGCATAGGTGCTTCCAAGGCCTACCAGGGGCTGCAGCATGTATTATGCCACCCCTGGCCTGGCCTCCATATTTGACACAACTGGTTGATCACTCAGCTGGGGTAAGTCGGTGTAATCACCCCTTACTTAGGTATAGTATGTCTATATCTAACCTAAAATGGACACATATGTTCCTATCAGCCACTCCTATGGAAGGCCTCATCAATCCTGGAGGCAGAGTGCTTGGGAATATGTGAGATGGTGCTCTAGCATGAGCTGAGCCTGTCTGCGGCTTTCAGAACCACGTTCTTTAGCTGTTCCATGATACTGCCATACCATATACTCTAAAGTGCATTATGAACCTCGCGGTTAAATGCTATCTTTGGTGTGGCTTTGTCAAAACATGTCGAGTAAGCTGTCATACGAATTGGAATACTACCCCCTCGCCAGTTCTGGCGACGGGGGTAGCATTCCACCCTTCTAGAGGGACACGACATGTACATAACCTGAAACCCGGGTAAAGTTAAACATGAGCCTCAGCATCACAAAATGGATGCTGCCACCACAGACACAAGTCTGACCTCCTACTGCTGGGAGTCCTTCCAGCGAGGGAGGCTTGGACAAAGGGTTTCCTGCCTTGGGAGGTGCTAGCACCACCCCAGACAGGATTTTGTGTATTGGGTAGGACAGGGCTGAATAGAATGAGACATGCCAGTGCATATGCCAGTTTAAACCGGTGCTGGGGCTCTTCAGCCCCAGTCTTGGCGCGAAGCTGGACAAAGGAAAGGGGGTGTAACCACCCCCCTTCCTGGTCCCACCCAGAGGAGGGACCTAGCAGGTAATCCGGCCCCTAGATTTGGAATAAGAGTAGGCGCTGTGTCCCAAGACTTCAGATCATCCTGAACTCGACTTGAAACTGGACTTCGACACTCTGCTGTACAGAAGACTGAAGAGAATCTCCCTTGTGGCCAAGGAGTGACCACCCTGTGAATACAGGCACCAACCAGCAACTCGACGTCTGTTTTGCCGCCGCCTCCCGCCAGAGCCCGAGCCCAGAGCCCAACAAGACCTGAATTTCCAGACATCTCACAGCTTGATCCACAGTCCCTGAAAAGAAGAGACCCATGGAGGCACCGAGAGAAGTGGGACCGGCCATCTTGAAAGACCCTCGAGAAGCTGACAGCGCAGCACCCGAGGCACCCTCAATACTGTGCTTTGGGGTTTAAGAAGCCCCACCACAGAGCAGCATCTGCACCAAAGATCAGCCCCCCAGCATCTCCACGATCTGCGTGGGGCCCTTTTGCACTTCGCCACTTGACGCGTCATCCCGGTCACTGGCCCGTTGGCTGGTGGCCATCTTGGCAACGAAATCTACAAACAACACTGCTGGTCTGGTTGCTCCAGACTGGCCCTCGCTCCCCTGAAACGGAGCACCCGCTCTGACCTTGCTGGTCCGAGTAACAAGCTTTCTTCACTTCCTGCGTGGCTTGCATTAGCCAAGGTCTGTTTGCGCCAATCAAGTTGCCGACACCGCCATCAGCTAGAGCCTTTGTGGGACAGCTCGTGATCGACTCCTGGACGTCCTCGACCTCTTCGTGTCCACGTGGCTGCGGAGACAAGCTACCTCTCTTTACCTGTTGTCACCCGACATCGCCTGGTTCCATCCTGGTTCCACGGTAGTCACTGGCTAGTGACTTTGAACATTGTCCCCTCTGCTTTCAGGTCTTCACCTCTTCAGATCCATCCTTGGATCCACCGGAATCCTCCTCGACGACCCGCCTGCAGCATCTTCATCTCCAGGCACCATCGACCTGCGTGACGAAACTCGACACTACTTGGCACCTGTGCACCCGCTTCCTGTGGGTGAGGTAACTCAGCAACGCCGGTGTTCCTACACTGGTACACACCTCTAGTGCCTAGATCTAAAGTTTTTTCCTTCTAGGTCAGTCGGAAGGTTCCTAAAACAGTAACTCTATAACTTTTACGCACCATTGACATTGCATTGATGCATGCGTGTGCTTTAAGCGCTGCACCCGAGTCCCGCGCGCCTTTCCCGACTTCCTCACTGTTAGTCCCGAACAGCTCCAGCGATTCCCCAGGCCCTAGGCCTATTTCCTTTTCGATTAGTGGTCCATATACCACTATTTTAGTATATGGTTTAGGTGGCCCCTAGGGCTCATCCATATTGTGCAACTTTTGTATATTTAAACTGTGTTTTGTTTGAACGCATTTGCTTCTGTGCTCATAAAGAGTATAGGGGATATTTTGTAGTAAATAAATATATATATTGTCAATATATATCTGTGTGGTGTCCTTTCATTTGGTATTCAAGGGGATTGTGTATGGTAAAACAGCTTGCTTCACATGCCTTTACAGAGTTTAGCCTAAGACTGCTTTGTCCATGCTACCACTAGGATAGCTGGTCTATAAGGTTGACTTACAACCAATCATCATAAGGGTTGCTTGGCATGGTACAAGGTGATCACTAGAACTAGTGAGCAGCATATACCAGGCCAACTTCTCACATTGGTGAGCAGCGGTTTGGATTTGAGCTTGCTGTTGTTTTACCATTACAATCTTTGAGAGTATCATTTGAAAAATCATACAGGTACCTGTTAGGTACATATAAAACAAGACTAGTATGCTTAAGTTCTACTGAACTTAGTTGTTGTAGAGGATAGGGAGTAGCACACCCTGACTACAACTACTAGATAGGTGTAGTTGGTAAACACCAGTGTAGGTAGATTGCAACATATCCACCCACACTAGAGCAATGTCTGGAGCAGAGGGGTCCACTGGACCTGTCCCTGTTGAGAGTGACCCTCCAAGGGCACCATCCAAATTTGCTATGTTAAACTTTAAAGAAATGAGGCAACTGTGTACCTTAAGAGGTCTCAAGACGGGTCCAACCCCTACCACAGTACACCTCAGAGAGCTTTTAGACCAGTCTGAAGCTCTAAAGACCTCCCATACTAACCCCAAAGTGTCTGGAGAAGGAGGCTCTCCCTCTGAAGATGATAACACTGATGCCCCTGTCCCTGTCATCCAGATAGATGAGGAAAACCAGACCACTGGAGAGACTCAGCCTGAGGATGAGGAGGAGGAAGAGGAGGAGGAAGAGGAGGAGGAAGAAAGTGATTCTGATGATGGTAGAAATAGTCAGGTGATAGTCAGCAGGCTTTACCAGGCTAACGTAAGCCTATTTGGGACTGAAAGTGGGTCCAACCCATTCAGACCCCCAAGTGGACTTAACCAGGAGCAAAGGAGGAGGAGGAATCACTCAGGTGAATCCAACACCTCCCAAGCTTCTAGAGGCTCTCATGGTCACTCCAGAAGGGGGATGACTAGCCCTCAGAGAAGGGAACATGAGGCCAAAATGAGAGAGGCTGAGCTTAGGATCTAGAAGCAAGAACTAGAAGTTGCCCTGGCCAAAGAGAAACTTGCTAGAGCAAGAAAGCCTAGAGAGAGTGGATTAGGATCCACTGGTGGCAGCACTATCCCTAAGGATAAAGACAGGTCCTATGACAATAGAAACCTGAGTAAGATTGTGCCCCCCTACAAAGCTGGGGATGATATCCACAAATGGATGACTGCACTTGAGAGAGCCTGCAGAGTACAGCAGATCCCTCAGGAGCAGTGGGCAGCAATCTTGTGGCTCTCCTTTGAAGGTAGAGGCCGAGACAGACTCCTCACAGTTAGTGATGGGGATTCTAGAAACTACCTGGTCCTGAAGAGTGCTCTGATAGATGGGTTAGGCTTAACCACTGAACAGTACAGGTTAATGTTCAGAGAAACCCAGAAGACACAGACTCAGAACTGGTCTGAATTTGTTGAATGTGCCACTAAGGCTCTGGAGGGCTGGTTGCTGGGAAGTAAGGTTACAGACTATGAAGGATTGTACAATTTACTTATGAGAGAACACATTTTAAATAATTGTCAGAACCAGCAGTTGCATCAACATTTGGTTGACTCAGATCTGACCTCTCCCCAAGAATTGGGAAAGAGGGAAGACAAATGGGTTAGAACCAGAGTTAAGCAAAATAATCAGAACCAGAACCAGGGTGGTGACCAAAAGAAAACAGACCAGGAGGGTGGGGAGCAAAAAGCTAAAGACCAGAAGTCTTCAACAGGGCCCCAAACTACTACTGAGGGTGGGTCCCAAACTTCCAAGAAGAAGAAGAAAGAAGGTCAAAGAACACCCTGGTGTAGTACTGCTAAAAACACCTCTCACTGTACCAGTGAGTGTAAAAAGGGTGGAGCCCCCAACACTGCAGCCCCTAAGGCACCTGCACCCAGTAGTACAGTCAGCTGTGTTGGTCCACAAACTAAGGGGATAGTAGGTATCACCTTGGGAACTGAGGGAGAGTCTGGCCTAGTCAGAACCCCTACACAGGCTGTTCTGATTTGTGATGTGGAAATAGATTTGTCCACCACTGTCAGTCCCAGTAATCTGGGCGAGTACAGGCAGACGCCTTTGATTAATGAAAAAGTGGCTCAAGCATACAGGGACACATGTGCCAGTGTCACTATGGTGACACCTAACTTTGTGGACCCTGGACAATACATACCAGGTGATAATTACCTGGTGACCAATGCCAGCAATGTCACTACTACACATAGTGTGGCAATTGTTAATTTCTCCTGGGGAGGGGTAACTGGCTTAAAAAGAGTTGTGGTTAGTGCTGATCTCCCAGTTGAATGTTTGTTGGGCAATGACCTGGAGAGCTCTCTAAGGTCAAAAGTTGAGTACAGGACTCATGCAGAGATGTTAGGGATATCATCACATGTCCTTGCTGTGACCAGGTCACAGGCCAAAAAGTGCCTCTCTGAACCTCAGGTCTTGGATCCTGGAACAATGGACCAAGCACCTTCCAAGACGAAGAACAGGAGGGTAAAGGCTGTGCCTTCCCAACTGCCTACAGGTGAGGATCAGCCTTCACAGGAAGGTGATCTGGAGACCCCTGAAGGAACTGTCCCTGAAGAACTGGAACCTGTTCAGGTTGAGTTTTTGGGGACAGGGGGACCTTCTAGGGCAGACTTGGGGCAGGCTCAGTTAACCTGTCTTTCTCTTGAATCCCTCAGACAGCAGGCTGCTGCTGAGGCTGCTGGGAATGCTCAAGGTACCCATAAAGTGTATTGGGATGATGGGCTCCTTTATTCAGAGGGTAGAGACCCCAAGCCTGGTACAACCAGAAGGTTGGTTATACCTCTGCAATTTAGGGGCTTCCTTCTAACCTTGGCCCATGATATTCCCTTAGCAGGACACCTAGGCCAGAATAAGACTTGGGAGAGGCTTGTCCCTCACTTTCACTGGCCTTACATGTCTGACGATACAGAGGAGTTTTGTCGCTCCTGTGTGACCTGCCAAGCCAGTGGCAAAGCAGGTAGAACAACAAAGGCCCCCCTGATACCACTACCTGTGGTGGGGGTCCCCTTTGAAAGAGTGGGGATTGATATTGTAGGTCCAATGGATTCCCCCTACAGCATACGGGCACAGATTCATACTGGTGGTGGTGGACCATGCCACCAGGTACCCAGAGGCAATTCCCCTTAGGACCACTACAGCTCCTGTTGTGGCCAGGGCCTTACTTGGAGTTTTCTCCAGAGTGGGGTTTCCTAAGGAGGTAGTATCTGATAGAGATGCCAACTTCATGTCAGGATACTTAACAGCTATGTGGAAGGAATGTGGTGTCAACTACAAGTTCACCACTCCTTGTCATTCACAATGCAATAGGTTTGTTGAAAGGTTCAACAAGACCCTAAAGGGTATGATCAAAGGATTACCAGAAAAGCTCAACCGAAGATGGGAAATCCTTCTACCCTGCCTTCTGTTTGCTTACAGAGAGGTCCCACAAAAGGGGGTTGGCTTCAGCCCCTTTGAATTGTTGTTTGGGCACCCTGTAAGAGGACCCCTATGTTTAGTGAGGGAAGGATGGGAGTTACCTCTCAGAAACCCCAAACAAGACATAGTGGACTATGTACTTGGTCTCCGCTCCAGGATGGCTGAGTATATGGAGAAGGCATCCAAAAACCTTGAGGCCAGCCAAGAGTTACAGAAAGCTAGGCATGACCAAAAGGCTGTCTTGACTGAGTACCAGCCTGGACAGAGAGTATGGGTGTTGGAGCCAGTGGCCCCAGCAGCACTCCAAGACAAATGGTCTGGACCCCATACTATCATTGAAAAGAAGGGAGAGGTTACCTACTTGGTGGACCTAGGAACTCCCAGGAGCCCCCACAGGGTTCTTCATGTTAACAGATTAAAGGCATATGTTGACAGGGCAGACATGGGCTTGCTCATGGCTACAGATGAGGGGCAGGAGGTAGAGAGTGACCCTCACCCAGACCTGCTGACTCAGAACCCTGAGGATGGCTCAGTTGATGGTGTGGCCTTAGATGGCAGCCTCACTGAACATCAGCAAAATGACTGTAGACAAGTTTTGTAGTCATATAGACATATGTTCTCATTGACACCCAGTCAGACTAACTGGTGTACCCATATGGTGGACACTGGTGACAGTCGTCCTGTGAAAAACAAGATATACAGGCAACCTGACCATGTCAGGGACTGTATCAAGACTGAGGTGCAAAAGATGCTGGAATTAGGTGTTATTGAGCCTTCAGAGAGCCCCTGGGCTAGCCCAGAGGTTCTGGTCCCCAAACCTCACACCAAAGATGGCAAGAGAGAGATGAGGTTCTGTGTGGATTACAGAGGACTCAATGCTGTCACCAGGACAGATGCACACCCTATTCCAAGGGCAGATGAGCTCATAGACAAATTGGCTTCTGCCAAGTATTTGAGCACATTTGACTTGACAGCTGGCTCTTGGCAAATCAGGTTAGCTGAGGAGTCTAAACCCAAAACTGCGTTTTCTACCCCAGGTGGGCATTACCAATTTGTGGTGATGCCCTTTGGTTTGAAAAATGCCCCTGCCACCTTCCAAAGGTTGGTGAATCAAGTCCTTACTGGGTTGGATGACTTTTGTGCAGCATATCTGGATGATATTGCTGTCTTCATCTCTACCTGGTCCACCTGAAGGAAGTGCTAGAGGCTCTGCAAAAGGCAGGCCTCACTATCAAGGCAACAAAGTGCCAGATAGGGCAGAGTAAAGTTGTATACTTGGGCCACCTTGTAGGTGGATGCCAAGTTCAACCACTGGAGAGTAAGATCCAGACCATAAAGGACTGGTCCCCTCCAACTACCCAGACTCAGGTCAGAGCTTTCTTGGGCCTGACTGGGTACCACTGGAAGTTTGTTAAGGACTATGGGTCCATTGTGACTCCTCTTAATGTTAAATGTTAAATGTTGTATACTTGTAAAGCGCACAGCTGCCCCAGCAAAGGGGCATCCCGGCGTTGTATACCGCTGGGGAACCCATCCTGGCTTTTCCTGTGAGATGTTCCCTCCTGGGCATCTCCAAGGTGAAGACAAGCATCCCCAGCGCTGATGGGGCCGTAAGTGGAGATTAAGCAAGCTATTGCCCAGAGTTGCTGAGCGGGATCCATGGTTAGAGTAGGCACCGAGGCGAGAATTATCGAGTCCGCTGACCTTGGCCCAAGACCTTGCCGCGTCGGGAATCGAACCCTGGTCCCGGGCCGACCTCTACTTCCAGGTCTGCCGCCTCTAACCAGTGAGCCACACCACTCCTAATGATCTGACATCCAAGAAGATGCCCAAAAATGTTCAGTGGACAGTAAACTGTCAAAAGGCATTTGATGACCTGAAGAAGGACATGTGCTCTGCACCTATCCTGAAGAGTCCTGACTACTCAAGATAGTTCATTGTCCAAACAGATGCTTCTGAGTTGGGAGTGGGAGCTGTGCTTTCACAACTTAATGTAGATGGTCAAGACCAGCCCATTGCTTTCATTAGCAGAAGGCTGACCCCCAGAGAGAAACATTGGCCAGCTATTGAGAGGGAGGCCTTTGCTTTGGTGTGGGCCCTGAAGAAGTTGAGACCATACTTGTTTGGCACTCACTTCAAGATTCAGACCGACCATAAGCCCCTCTTATGGCTTAATCAGATGAAGGGTGAAAACCCCAAACTGCTCAGGTGGTCCATTTTCCTACAGGGGATGGACTTTACAGTGGAGCACCGCCCAGGGACTGACCATGGTAATGCAGATGGTCTCTCCAGGTACTTCCACTTAGAACATGAAGACACAACTGGTCAAGGTTAGTCTAATGTCCCTGCGTTTGGGGGGGTTGTGTAGGAGAGTAGGGTCTGCTATCCTATGGTCACCCCAAATTTTTGCTTTTTGCTTCACTGGTTTATGACTTAATGTGGCTGTGGGCCTGCTAATCAGACCCACAGCCTGCTTTTCTCTCTCTAAATTAATGCCAATGCACATTAGGTGCATTACGAAATTGGAACTGGTTCACCTTATTGGCCCCTGTAACAGTGTACCCCAGGTACCCAGGGCATTGGTGCTTCCAAGGCCTACCAAGGGCTGCAGCATGTATTATGTCACCCCTGGCCTGGCCTCCATATTTGACACAACTGGCTGATCACTCAGCTGGGGTAAGTCGGTGTAATCACCCCTTACTTAGGTATAGTATGTCTATATCTAACCTAAAATGGACACATATGTTCCTATCAGCCCCTCCTATTGAAGGCCTCATCAATCCTGGAGGCAGAGTGCTTGGGAATATGTGAGATGGTGCTCTAGCATGAGCTGAGCCTGTCTGCGGCTTTCGTAACCACGTCCTTTAGCTGTTCCATGATACTGCCATACCATATACTCTTAAGTGCATTATGAACCTCGCGGTTAAATGCTATCTTTGGTTTGGCTTTATCAAAACATGTCGAGTAAGGTGTCATACGAATTGGAATACTACCCCCTCACCAGTTCTGGCGACGGGGGTAGCATGCCACCCTTCTAGAGGGACACGACATGTACATAACCTGAAACCCGGGTAAAGTTAAACATGAGCCTCAGCATCACAAAATGGATGCTGCCACCACAGACACGAGTCTGACCTCCTGCTGCTGGGAGTCCTTCCAGCGAGGGAGGCTTGGACAAAGGGTTTCCTGCCTTGGGAGGTGCTAGCACCACCCCAGACAGGATTTTGTGTATTGGGTAGGACAGGGCTGAATAGAATGAGACATGCCTGGAGCACACAAGGTGTCCCTGTGCATATGCCAGTACAAACCGGTGCTGGGGCTCTCCAGCCCCAGTCTTGGCGCAAAGCTGGACAAAGGAAAGGGGGTGTAACCACCCCCCTTCCTGGTCCCACCCAGAGGAGAGACCTAGCAGGTAATCCGGCCCCTAGATTTGGAATAAGAGTAGGAGCTGTGTCCCAAGACTTCAGATCATCCTGAACTCGACTTGAAACTAAGAAGAAAACTGGACTTCGACATTCTGCTGCACAGAAGACTGAAGAGAATCTCCCTTGTGGCCAAGGAGTGACCACCCTGTGAATACAGGCACCAACCAGCAACTCTACGTCTGCTTTGCCGCTGCCTCCCGAGCCCAAAACCCGACAAGACCTGGATTCCCAGACATCTCACAGCTTGATCCACAGTCCCTGAAAAGAAGAGACCCGTGGAGGCACCGAGAGACGTGGGACCGGCCATCTTGAAAGACCCCCGAGAAGCTGACAGTGCAGCACCCGAGGCACCCTCGAAGCTGTGCTTTGGGGTTTGAGAAGCCCCACCACCGAGCAGCATCTGCACTAAAGATCAGCCCCCCATCATCTCCACGATCTGCGTGGGGCCCTTTTGCACTTTGCCACTTGACACGTCATCCCGGTCGCTAGCCGTTGGCTGGTGGCCATCTTGGCGACGAAATCTACAAACAACACTGCTGGTCTGGTTGCTCCTTGCCCCCTGAAAAGGAGCACCCGCTCTGACCTTGCTGGTCCGAGTAACAAGCTTTCTTCACTTCCTGCGTGGCTTGCATTAGCCATGGCCTGTTTACTCCAATCAAGTTGCCGACACCGCCATCAGCTAGAGCCTTCGTGGGACAGCTCGTGATCGACTCCTGGACGTCCTCGACCTCTTTGTGTCCACGTGGCTGCGGAGACAAGCTACCCCTCTTCACCTGTTGGCACCCGACATCGCCTGGTTCCATCCTGGTTCGACGGTAGTCACTGGCTAGTGACTTTGAACATTGTCCCCTCTGCTTTCAGGTCTTCACCTCTTCAGATCCATCCTTGGATCCACCGGAATCCTCCTCGACGACCCGCCTGCAGCATCTTCATCTCCAGGCACCATCGACCTGCGTGACGAAACCCGACACTACGTGGCACCTGTGCACCCGCTTCCTGTGGGTGAGGTATCTCAGCAACGCCGGTGTTCCTACACTGGTACACACCTCTAGTGCCTAGATCTAAAGTTTTGTCCTTCTAGGTCAGTCGGAAGGTTCCTAAAACAGTAACTCTATAACTTTTACGCACCATTGACATTGCATTGGTGCATGCGTGTGCTTTAAGCGCTGCACCCGAGTCCCGCGGGCCTTTCCCGACTACTTCACTGTTAGTCCCAAACAGCTCCAGCGATTCCCCAGGCCCTAGGCCTATTTCCTTTTTGATTAGTGGTCCTTATACCACTATTTTAGTATATGGTTTATTTGGCCCCTAGGGCTCATCCATATTGTGCAACTTTTGTATATTTAAACTGTGTTTTGTTTTAATGCATTTGCTTCTGTGCTCATAAAGAGTATAGGGGATATTTTGTAGTAAATAAATATATATATATTTTCAATATATATCTGTGTGGTGGCCTTTCATTTGGTATTCAAGGGGATTGTGTATAGTAAAACAGCTTGCTACACATGCCTTTACAGAGTTTAGCCTAAGACTGCTTTGTCCATGCAACCACTGGGATAGCTGGTCTATAAGGTTGACTTACAACCAATTGTCCCCTCTGCTTTCAGGTCTTCACCTCTTCAGATCCATCCTTGGATCCACCGGAATCCTCCTCGACGACCCGCCTGCAGCATCTTCATCTCCAGGCACCATCGACCGCGTGACGAAACCTGACACTACTTGGCACCTGTGCACCCGCTTCCTGTGGGTGAGGTAACTCAGCAACGCCGGTGTTCCTACACTGGTACACACCTCTAGTGCCTAGATCTAAAGTTTTGTCCTTCTAGGTCAGTCGGAAGGTTCCTAAAACAGTAACTCTATAACTTTTACGCACCATTGACATTGCATTGGTGCATGCGTGTGCTTTAAGCGCTGCACCTGAGTCCCGCGGGCCTTTCCCGACTACTTCACTGTTAGTCCCAAACAGCTCCAGCGATTCCCCAGGCCCTAGGCCTATTTCCTTTTTGATTAGTGGTCCTTATACCACTATTTTAGTATATGGTTTATTTGGCCCCTAGGGCTCATCCATATTGTGCAACTTTTGTATATTTAAACTGTGTTTTGTTTTAATGCATTTGCTTCTGTGCTCATAAAGAGTATAGGGGATATTTTGTAGTAAATAAATATATATATATTTTCAATATATATCTGTGTGGTGGCCTTTCATTTGGTATTCAAGGGGATTGTGTATAGTAAAACAGCTTGCTACACATCCCTTTACAGAGTTTAGCCTAAGACTGCTTTGTCCATGCAACCACTGGGATAGCTGGTCTATAAGGTTGACTTACAACCAATCATCATAAGGGTTGCTTGGCATGGTACAAGGTGATCACTAGAACTAGTGAGCAGCATATACCAGGCCAACTTCTCACATTGGTGAGCAGCGGTTGGGATTTGAGCTTGCTGTTGTTTTACCATTACAATCTTTGAGAGTATCATTTGAAAAATCATACAGGTACCTGTTAGGTACATATTAAACAAGACTAGTATACTTAAGTTCTACTGAACTTAGTTGTTGTACAGGATAGGGAGTAGCACACCCTGACTACAACTACTAGATAGGTTTAGTAGGTAAACACCAGTGTAGGTAGATTGCAACATATCCACCCACACTAGAGCAATGTCTGGAGCAGAGGGGTCCACTGGACCTGTCCCTGTTGAGAGTGACCCTCCAAGGGCACCATCCAAATTTGCTATGTTAAACTTTAAAGAAATGAGGCAACTTGAGACCTTAAGAGGTCTCAAGACGGGTCCAACCCCTACCACAGTACACCTCAGAGAGCTTTTAGACCAGTCTGAAGCTCTAAAGACCTCCCATCCTAACCCCAAAGGGTCTGGAGAAGGAGGCTCTCCCTCTGAAGATGATAACACTGATGCCCCTGTCCCTGTCATCCAGATAGATGAGGAAAACCAGACCACTGGAGAGACTCCGCCTGAGGATGAGGAGGAGGAAGAGGAGGAGGAAGAAAGTGATTCTGATGATGGTAGAAATAGTCAGGTGTTAGTCAGCAGGCTTAACCAGGCTAACTTAAGCCTATTTGGGACTGAAAGTGGGTCCAACCCATTCAGGCCCCCAAGTGGACTTAACCAGGAGCAAAGGAGGAGGAGGAATCACTCAGGTGAATCCAACACCTCCCAAGCTTCTAGAGGCTCTCATGGTCACTCCAGAAGGGGGATGCCTAGCCCTCAGAGAAGGGAACATGAGGCCAAAATGAGAGAGGCTGAGCTTAGGATCCAGAAGCAAGAACTAGAAGTTGCCCTGGCCAAAGAGAAACTTGCTAGAGCAAGACAGCCTAGAGAGAGTGGATTAGGATCCACTGGTGGCAGCACTATCCCTAAGGATAAAGACAGGTCCTATGACAATAGAAACCTGAGTAAGATTGTGCCCCCCTACAAAGCTTGGGGATGATATCCACAAATGGATGACTGCACTTGAGAGAGCCTGCAGAGTACAGCAGATCCCTCAGGAGCAGTGGGCAGCAATCTTGAGGCCGTCCTTTGAAGGTAGAGGCCGAGACAGACTCCTCACAGTTAGTGATGGGGATTCTAGAAACTACCTGGTCCTGAAGAGTGCTCTGATAGGTGGGTTAGGCTTAACCACTGAACAGTACAGGTTAATGTTCAGAGAAACCCAGAAGACACAGACGACTCAGGACTGGTCTGAATTTGTTGAATGTGCCACTAAGGCTCTGGAGGGCTGGTTGCTGGGAAGTAAGGTTACAGACTATGAAGGATTGTACAATTTACTTATGAGAGAACAAATTTTAAATAATTGTCAGAACCAGCAGTTGCATCAACATTTGGTTGACTCAGATCTGACCTCTCCCCAAGAATTGGGAAAGAGGGCAGACAAATGGGTTAGAACCAGAGTTAAGCAAAATAACCAGAACCAGAACCAGGGTGGTGACCAAAAGAAAACAGACCAGAAGGGTGGGGAGCAGAAAGCTAAAGACCAGAAGTCTTCAACAGGGCCCCAAACTACTACTGAGGGTGGGTCCCAAACTTCCAAGTAGAAGAAGAAAGAAGGTCAAAGAAAATCCTGGTGTAGTACTTGTAAAAACACCTCTCACTGGGCCAGTGAGTGTAAAAAGGGTGGAGCCCCCAACACTGCAGCCCCTAAGGCACCTGCACCCAATAGTACAGTCAGCAGTGTTGGTCCACAAACTAAGGGGGTAGTAGGTATCACCTTGGGAACTGAGGGAGAGTCTGGCCTAGTCAGAACCCCTACACAGGTTGTTCTGATTTGTGATGTGGAAATAGATTTGTCCACCACTGTCAGTCCCAGTAATCTGGGCAAGTACAGGCAGACGCCTTTGATTAATGAAAAAGTAGCTCTAGCATACAGGGACACATGTGCCAGTGTCACTATGGTGACACCTAACTTTGTGGACCCTGGACAATACATACCAGGTGATAATTACCTGGTGACCAATGCCAGCAATGTCACTACTACACATAGTGTGGCCATTGTTAATTTCTCCTGGGGAGGGGTAACTGGCCTAAAAAGAGTTGTGGTTAGTGCTGATCTCCCAGTTGAATGTTTGTTGGACAATGACCTGGAGAGCTCTCTATGGTCAAAAGTTGAGTACAGGACTCATGCAGAGATGTTAGGGATATCATCACATGTCCTTGCTGTGACCAGGTCACAGGCCAAAAAGTGCCTCTCTGAACCTCAGGTCTTGGATCCTGGAACAATGGACCAAGCACCTTCCAAGACGAAGAACAGGAGGGTAAAGGCTGTGCCTTCCCAACTGCCTACAGGTGAGGATCAGCCTTCACAGGAAGGTGATCTGGAGACCCCTGAAGGAACTGTCCCTAAAGAACTGGAACCTGATCAGGTTGAGTTTCTGGGGACAGGGGGACCTTCTAGGGCAGACTTGGGGCAGGCTCAGTTAACCTGGCCTTCTCTTGAACCCCTCAGACAGCAGGCTGCTGCTGAGGCTGCTGGGAATGCTCAAGGTACCCATAAAGTGTATTGGGATGATGGGCTCCTTTATTCAGATGGTAGAGACCCCCAAGCCTGGTACAACCAGAAGGTTGGTTATACCTCTGCAATTTAGGGGCTTCCTTCTAACCTTGGCCCATGATATTCCCTTAGCAGGACACCTAGGCCAGAATAAGACTTGGGAGAGGCTTGTCACTCACTTTCATTGGCCTCACATGTCTGACGATACAAAGGAGTTTTGTCGCTCCTGTGTGACCTGCCAAGCCAGTGGCAAAGCAGGTAGAACAACAAAGGCCCCCCTGATACCACTACCTGTGGTGGGGGTCCCCTTTGAAAGAGTGGGGCTTGATATTGTAGGTCCAATGGAATCCCCCTACAGCATCCGGGCACAGATTCATACTGGTGGTGGTGGACCATGCCACCAGGTACCCAGAGGCAATTCCCCTTAGGACCACTACAGCTCCTGTTGTGGCCAGGGCCTTACTTGGAGTTTTCTCCAGAGTGGGGTTTCCTAAGGAGGTAGTATCTGATAGAGATGCCAACTTCATGTCAGGATACTTAACAGCTATGTGGAAGGAATGTGGTGTCAACTACAAGTTCACCACTCCTTATCATTCACAATGCAATGGGCTTGTTGAAAGGTTCAACAAGACCCTAAAGGGTATGATCAAAGGATTACCAGAAAAGCTTAGGCGAAGATGGGACATCCTTCTACCCTGCCTTCTGTTTGCTTACAGAGAGGTCCCACAAAAGGGGGTTGGCTTCAGCCCCTTTGAATTGTTGTTTGGGCACCCTGTAAGAGGACCCCTGTGTTTAGTGAGGGAAGGATGGGAGTTACCTCTCAGAAAACCCAAACAAGACATAGTGGACTATGTACTTGGTCTCCGCTCCAGGATGGCTGAGTATATGGAGAAGGCATCCAAAAACCTTGAGGCCAAACCAAGAGTTAAAGAAAGCTTGGCATGACCAAAAGGCTGTCTTGACTGAGTACCAGCCTGGACAGAGAGTATGGGTGTTGGAGCCAGTGGCCCCAGCAGCACTCCAAGACAAATGGTCTGGACCCCATACTATCATTGAAAAGAAGGGAGAGGTTACCTACTTGGTGGACCTAGGAACTCCCAGGAACCCCCACAGGGTGCTCCATGTTAACAGATTGAAGGCATATGTTGACAGGGCAGACATGGGCTTGCTCATGGCTACAGATGAGGGGCAGGGGCAAGAGAGTGACCCTCTCCCAGACCTGCTGACTCAGAACCCTGAGGATGGCTCAGTTGATGGTGTGGCCTTAGATGGCAGCCTCACTGAACATCAGCAAAATGACTGTAGACAAGTTTTGCAGTCATATAGACAAATGTTCTCATTGACACCCAGTCAGACTAACTGGTGTACCCATATGGTGGA
Organism: Lissotriton helveticus; assembly: GCF_964261635.1. Taxonomy (NCBI): domain Eukaryota; kingdom Metazoa; phylum Chordata; class Amphibia; order Caudata; family Salamandridae; genus Lissotriton; species Lissotriton helveticus. The sequence goes on along the minus strand of NC_136065.1, from coordinate 258,096,759 downwards.
CACTGGTGACAGTCTTCCTGTGAAAAACAAGATATACAGGCAACCTGACCATGTCAGGGACTGTATCAAGACTGAGGTGCAAAAGATGCTGGAATTAGGTGTTATTGAGCCTTCAGAGAGCCCCTGGGCTAGCCCAGTGGTTCTGGTCCCCAAACCTCACACCAAAGATGGCAAGAGAGAGATGAGGTTCTGTGTGGATTACAGAGGACTCAATGCTGTCACCAGGACAGATGCACACCCTATTCCAAGGGCAGATGAGCTCATAGACAAATTGGCTTCTGCCAAGTATTTGAGCGCATTTGACTTGACAGCTGGCTATTGGCAAATCAGGTTAGCTGAGGAGTCTAAAGCCAAACCTGCGTTTTCTACCCCGGGTGGGCATTACCAATTTGTGGTGATGCCCTTTGGTTTGAAAAATGCCCCTGCCACCTTCCAAAGGTTGGTGAATCAAGTCCTTACTGGGTTGGATGACTTTTGTGCAGCATATCTGGATGATATTGCTGTCTTCAGCTCCACCTGGGAGGTTCACCTCGTCCACCTGAAGGATGTGCTAGAGACTCTGCAAAAGGCAGGCCTCACTATCAAGGCAACAAAGTGCCAGATAGGGCAGAGTAAAGTTGTATACTTGGGCCACCTTGTAGGTGGAGGCCATGTTCAACCACTGGAGAGTAAGATCCAGACCTCCAACTACCCAGACTCAGGTCAGAGCTTTCTTGGGCCTGACTGGGTACTACAGGAAGTTTGTTAAGAACTATGGGTCCATTGCGACTCCTCTTAATGTTAAATGTTGTATACTTGTAAAGCGCACAGCTGCCCCAGCAAAGGGGCGTCCCGGCGCTGTATACCTCTGGGGAACCCATCCTGGCTTTCCCTGTGAGATGGTCCCTCCTGGGCATCTCCAAGGTGAAGACAAGCATCCCCGGCGCTGATGGGGCCGTAAGTGGAGATTAAGCAAGCTATTGCCCAGAGTTGCTGAGCGGGATCCATGGTTAGAGTAGGCACCGAGGCGGGAATTATCGAGTCCGCTGACCTTGGCCCAAGACCCTGCCGCGTCGGGAATCGAACCCTGGTCCCGGGCCGACCTCTGCTTCCGGGTCTGCCGCCTCTAACCAGTGAGCCACACCACTCCTAATGATCTGACATCCAAGAAGATGCCCAAAAAGGTTCAGTGGACAGTAAACTGTCAAAAGGCATTTGATGACCTGAAGAAGGCCATGTGCTCTGCACTAAGTATGAGCGCAAAATCCGTTCCGCTCGCGGATTTTGCGAATTTTTGGTAGATTCGCGATCCGCGAACTCCCGCGAATTTACCGAGAATTCGCAAATCCGCGAGCGGCGGATCCGGGGGCAAAAGTTGAAGCCTGGCCTGTTGTAACTATTTTACGATGGCGCCGGCAAGCTGCCAGCGACATCCTAAAATAGTTACTAAGTTAGCTTCAACAGGAAGCTCTAATAGATAAAATAAAGCAGGTGCTCGATTTTATCTATTAGAGCTTCCTGTTGAAGCTAATTTAGTAACTATTTTAGGATGGCACTGGCAGCTTGCCGGCGCCATCGTAAAATAGTTACAACAGGCCAGGCTGGTGTGCTTTCTTTTCTTCCCAAATCTACCGTCGAAAATCAGCTGTGATGCTGGATAGAGGCCTTTGCATCCTTGACTTTCATGAGCGCAATCCCTTTGCTGTTCCTGTGACCAGGAGCTTCTGTCTCTTCATCTACTGCTCTGATCGGTCTCAGACCTTTTAAACACACAAGAGGCATGTGTACTCGCATGGAAGCCCCGCCCACACACTCGCGGTGTGCACCGTCTTCCTGCCATTGACCCCCTCGGGGCGATTGCATAACACACACATGGTCGCTGGAACTAGTTGAAGCTCAAAATCAGTGACTCATTCATCTGCCCAAATCCGCGGATCCGCAAATCCGCAAATCCGCGGATCGTGGATCCGCAAAATCCGCCCATGCTTACTCTGCACCTATCCTGAAGAGTCCTGACTACTCAAGAGAGTTCATTGTCCAAACAGATGCTTCTGAGTTGGGAGTGGGAGCTGTGCTTTCACAACTTAATGTAGATGGTCAAGACCAGCCCATTGCTTTTATTAGCAGAAGGCTGACCCCCAGAGAGAAACGTTGGTCAGCTATTGAGAGGGAGGCCTTTGCTGTGGTGTGGGCCCTGAAGAAGTTGAGACCATACTTGTTTGGCACTCACTTCAAGATTCAGACCGACCATAAGCCCCTCTTATGGCTTAATCAGATGAAGGGTGAAAACCCCAAACTGCTCAGGTGGTCCATTTCCCTACAGGGGATGGACTTTACAGTGAAGCACCGCCCAGGGACTGACCATGGTAATGCAGATGGTCTCTCCAGGTACTTCCACTTAGAACATGAAGACACAACTGGTCAAGGTTAGTCTAATGTCCCTGCTTTTGGGGGGGAGTGGTTGTGTAGGGGAGTAGGGTCTGCTATCCTATGGTCACCCCAAATTTTTGCTTTTTGCTTCACTGGTTTATGACTTAATGTGCCTGTGGGCCTGCTAATCAGACCCACAGCCTGCTGTTCTCTCTCTAAATTAATGCCAATGCACATTAGGTGCATTACGAAATTGGAACTGGTTCACCTTATTGGCCCCTGTAACAGTGTACCCCAGGTACCCAGGGCATAGGTGCTTCGAAGGCCTACCAGGGGCTGCAGCATGTATTATACCACCCCTGGCCTGGCCTCCATATTCGACACAACTGGCTGATCACTCAGCTGGGGTAAGTCGGTGTAATCACCCCTTACTTAGGTATAGTATGTCTATATCTAACCTAAAATGGACACATATGTTCCTATCAGCCACTCCTATGGAAGGCCTCATCAATCCTGGAGGCAGAGTGCTTGGGAATATGTGAGATGGTGCTCTAGCATGAGCTGAGGCTGTCTGCGGCTTTCGGAACCACGTCCTTTAGCTGTTCCATGATACTGCCATACCATATACTCTTAAGTGCATTATGAACCTCGCGGTTTAATGCTATCTTTGGTTTGGCTTTATCAAAACATGTCGAGTAAGGTGTCATACGAATTGGAATACTACCCCCTCGCCAGTTCTGGCAACGGGGGTAGCATTCCACCCTTCTAGAGGGACACGACATGTACATAACCTGAAACCCGGGTAAAGTTAAACATGAGCCTCAGCATCACAAAATGGATGCTGCCACCACAGACACAAGTCTGACCTCCTGCTGCTGGGAGTCCTTCCAGCGAGAGAGGCTTGGACAAAGGGTTTCCTGCCTTGGGAGGTGCTAGCACCACCCCAGACAGGATTTTGTGTATTGGGTAGGACAGGGCTGAATAGAATGAGACATGCCTGGAGCACACAAGGTGTCCCTGTGCATATGCTAGTACAAACATTCTGCAGCACAGAAGACTGAAGAAAATCTCCCTTGTGGCCAAGGAGTGACCACCCTGTGAATACAGGCACCAACCAGCAACTCTATGTCTGCTTTGCCGCCGCCTCCCGCCGGAGCCCGAGCCCAAAACCCGACAAGACCTGGATTCCCAGACATCTCACAGCTCGATCCACAGTCCCTCAAAAGAAGAGACCCGTGGAGGCACCGAGAGACGTGGGACCGGCCATCTTGAAAGACCCCCGAGAAGCTGACAGTGCAGCACCCGAGGCACCCTCGATGCTGTGCTTTGGGGTTTGAGAAGCCCCACCACCGAGCAGTATCTGCACCAAAGATCAGCCCCCCAGCATCTCCACGATCTGCGTGGGGCCCTTTTGCACTTCGCCACTTGACGCGTCATCCCGGTCACTGGCCCGTTGGCTGGTGGCCATCTTGGCAACGAAATCTACAAACAACACTGCTGGTCTGGTTGCTCCAGACTGGCCCTTGCTCCCCTGAAAAGGAGCACCCGCTCTGACCTTGCTGGTCCGAGTAACAAGCTTTCTTCACTTCCTGCGTGGCTTGCATTAGCCATGGCCTGTTTACTCCAATCAAGTTGCCGACACCGCCATCAGCTAGAGCCTTCGTGAGACAGATCGTGATCGACTCCTGGACGTCCTCGACCTCTTTGTGTCCACGTGGCTGCGGAGACAAGCTACCCCTCTTCACCTGTTGGCACCCGACATCGCCTGGTTCCATCCTGGTTCGACGGTAGTCACTGGCTAGTGACTTTGAACATTGTCCCCTCTGCTTTCAGGTCTTCACCTCTTCAGATCCATCCTTGGATCCACCGGAATCCTCCTCGACGACCCGCCTGCAGCATCTTCATCTCCAGGCACCATCGACCTGCGTGACGAAACCCGACACTACTTGGCACCTGTGCACCCGCTTCCTGTGGGTGAGGTAACTCAGCAACGCCGGTGTTCCTACACTGGTACACACCTCTAGTGCCTAGATCTAAAGTTTTGTCCTTCTAGGTCAGTCGGAAGGTTCCTAAAACAGTAACTCTATAACTTTTACGCACCATTGACATTGCATTGGTGCATGCGTGTGCTTTAAGCGCTGCACCCGAGTCCCGTGGGCCTTTCCCGACTACTTCACTGTTAGTCCCAAACAGCTCCAGCGATTCCCCAGGCCCTAGGCCTATTTCCTTTTTGATTAGTGGTCCTTATACCACTATTTTAGTATATGGTTTATTTGGCCCCTAGGGCTCATCCATATTGTGCAACTTTTGTATATTTAAACTGTGTTTTGTTTTAATGCATTTGCTTCTGTGCTCATAAAGAGTATAGGGGATATTTTGTAGTAAATAAATATATATATATTTTCAATATATATCTGTGTGGTGTCCTTTCATTTGGTATTCAAGGGGATTGTGTATGGTAAAACAGCTTGCTTCACATGCCTTTACAGAGTTTAGCCTAAGACTGCTTTGTCCTTGCAACCACTGGGATAGCTGGTCTATAAGGTTGACTTACAACCAATCATCATAAGGGTTGCTTGGCATGGTACAAGGTGATCACTAGAACTAGTGAGCAGCATATACCAGGCCAACTTCTCACATTGGTGAGCAGCGGTTGGGATTTGAGCTTGTTGTTGTTTTACCATTACAATCTTTGAGAGTATCATTTGAAAAATCATACAGGTACCTGTTAGGTACATATTAAACAAGACTAGTATACTTAAGTTCTACTGAACTTAGTTGTTGTACAGGATAGGGAGTAGCACACCCTGACTACAACTACTAGATAGGTTTAGTAGGTAAACACCAGTGTAGGTAGATTGCAACATATCCACCCACACTAGAGCAATGTCTGGAGCAGAGGGGTCCACTGGACATGTCCCTTTTGAGAGTGACCCTCCAAGGGCACCATCCAAATTTGCTATGAGGCAACTTGAGACCTTAAGAGGTCTCAAGACGGGTCCAACCCCTACCACAGTACACCTCAGAGAGCTTTTAGACCAGTCTGAAGCTCTAAAGACCTCCCATCCTAACCCCAAAGGGTCTGGAGAAGGAGGCTCTCCCTCTGAAGATGATAACACTGATGCCCCTGTCCCTGTCATCCAGATAGATGAGGAAAACCAGACCACTGGAGAGACTCCGCCTGAGGATGAGGAGGAGGAAGAGGAGGAGGAAGAAAGTGATTCTGATGATGGTAGAAATAGTCAGGTGTTAGTCAGCAGGCTTAACCAGGCTAACTTAAGCCTATTTGGGACTGAAAGTGAGTCCAACCCATTCAGACCCCCAAGTGGACTTAACCAGGAGCAAAGGAGGAGGAGGAATCACTCAGGTGAATCCAACACCTCCCAAGCTTCTAGAGGCTCTCATGGTCACTCCAGAAGGGGGATGCCTAGCCCTCAGAGAAGGGAACATGAGGCCAAAATGAGAGAGGCTGAGCTTAGGATCCAGAAGCAAGAACTAGAAGTTGCCCTGGCCAAAGAGAAACTTGCTAGAGCAAGACAGCCTAGAGAGAGTGGATTAGGATCCACTGGTGGCAGCACTATCCCAAAGGATAAAGACAGGTCCTATGACAATAGAAACCTGAGTAAGATTGTGCCCCCCTACAAAGCTGGGGATGATATCCACAAATGGATGACTGCACTTGAGAGAGCCTGCAGAGTACAGCAGATCCCTCAGGAGCAGTGGGCAGCAATCTTGAGGCCGTCCTTTGAAGGTAGAGGCCGAGACAGACTCCTCACAGTTAGTGATGGGGATTCTAGAAACTACCTGGTCCTGAAGAGTGCTCTGATAGATGGGTTAGGCGTAACCACTGAACAGTACAGGTTAATGTTCAGAGAAACCCAGAAGACACAGACTCAGGACTGGTCTGAATTTGTTGAATGTGCCTCTAAGGCTCTGGAGGGCTGGTTGCTGGGAAGTAAGGTTACATACTATGAAGGATTGTACAATTTCCTTATGAGAGAACACATTTTAAATAATTGTCAGAACCAGCAGTTGCATCAACATTTGGTTGACTCAGATCTGACCTCTCCCCAAGAATTGGGAAAGAGGGCAGACAAATGGGTTAGAACCAGAGTTAAGCAAAATAACCAGAACCAGAACCAGGGTGGTGACCAAAAGAAAACAGACCAGAAGGGTGGGGAGCAGAAAGCTAAAGACCAGAAGTCTTCAACAGGGCCCCAAACTACTACTGAGGGTGGGTCCCAAACTTCCAAGTAGAAGAAGAAAGAAGGTCAAAGAAAATCCTGGTGTAGTACTTGTAAAAACACCTCTCACTGGGCCAGTGAGTGTAAAAAGGGTGTAGCCCCCAACACTGCAGCCCCTAAGGCACCTGCACCCAATAGTACAGTCAGCAGTGTTGGTCCACAAACTAAGGGGGTAGTAGGTATCACCTTGGGAACTGAGGGAGAGTCTGGCCTAGTCAGAACCCCTACACAGGTTGTTCTGATTTGTGATGTGGAAATAGATTTGTCCACCACTGTCAGTCCCAGTAATCTGGGCAAGTACAGGCAGACGCCTTTGATTAATGAAAAAGTAGCTCTAGCATACAGGGACACATGTGCCAGTGTCACTATGGTGACACCTAACTTTGTGGACCCTGGACAATACATACCAGGTGATAATTACCTGGTGACCAATGCCAGCAATGTCACTACTACACATAGTGTGGCCATTGTTAATTTCTTCTGGGGAGGGGTAACTGGCCTAAAAAGAGTTGTGGTTAGTGCTGATCTCCCAGTTGAATGTTTGTTGGACAATGACCTGGAGAGCTCTCTATGGTCAAAAGTTGAGTACAGGACTCATGCAGAGATGTTAGGGATATCATCACATGTCCTTGCTGTGACCAGGTCACAGGCCAAAAAGTGCCTCTCTGAACCTCAGGTCTTGGATCCTGGAACAATGGACCAAGCACCTTCCAAGACGAAGAACAGGAGGGTAAAGGCTGTGCCTTCCCAACTGCCTACAGGTGAGGATCAGCCTTCACAGGAAGGTGATCTGGAGACCCCTGAAGGAACTGTCCCTGAAGAACTGGAACCTGATCAGGTTGAGTTTCTGGGGACAGGGGGGCCTTCTAGGGCAGACTTGGGGCAGGCTCAGTTAACCTGTCCTTCTCTTGATCCCCTCAGACAGCAGGCTGCTGCTGAGGCTGCTGGGAATGCTCAAGGTACCCATAAAGTGTATTGGGATGATGGGCTCCTTTATTCAGAGGGTAGAGACCCCCAAGCCTGGTACAACCAGAAGGTTGGTTATACCTCTGCAATTTAGGGGCTTCCTTCTAACCTTGGCCCATGATATTCCCTTAGCAGGACTCCTAGGCCAGAATAAGACTTGGGAGAGGCTTGTCACTCACTTTCATTGGCCTCACATGTCTGACGATACAAAGGAGTTTTGTCGCTCCTGTGTGACCTGCCAAGCCAGTGGCAAAGCAGGTAGAACAACAAAGGCCCCCCTGATACCACTACCTGTGGTGGGGGTCCCCTTTGAAAGAGTGGGGATTGATATTGTAGGTCCAATGGAATCCCCCTACAGCATCCGGGCACAGATTCATACTGGTGGTGGTGGACCATGCCACCAGGTACCCAGAGGCAATTCCCCTTAGGACCACTACAGCTCCTGTTGTGGCCAGGGCCTTACTTGGAGTTTTCTCCAGAGTGGGGTTTCCTAAGGAGGTAGTATCTGATAGAGATGCCAACTTCATGTCAGGATACTTAACAGCTATGTGGAAGGAATGTGGTGTCAACTACAAGTTCACCACTCCTTATCATTCACAATGCAATGGGCTTGTTGAAAGGTTCAACAAGACCCTAAAGGGTATGATCAAAGGATTACCAGAAAAGCTCAGGCGAAGATGGGACATCCTTCTACCCTGCCTTCTGTTTGCTTACAGAGAGGTCCCACAAAAGGGGGTTGGCTTCAGCCCCTTTGAATCGTTGTTTGGGCACCCTGTAAGAGGACCCCTGTGTTTAGTGAGGGAAGGAGGTGAGTTACCTCTCAGAAAACCCAAACAAGACATAGTGGACTATGTACTTGGTCTCCGCTCCAGGATGGCTGAGTATATGGAGAAGGCATCCAAAAACCTTGAGGCCAAACCAAGAGTTAAAGAAAGCTTGGCATGACCAAAAGGCTGTCTTGACTGAGTACCAGCCTGGACAGAGAGTATGGGTGTTGGAGCCAGTGGCCCCAGCAGCACTCCAAGACAAATGGTCTGGACCCCATACTATCATTGAAAAGAAGGGAGAGGTTACCTACTTGGTGGACCTAGGAACTCCCAGGAGCCCCCACAGGGTGCTCCATGTTAACAGATTGAAGGCATATGTTGACAGGGCAGACATGGGCTTGCTCATGGCTACAGATGAGGGGCAGGAGGAAGAGAGTGACCCTCTCCCAGACCTGCTGACTCAGAACCCTGAGGATGGCTCAGTTGATGGTGTGGCCTTAGATGGCAGCCTCACTGAACATCAGCAAAATGACTGTAGACAAGTTTTGCAGTCATATAGACAAATGTTCTCATTGACACCCAGTCACACTAACTGGTGTACCCATATGGTGGACACTGGTGACAGTCTTCCTGTGAAAAACAAGATATACAGGCAACCTGATCATGTCAGGGACTGTATCAAGACTGAGGTGCAAAAGATGCTGGAATTAGGTGTTATTGAGCCTTCAGAGAGCCCCAGGGCTAGCCCAGTGGTTCTGGTCCCCAAACCTCACACCAAGGATGGCAAGAGAGAGATGAGGTTCTGTGTGGATTACAGAGGACTCAATGCTGTCACCAGGACAGATGCACACCCTATTCCAAGGGCAGATGAGCTCATAGACAAATTGGCTTCTGCCAAGTATTTGAGCGCATTTGACTTGACAGCTGGCTATTGGCAAATCAGGTTAGCTGAGGAGTCTAAAGCCAAAACTGCGTTTTCTACCCCAGGTGGGCATTACCAATTTGTGGTGATGCCCTTTGGTTTGAAAAATGCCCCTGCCACCTTCCAAAGGTTGGTGAATCAAGTGCTTACTGGGTTGGTTGACTTTTGTGCAGCATATCTGGATGATATTGCTGTCTTCAGCTCCACCTGGGAGGTTCACCTCGTCCACCTGAAGGATGTGCTAGAGACTCTGCAAAAGGCAGGCCTCACTATCAAGGCAACAAAGTGCCAGATAGGGCAGAGTAAAGTTGTATACTTGGGCCACCTTGTAGGTGGAGGCCAAGTTCAACCACTGGAGAGTAAGATCCAGACCTCCAACTACCCAGACTCAGGTCAGAGCTTTCTTGGGCCTGACTGGGTACTACAGGAAGTTTGTTAAGAACTATGGGTCCATTGCGACTCCTCTTAATGTTAAATGTTGTATACTTGTAAAGCGCACAGCTGCCCCAGCAAAGGGGCGTCCCGGCGCTGTATACCGCTGGGGAACCCATCCTGGCTTTCCCTGTGAGATGGTCCCTCCTGGGCATCTCCAAGGTGAAGACAAGCATCCCCGGCGCTGATGGGGCCGTAAGTGGAGATTAAGCAAGCTATTGCCCAGAGTTGCTGAGCGGGATCCATGGTTAGAGTAGGCACCGAGGCGGGAATTATCGAGTCCGCTGACCTTGGCCCAAGACCCTGCCGCGTCGGGAATCGAACCCTGGTCCCGGGCCGACCTCTGCTTCCGGGTCTGCCGCCTCTAACCAGTGAGCCACACCACTCCTAATGATCTGACATCCAAGAAGATGCCCAAAAAGGTTCAGTGGACAGTAAACTGTCAAAAGGCATTTGATGACCTGAAGAAGGCCATGTGCTCTGCACTAAGTATGAGCGCAAAATCCGTTCCGCTCGCGGATTTTGCGAATTTTCGGTAGATTCGCGATCCGCGAACTCCCGCGAATTTACCGAGAATTCGCAAATCCGCGAGCGGCGGATCCGGGGGCAAAAGTTGAAGCCTGGCCTGTTGTAACTATTTTACGATGGCGCCGGCAAGCTGCCAGCGACATCCTAAAATAGTTACTAAGTTAGCTTCAACAGGAAGCTCTAATAGATAAAATAAAGCAGGTGCTCGATTTTATCTATTAGAGCTTCCTGTTGAAGCTAATTTAGTAACTATTTTAGGATGGCACTGGCAGCTTGCCGGCGCCATCGTAAAATAGTTACAACAGGCCAGGCTGGTGTGCTTTCTTTTCTTCCCAAATCTACCGTCGAAAATCAGCTGTGATGCTGGATAGAGGCCTTTGCATCCTTGACTTTCATGAGCGCAATCCCTTTGCTGTTCCTGTGACCAGGAGCTTCTGTCTCTTCATCTACTGCTCTGATCGGTCTCAGACCTTTTAAACACACAAGAGGCATGTGTACTCGCATGGAAGCCCCGCCCACACACTCGCGGTGTGCACCGTCTTCCTGCCATTGACCACCTCGGGGCGATTGCATAACACACACATGGTCGCTGGAACTAGTTGAAGCTCAAAATCAGTGACTCATTCATCTGCCCAAATCCACGATCCGCAAATCCGCAAATCCGCAAATCCGCGGATCGTGGATCCGCAAAATCCGCCCATGCTTACTCTGCACCTATCCTGAAGAGTCCTGACTACTCAAGAGAGTTCATTGTCCAAACAGATGCTTCTGAGTTGGGAGTGGGAGCTGTGCTTTCACAACTTAATGTAGATGGTCAAGACCAGCCCATTTCTTTTATTAGCAGAAGGCTGACCCCCAGAGAGAAACGTTGGTCAGCTATTGAGAGGGAGGCCTTTGCTGTGGTGTGGGCCCTGAAGAAGTTGAGACCATACTTGTTTGGCACTCACTTCAAGATTCAGACCGACCATAAGCCCCTCTTATGGCTTAATCAGATGAAGGGTGAAAACCCCAAACTGCTCAGGTGGTCCATTTCCCTACAGGGGATGGACTTTACAGTGGAGCACCGCCCAGGGACTGACCATGGTAATGCAGATGGTCTCTCCAGGTACTTCCACTTAGAACATGAAGACACAACTGGTCAAGGTTAGTCTAATGTCCCTGCTTTTGGGGGGGAGGGGTTGTGTAGGAGAGTAGGGTCTGCTATCCTATGGTCACCCCAAATTTTTGCTTTTTGCTTCACTGGTTTATGACTTAATGTGCCTGTGGGCCTGCTAATCAGACCCACAGCCTGCTGTTCTCTCTCTAAATTAATGCCAATGCACATTAGGTGCATTACGAAATTGGAACTGGTTCACCTTATTGGCCCCTGTAACAGTGTACCCCAGGTACCCAGGGCATAGGTGCTTCCAAGGCCTACCAGGGGCTGCAGCATGTATTATGCCACCCCTGGCCTGGCCTCCATATTTGACACAACTGGCTGATCACTCAGCTGGGGTAAGTCGGTGTAATCACCCCTTACTTAGGTATAGTATGTCTATATCTAACCTAAAATGGACACATATGTTCCTATCAGCCACTCCTATGGAAGGCCTCATCAATCCTGGAGGCAGAGTGCTTGGGAATATGTGAGATGGTTCTCTAGCATGAGCTGAGCCTGTCTGCGGCTTTCGGAAACACGTCCTTTAGCTGTTCCATGATACTGCCATACCATATACTCTTAAGTGCATTATGAACCTCGCGGTTAAATGCTATCTTTGGTTTGGCTTTATCAAAACATGTCGAGTAAGGTGTCATACGAATTGGAATACTACCCCCTCGCCAGTTCTGGCGACGGGGGTAGCATTCCACCCTGCTAGAGGGACACGACATGTACATAACCTGAAACCCGGGTAAAGTTAAACATGAGCCTCAGCATCACAAAATGGATGCTGCCACCACAGACACAAGTCTGACCTCCTGCTGCTGGGAGTCCTTCCAGCGAGGGAGGCTTGGACAAAGGGTTTCCTGCCTTGGGAGGTGCTAGCACCACCCCAGACAGGATTTTGTGTATTGGGTAGGACAGGGCTGAATAGAATGAGACATGCCTTGAGCACACAAGGTGTCCCTGTGCATATGCCAGTACAAACCGGTGCTGGGGCTCTCCAGCCCCAGTCTTGGCGCAAAAGGAAAGGGGGTGTAACCACCCCCCTTCCTGGTCCCACCCAGAGGAGGGACCTAGCAGGTAATCCGGCCCCTAGATTTGGAATAAGAGTAGGAGTTGTGTCCCAAGACTTCAGATCATCCGGAACTCGACTTGAAACTAAGAAGAAAACTGGACTTCGACATTCTGCTGCACAGAAGACTGAAGAGAATTTCCCTTGTGGCCAAGGAGTGACCACCCTGTGAATACAAGCACCAACCAGCAACTCTACGTCTGCTTTGCCGCCGCCTCCCGCCGGAGCCCGAGCCCAAAACCCGACAAGACCTGGATTCCCAGACATCTCACAGCTTGATCCACAGTCCCTGAAAAGAAGAGACCCGTGGAGGCACTGAGAGACGTGGGACCGGCCATCTTGAAAGACCCCCGTGAAGCTGACAGTGCAGCACCCGAGGCACCATCGATGCTGTGCTTTGAGGTTTGAGAAGCCCCACCACCGAGCAGCATCTGCACCAAAGATCAGCCCCCCAGCATCTCCACGATCTGCGTGGGGCCCTTTTGTACTTCGCCACTTGACACGTCATCCCGGTCGCTAGCCCGTTGGCTGGTGGCCATCTTGGCAACGAAATCTACAAACAACACTGCTGGTCTGGTTGCTCCAGACTGGCCCTCGCTCCCCTGAAAAGGAGCACCCGCTCTGACCTTGCTGGTCCGAGTAACAAGCTTTCTTCACTTCCTGCGTGGCTTGCATTAGTAAAAGGCCTGTTTGCTCCAATCAAGTTGCCGACACCGCCATCAGCTAGAGCCTTTGTGGGACAGCTCGTGATTGACTCCTGGGCGTACTCGACCTCTTTGTGTCCACGTGGCTGTGGAGACAAGCTACCCCTCTTCACCTGTTGGCACCCGACATCGCCTGGTTCCATCCTGGTTCCACGGTAGTCACTGGCTAGTGACTTTGAACATTGTCCCCTCTGCTTTCAGGTCTTCACCTCTTCAGATCCATCCTTGGATCCACCGGAATCCTCCTCGACGACCCGCCTGCAGCATCTTCATCTCCAGGCACCATCGACCGCGTGACGAAACCTGACACTACTTGGCACCTGTGCACCCGCTTCCTGTGGGTGAGGTAACTCAGCAACGCCGGTGTTCCTACACTGGTACACACCTCTAGTGCCTAGATCTAAAGTTTTGTCCTTCTAGGTCAGTCGGAAGGTTCCTAAAACAGTAACTCTATAACTTTTACGAACCATTGACATTGCATTGGTGCATGCGTGTGCTTTAAGCGCTGCACCCGAGTCCCGCGGGCCTTTCCTGACTACTTCACTGTTAGTCCCGAACAGCTCCAGCGATTCCCCAGGCCCTAGGCCTATTTCCTTTTCGATTAGTGGTCCTTATACCACTATTTTAGTATATGGTTTATTTGGCCCCTAGGGCTCATCCATATTGTGCAACTTTTGTATATTTAAACTGTGTTTTGTTTTAACGCATTTGCTTCTGTGCTCATAAAGAGTATACGGGATATTTTGTAGTAAATAAATATATATATTTTCAATATATATCTGTGTGGTGTCCTTTCATTTGGTATTCAAGGGGATTGTGTATGGTAAAACAGCTTGCTTCACATGCCTTTACAGAGTTTAGCCTAAGACTGCTTTGTCCATGCTGCCACTGGGATAGCTGGTCTATAAGGTTGACTTACAACCAATCATCATACGGGTTGCTTGGCATGGTACAAGGTGATCACTAGAACTAGTGAGCAGCATATACCAGGCCAACTTCTCACATTGGTGAGCAGCGGTTTGGATTTGAGCTTGCTGTTGTTTTACCATTAAAATCTTTGAGAGTATCATTTGAAAAATCATACAGGTACCTGTTAGGTACATATAAAACAAGACTAGTATACTTAAGTTCTACTGAACTTAGTTGTTGTAGAGGATAGGGAGTAGCACACCCCGACTACAACTACTAGATAGGTTTAGTAGGTAAACACCAGTGTAGGTAGATTGCAACATATCCACCCACACTAGAGCAATGTCTGGAGCAGAGGGGTCCACTGGACCTGTCCCTGTTGAGAGTGACACTCCAAGGGCACCTTCCAAATTTGCTATGTTAGTCTTTAAAGAAATGAGGCAACTGTGTACCTTAAGAGGTCTCAAGACGGGTCCAACCCCTACCACAGTACACCTCAGAGAGCTTTTAGACCAGTCTGAAGCTCTAAAGACCTCCCATCCTAATCCCAAAGGGTCTGGAGAAGGAGGCTCTCCCTCTGAAGATGATAACACTGATGCCCCTGTCCCTGTCATCCAGATAGATGAGGAAAACCAGACCACTGGAGAGACTCAGCCTGAGGATGAGGAGGAGGAGAAAGAAAGTGATTCTGATGATGGTAGAAATAGTCAGGTGTTAGTCAGCAGGCTTAACCAGGCTAACTTAAGCCTATTTGGGACTGAAAGTGGGTCCAACCCATTCAGACCCCCAAGTGGACTTAACCAGGAGCAAAGGAGGAGGAGAAATCACTCAGGTGAATCCAACACCTCCCAAGCTTCTAGAGGCTCTCATGGTCACTCCAGAAGGGGGATGACTAGCCCTCAGAGAAGGGAACATGAGGCCAAAATGAGAGAGGCTGAGCTTAGGATCCAGAAGCAAGAACTAGAAGCTGCCGTGGCCAAAGAGAAACTTGCTAGAGCAAGACAGCCTAGAGAGAGTGCATTAGGATCCACTGGTGGCAGCACTATCCTTAGGATAAAGACAGGTCCTATGACAATAGAAACCTGAGTAAGATTGTGCCCCCCTACAAAGCTGGGGATGATATCCACAAATGGATGACTGCACTTGAGAGAGCCTGCAGAGTACAGCAGATCCCTCAGGAGCAGTGGGCAGCATTCTTGTGGCTCTCCTTTGAAGGTAAAGGCCGAGACAGACTACTCACAGTTAGTGATGGGGATTCTAGAAACTACCTGGTCCTGAAGAGTGCTCTGATAGATGGGTTAGGCTTAACCACTGAACAGTACAGGTTAATGTTCAGAGAAACCTAGAAGACACAGACTCAGGACTGGTCTGATTTTGTTGAATGTGCCACTAAGGCTCTGGAGGGCAGGTTGCTGGGAAGTAAGGTTACAGACTATGAAGGATTGTACAATTTACTTATGAGAGAACAAATTTTAAATAATTGTCAGAACCAGCAGTTGCATCAACATTTGGTTGACTCAGATCTGACCTCTCCCCAAGAATTGGGAAAGAGGGCAGACAAATGGGTTAGAACCAGAGTTAAGCAAAAGAACCAGAACCAGAACCAGGGTGGTGACCAAAAGAAAACAGACCAGAAGGGTGGGGAGCAGAAAGCTAAAGACCAGAAGTCTTCAACAGGGCCCCAAACTACTACTGAGGCTGGGTCCCAAACTTCCAAGTAGAAGAAGAAAGAAGGTCAAAGAAAACCCTGGTGTAGTACTTGTAAAAACACATCTCACTGGACCAGTGAGTGTAAAAAGGGTGGAACCCCCAACACTGCAGCCCCTAAGGCACCTGCACCCAATAGTACAGTCAGCAGTGTTGGTCCACAAACTAAGGGGGTAGTAGGTATCACCTTGGGAACTGAGGGAGAGTCTGGCCTAGTCAGAACCCCTACACAGGCTGTTCTGAATTGAGATGTGGAAATAGATTTGTCCACCACTGTCAGTCCCAGTAATCTGGGCAAGTACAGCCAGACGCCTTTGAGTAATGAAAAAGTGGCTCAAGCATACAGGGACACATGTGCCAGTGTCACTATGGTGACACCTAACTTTGTGGACCCTGGACAATACATACCAGGTGATAATTACCTGGTGACCAATGCCAGCAATGTCACTACTACACATAGTGTGGCAATTGTTAATTTCTCCTGGGGAGGGGTAACTGGCCTAAAAAGAGTTGTGGTTAGTGCTGATCTCCCAGTTGAATGTTTGTTGGGCAATGACCTGGAGAGCTCTCTATGGTCAAAGGTTGAGTACAGGACTCATGCAGAGATGTTAGGGATATCATCACATGTCCTTGCTGTGACCAGGTCACAGGTCAAAAAGTGCCTCTCTGAACCTCAGGTCTTGGATCCTGGAACAATGGACCAAGCACCTTCCAAGACGAAGAACAGGAGGGTAAAGGCTGTGCCTTCCCAACTGCCTACAGGTGAGGATCAGCCTTCACAGGAAGGTGATCTGGAGACCCCTGAAGGAACTGTCCCTGAAGAACTAGAACCTGATCAGGTTGAGTTTCTGGGGACTGGGGGACCTTCTAGGGCAGACTTGGGGCAGGCTCAGTTAACCTGTCCTTCTCTTGAACCCCTCAGACAGCAGGCTGCTGCTGAGGCTGCTGGGAATGCTCAAGGTACCCATAAAGTGTATTGGGATGATGGGCTCCTTTATTCAGAGGGTAGAGACCCCACGCCTGGTACAACCAGAAGGTTGGTTATACCTCTGCAATTTAGGGGCTTCCTTCTAACCTTGGCCCATGATATTCCCTTAGCAGGACACCTAGGCCAGAATAAGACTTGGGAGAGGCTTGTCCCTCACTTTCACTGGCCTCACATGTCTGACGATACAAAGGAGTTTTGTCGCTCCTGTGTGACCTGCCAAGCCAGTGGCAAAGCAGGTAGAACAACAAAGGCCCCCCTGATACCACTACCTGTGGTGGGGGTCCCCTTTGAAAGAGTGGGGATTGATATTGTAGGTCCAATGGATTCCCCCTACGGCATCCGGGCACAGATTCATACTGGTGGTGGTGGACCATGCCACCAGGTACCCAGAGGCAATTCCCCTTAGGACCACTACAGCTCCTGTTGTGGCCAGGGCCTTACTTGGAGTTTTCTCCAGAGTGGGGTTTCCTAAGGAGGTAGTATCTGATAGAGATGCCAACTGCATGTCAGGATACTTAACAGCTATGTGGAAGGAATGTGGTGTCAACTACAAGTTCACCACTCCTTATCATTCACAATGCAATGGGCTTGTTAAAAGGTTCAACAAGACCCTAAAGGGTATGATCAAAGGATTACCAGAAAAGCTCAGGCGAAGATGGGACATCCTTCTACCCTGCCTTCTGTTTGCTTACAGAGAGGTCCCACAAAAGGGGGTTGGCTTCAGCCCCTTTGAATTGTTGTTTGGGCACCCTGTAAGAGGACCCCTGTGTTTAGTGAGGGAAGGATGGGAGTTACCTCTCAGAAAACCCAAACAAGACATAGTGGACTATGTACTTGGTCTCCGCTCCAGGATGGCTGAGTATATGAAGAAGGCATCCAAAAACCTTGAGGCCAAACCAAGAGTTACAGAAAGCTTGGCATGACCAAAAGGCTGTCTTGACTGAGTACCAGCCTGGACAGAGAGTATGGGTATTGGAGCCAGTGGCCCCAGCAGCACTCCAAGACAAATGGTGTAGACCCCATACAATCATTGAAAAGAAGGGAGAGGTTACCTACTTGGTGGACCTAGGAACTCCCAGGAGCCCCCACAGGGTGCTCCATGTTAACAGATTGAAGGCCTATGTTGACTTGACAGGGCAAACATGGGCTTGCTCATGGCTACAGATGAGGGGCAGGAGGAAGAGAGTGACCCTCTCCCAGACCTGCTGACTCAGAACCCTGAGGATGGCTCAGTTGATGGTGTGGCCTTAGATGGCAACCTCACTGAACATCAGCAAAATGACTGTAGACAAGTTTTGCAGTCATATAGACATATGTTCTCATTGACACCCAGTCAGACTAACTGGTGTACCCATATGGTGGACACTGGTGACAGTCTTCCTGTGAAAAACAAGATATACAGGCAACCTGACCATGTCAGGGACTGTATCAAGACTGAGGTGCAAAAGATGCTGGAATTAGGTGTTATTGAGCCTTCAGAGAGCCCCTGGGCTAGCCCAGTGGTTCTGGTCCCCAAACCTCACACCAAAGATGGCAAGAGAGAGATGAGGTTCTGTGTGGATTACAGAGGACTCAATGCTGTCACCAGGACAGATGCACACCCTATTCCAAGGGCAGATGAGCTCATAGACAAATTGGCTTCTGCCAAGTATTTGAGCACATTTGACTTGACAGCTGGCTATTGGCAAACCAGGTTAGCTGAGGAGTCTAAAGCCAAAACTGCGTTTTCTACCCCAGGTGGGAATTACCAATTTGTGGTGATGCCCTTTGGTTTTAAAAATGCCCCTGCCACCTTCCAAAGTTTGGTGAATCAAGTCCTTACTGGGTTGGATGACTTTTGTGCAGCATATCTGGATGATATTGCTGTCTTCAGCTCCACCTGGGAGGTTCACCTGGTCCACCTGAAGGAAGTGCTAGAGGCTCTGCAAAAGGCAGGCCTCACTATCAAGGCAACAAAGTGCCAGATAGGGCAGAGTAAAGTTGTATACTTGGGCCACCTTGTAGGTGGAGGCCAAGTTCAACCACTGGAGAGTGAGATCCAGACCATAATGGACTGGTCCCCTCCAACTACCCAGACTCAGGTCAGAGCTTTCTTGGGCCTGACTGGGTACTACAGGAAGTTTGTTAAGAACTATGGGTCCATTGTGACTCCTCTTAATGTTAAATGTTGTATACTTGTAAAGCGCACAGCTGCCCCAGCAAAGGGGCGTCCCAGCACTGTATACCGCTGGGGAACCCATCCTGGCTTTCCCTGTGAGATGGTCCCTCCTGGGCATCTCCAAGGTAAAGACAAGCATCCCCGGCGCTGATGGGGCCGTAAGTGGAGATTAAGCAAGCTATTGCCCAGAGTTGCTGAGCGGGATCCATGGTTAGAGTTGGCACCGAGGCGAGAATTATCGAGTCCGCTGACCTTGGCCCAAGACCCTGCCGCGTCGGGAAACGAACCCTGGTCCCGGGCCGACCTCTGCTTCCGGGTCTGCCGCCTCTAACCAGTGAGCCACACCACTCCTAATGATCTGACATCCAAGAAGATGCCCAAAAAGGTTCAGTGGACAGTAAACTGCCAAAAAGGCATTTGATGACCTGAAGAAGGCCATGTGCTCTTCACCTATCCTGAAGAGTCCTGACTACTCAAGAGAGTTCATTGTCCAAACAGATGCTTCTGAGTTGGGAGTGGGAGCTGTGCTTTCACAACTTAATGTAGATGGTCAAGACCAGCCCATTGCTTTTATTAGCAGAAGGCTGACCCCCAGAGAGAAACGTTGGTCAGCTATTGAGAGGGAGGCCTTTGCTGTGGTGTGGGCCCTGAAGAAGTTGAGACCATACTTGTTTGGCACTCACTTCAAGATTCAGACCGACCATAAGCCCCTCTTATGGCTTAATCAGATGAAGGGTGAAAACCCCAAACTGCTCAGGTGGTCCATTTCCCTACAGGGGATGGACTTTACAGTGGAGCACCGCCCAGGGACTGACCATGGTAATGCAGATGGTCTCTCCAGGTACTTCCACTTAGAACATGAAGACACAACTGGTCAAGGTTAGTCTAATGTCCCTGCGTTTGGGGGGGTGGGTTGTGTAGGAGAGTAAGGTCTGCTATCCTATGGTCACCCCAAATGTTTGCTTTTTGCTTCACTGGTTTATGACTTAATGTGGCTGTGGGCCTGCTAATCAGACCCACAGCCTGTTGTTCTCTCTCTAAATTAATGCCAATGCACATTAGGTGCATTACGAAATTGGAACTGGTTCACCTTATTGGCCCCTGTAACAGTGTACCCCAGGTACCCAGGGCATAGGTGCTTCCAAGGCCTACCAGGGGCTGCAGCATGTATTATGCCACCCCTGGCATGGCCTCCATATTTGACACAACTGGCTGATCACTCAGCTGGGGTAAGTAGGTGTAATCACCCCTTACTTAGGTATAGTATGTCTATATCTAACCTAAAATGAACACATATGTTCCTATCAGCCACTCCTATGGAAGGCCTCATCAATCCTGGAGGCAGAGTGCTTGGGAATATGTGAGATGGTGCTCTAGCATGAGCTGAGCCTGTCTGCGGCTTTCGGAACCACGTCCTTTAGCTGTTCCATGATACTGCCATACCATATACTCTTAAGTGCATTATGAACCTCGCGGTTAAATGCTATCTTTGGTTTGGCTTTATCAAAACATGTCGAGTAAGGTGTCATACGAATTGGAATACTACCCCCTCGCCAGTTCTGCCGACGGGGGTAGCATTCCACCCTTCTAGAGGGACACGACATGTACATAACCTGAAACCCGGGTAAAGTTAAACATGAGCCTCAGCATAACAAAATGGATGCTGCCACCACAGACACAAGTCTGACCTCCTGCTGCTGGGAGTCCTTCCAGCGAGGGAGGCTTGGACAAAGGGTTTCCTGCCTTGGGAGGAGCTAGCACCACCCCAGACAGGATTTTGTGTATTGGATAGGACAGGGATGAATAGAATGAGACATGCCTGGAGCACACAAGGTGTCCCTGTGCATATGCCAGTACAAACCGGTGCTGGGGCTCTCCAGACCCAGTCTTGGCGCGAAGCTGGACAAAGGAAAGTGGGTGTAACCACCCCCCTTCCTGGTCCCACCCAGAGGAGGGACCTAGCAGGTAATCCGGCCCCTAGATTTGGAATAAGAGTAGGAGCTGTGTCCCAAGACTTCAGATCATCCTGAACTCGACTTGAAACTAAGAAGAAAACTGGACTTCGACATTCTGCTGCACAGAAGACTGAAGAGAATCTCCCTTGTGGCCAAGGAGTGACCACCCTGTGAATACAGGCACCAACCAGCAACTCTATGTCTGCTTTGCCACCACCTCCCGCCGGAGCCCGAGCCCAAAACCAGACAAGACCTGGATTCCCAGACATCTCACAGCTTGATCCACAGTCCCTGAAAAGAAGAGACCCATGGAGGCACTGAGAGACGTGGGACCGGCCATCTTGAAAGACCCCCGTGAAGCTGACAGTGCAGCACCCGAGGCACCATCGATGCTGTGCTTTGGGGTTTGAGAAGCCCCACCACCGAGCAGCATCTGCACTAAAGATCAGCCCCCCAGCATCTCCACGATCTGCGTGGGGCCCTTTTGCACTTTGTCACATGACACGTCACCCCGGTCGCTAGCCCGTTGGCTGGTGGCCATGTTGGCGACAAAATCTACAAACAACACTGCTGGTCTGGATGCTCCAGACTGGCCCTCGCTCCCCTGAAAAGGAGCACCCGCTCTGACCTTGCTGGTCCGAGTAACAAGCTTTCTTCACTTCCTGCGTGGCTTGCATTAGCCAATGCCTGTTTGCTCCAATCAAGTTGCCAACACCGCCATCAGCTAGAGCCTTTGTGGGACAGTTCGTGATCGACTCCTGGGCGTACTCGACCTCTTCGTGTCCACGTGGCTGTGGAGACAAGCTACCCCTCTTCACCTGTTGGCACCCAACATCGCCTGGTTCCATCCTGGTTCCATGGTAGTCACTGGCTAGTGACTTTGAACATTGTCCCCTCTGTTTTCAGGTCTTCACCTCTTCAGATCCATCCTTGGATCCACCGGAATCCTCCTCGACGACCCGCCTGCAGCATCTTCATCTCCAGGCACCATCGACCGCGTGACGAAACCTGACACTACTTGGCACCTGTGCACCCGCTTCCTGTGGGTGAGGTAACTCAGCAACGCCGGTGTTCCTACACTGGTACACACCTCTAGTGCCTAGATCTAAAGTTTTGTCCTTCTAGGTCAGTCGGAAGGTTCCTAAAACAGTAACTCTATAACTTTTACGCACCATTGACATTGCATTGGTGCATGCGTGTGCTTTAAGCGCTGCACCCGAGTCCCGCGGGCCTTTCCCGACTACTTCACTGTTAGTCCCGAACAGCTCCAGCGATTCCCCAGGCCATAGGCCTATTTCCTTTTCGATTAGTGGTCCTTATACCACTATTTTAGTATATGGTTTATTTGGCCCCTATGGCTCATCCATATTGTGCAACTTTTGTATATTTAAACTGTGTTTTGTTTTAATGCATTTGCTTCTGTGCTCATAAAGAGTATAGGGGATATTTTGTAGTAAATAAATATATATATTTTCAATATATATCTGTGTGGTGTCCTTTCATTTGGTATTCAAGGGGATTGTGTATGGTAAAACAGCTTGCTTCACATGCCTTTACAGAGTTTAGCCTAAGACTGCTTTGTCCATGCTACCACTGGGATAGCTGGTCTATAAGGTTGACTTACAACCAATCATCATAAGGGTTGCTTGGCATGGTACAAGGTGATCACTAGAACTAGTGAGCAGCATATACCAGGCCAACTTCTCACATTGGTGAGCAGCGGTTTGGATTTGAGCTTGCTGTTGTTTTACCATTACAATCTTTGAGAGTATCATTTGAAAAATCATACAGGTACCTGTTAGGTACATATAAAACAAGACTAGTATACTTAAGTTCTACTGAACTTAGTTGTTGTAGAGGATAGGGAGTAGCACACCCTGACTACAACTACTAGATAGGTTTAGTAGGTAAACACCAGTGTAGGTAGATTGCAACATATCCACCCACACTAGAGCAATGTCTGGAGCAGAGGGGTCCACTGGACCTGTCCCTGTTGAGAGTGACCCTCCAAGGGCACCATCCAAATTTGCTATGTTAATCTTTAAAGAAATGAGGCAACTGTGTACCTTAAGAGGTCTCAAGACGGGTCCAACCCCTACCACAGTACACCTCAGAGAGCTTTTAGACCAGTCTGAAGCTCTAAAGACCTCCCATCCTAATCCCAAAGGGTCTGCAGAAGGAGGCTCTCCCTCTGAAGATGATAACACTGATGCCCCTGTCCCTGTCATCCAGATAGATGAGGAAAACCAGACCACTGGAGAGACTCAGCCTGAGGATGAGGAGGAGGAAGAGGAGGAGGAAGAAAGTGATTCTGATGATGGTAGAAATAGTCAGGTGTTAGTCAGCAGGCTTAGCCAGGCTAACTTAAGCCTATTTGGAACTGAAAGTGGGTCCAACCCATTCAGACCCCCAAGTGGACTTAACCAGGAGCAAAGGAGGAGGAGAAATCACTCAGGTGAATCCAACACCTCCCAAGCTTCTAGAGGCTCTCATGGTCACTCCAGAAGGGGGATGACTAGCCCTCAGAGAAGGGAACATGAGGCCAAAATGAGAGAGGCTGAGCTTAGGATCCAGAAGCAAGAACTAGAAGCTGCCGTGGCCAAAGAGAAACTTGCTAGAGCAAGACCGCCTAGAGAGAGTGGATTAGGATCCACTGGTGGCAGCACTATCCCTAAGGATAAAGACAGGTCCTATGACAATAGAAACCTGAGTAAGATTGTGCCCCCCTACAAAGCTGGGGATGATATCCACTAATGGATGACTGCACTTGAGAGAGCCTGCAGAGTACAGCAGATCCCTCAGGAGCAGTGGGCAGCAATCTTGTGGCTCTCCTTTGAAGGTAGAGGCCGAGACAGACTCCTCACAGTTAATAATAATAATAATAATATGACATTTATAATGCGCTCAGCTTACCCAGGGGCGTCCCGGCGCAACAGACCAGAAGGGGAAACTCAGCTAATCACTACTGTGGAAACAAGTGGGTCTTAAGGAGTTTCCTAAATGGTAGGATCTTGGGCTCTGAGCGAATCCTGAGGGGCAGAGAGTTCCAAAGAGACGCCACCTGTACCGAGAAACGCCTTCCCCCAGAACGAGCTTTTTTTACTCTCGCTGACTGCAAAAGGTGTTTTAGGTCCGAGCGCAGCAGACGTGGAGGTTTATAGGGACGGGCCATATTAGCAAGGATAGGGGGGCCTTTGCCATGTAAAATCTTATGGGCTGTACATAGCGCCTTAAATTTCACCCGCTCCTTCACGGGGAGCCAGTGAAGCGCTCTGAGGGCAGGAGCAGCAGACTGCCGTCTGAGAACATCCATAAGGATTCTCGCAGCTGCGTTTTGCACCTGTTGGAGGGTTTTGAAGGTCGCTTCGGGGGGCACCAAGAAACAGCGCATTCCCATAATCGAGCCTCGATAGAATTAGGCCACGTATCAACAGCTTCCTTGCTGGATCAGGAAGCAAAGGTAGCACCTTTCGGGCTGATTTCAGTAAGCCAAAGCAAACTCCTGCGGTCTTCCTGGCATGAGTCCTAAAGGACAGATCTTCTTCCAACCATACTCCCAAGGACTTGATCTCCTTCTTGGGGGATGGTGGGTCGCCAAGAGACCGAGGCCAACAGGTTGCAATGATGGAGGGACTGGGATTACCCAGGAGCATCAGCTCGGTTTTACCTCCATTGAGCTTTAAGGCAGAGATAGACATCCAACGATAAACATTGGCGAGGCAATCGTGTAAAACCTCGGGTTGTTCCGCCAGCTGAGTGAGGCCAACCACCAGCTGAGTATCATCAGCGTAACTGATGATCTTCACCCCCGAGGGGGCGACCACTCTTTCAAGTGGAGTCATGTATATATTAAATAGAGTAGGGCTCAACGATGAGCCCTGCGGGACTCCACATTGCAGAGGGATTAGGGCAGATTGCTCTGACCCTTCCCAGACTTGGTAGAAACGGTCAGAGAGAAAGGATCCCAACCATTTCAGGGCCGTCCCTGAGACACCTACCTCTGACAGACGTTGGAGGAGCACTTGATGACTCACAGTGTCAAAGGCAGCACTCAAGTCCAGGAGGATCACTGCCACTGACCCTCCTGTATCCAGAGTGCTCCTTGCCTCCTCCACTACTGCCAGCAAGGCAGTGTCTGTTCCATGGCCGGGACGGAAACCGGTCTGGGAGTCTCCTAGCAGGTGGTTAGACTCAAGATGGTGGGAGAGCTGACGGTTAACCAGCTTCTCTGCAATTTTCGAAAATCCAGGCAGAAGTGAAATTGGCCTAAAGTTGGACAAGTTGGATGAGTCCATTCCTGGCTTTTTTAATAAGGCCTTCACCACAGCCTTTTTCCATCTCTGGGGCACTATACCCTGCGTGAGTGAAAGGTTCAAGAGGTCAGTCAGAGGAGTTGACAAGGTGTTAGCCACAAGTTTGAGATGTTTTATGGGGACTGGGTCACTCGGGGAGCCACTCTTCATCTCTAACTGAGTGATGGGGATTCTAGAAACTACCTGGTCCTGAAGAGTGCTCTGATAGATGGGTTAGGCTTAACCACTGAACAGTACAGGTTAATGTTCAGAGAAACCCAGAAGACACAGACTCAGGACTGGTCTGAATTTGTTGAATGTGCCACTAAGGCTCTAGAGGGCTGGTTGCTGGGAAGTAAGGTTACAGACTATGAAGGATTGTACAATTTACTTATGAGAGACACATTTTAAATAATTGTCAGAACCAGCAGTTGCATCAGCATTTGGTTGACTCAGATCTGACCTCTCCCCAAGAATTGGGAAAGAGGGCAGACAAATGGGTTAGAACCAGAGTTAAGCAAAAGAACCAGAACCAGAACCAGGGTGGTGACCAAAAGAAAACAGACCAGAAGGGTGGGGAGCAGAAAGCTAAAGACCAGAAGTCTTCAACAGGGCCCCAAACTACTACTGAGGGTGGGTCCCAAACTTCCAAGTAGAAGAAGAAAGAAGGTCAAAGAAAACCCTGGTGTAGTACTGCTAAAAACACCTCTCACTGGACCAGTGAGTGTAAAAAGGGTGGAGCCCCCAACACTGCAGCCCCTAAGGCACCTGCACCCAATAGTACAGTCAGCAGTGTTGGTCCACAAACTAAGGGGGTAGTAGGTATCACCTTGGGAACTGAGGGAGAGTCTGGCCTAGTCAGAACCCCTACACAGGCTGTTCTGATTTGTGATGTGGAAATAGATTTGTCCACCACTGTCAGTCCCAGTAATCTGGGCAAGTACAGGCAGACGCCTTTGATTAATGAAAAAGTGGCTCAAGCATACAGGGACACATGTGCCAGTGTCACTATGGTGACACCTAACTTTGTGGACCCTGGACAATACATACCAGGTGATAATTACCTGGTGACCAATGCCAGCAATGTCACTACTACACATAGTGTGGCAATTGTTAATTTCTCCTGGGGAGGGGTAACTGGCCTAAAAAGAGTTGTGGTTAGTGCTGATCTCCCAGTTGAATGTTTGTTGGGCAATGACCTGGAGAGCTCTCTATGGTCAAAAGTTGAGTAAAGGACTCATGCAGAGATGTTAGGGATATCATCACATGTCCTTGCTGTGACCAGGTCACAGGCCAAAAAGTGCCTCTCTGAACCTCAGGTCTTGGATCCTGGAACAATGGACCAAGCACCTTCCAAGACGAAGAACATGAGGGTAAAGGCTGTGCCTTCCCAACTGCCTACAGGTGAGGATCAGCCTTCACAGGAAGGTGATCTGGAGACCCCTGAAGGAACTGTCCCTGAAGAACTGGAACCTGATCAGGTTGAGTTTCTGGGGACAGGGGGACCTTCTAGGGCAGACTTGGGGCAGGCTCAGTTAACCTGTCCTTCCCTTGAACCCCTCAGACAGCAGGCTGCTGCTGAGGCTGCTGGGAATGCTCAAGGTACCCATAAAGTGTATTGGGATGATGGGCTCCTTTATTCAGAGGGTAGAGACCCCACGCCTGGTACAACCAGAAGGTTGGTTATACCTCTGCAATTTAGGGGCTTCCTTCTAACCTTGGCCCATGATATTCCCTTAGCAGGACACCTAGGCCAGAATAAGACTTGGGAGAGGCTTGTCACTCACTTTCATTGGCCTCACATGTCTGACGATACAAAGGAGTTTTGTCGCTCCTGTGTGACCTGCCAAGCCAGTGGCAAAGCAGGTAGAACAACAAAGGCCCCCCTGATACCACTACCTGTGGTGGGGGTCCCCTTTGAAAGAGTGGGGCTTGATATTGTAGGTCCAATGGAATCCCCCTACAGCATCCGGGCACAGATTCATACTGGTGGTGGTGGACCATGCCACCAGGTACCCAGAGGCAATTCCCCTTAGGACCACTACAGCTCCTGTTGTGGCCAGGGCCTTACTTGGAGTTTTCTCCAGAGTGGGGTTTCCTAAGGAGGTAGTATCTGATAGAGATGCCAACTTCATGTCAGGATACTTAACAGCTATGTGGAAGGAATGTGGTGTCAACTACAAGTTCACCACTCCTTATCATTCACAATGCAATGGGCTTGTTGAAAGGTTCAACAAGACCCTAAAGGGTATGATCAAAGGATTACCAGAAAAGCTTAGGCGAAGATGGGACATCCTTCTACCCTGCCTTCTGTTTGCTTACAGAGAGGTCCCACAAAAGGGGGTTGGCTTCAGCCCCTTTGAATTGTTGTTTGGGCACCCTGTAAGAGGACCCCTGTGTTTAGTGAGGGAAGGATGGGAGTTACCTCTCAGAAAACCCAAACAAGACATAGTGGACTATGTACTTGGTCTCCGCTCCAGGATGGCTGAGTATATGGAGAAGGCATCCAAAAACCTTGAGGCCAAACCAAGAGTTAAAGAAAGCTTGGCATGACCAAAAGGCTGTCTTGACTGAGTACCAGCCTGGACAGAGAGTATGGGTGTTGGAGCCAGTGGCCCCAGCAGCACTCCAAGACAAATGGTCTGGACCCCATACTATCATTGAAAAGAAGGGAGAGGTTACCTACTTGGTGGACCTAGGAACTCCCAGGAACCCCCACAGGGTGCTCCATGTTAACAGATTGAAGGCATATGTTGACAGGGCAGACATGGGCTTGCTCATGGCTACAGATGAGGGGCAGGGGCAAGAGAGTGACCCTCTCCCAGACCTGCTGACTCAGAACCCTGAGGATGGCTCAGTTGATGGTGTGGCCTTAGATGGCAGCCTCACTGAACATCAGCAAAATGACTGTAGACAAGTTTTGCAGTCATATAGACAAATGTTCTCATTGACACCCAGTCAGACTAACTGGTGTACCCATATGGTGGACACTGGTGACAGTCTTCCTGTGAAAAACAAGATATACAGGCAACCTGACCATGTCAGGGACTGTATCAAGACTGAGGTGCAAAAGATGCTGGAATTAGGTGTTATTGAGCCTTCAGAGAGCCCCTGGGCTAGCCCAGTGGTTCTGGTCCCCAAACCTCACACCAAAGATGGCAAGAGAGAGATGAGGTTCTGTGTGGATTACAGAGGACTCAATGCTGTCACCAGGACAGATGCACACCCTATTCCAAGGGCAGATGAGCTCATAGACAAATTGGCTTCTGCCAAGTATTTGAGCGCATTTGACTTGACAGCTGGCTATTGGCAAATCAGGTTAGCTGAGGAGTCTAAAGCCAAACCTGCGTTTTCTACCCCGGGTGGGCATTACCAATTTGTGGTGATGCCCTTTGGTTTGAAAAATGCCCCTGCCACCTTCCAAAGGTTGGTGAATCAAGTCCTTACTGGGTTGGATGACTTTTGTGCAGCATATCTGGATGATATTGCTGTCTTCAGCTCCACCTGGGAGGTTCACCTCGTCCACCTGAAGGATGTGCTAGAGACTCTGCAAAAGGCAGGCCTCACTATCAAGGCAACAAAGTGCCAGATAGGGCAGAGTAAAGTTGTATACTTGGGCCACCTTGTAGGTGGAGGCCATGTTCAACCACTGGAGAGTAAGATCCAGACCTCCAACTACCCAGACTCAGGTCAGAGCTTTCTTGGGCCTGACTGGGTACTACAGGAAGTTTGTTAAGAACTATGGGTCCATTGCGACTCCTCTTAATGTTAAATGTTGTATACTTGTAAAGCGCACAGCTGCCCCAGCAAAGGGGCGTCCCGGCGCTGTATACCTCTGGGGAACCCATCCTGGCTTTCCCTGTGAGATGGTCCCTCCTGGGCATCTCCAAGGTGAAGACAAGCATCCCCGGCGCTGATGGGGCCGTAAGTGGAGATTAAGCAAGCTATTGCCCAGAGTTGCTGAGCGGGATCCATGGTTAGAGTAGGCACCGAGGCGGGAATTATCGAGTCCGCTGACCTTGGCCCAAGACCCTGCCGCGTCGGGAATCGAACCCTGGTCCCGGGCCGACCTCTGCTTCTGGGTCTGCCGCCTCTAACCAGTGAGCCACACCACTCCTAATGATCTGACATCCAAGAAGATGCCCAAAAAGGTTCAGTGGACAGTAAACTGTCAAAAGGCATTTGATGACCTGAAGAAGGCCATGTGCTCTGCACTAAGTATGAGCGCAAAATCCGTTCCGCTCGCGGATTTTGCGAATTTTTGGTAGATTCGCGATCCGCGAACTCCCGCGAATTTACCGAGAATTCGCAAATCCGCGAGCGGCGGATCCGGGGGCAAAAGTTGAAGCCTGGCCTGTTGTAACTATTTTACGATGGCGCCGGCAAGCTGCCAGCGACATCCTAAAATAGTTACTAAGTTAGCTTCAACAGGAAGCTCTAATAGATAAAATAAAGCAGGTGCTCGATTTTATCTATTAGAGCTTCCTGTTGAAGCTAATTTAGTAACTATTTTAGGATGGCACTGGCAGCTTGCCGGCGCCATCGTAAAATAGTTACAACAGGCCAGGCTGGTGTGCTTTCTTTTCTTCCCAAATCTACCGTCGAAAATCAGCTGTGATGCTGGATAGAGGCCTTTGCATCCTTGACTTTCATGAGCGCAATCCCTTTGCTGTTCCTGTGACCAGGAGCTTCTGTCTCTTCATCTACTGCTCTGATCGGTCTCAGACCTTTTAAACACACAAGAGGCATGTGTACTCGCATGGAAGCCCCGCCCACACACTCGCGGTGTGCACCGTCTTCCTGCCATTGACCCCCTCGGGGCGATTGCATAACACACACATGGTCGCTGGAACTAGTTGAAGCTCAAAATCAGTGACTCATTCATCTGCCCAAATCCACGGATCCGCAAATCCGCAAATCCGCGGATCGTGGATCCGCAAAATCCGCCCATGCTTACTCTGCACCTATCCTGAAGAGTCCTGACTACTCAAGAGAGTTCATTGTCCAAACAGATGCTTCTGAGTTGGGAGTGGGAGCTGTGCTTTCACAACTTAATGTAGATGGTCAAGACCAGCCCATTGCTTTTATTAGCAGAAGGCTGACCCCCAGAGAGAAACGTTGGTCAGCTATTGAGAGGGAGGCCTTTGCTGTGGTGTGGGCCCTGAAGAAGTTGAGACCATACTTGTTTGGCACTCACTTCAAGATTCAGACCGACCATAAGCCCCTCTTATGGCTTAATCAGATGAAGGGTGAAAACCCCAAACTGCTCAGGTGGTCCATTTCCCTACAGGGGATGGACTTTACAGTGAAGCACCGCCCAGGGACTGACCATGGTAATGCAGATGGTCTCTCCAGGTACTTCCACTTAGAACATGAAGACACAACTGGTCAAGGTTAGTCTAATGTCCCTGCTTTTGGGGGGGAGTGGTTGTGTAGGGGAGTAGGGTCTGCTATCCTATGGTCACCCCAAATTTTTGCTTTTTGCTTCACTGGTTTATGACTTAATGTGCCTGTGGGCCTGCTAATCAGACCCACAGCCTGCTGTTCTCTCTCTAAATTAATGCCAATGCACATTAGGTGCATTACGAAATTGGAACTGGTTCACCTTATTGGCCCCTGTAACAGTGTACCCCAGGTACCCAGGGCATAGGTGCTTCGAAGGCCTACCAGGGGCTGCAGCATGTATTATACCACCCCTGGCCTGGCCTCCATATTCGACACAACTGGCTGATCACTCAGCTGGGGTAAGTCGGTGTAATCACCCCTTACTTAGGTATAGTATGTCTATATCTAACCTAAAATGGACACATATGTTCCTATCAGCCACTCCTATGGAAGGCCTCATCAATCCTGGAGGCAGAGTGCTTGGGAATATGTGAGATGGTGCTCTAGCATGAGCTGAGGCTGTCTGCGGCTTTCGGAACCACGTCCTTTAGCTGTTCCATGATACTGCCATACCATATACTCTTAAGTGCATTATGAACCTCGCGGTTTAATGCTATCTTTGGTTTGGCTTTATCAAAACATGTCGAGTAAGGTGTCATACGAATTGGAATACTACCCCCTCGCCAGTTCTGGCAACGGGGGTAGCATTCCACCCTTCTAGAGGGACACGACATGTACATAACCTGAAACCCGGGTAAAGTTAAACATGAGCCTCAGCATCACAAAATGGATGCTGCCACCACAGACACAAGTCTGACCTCCTGCTGCTGGGAGTCCTTCCAGCGAGAGAGGCTTGGACAAAGGGTTTCCTGCCTTGGGAGGTGCTAGCACCACCCCAGACAGGATTTTGTGTATTGGGTAGGACAGGGCTGAATAGAATGAGACATGCCTGGAGCACACAAGGTGTCCCTGTGCATATGCTAGTACAAACATTCTGCAGCACAGAAGACTGAAGAAAATCTCCCTTGTGGCCAAGGAGTGACCACCCTGTGAATACAGGCACCAACCAGCAACTCTATGTCTGCTTTGCCGCCGCCTCCCGCCGGAGCCCGAGCCCAAAACCCGACAAGACCTGGATTCCCAGACATCTCACAGCTCGATCCACAGTCCCTCAAAAGAAGAGACCCGTGGAGGCACCGAGAGACGTGGGACCGGCCATCTTGAAAGACCCCCGAGAAGCTGACAGTGCAGCACCCGAGGCACCCTCGATGCTGTGCTTTGGGGTTTGAGAAGCCCCACCACCGAGCAGTATCTGCACCAAAGATCAGCCCCCCAGCATCTCCACGATCTGCGTGGGGCCCTTTTGCACTTCGCCACTTGACGCGTCATCCCGGTCACTGGCCCGTTGGCTGGTGGCCATCTTGGCAACGAAATCTACAAACAACACTGCTGGTCTGGTTGCTCCAGACTGGCCCTTGCTCCCCTGAAAAGGAGCACCCGCTCTGACCTTGCTGGTCCGAGTAACAAGCTTTCTTCACTTCCTGCGTGGCTTGCAATAGCCATGGCCTGTTTACTCCAATCAAGTTGCCGACACCGCCATCAGCTAGAGCCTTCGTGAGACAGATCGTGATCGACTCCTGGACGTCCTCGACCTCTTTGTGTCCACGTGGCTGCGGAGACAAGCTACCCCTCTTCACCTGTTGGCACCCGACATCGCCTGGTTCCATCCTGGTTCGACGGTAGTCACTGGCTAGTGACTTTGAACATTGTCCCCTCTGCTTTCAGGTCTTCACCTCTTCAGATCCATCCTTGGATCCACCGGAATCCTCCTCGACGACCCGCCTGCAGCATCTTCATCTCCAGGCACCATCGACCTGCGTGACGAAACCCGACACTACTTGGCACCTGTGCACCCGCTTCCTGTGGGTGAGGTAACTCAGCAACGCCGGTGTTCCTACACTGGTACACACCTCTAGTGTCTAGATCTAAAGTTTTGTCCTTCTAGGTCAGTCGGAAGGTTCCTAAAACAGTAACTCTATAACTTTTACGCACCATTGACATTGCATTGGTGCATGCGTGTGCTTTAAGCGCTGCACCCGAGTCCCGTGGGCCTTTCCCGACTACTTCACTGTTAGTCCCAAACAGCTCCAGCGATTCCCCAGGCCCTAGGCCTATTTCCTTTTTGATTAGTGGTCCTTATACCACTATTTTAGTATATGGTTTATTTGGCCCCTAGGGCTCATCCATATTGTGCAACTTTTGTATATTTAAACTGTGTTTTGTTTTAATGCATTTGCTTCTGTGCTCATAAAGAGTATAGGGGATATTTTGTAGTAAATAAATATATATATATTTTCAATATATATCTGTGTGGTGTCCTTTCATTTGGTATTCAAGGGGATTGTGTATGGTAAAACAGCTTGCTTCACATGCCTTTACAGAGTTTAGCCTAAGACTGCTTTGTCCTTGCAACCACTGGGATAGCTGGTCTATAAGGTTGACTTACAACCAATCATCATAAGGGTTGCTTGGCATGGTACAAGGTGATCACTAGAACTAGTGAGCAGCATATACCAGGCCAACTTCTCACATTGGTGAGCAGCGGTTGGGATTTGAGCTTGTTGTTGTTTTACCATTACAATCTTTGAGAGTATCATTTGAAAAATCATACAGGTACCTGTTAGGTACATATTAAACAAGACTAGTATACTTAAGTTCTACTGAACTTAGTTGTTGTACAGGATAGGGAGTAGCACACCCTGACTACAACTACTAGATAGGTTTAGTAGGTAAACACCAGTGTAGGTAGATTGCAACATATCCACCCACACTAGAGCAATGTCTGGAGCAGAGGGGTCCACTGGACATGTCCCTTTTGAGAGTGACCCTCCAAGGGCACCATCCAAATTTGCTATGAGGCAACTTGAGACCTTAAGAGGTCTCAAGACGGGTCCAACCCCTACCACAGTACACCTCAGAGAGCTTTTAGACCAGTCTGAAGCTCTAAAGACCTCCCATCCTAACCCCAAAGGGTCTGGAGAAGGAGGCTCTCCCTCTGAAGATGATAACACTGATGCCCCTGTCCCTGTCATCCAGATAGATGAGGAAAACCAGACCACTGGAGAGACTCCGCCTGAGGATGAGGAGGAGGAAGAGGAGGAGGAAGAAAGTGATTCTGATGATGGTAGAAATAGTCAGGTGTTAGTCAGCAGGCTTAACCAGGCTAACTTAAGCCTATTTGGGACTGAAAGTGGGTCCAACCCATTCAGACCCCCAAGTGGACTTAACCAGGAGCAAAGGAGGAGGAGGAATCACTCAGGTGAATCCAACACCTCCCAAGCTTCTAGAGGCTCTCATGGTCACTCCAGAAGGGGGATGCCTAGCCCTCAGAGAAGGGAACATGAGGCCAAAATGAGAGAGGCTGAGCTTAGGATCCAGAAGCAAGAACTAGAAGTTGCCCTGGCCAAAGAGAAACTTGCTAGAGCAAGACAGCCTAGAGAGAGTGGATTAGGATCCACTGGTGGCAGCACTATCCCAAAGGATAAAGACAGGTCCTATGACAATAGAAACCTGAGTAAGATTGTGCCCCCCTACAAAGCTGGGGATGATATCCACAAATGGATGACTGCACTTGAGAGAGCCTGCAGAGTACAGCAGATCCCTCAGGAGCAGTGGGCAGCAATCTTGAGGCCGTCCTTTGAAGGTAGAGGCCGAGACAGACTCCTCACAGTTAGTGATGGGGATTCTAGAAACTACCTGGTCCTGAAGAGTGCTCTGATAGATGGGTTAGGCGTAACCACTGAACAGTACAGGTTAATGTTCAGAGAAACCCAGAAGACACAGACTCAGGACTGGTCTGAATTTGTTGAATGTGCCTCTAAGGCTCTGGAGGGCTGGTTGCTGGGAAGTAAGGTTACATACTATGAAGGATTGTACAATTTCCTTATGAGAGAACACATTTTAAATAATTGTCAGAACCAGCAGTTGCATCAACATTTGGTTGACTCAGATCTGACCTCTCCCCAAGAATTGGGAAAGAGGGCAGACAAATGGGTTAGAACCAGAGTTAAGCAAAATAACCAGAACCAGAACCAGGGTGGTGACCAAAAGAAAACAGACCAGAAGGGTGGGGAGCAGAAAGCTAAAGACCAGAAGTCTTCAACAGGGCCCCAAACTACTACTGAGGGTGGGTCCCAAACTTCCAAGTAGAAGAAGAAAGAAGGTCAAAGAAAATCCTGGTGTAGTACTTGTAAAAACACCTCTCACTGGGCCAGTGAGTGTAAAAAGGGTGTAGCCCCCAACACTGCAGCCCCTAAGGCACCTGCACCCAATAGTACAGTCAGCAGTGTTGGTCCACAAACTAAGGGGGTAGTAGGTATCACCTTGGGAACTGAGGGAGAGTCTGGCCTAGTCAGAACCCCTACACAGGTTGTTCTGATTTGTGATGTGGAAATAGATTTGTCCACCACTGTCAGTCCCAGTAATCTGGGCAAGTACAGGCAGACGCCTTTGATTAATGAAAAAGTAGCTCTAGCATACAGGGACACATGTGCCAGTGTCACTATGGTGACACCTAACTTTGTGGACCCTGGACAATACATACCAGGTGATAATTACCTGGTGACCAATGCCAGCAATGTCACTACTACACATAGTGTGGCCATTGTTAATTTCTTCTGGGGAGGGGTAACTGGCCTAAAAAGAGTTGTGGTTAGTGCTGATCTCCCAGTTGAATGTTTGTTGGACAATGACCTGGAGAGCTCTCTATGGTCAAAAGTTGAGTACAGGACTCATGCAGAGATGTTAGGGATATCATCACATGTCCTTGCTGTGACCAGGTCACAGGCCAAAAAGTGCCTCTCTGAACCTCAGGTCTTGGATCCTGGAACAATGGACCAAGCACCTTCCAAGACGAAGAACAGGAGGGTAAAGGCTGTGCCTTCCCAACTGCCTACAGGTGAGGATCAGCCTTCACAGGAAGGTGATCTGGAGACCCCTGAAGGAACTGTCCCTGAAGAACTGGAACCTGATCAGGTTGAGTTTCTGGGGACAGGGGGACCTTCTAGGGCAGACTTGGGGCAGGCTCAGTTAACCTGTCCTTCTCTTGAACCCCTCAGACAGCAGGCTGCTGCTGAGGCTGCTGGGAATGCTCAAGGTACCCATAAAGTGTATTGGGATGATGGGCTCCTTTATTCAGAGGGTAGAGACCCCCAAGCCTGGTACAACCAGAAGGTTGGTTATACCTCTGCAATTTAGGGGCTTCCTTCTAACCTTGGCCCATGATATTCCCTTAGCAGGACTCCTAGGCCAGAATAAGACTTGGGAGAGGCTTGTCACTCACTTTCATTGGCCTCACATGTCTGACGATACAAAGGAGTTTTGTCGCTCCTGTGTGACCTGCCAAGCCAGTGGCAAAGCAGGTAGAACAACAAAGGCCCCCCTGATACCACTACCTGTGGTGGGGGTCCCCTTTGAAAGAGTGGGGATTGATATTGTAGGTCCAATGGAATCCCCCTACAGCATCCGGGCACAGATTCATACTGGTGGTGGTGGACCATGCCACCAGGTACCCAGAGGCAATTCCCCTTAGGACCACTACAGCTCCTGTTGTGGCCAGGGCCTTACTTGGAGTTTTC
Organism: Lissotriton helveticus; assembly: GCF_964261635.1. Classification (NCBI taxonomy): domain Eukaryota; kingdom Metazoa; phylum Chordata; class Amphibia; order Caudata; family Salamandridae; genus Lissotriton; species Lissotriton helveticus. The sequence continues at coordinate 258,060,604 of NC_136065.1, read as the reverse complement.
TCCAGAGTGGGGTTTCCTAAGGAGGTAGTATCTGATAGAGATGCCAACTTCATGTCAGGATACTTAACAGCTATGTGGAAGGAATGTGGTGTCAACTACAAGTTCACCACTCCTTATCATTCACAATGCAATGGGCTTGTTGAAAGGTTCAACAAGACCCTAAAGGGTATGATCAAAGGATTACCAGAAAAGCTCAGGCGAAGATGGGACATCCTTCTACCCTGCCTTCTGTTTGCTTACAGAGAGGTCCCACAAAAGGGGGTTGGCTTCAGCCCCTTTGAATCGTTGTTTGGGCACCCTGTAAGAGGACCCCTGTGTTTAGTGAGGGAAGGAGGTGAGTTACCTCTCAGAAAACCCAAACAAGACATAGTGGACTATGTACTTGGTCTCCGCTCCAGGATGGCTGAGTATATGGAGAAGGCATCCAAAAACCTTGAGGCCAAACCAAGAGTTAAAGAAAGCTTGGCATGACCAAAAGGCTGTCTTGACTGAGTACCAGCCTGGACAGAGAGTATGGGTGTTGGAGCCAGTGGCCCCAGCAGCACTCCAAGACAAATGGTCTGGACCCCATACTATCATTGAAAAGAAGGGAGAGGTTACCTACTTGGTGGACCTAGGAACTCCCAGGAGCCCCCACAGGGTGCTCCATGTTAACAGATTGAAGGCATATGTTGACAGGGCAGACATGGGCTTGCTCATGGCTACAGATGAGGGGCAGGAGGAAGAGAGTGACCCTCTCCCAGACCTGCTGACTCAGAACCCTGAGGATGGCTCAGTTGATGGTGTGGCCTTAGATGGCAGCCTCACTGAACATCAGCAAAATGACTGTAGACAAGTTTTGCAGTCATATAGACAAATGTTCTCATTGACACCCAGTCACACTAACTGGTGTACCCATATGGTGGACACTGGTGACAGTCTTCCTGTGAAAAACAAGATATACAGGCAACCTGATCTTGTCAGGGACTGTATCAAGACTGAGGTGCAAAAGATGCTGGAATTAGGTGTTATTGAGCCTTCAGAGAGCCCCAGGGCTAGCCCAGTGGTTCTGGTCCCCAAACCTCACACCAAGGATGGCAAGAGAGAGATGAGGTTCTGTGTGGATTACAGAGGACTCAATGCTGTCACCAGGACAGATGCACACCCTATTCCAAGGGCAGATGAGCTCATAGACAAATTGGCTTCTGCCAAGTATTTGAGCGCATTTGACTTGACAGCTGGCTATTGGCAAATCAGGTTAGCTGAGGAGTCTAAAGCCAAAACTGCGTTTTCTACCCCAGGTGGGCATTACCAATTTGTGGTGATGCCCTTTGGTTTGAAAAATGCCCCTGCCACCTTCCAAAGGTTGGTGAATCAAGTGCTTACTGGGTTGGATGACTTTTGTGCAGCATATCTGGATGATATTGCTGTCTTCAGCTCCACCTGGAAGGTTCACCTCGTCCACCTGAAGGATGTGCTAGAGACTCTGCAAAAGGCAGGCCTCACTATCAAGGCAACAAAGTGCCAGATAGGGCAGAGTAAAGTTGTATACTTGGGCCACCTTGTAGGTGGAGGCCAAGTTCAACCACTGGAGAGTAAGATCCAGACCTCCAACTACCCAGACTCAGGTCAGAGCTTTCTTGGGCCTGACTGGGTACTACAGGAAGTTTGTTAAGAACTATGGGTCCATTGCGACTCCTCTTAATGTTAAATGTTGTATACTTGTAAAGCGCACAGCTGCCCCAGCAAAGGGGCGTCCCGGCGCTGTATACCGCTGGGGAACCCATCCTGGCTTTCCCTGTGAGATGGTCCCTCCTGGGCATCTCCAAGGTGAAGACAAGCATCCCCGGCGCTGATGGGGCCGTAAGTGGAGATTAAGCAAGCTATTGCCCAGAGTTGCTGAGCGGGATCCATGGTTAGAGTAGGCACCGAGGCGGGAATTATCGAGTCCGCTGACCTTGGCCCAAGACCCTGCCGCGTCGGGAATCGAACCCTGGTCCCGGGCCGACCTCTGCTTCCGGGTCTGCCGCCTCTAACCAGTGAGCCACACCACTCCTAATGATCTGACATCCAAGAAGATGCCCAAAAAGGTTCAGTGGACAGTAAACTGTCAAAAGGCATTTGATGACCTGAAGAAGGCCATGTGCTCTGCACTAAGTATGAGCGCAAAATCCGTTCCGCTCGCGGATTTTGCGAATTTTCGGTAGATTCGCGATCCGCGAACTCCCGCGAATTTACCGAGAATTCGCAAATCCGCGAGCGGCGGATCCGGGGGCAAAAGTTGAAGCCTGGCCTGTTGTAACTATTTTACGATGGCGCCGGCAAGCTGCCAGCGACATCCTAAAATAGTTACTAAGTTAGCTTCAACAGGAAGCTCTAATAGATAAAATAAAGCAGGTGCTCGATTTTATCTATTAGAGCTTCCTGTTGAAGCTAATTTAGTAACTATTTTAGGATGGCACTGGCAGCTTGCCGGCGCCATCGTAAAATAGTTACAACAGGCCAGGCTGGTGTGCTTTCTTTTCTTCCCAAATCTACCGTCGAAAATCAGCTGTGATGCTGGATAGAGGCCTTTGCATCCTTGACTTTCATGAGCGCAATCCCTTTGCTGTTCCTGTGACCAGGAGCTTCTGTCTCTTCATCTACTGCTCTGATCGGTCTCAGACCTTTTAAACACACAAGAGGCATGTGTACTCGCATGGAAGCCCCGCCCACACACTCGCGGTGTGCACCGTCTTCCTGCCATTGACCACCTCGGGGCGATTGCATAACACACACATGGTCGCTGGAACTAGTTGAAGCTCAAAATCAGTGACTCATTCATCTGCCCAAATCCACGATCCGCAAATCCGCAAATCCGCAAATCCGCGGATCGTGGATCCGCAAAATCCGCCCATGCTTACTCTGCACCTATCCTGAAGAGTCCTGACTACTCAAGAGAGTTCATTGTCCAAACAGATGCTTCTGAGTTGGGAGTGGGAGCTGTGCTTTCACAACTTAATGTAGATGGTCAAGACCAGCCCATTTCTTTTATTAGCAGAAGGCTGACCCCCAGAGAGAAACGTTGGTCAGCTATTGAGAGGGAGGCCTTTGCTGTGGTGTGGGCCCTGAAGAAGTTGAGACCATACTTGTTTGGCACTCACTTCAAGATTCAGACCGACCATAAGCCCCTCTTATGGCTTAATCAGATGAAGGGTGAAAACCCCAAACTGCTCAGGTGGTCCATTTCCCTACAGGGGATGGACTTTACAGTGGAGCACCGCCCAGGGACTGACCATGGTAATGCAGATGGTCTCTCCAGGTACTTCCACTTAGAACATGAAGACACAACTGGTCAAGGTTAGTCTAATGTCCCTGCTTTTGGGGGGGAGGGGTTGTGTAGGAGAGTAGGGTCTGCTATCCTATGGTCACCCCAAATTTTTGCTTTTTGCTTCACTGGTTTATGACTTAATGTGCCTGTGGGCCTGCTAATCAGACCCACAGCCTGCTGTTCTCTCTCTAAATTAATGCCAATGCACATTAGGTGCATTACGAAATTGGAACTGGTTCACCTTATTGGCCCCTGTAACAGTGTACCCCAGGTACCCAGGGCATAGGTGCTTCCAAGGCCTACCAGGGGCTGCAGCATGTATTATGCCACCCCTGGCCTGGCCTCCATATTTGACACAACTGGCTGATCACTCAGCTGGGGTAAGTCGGTGTAATCACCCCTTACTTAGGTATAGTATGTCTATATCTAACCTAAAATGGACACATATGTTCCTATCAGCCACTCCTATGGAAGGCCTCATCAATCCTGGAGGCAGAGTGCTTGGGAATATGTGAGATGGTTCTCTAGCATGAGCTGAGCCTGTCTGCGGCTTTGGTAAACACGTCCTTTAGCTGTTCCATGATACTGCCATACCATATACTCTTAAGTGCATTATGAACCTCGCGGTTAAATGCTATCTTTGGTTTGGCTTTATCAAAACATGTCGAGTAAGGTGTCATACGAATTGGAATACTACCCCCTCGCCAGTTCTGGCGACGGGGGTAGCATTCCACCCTGCTAGAGGGACACGACATGTACATAACCTGAAACCCGGGTAAAGTTAAACATGAGCCTCAGCATCACAAAATGGATGCTGCCACCACAGACACAAGTCTGACCTCCTGCTGCTGGGAGTCCTTCCAGCGAGGGAGGCTTGGACAAAGGGTTTCCTGCCTTGGGAGGTGCTAGCACCACCCCAGACAGGATTTTGTGTATTGGGTAGGACAGGGCTGAATAGAATGAGACATGCCTTGAGCACACAAGGTGTCCCTGTGCATATGCCAGTACAAACCGGTGCTGGGGCTCTCCAGCCCCAGTCTTGGCGCAAAAGGAAAGGGGGTGTAACCACCCCCCTTCCTGGTCCCACCCAGAGGAGGGACCTAGCAGGTAATCCGGCCCCTAGATTTGGAATAAGAGTAGGAGTTGTGTCCCAAGACTTCAGATCATCCGGAACTCGACTTGAAACTAAGAAGAAAACTGGACTTCGACATTCTGCTGCACAGAAGACTGAAGAGAATTTCCCTTGTGGCCAAGGAGTGACCACCCTGTGAATACAAGCACCAACCAGCAACTCTACGTCTGCTTTGCCGCCGCCTCCCGCCGGAGCCCGAGCCCAAAACCCGACAAGACCTGGATTCCCAGACATCTCACAGCTTGATCCACAGTCCCTGAAAAGAAGAGACCCGTGGAGGCACTGAGAGACGTGGGACCGGCCATCTTGAAAGACCCCCGTGAAGCTGACAGTGCAGCACCCGAGGCACCATCGATGCTGTGCTTTGAGGTTTGAGAAGCCCCACCACCGAGCAGCATCTGCACCAAAGATCAGCCCCCCAGCATCTCCACGATCTGCGTGGGGCCCTTTTGTACTTCGCCACTTGACACGTCATCCCGGTCGCTAGCCCGTTGGCTGGTGGCCATCTTGGCAACGAAATCTACAAACAACACTGCTGGTCTGGTTGCTCCAGACTGGCCCTCGCTCCCCTGAAAAGGAGCACCCGCTCTGACCTTGCTGGTCCGAGTAACAAGCTTTCTTCACTTCCTGCGTGGCTTGCATTAGTAAAAGGCCTGTTTGCTCCAATCAAGTTGCCGACACCGCCATCAGCTAGAGCCTTTGTGGGACAGCTCGTGATTGACTCCTGGGCGTACTCGACCTCTTTGTGTCCACGTGGCTGTGGAGACAAGCTACCCCTCTTCACCTGTTGGCACCCGACATCGCCTGGTTCCATCCTGGTTCCACGGTAGTCACTGGCTAGTGACTTTGAACATTGTCCCCTCTGCTTTCAGGTCTTCACCTCTTCAGATCCATCCTTGGATCCACCGGAATCCTCCTCGACGACCCGCCTGCAGCATCTTCATCTCCAGGCACCATCGACCGCGTGACGAAACCTGACACTACTTGGCACCTGTGCACCCGCTTCCTGTGGGTGAGGTAACTCAGCAACGCCGGTGTTCCTACACTGGTACACACCTCTAGTGCCTAGATCTAAAGTTTTGTCCTTCTAGGTCAGTCGTAAGGTTCCTAAAACAGTAACTCTATAACTTTTACGCACCATTGACATTGCATTGGTGCATGCGTGTGCTTTAAGCGCTGCACCCGAGTCCCGCGGGCCTTTCCTGACTACTTCACTGTTAGTCCCGAACAGCTCCAGCGATTCCCCAGGCCCTAGGCCTATTTCCTTTTCGATTAGTGGTCCTTATACCACTATTTTAGTATATGGTTTATTTGGCCCCTAGGGCTCATCCATATTGTGCAACTTTTGTATATTTAAACTGTGTTTTGTTTTAACGCATTTGCTTCTGTGCTCATAAAGAGTATACGGGATATTTTGTAGTAAATAAATATATATATTTTCAATATATATCTGTGTGGTGTCCTTTCATTTGGTATTCAAGGGGATTGTGTATGGTAAAACAGCTTGCTTCACATGCCTTTACAGAGTTTAGCCTAAGACTGCTTTGTCCATGCTGCCACTGGGATAGCTGGTCTATAAGGTTGACTTACAACCAATCATCATACGGGTTGCTTGGCATGGTACAAGGTGATCACTAGAACTAGTGAGCAGCATATACCAGGCCAACTTCTCACATTGGTGAGCAGCGGTTTGGATTTGAGCTTGCTGTTGTTTTACCATTAAAATCTTTGAGAGTATCATTTGAAAAATCATACAGGTACCTGTTAGGTACATATAAAACAAGACTAGTATACTTAAGTTCTACTGAACTTAGTTGTTGTAGAGGATAGGGAGTAGCACACCCCGACTACAACTACTAGATAGGTTTAGTAGGTAAACACCAGTGTAGGTAGATTGCAACATATCCACCCACACTAGAGCAATGTCTGGAGCAGAGGGGTCCACTGGACCTGTCCCTGTTGAGAGTGACACTCCAAGGGCACCTTCCAAATTTGCTATGTTAATCTTTAAAGAAATGAGGCAACTGTGTACCTTAAGAGGTCTCAAGACGGGTCCAACCCCTACCACAGTACACCTCAGAGAGCTTTTAGACCAGTCTGAAGCTCTAAAGACCTCCCATCCTAATCCCAAAGGGTCTGGAGAAGGAGGCTCTCCCTCTGAAGATGATAACACTGATGCCCCTGTCCCTGTCATCCAGATAGATGAGGAAAACCAGACCACTGGAGAGACTCAGCCTGAGGATGAGGAGGAGGAGAAAGAAAGTGATTCTGATGATGGTAGAAATAGTCAGGTGTTAGTCAGCAGGCTTAACCAGGCTAACTTAAGCCTATTTGGGACTGAAAGTGGGTCCAACCCATTCAGACCCCCAAGTGGACTTAACCAGGAGCAAAGGAGGAGGAGAAATCACTCAGGTGAATCCAACACCTCCCAAGCTTCTAGAGGCTCTCATGGTCACTCCAGAAGGGGGATGACTAGCCCTCAGAGAAGGGAACATGAGGCCAAAATGAGAGAGGCTGAGCTTAGGATCCAGAAGCAAGAACTAGAAGCTGCCGTGGCCAAAGAGAAACTTGCTAGAGCAAGACAGCCTAGAGAGAGTGCATTAGGATCCACTGGTGGCAGCACTATCCTTAGGATAAAGACAGGTCCTATGACAATAGAAACCTGAGTAAGATTGTGCCCCCCTACAAAGCTGGGGATGATATCCACAAATGGATGACTGCACTTGAGAGAGCCTGCAGAGTACAGCAGATCCCTCAGGAGCAGTGGGCAGCATTCTTGTGGCTCTCCTTTGAAGGTAAAGGCCGAGACAGACTACTCACAGTTAGTGATGGGGATTCTAGAAACTACCTGGTCCTGAAGAGTGCTCTGATAGATGGGTTAGGCTTAACCACTGAACAGTACAGGTTAATGTTCAGAGAAACCTAGAAGACACAGACTCAGGACTGGTCTGATTTTGTTGAATGTGCCACTAAGGCTCTGGAGGGCAGGTTGCTGGGAAGTAAGGTTACAGACTATGAAGGATTGTACAATTTACTTATGAGAGAACAAATTTTAAATAATTGTCAGAACCAGCAGTTGCATCAACATTTGGTTGACTCAGATCTGACCTCTCCCCAAGAATTGGGAAAGAGGGCAGACAAATGGGTTAGAACCAGAGTTAAGCAAAAGAACCAGAACCAGAACCAGGGTGGTGACCAAAAGAAAACAGACCAGAAGGGTGGGGAGCAGAAAGCTAAAGACCAGAAGTCTTCAACAGGGCCCCAAACTACTACTGAGGCTGGGTCCCAAACTTCCAAGTAGAAGAAGAAAGAAGGTCAAAGAAAACCCTGGTGTAGTACTTGTAAAAACACATCTCACTGGACCAGTGAGTGTAAAAAGGGTGGAACCCCCAACACTGCAGCCCCTAAGGCACCTGCACCCAATAGTACAGTCAGCAGTGTTGGTCCACAAACTAAGGGGGTAGTAGGTATCACCTTGGGAACTGAGGGAGAGTCTGGCCTAGTCAGAACCCCTACACAGGCTGTTCTGAATTGAGATGTGGAAATAGATTTGTCCACCACTGTCAGTCCCAGTAATCTGGGCAAGTACAGCCAGACGCCTTTGATTAATGAAAAAGTGGCTCAAGCATACAGGGACACATGTGCCAGTGTCACTATGGTGACACCTAACTTTGTGGACCCTGGACAATACATACCAGGTGATAATTACCTGGTGACCAATGCCAGCAATGTCACTACTACACATAGTGTGGCAATTGTTAATTTCTCCTGGGGAGGGGTAACTGGCCTAAAAAGAGTTGTGGTTAGTGCTGATCTCCCAGTTGAATGTTTGTTGGGCAATGACCTGGAGAGCTCTCTATGGTCAAAAGTTGAGTACAGGACTCATGCAGAGATGTTAGGGATATCATCACATGTCCTTGCTGTGACCAGGTCACAGGTCAAAAAGTGCCTCTCTGAACCTCAGGTCTTGGATCCTGGAACAATGGACCAAGCACCTTCCAAGACGAAGAACAGGAGGGTAAAGGCTGTGCCTTCCCAACTGCCTACAGGTGAGGATCAGCCTTCACAGGAAGGTGATCTGGAGACCCCTGAAGGAACTGTCCCTGAAGAACTGGAACCTGATCAGGTTGAGTTTCTGGGGACTGGGGGACCTTCTAGGGCAGACTTGGGGCAGGCTCAGTTAACCTGTCCTTCTCTTGAACCCCTCAGACAGCAGGCTGCTGCTGAGGCTGCTGGGAATGCTCAAGGTACCCATAAAGTGTATTGGGATGATGGGCTCCTTTATTCAGAGGGTAGAGACCCCACGCCTGGTACAACCAGAAGGTTGGTTATACCTCTGCAATTTAGGGGCTTCCTTCTAACCTTGGCCCATGATATTCCCTTAGCAGGACACCTAGGCCAGAATAAGACTTGGGAGAGGCTTGTCCCTCACTTTCACTGGCCTCACATGTCTGACGATACAAAGGAGTTTTGTCGCTCCTGTGTGACCTGCCAAGCCAGTGGCAAAGCAGGTAGAACAACAAAGGCCCCCCTGATACCACTACCTGTGGTGGGGGTCCCCTTTGAAAGAGTGGGGATTGATATTGTAGGTCCAATGGATTCCCCCTACGGCATCCGGGCACAGATTCATACTGGTGGTGGTGGACCATGCCACCAGGTACCCAGAGGCAATTCCCCTTAGGACCACTACAGCTCCTGTTGTGGCCAGGGCCTTACTTGGAGTTTTCTCCAGAGTGGGGTTTCCTAAGGAGGTAGTATCTGATAGAGATGCCAACTGCATGTCAGGATACTTAACAGCTATGTGGAAGGAATGTGGTGTCAACTACAAGTTCACCACTCCTTATCATTCACAATGCAATGGGCTTGTTAAAAGGTTCAACAAGACCCTAAAGGGTATGATCAAAGGATTACCAGAAAAGCTCAGGCGAAGATGGGACATCCTTCTACCCTGCCTTCTGTTTGCTTACAGAGAGGTCCCACAAAAGGGGGTTGGCTTCAGCCCCTTTGAATTGTTGTTTGGGCACCCTGTAAGAGGACCCCTGTGTTTAGTGAGGGAAGGATGGGAGTTACCTCTCAGAAAACCCAAACAAGACATAGTGGACTATGTACTTGGTCTCCGCTCCAGGATGGCTGAGTATATGAAGAAGGCATCCAAAAACCTTGAGGCCAAACCAAGAGTTACAGAAAGCTTGGCATGACCAAAAGGCTGTCTTGACTGAGTACCAGCCTGGACAGAGAGTATGGGTATTGGAGCCAGTGGCCCCAGCAGCACTCCAAGACAAATGGTGTAGACCCCATACAATCATTGAAAAGAAGGGAGAGGTTACCTACTTGGTGGACCTAGGAACTCCCAGGAGCCCCCACAGGGTGCTCCATGTTAACAGATTGAAGGCCTATGTTGACTTGACAGGGCAAACATGGGCTTGCTCATGGCTACAGATGAGGGGCAGGAGGAAGAGAGTGACCCTCTCCCAGACCTGCTGACTCAGAACCCTGAGGATGGCTCAGTTGATGGTGTGGCCTTAGATGGCAACCTCACTGAACATCAGCAAAATGACTGTAGACAAGTTTTGCAGTCATATAGACATATGTTCTCATTGACACCCAGTCAGACTAACTGGTGTACCCATATGGTGGACACTGGTGACAGTCTTCCTGTGAAAAACAAGATATACAGGCAACCTGACCATGTCAGGGACTGTATCAAGACTGAGGTGCAAAAGATGCTGGAATTAGGTGTTATTGAGCCTTCAGAGAGCCCCTGGGCTAGCCCAGTGGTTCTGGTCCCCAAACCTCACACCAAAGATGGCAAGAGAGAGATGAGGTTCTGTGTGGATTACAGAGGACTCAATGCTGTCACCAGGACAGATGCACACCCTATTCCAAGGGCAGATGAGCTCATAGACAAATTGGCTTCTGCCAAGTATTTGAGCACATTTGACTTGACAGCTGGCTATTGGCAAACCAGGTTAGCTGAGGAGTCTAAAGCCAAAACTGCGTTTTCTACCCCAGGTGGGAATTACCAATTTGTGGTGATGCCCTTTGGTTTTAAAAATGCCCCTGCCACCTTCCAAAGTTTGGTGAATCAAGTCCTTACTGGGTTGGATGACTTTTGTGCAGCATATCTGGATGATATTGCTGTCTTCAGCTCCACCTGGGAGGTTCACCTGGTCCACCTGAAGGAAGTGCTAGAGGCTCTGCAAAAGGCAGGCCTCACTATCAAGGCAACAAAGTGCCAGATAGGGCAGAGTAAAGTTGTATACTTGGGCCACCTTGTAGGTGGAGGCCAAGTTCAACCACTGGAGAGTGAGATCCAGACCATAATGGACTGGTCCCCTCCAACTACCCAGACTCAGGTCAGAGCTTTCTTGGGCCTGACTGGGTACTACAGGAAGTTTGTTAAGAACTATGGGTCCATTGTGACTCCTCTTAATGTTAAATGTTGTATACTTGTAAAGCGCACAGCTGCCCCAGCAAAGGGGCGCCCCAGCACTGTATACCGCTGGGGAACCCATCCTGGCTTTCCCTGTGAGATGGTCCCTCCTGGGCATCTCCAAGGTAAAGACAAGCATCCCCGGCGCTGATGGGGCCGTAAGTGGAGATTAAGCAAGCTATTGCCCAGAGTTGCTGAGCGGGATCCATGGTTAGAGTTGGCACCGAGGCGAGAATTATCGAGTCCGCTGACCTTGGCCCAAGACCCTGCCGCGTCGGGAAACGAACCCTGGTCCCGGGCCGACCTCTGCTTCCGGGTCTGCCGCCTCTAACCAGTGAGCCACACCACTCCTAATGATCTGACATCCAAGAAGATGCCCAAAAAGGTTCAGTGGACAGTAAACTGCCAAAAAGGCATTTGATGACCTGAAGAAGGCCATGTGCTCTTCACCTATCCTGAAGAGTCCTGACTACTCAAGAGAGTTCATTGTCCAAACAGATGCTTCTGAGTTGGGAGTGGGAGCTGTGCTTTCACAACTTAATGTAGATGGTCAAGACCAGCCCATTGCTTTTATTAGCAGAAGGCTGACCCCCAGAGAGAAACGTTGGTCAGCTATTGAGAGGGAGGCCTTTGCTGTGGTGTGGGCCCTGAAGAAGTTGAGACCATACTTGTTTGGCACTCACTTCAAGATTCAGACCGACCATAAGCCCCTCTTATGGCTTAATCAGATGAAGGGTGAAAACCCCAAACTGCTCAGGTGGTCCATTTCCCTACAGGGGATGGACTTTACAGTGGAGCACCGCCCAGGGACTGACCATGGTAATGCAGATGGTCTCTCCAGGTACTTCCACTTAGAACATGAAGACACAACTGGTCAAGGTTAGTCTAATGTCCCTGCGTTTGGGGGGGGGGTTCTGTAGGAGAGTAAGGTCTGCTATCCTATGGTCACCCCAAATGTTTGCTTTTTGCTTCACTGGTTTATGACTTAATGTGGCTGTGGGCCTGCTAATCAGACCCACAGCCTGTTGTTCTCTCTCTAAATTAATGCCAATGCACATTAGGTGCATTACGAAATTGGAACTGGTTCACCTTATTGGCCCCTGTAACAGTGTACCCCAGGTACCCAGGGCATAGGTGCTTCCAAGGCCTACCAGGGGCTGCAGCATGTATTATGCCACCCCTGGCATGGCCTCCATATTTGACACAACTGGCTGATCACTCAGCTGGGGTAAGTAGGTGTAATCACCCCTTACTTAGGTATAGTATGTCTATATCTAACCTAAAATGAACACATATGTTCCTATCAGCCACTCCTATGGAAGGCCTCATCAATCCTGGAGGCAGAGTGCTTGGGAATATGTGAGATGGTGCTCTAGCATGAGCTGAGCCTGTCTGCGGCTTTCGGAACCACGTCCTTTAGCTGTTCCATGATACTGCCATACCATATACTCTTAAGTGCATTATGAACCTCGCGGTTAAATGCTATCTTTGGTTTGGCTTTATCAAAACATGTCGAGTAAGGTGTCATACGAATTGGAATACTACCCCCTCGCCAGTTCTGCCGACGGGGGTAGCATTCCACCCTTCTAGAGGGACACGACATGTACATAACCTGAAACCCGGGTAAAGTTAAACATGAGCCTCAGCATAACAAAATGGATGCTGCCACCACAGACACAAGTCTGACCTCCTGCTGCTGGGAGTCCTTCCAGCGAGGGAGGCTTGGACAAAGGGTTTCCTGCCTTGGGAGGAGCTAGCACCACCCCAGACAGGATTTTGTGTATTGGATAGGACAGGGATGAATAGAATGAGACATGCCTGGAGCACACAAGGTGTCCCTGTGCATATGCCAGTACAAACCGGTGCTGGGGCTCTCCAGACCCAGTCTTGGCGCGAAGCTGGACAAAGGAAAGTGGGTGTAACCACCCCCCTTCCTGGTCCCACCCAGAGGAGGGACCTAGCAGGTAATCCGGCCCCTAGATTTGGAATAAGAGTAGGAGCTGTGTCCCAAGACTTCAGATCATCCTGAACTCGACTTGAAACTAAGAAGAAAACTGGACTTCGACATTCTGCTGCACAGAAGACTGAAGAGAATCTCCCTTGTGGCCAAGGAGTGACCACCCTGTGAATACAGGCACCAACCAGCAACTCTATGTCTGCTTTGCCACCGCCTCCCGCCGGAGCCCGAGCCCAAAACCAGACAAGACTTGGATTCCCAGACATCTCACAGCTTGATCCACAGTCCCTGAAAAGAAGAGACCCGTGGAGGCACTGAGAGACGTGGGACCGGCCATCTTGAAAGACCCCCGTGAAGCTGACAGTGCAGCACCCGAGGCACCATCGATGCTGTGCTTTGGGGTTTGAGAAGCCCCACCACCGAGCAGCATCTGCACTAAAGATCAGCCCCCCAGCATCTCCACGATCTGCGTGGGGCCCTTTTGCACTTTGTCACATGACACGTCACCCCGGTCGCTAGCCCGTTGGCTGGTGGCCATGTTGGCGACAAAATCTACAAACAACACTGCTGGTCTGGATGCTCCAGACTGGCCCTCGCTCCCCTGAAAAGGAGCACCCGCTCTGACCTTGCTGGTCCGAGTAACAAGCTTTCTTCACTTCCTGCGTGGCTTGCATTAGCCAATGCCTGTTTGCTCCAATCAAGTTGCCAACACCGCCATCAGCTAGAGCCTTTGTGGGACAGTTCGTGATCGACTCCTGGGCGTACTCGACCTCTTCGTGTCCACGTGGCTGTGGAGACAAGCTACCCCTCTTCACCTGTTGGCACCCAACATCGCCTGGTTCCATCCTGGTTCCATGGTAGTCACTGGCTAGTGACTTTGAACATTGTCCCCTCTGTTTTCAGGTCTTCACCTCTTCAGATCCATCCTTGGATCCACCGGAATCCTCCTCGACGACCCGCCTGCAGCATCTTCATCTCCAGGCACCATCGACCGCGTGACGAAACCTGACACTACTTGGCACCTGTGCACCCGCTTCCTGTGGGTGAGGTAACTCAGCAACGCCGGTGTTCCTACACTGGTACACACCTCTAGTGCCTAGATCTAAAGTTTTGTCCTTCTAGGTCAGTCGGAAGGTTCCTAAAACAGTAACTTTATAACTTTTACGCACCATTGACATTGCATTGGTGCATGCGTGTGCTTTAAGCGCTGCACCCGAGTCCCGCGGGCCTTTCCCGACTACTTCACTGTTAGTCCCGAACAGCTCCAGCGATTCCCCAGGCCATAGGCCTATTTCCTTTTCGATTAGTGGTCCTTATACCACTATTTTAGTATATGGTTTATTTGGCCCCTATGGCTCATCCATATTGTGCAACTTTTGTATATTTAAACTGTGTTTTGTTTTAATGCATTTGCTTCTGTGCTCATAAAGAGTATAGGGGATATTTTGTAGTAAATAAATATATATATTTTCAATATATATCTGTGTGGTGTCCTTTCATTTGGTATTCAAGGGGATTGTGTATGGTAAAACAGCTTGCTTCACATGCCTTTACAGAGTTTAGCCTAAGACTGCTTTGTCCATGCTACCACTGGGATAGCTGGTCTATAAGGTTGACTTACAACCAATCATCATAAGGGTTGCTTGGCATGGTACAAGGTGATCACAAGAACTAGTGAGCAGCATATACCAGGCCAACTTCTCACATTGGTGAGCAGCGGTTTGGATTTGAGCTTGCTGTTGTTTTACCATTACAATCTTTGAGAGTATCATTTGAAAAATCATACAGGTACCTGTTAGGTACATATAAAACAAGACTAGTATACTTAAGTTCTACTGAACTTAGTTGTTGTAGAGGATAGGGAGTAGCACACCCTGACTACAACTACTAGATAGGTTTAGTAGGTAAACACCAGTGTAGGTAGATTGCAACATATCCACCCACACTAGAGCAATGTCTGGAGCAGAGGGGTCCACTGGACCTGTCCCTGTTGAGAGTGACCCTCCAAGGGCACCATCCAAATTTGCTATGTTAATCTTTAAAGAAATGAGGCAACTGTGTACCTTAAGAGGTCTCAAGACGGGTCCAACCCCTACCACAGTACACCTCAGAGAGCTTTTAGACCAGTCTGAAGCTCTAAAGACCTCCCATCCTAATCCCAAAGGGTCTGCAGAAGGAGGCTCTCCCTCTGAAGATGATAACACTGATGCCCCTGTCCCTGTCATCCAGATAGATGAGGAAAACCAGACCACTGGAGAGACTCAGCCTGAGGATGAGGAGGAGGAAGAGGAGGAGGAAGAAAGTGATTCTGATGATGGTAGAAATAGTCAGGTGTTAGTCAGCAGGCTTAGCCAGGCTAACTTAAGCCTATTTGGAACTGAAAGTGGGTCCAACCCATTCAGACCCCCAAGTGGACTTAACCAGGAGCAAAGGAGGAGGAGAAATCACTCAGGTGAATCCAACACCTCCCAAGCTTCTAGAGGCTCTCATGGTCACTCCAGAAGGGGGATGACTAGCCCTCAGAGAAGGGAACATGAGGCCAAAATGAGAGAGGCTGAGCTTAGGATCCAGAAGCAAGAACTAGAAGCTGCCGTGGCCAAAGAGAAACTTGCTAGAGCAAGACCGCCTAGAGAGAGTGGATTAGGATCCACTGGTGGCAGCACTATCCCTAAGGATAAAGACAGGTCCTATGACAATAGAAACCTGAGTAAGATTGTGCCCCCCTACAAAGCTGGGGATGATATCCACTAATGGATGACTGCACTTGAGAGAGCCTGCAGAGTACAGCAGATCCCTCAGGAGCAGTGGGCAGCAATCTTGTGGCTCTCCTTTGAAGGTAGAGGCCGAGACAGACTCCTCACAGTTAATAATAATAATAATAATAATATGAAATTTATAATGCGCTCAGCTTACCCAGGGGCGTCCCGGCGCAACAGACCAGAAGGGGAAACTCAGCTAATCACTACTGTGGAAACAAGTGGGTCTTAAGGAGTTTCCTAAATGGTAGGATCTTGGGCTCTGAGCGAATCCTGAGGGGCAGAGAGTTCCAAAGAGACGCCACCTGTACCGAGAAACGCCTGCCCCCAGAACGAGCTTTTCTTACTCTCGCTGACTGCAAAAGGTGTTTTAGGTCCGAGCGCAGCAGACGTGGAGGTTTATAGGGACGGGCCATATTAGCAAGGATAGGGGGGCCTTTGCCATGTAAAATCTTATGGGCTGTACATAGCGCCTTAAATTTCACCCGCTCCTTCACGGGGAGCCAGTGAAGCGCTCTGAGGGCAGGAGCAGCAGACTGCCGTCTGGGAACATCCATAAGGATTCTCGCAGCTGCGTTTTGCACCTGTTGGAGGGTTTTGAAGGTCGCTTCGGGGGCACCAAGAAACAGCGCATTCCCATAATCGAGCCTCGATAGAATTAGGCCACGTATCAACAGCTTCCTTGCTGGATCAGGAAGCAAAGGTAGCACCTTTCGGGCTGATTTCAGTAAGCCAAAGCAAACTCCTGCGGTCTTCCTGGCATGAGTCCTAAAGGACAGATCTTCTTCCAACCATACTCCCAAGGACTTGATCTCCTTCTTGGGGGATGGTGGGTCGCCAAGAGACCGAGGCCAACAGGTTGCAATGATGGAGGGACTGGGATTACCCAGGAGCATCAGCTCGGTTTTACCTCCATTGAGCTTTAAGGCAGAGATAGACATCCAACGATAAACATTGGCGAGGCAATCGTGTAAAACCTCGGGTTGTTCCGCCAGCTGAGTGAGGCCAACCACCAGCTGAGTATCATCAGCGTAACTGATGATCTTCACCCCCGAGGGGGCGACCACTCTTTCAAGTGGAGTCATGTATATATTAAATAGAGTAGGGCTCAACGATGAGCCCTGCGGGACTCCACATTGCAGAGGGATTAGGGCAGATTGCTCTGACCCTTCCCAGACTTGGTAGAAACGGTCAGAGAGAAAGGATCCCAACCATTTCAGGGCCGTCCCTGAGACACCTACCTCTGACAGACGTTGGAGGAGCACTTGATGACTCACAGTGTCAAAGGCAGCACTCAAGTCCAGGAGGATCACTGCCACTGACCCTCCTGTATCCAGAGTGCTCCTTGCCTCCTCCACTACTGCCAGCAAGGCAGTGTCTGTTCCATGGCCGGGACGGAAACCGGTCTGGGAGTCTCCTAGCAGGTGGTTAGACTCAAGATGGTGGGAGAGCTGACGGTTAACCAGCTTCTCTGCAATTTTCGAAAATCCAGGCAGAAGTGAAATTGGCCTAAAGTTGGACAAGTTGGATGAGTCCATTCCTGGCTTTTTTAATAAGGCCTTCACCACAGCCTTTTTCCATCTCTGGGGCACTATACCCTGCGTGAGTGAAAGGTTCAAGAGGTCAGTCAGAGGAGTTGACAAGGTGTTAGCCACAAGTTTGAGATGTTTTATGGGGACTGGGTCACTCGGGGAGCCACTCTTCATCTCTAACTGAGTGATGGGGATTCTAGAAACTACCTGGTCCTGAAGAGTGCTCTGATAGATGGGTTAGGCTTAACCACTGAACAGTACAGGTTAATGTTCAGAGAAACCCAGAAGACACAGACTCAGGACTGGTCTGAATTTGTTGAATGTGCCACTAAGGCTCTAGAGGGCTGGTTGCTGGGAAGTAAGGTTACAGACTATGAAGGATTGTACAATTTACTTATGAGAGACACATTTTAAATAATTGTCAGAACCAGCAGTTGCATCAGCATTTGGTTGACTCAGATCTGACCTCTCCCCAAGAATTGGGAAAGAGGGCAGACAAATGGGTTAGAACCAGAGTTAAGCAAAAGAACCAGAACCAGAACCAGGGTGGTGACCAAAAGAAAACAGACCAGAAGGGTGGGGAGCAGAAAGCTAAAGACCAGAAGTCTTCAACAGGGCCCCAAACTACTACTGAGGGTGGGTCCCAAACTTCCAAGTAGAAGAAGAAAGAAGGTCAAAGAAAACCCTGGTGTAGTACTGCTAAAAACACCTCTCACTGGACCAGTGAGTGTAAAAAGGGTGGAGCCCCCAACACTGCAGCCCCTAAGGCACCTGCACCCAATAGTACAGTCAGCAGTGTTGGTCCACAAACTAAGGGGGTAGTAGGTATCACCTTGGGAACTGAGGGAGAGTCTGGCCTAGTCAGAACCCCTACACAGGCTGTTCTGATTTGTGATGTGGAAATAGATTTGTCCACCACTGTCAGTCCCAGTAATCTGGGCAAGTACAGGCAGACGCCTTTGATTAATGAAAAAGTGTCTCAAGCATACAGGGACACATGTGCCAGTGTCACTATGGTGACACCTAACTTTGTGGACCCTGGACAATACATACCAGGTGATAATTACCTGGTGACCAATGCCAGCAATGTCACTACTACACATAGTGTGGCAATTGTTAATTTCTCCTGGGGAGGGGTAACTGGCCTAAAAAGAGTTGTGGTTAGTGCTGATCTCCCAGTTGAATGTTTGTTGGGCAATGACCTGGAGAGCTCTCTATGGTCAAAAGTTGAGTAAAGGACTCATGCAGAGATGTTAGGGATATCATCACATGTCCTTGCTGTGACCAGGTCACAGGCCAAAAAGTGCCTCTCTGAACCTCAGGTCTTGGATCCTGGAACAATGGACCAAGCACCTTCCAAGACGAAGAACAGGAGGGTAAAGGCTGTGCCTTCCCAACTGCCTACAGGTGAGGATCAGCCTTCACAGGAAGGTGATCTGGAGACCCCTGAAGGAACTGTCCCTGAAGAACTGGAACCTGATCAGGTTGAGTTTCTGGGGACAGGGGGACCTTCTAGGGCAGACTTGGGGCAGGCTCAGTTAACCTGTCCTTCCCTTGAACCCCTCAGACAGCAGGCTGCTGCTGAGGCTGCTGGGAATGCTCAAGGTACCCATAAAGTGTATTGGGATGATGGGCTCCTTTATTCAGAGGGTAGAGACCCCACGCCTGGTACAACCAGAAGGTTGGTTATACCTCTGCAATTTAGGGGCTTCCTTCTAACCTTGGCCCATGATATTCCCTTAGCAGGACACCTAGGCCAGAATAAGACTTGGGAGAGGCTTGTCCCTCACTTTCACTGGCCTCACGTGTCTGACGATACAAAGGAGTTTTGTCGCTCCTGTGTGACCTGCCAAGCCAGTGGCAAAGCAGGTAGAACAACAAAGGCCCCCCTGATACCACTACCTGTGGTGGGGGTCCCCTTTGAAAGAGTGGGGATTGATATTGTAGGTCCAATGGATTCCCCCTACAGCATCCGGGCACAGATTCATACTGGTGGTGGTGGACCATGCCACCAGGTACCCAGAGGCAATTCCCCTTAGGACCACTACAGCTCCTGTTGTGGCCAGGGCCTTACTTGGAGTTTTCTCCAGAGTGGGGTTTCCTAAGGAGGTTGTATCTGATAGAGATGCCAACTTCATGTCAGGATACTTAACAGCTATGTGGAAGGAATGTGGTGTCAACTACAAGTTCACCACTCCTTATCATTCACAATGCAATGGGCTTGTTGAAAGGTTCAACAAGACCCTAAAGGGTATGATCAAAGGATTACCAGAAAAGCTCAGGCGAAGATGGGACATCCTTCTACCCTGCCTTCTGTTTGCTTAAAGAGAGGTCCCACAAAAGGGGGTTGGCTTCAGCCCCTTTGAATTGTTGTTTGGGCACCCTGTAAGAGGACCCCTGTGTTTAGTGAGGGAAGGATGAGAGTTACCTCTCAGAAAACCCAAACAAGACATAGTGGACTATGTACTTGGTCTCCGCTCCAGGATGGCTGAGTATATGGAGAAGGCATCCAAAAACCTTGAGGCCAAACCAAGAGTTACAGAAAGCTTGGCATGACCAAAAGGCTGTCTTGACTGAGTACCAGCCTGGACGGAGAGTATGGGTATTGGAGCCAGTGGCCCCAGCAGCACTCCAAGACAAATGGTGTAGACCCCATACTATCATTGAAAAGAAGGGAGAGGTTACCTACTTGGTGGACCTAGGAACTCCCAGGAGCCCCCACAGGGTGCTCCATGTTAACAGATTGAAGGCCTATGTTGACAGGGCAGACATGGGCTTGCTCATGGCTACAGATGAGGGGCAGGAGGAAGAGAGTGACCCTCTCCCAGACCTGCTGACTCAGAACCCTGAGGATGGCTCAGTTGATGGTGTGGCCTTAGATGGCAACCTCACTGAACATCAGCAAAATGACTGTAGACAAGTTTTGCAGTCATATAGACATATGTTCTCATTGACACCCAGTCAGACTAACTGGTGTACCCATATGGTGGACACTGGTGACAGTCTTCCTGTGAAAAACAAGATATACAGGCAACCTGACCATGTCAGGGACTGTATCAAGACTGAGGTGCAAAAGATGCTGGAATTAGGTGTTATTGAGCCTTCAGAGAGCCCCTGGGCTAGCCCAGTGGTTCTGGTCCCCAAACCTCACACCAAAGATGGCAAGAGAGAGATGAGGTTCTGTGTGGATTACAGAGGACTCAATGCTGTCACCAGGACAGATGCACACCCTATTCCAAGGGCAGATGAGCTCATAGACAAATTGGCTTCTGCCAAGTATTTGAGCACATTTGACTTGACAGCTGGCTATTGGCAAATCAGGTTAGCTGAGGAGTCTAAAGCCCAAACTGCGTTTTCTACTCCAGGTGGGAATTACCAATTTGTGGTGATGCCCTTTGGTTTGAAAAATGCCCCTGCCACCTTCCAAAGGTTGGTGAATCAAGTCCTTACTGGGTTGGATGACTTTTGTGCAGCATATCTGGATGATATTGCTGTCTTCAGCTCCACCTGGGAGGTTCACCTGGTCCACCTGAAGGAAGTGCTAGAGGCTCTGCAAAAGGCAGGCCTCACTATCAAGGCAACAAAGTGGCAGATAGGGCAGACTAAAGTTGTATACTTGGGCCACCTTGTAGGTGGAGGCCAAGTTCAACCACTGGAGAGTGAGATCCAGACCATAATGGACTGGTCCCCTCCAACTACACAGACTCAGGTCAGAGCTTTCTTGGGCCTGACTGGGTACTACAGGAAGTTTGTTAAGAACTATGGGTCCATTGTGACTCCTCTTAATGTTAAATGTTGTATACTTGTAAAGCGCACAGCTGCCCCAGCAAAGGGGCGTCCCAGCACTGTATACCGCTGGGGAACCCATCCTGGCTTTCCCTGTGAGATGGTCCCTCCTGGGCATCTCCAAGGTAAAGACAAGCATCCCCGGCGCTGATGGGGCCGTAAGTGGAGATTAAGAAAGCTATTGCCCAGAGTTGCTGAGCGGGATCCATGGTTAGAGTAGGCACCGAGGCAAGAATTATCGAGTCCGCTGACCTTGGCCCAAGACCCTGCCGCGTCGGGAAACGAACCCTGGTCCCGGGCCGACCTCTGCTTCCGGGTCTGCCGCCTCTAACCAGTGAGCCACACCACTCCTAATGATCTGACATCCAAGAAGATGCCCAAAAAGGTTCAGTGGACAGTAAACTGTCAAAAGGCATTTGATGACCTGAAGAAGGCCATGTGCTCTTCACCTATCCTGAAGAGTCCTGACTACTCAAGAGAGTTCATTGTCCAAACAGATGCTTCTGAGTTGGGAGTGGGAGCTGTGCTTTCACAACTTAATGTAGATGGTCAAGACCAGCCCATTGCTTTTATTAGCAGAAGGCTGACCCCCAGAGAGAAACGTTGGTCAGCTATTGAGAGGGAGGCCTTTGCTGTGGTGTGCGCCCTGAAGAAGTTGAGACCATACTTGTTTGGCACTCACTTCAAGATTCAGACCGACCATCAGCCCCTCTTATGGCTTAATCAGATGAAGGGTGAAAACCCCAAACTGCTCAGGTGGTCCATTTCCCTACAGGGGATGGACTTTACAGTGGAGCCCCGCCCAGGGACTGACCATGGTAATGCAGATGGTCTCTCCAGGTACTTCCACTTAGAACATGAAGACACAACTGGTCAAGGTTAGTCTAATGTCCCTGCGTTTGGGGGGGTGGGTTGTGTAGGAGAGTAAGGTCTGCTATCCTATGGTCACCCCAAATTTTTGCTTTTTGCTTCACTGGTTTATGACTTAATGTGGCTGTGGGCCTGCTAATCAGACCCACAGCCTGCTGTTCTCTCTCTAAATTAATGCCAATGCACATTAGGTGCATTACGAAATTGGAACTGGTTCACCTTATTGGCCCCTGTAACAGTGTACCCCAGGTACCCAGGGCATAGGTGCTTCCAAGGCCTACCAGGGGCTGCAGCATGTATTATGCCACCCCTGGCCTGGCCTCCATATTTGACACAACTGGCTTATCACTCAGCTGGGGTAAGTCGGTGTAATCACCCCTTACTTAGGTATAGTATGTCTATATCTAACCTAAAATGAACACATATGTTCCTATCAGCCACTCCTATGGAAGGCCACATCAATCCTGGAGGCAGAGTGCTTGGGAATTTGTGAGATGCTGCTTTAGCATGAGCTGAGCCTGTCTGCGGCTTTCGGAACCACGTCCTTTAGCTGTTCCATGATACTGCCATACCATATACTCTTAAGGGCATTATGAACCTCGCGGTTAAATGCTATCTTTGGTTTGGCTTTATCAAAACATGTCGAGTAAGGTGTCATACGAATTGGAATACTACCCCCTCGCCAGTTCTGGCGACGGGGGTAGCATTCCACCCTTCTAGAGGGACACGACATGTACATAACCTGAAACCCGGGTAAAGTTAAACATGAGCCTCAGCATCACAAAATGGATGCTGCCACCACAGACACAAGTCTGACCTCCTGCTGCTGGGAGTCCTTCCAGCGAGGGAGGCTTGGACAAAGGGTTTCCTGCCTTGGGAGGTGCTAGCACCACCCCAGACAGGATTTTGTGTATTGGGTAGGACAGGGATGAATAGAATGAGACATGCCTGGAGCACACAAGGTGTCCCTGTGCATATGCCAGTACAAACCGGCGCTGGGGCTCTCCAGCCCCAGTATTGGCGCGAAGCTGGACAAAGGAAAGGGGGTGTAACCACCCCCCTTCCTGGTCCCACCCAGAGGAGGGACCTAGCAGGTAATCCGGCCCCTAGATTTGGAATAAGAGTAGGAGCTGTGTCCCAAGACTTCAGATCATCCTGAACTCAACTTGAAACTAAGAAGAAAACTGGACTTCGACATTCTGCTGCACAGAAGACTGAAAAAATCTCCCTTGTGGCCAAGGAGTGACCACCCTGTGAATACAGGCACCAACCAGCAACTCTACGTCTGCTTTGCCGCCGCCTCCCGCCGGAGCCCGAGCCCAGAAACCCAACAAGACCTGGATTCTCAGACATCTCACAGCTCGATCCACAGTCCCTGAAAAGAAGAGACCCGTGGAGGCACCGAGAGACGTGGGACCGGCCATCTTGAAAGACCCCCGAGAAGCTGACAGTGCAGCACCCGAGGCACCCTCGATGCTGTGCTTTGGGGTTTGAGAAGCCCCACTACCGAGCAGCATTTGCACCAAGGATCAGCCCCCCAGCATCTCCATGATCTGCGTGGGGCCCTTTTGCACTTCGCCTTTTGACACGCCATCCCGGTCGCTAGCCTGTTGGCTGGTGGCCATCTTGGCGACGAAATCTACAAACAACACTGCTGGTCTGGTTGCTCCAGACTGGTCCTCGCTCCCCTGAAAAGGAGCACCCGCTCTGACCTTGCTGGTCCGAGTAACAAGCTTTCTTCACTTCCTGCGTGGCTTGCATTAGCCAAGGCCTGTTTGCTCTAATCAAGTTGCCGACACCGCCATCAGCTAGAGCCTTTGTGAAACACTTCGTGATCGACTCCTAGACGTCCTCGACCTCTTCGTGTCCACGTGGCTGCGGAGACAAGCTAACCCTCTTCACCTGTTGGCACCCGACATCGCCTGGTTCCATCCTGGTTACACGGTAGTCACTGGCTAGTGACTTTGAACATTGTCCCCTCTGCTTTCAGGTCTTCACCTCTTCAGATCCATCCTTGGATCCACCGGAATCCTCCTCGACGACCCGCCTGCAGCATCTTCATCTCCAGGCACCATCGACCTGCGTGATGAAACCCGACACTAATTGGCACCTGTGCACCCGCTTCCTGTGGGTGACGTAACTCAGCAACGCCGGTGTTCCTACACTGGTACAAACCTCTAGTGCCTAGATCTAAAGTTTTGTCCTTCTAGGTCAGTCGGAAGGTTCCTAAAACAGTAACTCTATAACTTTTACGCACCATTGACATTGCATTGGTGCATGCGTGTGCTTTAAGCGCTGCACCCGAGTCCCGCGGGCCTTTCCCGACTACTTCATTGTTAGTCCCGAACAGCTCCAGCGATTCCCCAGGCCCTAGGCCTATTTCCTTTTCAATTAGTGGTCCTTATACCACTATTTTAGTATATGGTTTATTTGGCCCCTAGGGCTCATCCATATTGTGCAACTTTTGTATATTTAAACTGTGTTTTGTTTTAACGCATTTGCTTCTGTGCTCATAAAGAGTATACGGGATATTTTGTAGTAAGTAAATATATATATTTTCAATATATATCTGTGTGGTGTCCTTTCATTTGGTATTCAAGGGGATTGTGTATGGTAAAACAGCTTGCTTCACATGCCTTTAGAGAGTTTAGCCTAAGACTGCTTTGTCCATGCTACCACTGGGATAGCTGGTCTATAAGGTTGACTTACAACCAATCATCATAAGGGTTTCTTGGCATGGTACAAGGTGATTACTAGAACTAGTGAGCAGCATATACCAGGCCAACTTCTCACATTGGTGAGCAGCGGTTGGGATTTGAGCTTGCTGTTGTTTTACCATTACAATCTTTGAGAGTATCATTTGAAAAATCATACAGGTACCTGTTAGGTACATATAAAACAAGACTAGTATACTTAAGTTCTACTGAACTTAGTTGTTGTAGAGGATAGGGAGTAGCACACCCTGACTACAACTACTAGATAGGTTTAGTAGGTAAACACCAGTGTAGGTAGATTGCAACATATCCACCCACACTAGAGCAATGTCTGGAGCAGAGGGGTCCACTGGACCAGTCCCTGTTGAGAGTGACCCTCCAAGGGCACCATCCAAATTTGCTATGTTAAACTTTAAAGAAATGAGGCAACTGTGTACCTTAAGAGGTCTCAAGACGGGTCCAACCCCTACCACAGTACACCTCAGAGAGCTTTTAGACCAGTCTGAAGCTCTAAAGACCTCCCATCCTAACCCCAAAGGGTCTGGAGAAGGGGGCTCTCCCTCTGAAGATGATAACACTGATGCCCCTGTCCCTGTCATCCAGATAGATGAGGAAAACCAGACCACTGGAGAGACTCAGCCTGAGGATGAGGAGGAGAAAGAGGGGGAGGAAGAAAGTGATTCTGATGATGGTAGAAATAGTCAGGTGTTAGTCAGCAGGCTTAACCAGGCTAACTTAAGCCTATTTGGGACTGAAAGTGGGTCGAACCCATTCAGACCCCCAAGTGGACTTAACCAGGAGCAAAGGAGGAGGAGGAATCACTCAGGTGAATCCAACACCTCCCAAGCTTCTAGAGGCTCTCATGGTCACTCCAGTAGGGGGATGACTAGCCCTCAGAGAAGGGAACATGAGGCCAAAATGAGAGAGGCTGCGCTTAGGATCCAGAAGCAAGAACTAGAAGTTGTCCTGGCCAAAGAGAAACTTGGTAGAGCAAGACAGCCTAGAGAGAGTGGATTAGGATCCACTGGTGGCAGCACTATCCCTAAGGATAAAGACAGGTCCTATGACAATAGAAACCTGAGTAAGATTGTGCCCCCCTACAAAGCTGGGGATGATATCCACTAATGGATGACTGCACTTGAGAGAGCCTGCAGAGTACAGCAGATCCCTCAGGAGCAGTGGGCAGCAATCTTGTGGCTCTCCTTTGAAGGTAGAGGCCGAGACAGACTCCTCACAGTTAGTGATGGGGATTCTAGAAACTACCTGGTCCTGAAGAGTGCTCTGATAGATGGGTTAGGCTTAACCACTGAACAGTACAGGTTAATGTTCAGAGAAACCCAGAAGACACAGACTCAGGACTGGTCTGAATTTGTTGAATGTGCCATTAAGGCTCTGGAGGGCTGGTTGCTGGGAAGTAAGGTTACAGACTATGAAGGATTGTACAATTTACTTATGAGAGAACACATTTTAAATAATTGTCAGAACCAGCAGTTGCATCAACATTTGGTTGACTCAGATCTGACCTCTCCCCAAGAATTGGGAAAGAGGGCAGACAAATGGGTTAGAACCAGAGTTAAGCAAAAGAACTAGAACCAGAACCAGGGTGGTGACCAAAAGAAAACCGACCAGAAGGGTGGGGAGCAGAAAGCTAAAGACCAGAAGTCTTCAACAGGGCCCCAAACTACTACTGAGGGTGGGTCCCAAACTTCCAAGTAGAAGAAGAAAGAAGGTCAAAGAAAACCCTGGTGTAGTACTGCTAAAAACACCTCTCACTGGACCAGTGAGTGTAAAAAGGGTGGAGCCCCCAACACTGCAGCCCCTAAGGCACCTGCACCCAATAGTACAGTCAGCAGTGTTGGTCCACAAACTAAGGGGGTAGTAGGTATCACCTTGGGAACTGAGGGAGAGTCTGGCCTAGTCAGAACCCCTACACAGGCTGTTCTGATTTGTGATGTGGAAATAGATTTGTCCACCACTGTCAGTCCCAGTAATCTGGGCAAGTACAGGCAGACGCCTTTGATTAATGAAAAAGTGGCTCAAGCACAGAGGGACACATGTGCCAGTGTCACTATGGTGACACCTAACTTTGTGGACCCTGGACAATACATACCTAGTGATAATTACCTGGTGACCAATGCCAGCAATGTCACTACTACACATAGTGTGGCAATTGTTAATTTCTCCTGGGGAAGGGTAACTGGCCTAAAAAGAGTTGTGGTTAGTGCTGATCTCCCAGTTGAATGTTTGTTGGGCAATGACCTGGAGAGCTCTCTATGGTCAAAAGTTGAGTACAGGACTCATGCAGAGATGTTAGGGATATCATCACATGTCCTTGCTGTGACCAGGTCACAGGCCAAAAAGTGCCTCTCTGAACCTCAGGTCTTGGATCCTGGAACAATGGACCAAGCACCTTCCAAGACGAAGAACAGGACGGTAAAGGCTGTGCCTTCCCAACTGCCTACAGGTGAGGATCAGCCTTCACAGGAAGGTGATCTGGAGACCCCTGAAGGAACTGTCCCTGAAGAAATGGAACCTGATCAGGTTGAGTTTCTGGGGACAGGGGGACCTTCTAGGGCAGACTTGGGGCAGGCTCCGTTAACCTGTCCTTCTCTTGAACCCTTCAGACAGCAGGCTGCTGCTGAGGCTGCTGGGAATGCTCAAGGTACCCATAAAGTGTATTGGGATGATGGGCTCCTTTATTCAGAGGGTGGTGACCCAAGCCTGGTACAACCAGAAGGTTGGTTATACCTCTGCAATTTAGGGGCTTCCTTCTAACCTTGGCCCATGATATTCCCTTAGCAGGACACTTAGGCCAGAATAAGACTTGGGAGAGGCTTGTCCCTCACTTTCACTGGCCTCACATGTCTGACGATACAAAGGAGTTTTGTCGCTCCTGTGTGACCTGCCAAGCCAGTGGCAAAGCAGGTAGAACAGGTGTTTTTGCCTCGTGTTTTTTGGACCTCTGGCCCCTTTTGTCAAAGCGCCGGGACACCTCTTGGGGTAGCCGTGCGCTCTAAAAGTGTGGTTTTAACATAACATAACATAACATAACAACAAAGGCCCCCCTGATACCACTACCTGTGGTGGGGGTCCCCTTTGAAAGAGTGGGGATTGATATTGTAGGTCCAATGGATTCCCCCTACAGCATCCGGGCACAGATTCATACTGGTGGTGGTGGACCATGCCACCAGGTACCCAGAGGCAATTCCCCTTAGGACCACTACAGCTCCTGTTGTGGCCAGGGCCTTACTTGGAGTTTTCTCCAGAGTGTGGTTTCCTAAGGAGGTAGTATCTGATAGAGATGCCAACTGCATGTCAGGATACTTAACAGCTATGTGGAAGGAATGTGGTGTCAACTACAAGTTCACCACTCCTTATCATTCACAATGCAATGGGCTTGTTGAAAGGTTCAACAAGACCCTAAAGGGTATGATCAAAGGATTACCAGAAAAGCTCAGGCGAAGATAGGACATCCTTCTACCCTGCCTTCTGTTTGCTTACAGAGAGGTCCCACAAAAGGGGGTTGGCTTCAGCCCCTTTGAATTGTTGTTTGGGCACCCTGTAAGAGGACCCCTGTGTTTAGTGAGGGAAGGATGGGAGTTACCTCTCAGAAAACCCAAACAAGACATAGTGGACTATGTACTTGGTCTCCGCTCCAGGATGGCTGAGTATATGGAGAAGGCATCTAAAAACCTTGAGGCCAGCCAAGAGTTACAAAAAGCTTGGCATGACCAAAAGGCTGTCTTGACTGAGTACCAGCCTGGACAGAGAGTATGGGTGTTGGAGCCAGTGGCCCCAGCAGCACTCCAAGACAAATGGTCTGGACCCCATACTATCATTGAAAAGAAGGGAGAGGTTACCTACTTGGTGGACCTAGGAACTCCCAGGAGCCCCCACAGGGTGCTCCATGTTAACAGATTGAAGGCATATGTTGACAGGGCAGACATGGGCTTGCTCATGGCTACAGATGAGGGGCAGGAGGAAGAGAGTGACCCTCTCCCAGACCTGCTGACTCAGAACCCTGAGGATGGCTCAGTTGATGGTGTGGCCTTAGATGGCAGCCTCACTGAACATCAGCAAAATGACTGTAGACAAGTTTTGCAGTCATATAGACATATGTTCTCATTGACACCCAGTCAGACTAACTGGTGTACCCATATGGTGGACACTGGTGACAGTCTTCCTGTGAAAAACAAGATATACAGGCAACCTGACCATGTCAGGGACTGTATCAAGACTGAGGTGCAAAAGATGCTGGAATTAGGTGTTATTGAGGCTTCAGAGAGCCCCTGGGCTAGCCCAGTGGTTCTGGTCCCCAAACCTCACACCAAAGATGGCAAGAGAGAGATGAGGTTCTGTGTGGATTACAGAGGACTCAATGCTGTCACCAGGACAGATGCACACCCTATTCCAAGGGCAGATGAGCTCATAGACAAATTGGCTTCTGCCAAGGATTTGAGCACATTTGACTTGACAGCTGGCTATTGGCAAATCAGGTTAGCTGAGGAGTCTAAAGCCAAAACTGCGTTTTCTACCCCAGGTGGGAATTACCAATTTGTGGTGATGCCCTTTGGTTTTAAAAATGCCCCTGCCACCTTCCAAAGGTTGGTGAATCAAGTCCTTACTGGGTTGGATGACTTTTGTGCAGCATATCTGGATGATATTGCTGTCTTCAGCTCCACCTGGGAGGTTCACCTCGTCCACCTGAAGGTAGTGCTAGAGGCTTTGCAAAAGGCAGGCCTCACTATCAAGGCAACAAAGTGCCAGATAGGGCAGAGTAAAGTTGTATACTTGGGCCACCTTGTAGGTGGAGGCCAAGTTCAACCACTGGAGAGTAAGATCCAGACCATAAAGGACTGGTCCCCTCCAACTACCCAGACTCAGGTCAGAGCTTTCTTGGGCCTGACTGGGTACTACAGGAAGTTTGTTAAGAACTATGGGTCCATTGTGACTCCTCTTAATGTTAAATGTTGTATACTTGTAAAGCGCACAGCAGCCAAAGCAAAGGGGCGTCTCGGCGCTGTATACCGCTGGGGAACCCATCCTGGCTTTCCCTGTGAGATGGTCCCTCCTGGGCATCTCCAAGGTGAAGACAAGCATCCCCGGCGCTGATGGGGCCGTAAGTGGAGATTAAGCAAGCTATTGCCCAGAGTTGCTGAGCGGGATCCATGGTTAGAGTAGGCACCGAGGCGAGAATTATCGAGTCCGCTGACCTTGGCCCAAGACCCTGCCGCGTCGGGAATCGAACCCTGGTCCCGGGCCGACCTCTACTTCCGGGTCTGCCGCCTCTAACCAGTGAGCCACACCACTCCTAATGATCTGACATCCAAGAAGATGCCCAAAAAGGTTCAGTGGACAGTAAACTGTCAAAACGCATTTGATGACCTGAAGAAGGCCATGTGCTCTGCACCTATCCTGAAGAGTCCTGACTACTCAAGAGAGTTCATTGTCCAAACAGATGCTTCTGAGTTGGGAGTGGGAGCTGTGCTTTCACAGCTTAATGTAGATGGCCAAGACCAGCCCATTGCTTTTATTAGCAGAAGGCTGACCCCCAGAGAGAAACGTTGGTCAGCTATTGAGAGGGAGGCCTTTGCTGTGGTGTGGGCCCTGAAGAAGTTGAGACCATACTTGTTTGGCACTCACTTCAAGATTCAGACCGACCATAAGCCCCTCTTATGGCTTAATCAGATGAAGGGTGAAAACCCCAAACTGCTCAGGTGGTCCATTTCCCTACAGGGGATGGACTTTACAGTGGAGCACCGCCCAGGGACTGACCATGGTAATGCAGATGGTCTCTCCAGGTACTTCCACTTAGAACATGAAGACACAACTGGTCAAGGTTAGTCTAATGTCCCTGCGTTTGGGGGGGGGGGGTGTAGGAGAGTAGGGTCTGCTATCCTATTGTCACCCCAAATGTTTGCTTTTTGCTTCACTGGTTTATGACTTAATGTGGCGGTGGGCCTGCTAATCAGACCCACAGCCTGCTGTTCTCTCTCTAAATTAATGCCAATGCACATTAGGTGCATTACAAAATTGGAACTGGTTCACCTTATTGGCCCCTGTGACAGTGTATCCCAGGTACCCAGGGCATAGGTGCTTCCAAGGCCTACCAGGGGCTGCAGCATGTAGTATGCCACCCCTGGCCTGGCCTCCATATTTGACACAACTGGCTGATCACTCAGCTGGGGTAAAAGTAAAAGTAAAAGTAGTGTTAAGTGTGATGAAAGGGGCTAAGACTGCATTTATGACAAAGTAATACATCATTGCAACATGAAAAATCTCATTCTTTTATCAACAACAAAAGCTTGAGCTAATTCCACATTTTTTAGAATGGATTTATATTATATATTTTTGTCCATACAGTAATCATTACATACTTTGATCATTCATTTAGTCACCATAAAATGTTCCAGTAGAATACACTAATGTCTTGTACATTTTTACATTGACACACTACTCATGCAAATGTCATAAAAACCTGTGGAAACACTATTTCTGTTTTGTGCACACCAGTCTAACCTACAAATTGTGTTAATACCTTAAATACAATGGGGCAGATTTACAAGCCCCTTGCGCCACTTTTGCGTCACCTTTAACATGGGAAAAGTGACGCAAAAGTGGCGCAAGGGAATTGTAAATCTGTCCCAATGTGTGGGAATCCTATTAGTAATTCATGGTACTGTTACCTATTTTTGTGACTCTCCAAAAGGTGTAGGTATGAGCACTGAACACCAATAATATTTCATTCCACCTAATGAGTACGTGAATATGAAAGTCTCTGGTTTTTCTGAGACAAAATAACCTGAAACTGAGTTTATTGAACGAGAATACATATCCACAAATAATAAAACAGCAGCTCAGAGGATGAAAATGTATTTGAAAGGCCACATGTAGAAAAAGATGAAACATGATATTTGACAGATAGAACCTTTTCTCAGGGTTGGACTGCACTGTAGGAGCAGTAGTGAAACAGTGGATAAAGACTGACCACACCAGAGCATTGAGATGTAAATAGGTAAGACAAAGGGAATAGTCTGGGACAATTTTTATTGTGTACCAAAACCAATGCTCAAGGCAAAAGTCTCTATGTGGTCTGAATTGTGTGCATCAGCAAAGCCAAGAAGGTCCATACAATAAAGAATTTAACAAAGGAACCAAGGGAACCAGGTCCTTGTCTGTGGTAGATGATGGTCAAAATGTGTCCCTACCTTTCTCTTTGTGTGATAAGCACCAGTACCTCAGTGCCGAACATGATATCTTTAAGATTTGCACAAATGCATTTCAACAGGCTGAGTATGATAACCTGTTTAATTGATGTGTCCTCAGTTTCTTGATCCGGCCTCTGGATGGCAATATCAGGAAGTGGTGGCTGGAGGAAACAAAAAAGAAATACTCTTAACATTTACAACAAGACTAAATTTGGTGTGCTCCTTATATCCACTTTACTTTCACCAATCCATCAAAATTGATCTGTGATGAATACTGGTTGTCTGATGCCTTTGACCTTTTTTCATTGGTGACAGAGACATGAGTGAAGGCCAAACAATAATTTTAAGAAATGGAGGTATGTCAATACCATTGCAAAAATGTAATTCCACTGATGGGAAATGGATAACTGTATGAGAACACCAAGACTTGTCTTGGTATAAAATCATTTTTGAAGATAGCAGCTGTCATGGAAAGCTCATGACAACCTGGAAAAAGTATACAATACTATTATATACCAACTGGGGATAAAGCGCAAAAGTGGTGAATCAGGGGTTACGTGAAGGGGTGAAGTATGGTATATAGAGGTAAAGGAGTTAAGAGTAAAGGGGAGTTAGGGGGATGAAATATGCATTAATGACAGTGAATGGCCTTTAGAGTAGCAATATGTAACAAGGTGAACAGCCATGCAATTGTACTCAGTTTTTAATAAATCCTCTCTGAGCCACTTAATCTACACTGAACTGGGAACAATGTTAGATTTTAGTATAAAACCAGTGTAACTATTAGAGAAGTATCTGCTTACTATGCCCCTCATGGCCTTTTCCCTATCCACTACAGTTGGAGGTCGACTTTAATGGTAAAAGAGATAGTCAGAAAGAGTTCTCCATGAAAGACAAACTATGGTAATTATTGAAAGTTTTCTCAGGTGCATTTTTAGTCTCTCTGACCAAATCAAGTGCAGTGGTGTCCTTATGTCCACAAGGGCAGACCCATATAAAAGCAGTGTTGGACATGCTGTAAGGGTATTATACTACATTTGTGAACCAATAATACAGCATTACATAATATGGAAGATAATCATTTTATCACCAACAACAGTTAATGCTAATTCTACATTGTTTCTGAAAATTTATTTTTATTATCTTGTTTAGGTCAAGCAGAAATCATAGTATAGTTATGCCGCTCATGTCGACGCCCTTACCAAAGGCATCAAGTGCAAATAAAAAAAGTTCTATTTGCTCCCTCCTACATCTCTAACAATCATCATCAGTTGGCATTGTAGAATGTTTGATGATGAGGGTGTTTAGATATATTATGCCGTAATTCACCGGGTGGCCCATTTAGGTTACTCAAACTGAAATCACTTATGTCTTGTACATGTTTACATGGAACGTTTGAACTTTGAAATGTCAGCAAAACTTGTGGGAATTCTCTTTCTGCATGGAACTCCCCATTCTGAGCTATGACTGTGTTAATATCTGAATTTGTGGTACTGTCACTCATTTCATATGAATCCCAAAGCGAATTTAAAAACTCATGGTATGAATAGTAAAAACCACTATTAACTCATTCCCTATAATGAGTGCTCATAAATATACTAGCCTCAGATTTCACTGTGGCAAAATAGCAGGGATGGCTCACCTGTAAGCGCGGATACAGCCCGCAGTGCCACGGTACAGTTGACTCGATCCAAGTCCCCTGTGTTGAGGCAGGCGTCTGTCCCTAATCACACAGTGGACCGCATACCTTGCAGTGAGTCAGCATGCCTCAGCAGCCCCTGTGCATCACAGCTGCATCCACAAGACTGCGGTAGCCACAGCAGCACCCAAACCAGGATGGGCAGCCTCTCCCCTTGCTCTGCCACTCCAACCCCTATGACAGATGCCCAAAATCTCACTGCTGCTAGGCCTAATCAGGTCCCAGGTAGTAGGCTTGTAGCCTGCAGGATATCGAATGGAGGCAGCTCCAGTGGCCCAAATGGTTATTGCAGGCCTGCCCCAGCCACACTCCACAGCACACAGCTCTGGGTTCCAGCATTCCAGGCATGCCTACCCACCACCTTCCAGCACCCTGCGGAGGGTGGTATTCAGACCCCGTCGCCTAGCGTCAGGTAGGTGATTGAGGCAGGTCAGCGGATGACCTCCGCAGTGGACACACCTGACTAGGCTGCAGGTTCGCAGGACAATGACTGAGTTCTGCGAGAAGGAAGTATAATCTCCAAAATGGGTAGTGTGGTACCACACTGGACACAGGAATGAGAAGAGCGAGTGCTCTTTAGTGGATGTGCCTTTCAGGGTGACCCGAAATTAAACACTTTTAAATGTCAGAGAAAGTTGCAGAAACACACCCTCTCCACGGAACTCCCCATTCTAAACTATGAATATGTTAATACCTTGGATACCTTGGGTGGGCATTCTGTTACACATTTGTGGTTGTGCAGGTCACTTTCATGAATTTCTATAGGAATTTTAGGAGGCACAGTAAACAAAATGAACAGCACTATAAACTCATTACCCATAATGTACAATTGTAAATATACTATGGCAAAATATTTTAAACTGGGTTTATGCAACAGCAAATACATATTCAAGAATCACAGATAAATGGCAGGGATGATTTATATATATGAGGAAGCGAATGTGTTTAAAAGGCTGCATCATGGAAAAGACGAAAAAGGACCTTGGAGAGATGGTACTTCATGTCTGAGGAGTGGACTTGACTAAAGGAGCAAAGAATTAAATAATTAATAATGGCTGCCTAAATCAGTGAACAGAGGGGTGAGCATGTGAAGGGAATAGCCGGGAACAGATTATACTAAGTACCAGAGTCTGAGCACAAGACTTTAGTCTTAAATGACTCTGAAATGTGTGCCTCAGCAAAACAAAGATGGTCGTGAGTGTGGAAAATTTAACCTTGGAACCAGGACCTCGTCTCTCATTGATAATGGACAAAGGGTATCTCTAGTCCTCTAAGCATGGTAAGCATGATCAAAATCGGTACCAAACAGGATATTCTTGAGTTTTTCACAAACATATATCAACAGACTGATTATACTAACCTCTTCAAGTGGTTTTTCCTCAATTGTCTGATCCAGCTTCTGGTCAGCAACATTTGTTGTAGGTACCTGGAAGAAACAAAAAAAGAACTAACATTTACAACAAAATAAAATTATGTGTGGGGTAATTTGGCATTTGGATTTCACAAATCATTGAAGTTTATCTAATGTGGTCACTGGGTTTCTAATGTCCCTCACCTCCTTACATTTGGGATGGAGTCATAAATGCAAGTCAGAAAATAATTTTAAGAAATAGAGCTATGGGAACACCATTCCACAAGAAATACATTTGGGTGACGGGAAATGGATAGGTGTATGAGTAGTAACAAAATTGTAACAGTATATACATAACATAAAATATGATGGAAGGAATGATTGCAATTAGTCTAACCACTGGCAGCCGCTTGGTGTAGCATTCTAACCCATCATTCTTTTTTCCACCATGCTAATTCACATTAAACCCAGTGATTTGCAAAATAACGATTGACTGAGACTCAGCCCGAGTAATTAACAATAGCTGAAATTAGTTCAAGCGTTCTAGCCATCACTTTTTTGTATACTACAGTATATAAATCATTGTTGAAAATATTAGATTTCTAGAAAAGGACGCAATGATAAAATAGACAAGTGAAGAGATAGAGATTGAGAGATTTGGAATTAAGAGCTAAATCAGTGATCTTCTTTTAGGTTGCGAAGAGGAAGAAAATGAGCATGAATTACATTGAATCGCTTTTTAACTGGAGATACTTAACAATATGAACAATTCTATCAATTAATTCTACTTTTAGGAAGTCTAAGCTGATGCCATTTAGTTTCAAAGAATTGGGAAATGTTTTAGACTGTTATCATAAGAGCAGTATATATTCGAGAATAAAGCTACTTACTGTGTCCTTTGTGCCCATTTCACCATCCACTGCACTAGGAGGCAGACTCTAAAGGCAACAGAAAAAGTCAGAAAGAATTGTTATGAATGGCAAACTATGAAAATTAATGTACAGATTTCACAAGTGCAATCATAGTCTCTATAAAACACATGACTGCAGTGGCACCTTTATTTAGATAAGGCCAGATCCACGTAAAAGTAGTGTTAAGTGTGATGAAAGGGGCTAAGACTGCATTTATGACAAAGTAATACATCATTGCAACATGTAAAATCTCATTCTTTTATCAACAACAAAAGCTTGAGCTAATTCCACATTTTTTTGAATGGATTTATATTATATATTTTTGTCCATACAGTAATCATTACATACTTTGATCATTAATTTAGTCACCTTAAAATGTTCCAGTAGAATACACTCATGTCTTGTACATTTTTACGTTGACACACTACTCATGCAAATGCCATAAAAACCTGTGGAAACACTATTTCTGTTTTGTGCACACCAGTCTAACCTACAAATTGTGTTAATACCTTAAATACAATGGGGCAGATTTACAAGCCCCTTGCGCCACTGTTGCGTCACTTTTATCATGGGAAAAGTGACGCAAAAGTGACGCAAGGGGCTTGTAAATCTGCCCCTATGTGTGGGAATCCTATTAGTAATTCATGGTACTGTTACCTATTTTTGTGACTCTCCAAAAGGTGTAGGTATGAGCACTGAACACCAATAATAATTCATTCCACTTAATGAGTACGTGAATATGAAAGTCTCCGGTTTTTCTGAGACAAAATAACCTGAAACTGAGTTTATTGAACGAGAATACATATCCACAAATCATAAAACAGCAGCTCAGAGGATGACAATGTATTTGAAAGGCCACATGTAGAAAAAGATGAAACATGAGATTTGACAGATGGAACCTTTTCTCAGGGTTGGACTGCACTGTAGGAGCAGTAGTGAAACAGTGGATAAAGACTGACCACACCACAGCATTGAGATGTAAATAGGTAAGACAAAGGGAATAGTTTGGGACAATTTTTATTGTGTACCAAAACCAATGCTCAAGGCAAAGGTCTCTATGTGCTCTGAATTGTGTGCATCAGCAAAGCCAAGAAGGTCCATACAATAAAGAATTTAACAAAGGAACCAAGGGAACCAGGTCCTTGTCTGTGGTAGATGATGGTCAAAATATGTCCCTACCTCTCTCTTTGTGTGATAAGCACCAGTGCCTCAGTGCCGAACATGATATCTTTAAGATTTGCACAAATGCATTTCAACAGGCTGAGTATACTAACCTGTTTAATTGATATGTCCTCAGTTTCTTGATCCGGCCTCTGGATGGCAATATCAGGAGGTGGTGGCTGGAGGAAACAAAAAAGAAATACTCTTAACATTTACCACAAGACTAAATTAGGTGTGCTCCTTATATCCACTTTACTTTCACAAATCCATCAAAATTGATCTGTGATGAATACTGGTTGTCTGATGCCTTTGACCTTTTTTTATTGGTGACAGAGACATGAGTGAAGGCCAAACAATAATTTTAAGAAATGGAGGTATGTCAATACCATTGCAAAAATGTAATTCCACTGATGGGAAATGGATAACGTTATGAGTACACCAAGACTTGTCTTGGTATAAAATCATTTTTGAAGATAGCAGCTGTCATGGAAAGCTCATGACAACCTGGAAAAAGTATACAATACTATTATATACCAACTGGGGATAAAGCGCAAAAGTGGTGAATCAGGGGTTACGTGAAGGGGTGAAGTATGGTATATAGAGGTAAAGGAGTTAAGAGTAAAGGGGAGTTAGGGGGATGAAATATGCATTAATGACAGTGAATGGCCTTTAGAGTAGCAATATGTAACAAGGTGAACAGCCATGCAATTGTACTCAGTTTTTAATAAATCCTCTCTGAGCCACTTAATCTACACTGAACTGGGAACAATGTTAGATTTTAGTATAAAACCAGTATAACTATTAGAGAAGTATCTGCTTACTATGCCCCTCATGGCCTTTTCCCTATCCACTACAGTTGGAGGTCGACTTTAATGGTAAAAGAGATAGTCAGAAAGAGTTCTCCATGAAAGACAAACTATGGTAATTATTGAAAGTTTTCTCAGGTGCATTTTTAGTCTCTCTGACCAAATCAAGTGCAGTGGTGTCCTTATGTCCACCAGGGCAGACCCATATAAAAGCAGTGTTGGACATGCTATAAGGGTATTATACTACATTTGTGAACCAATAATACAGCATTACATAATATGGAAGATAATCATTTTATCCCCACCAACAGTTAATGCTAATTCTACATTGTTTCTGAAAATTAATTTTTATTATCTTGTTTAGGTCATGCAGAAATCATAGTATAGTTATGCCGCTCATGTCGACGCCCTTACCAAAGGCATCAAGTGCAAATAAAAAAAAGTTCTATTTGCTCCCTCCTACATCTCTAACAATCATCATCAGTTGGCATTGTAGAATGTTTGAAGATGAGGGTGTTTAGATATATTATGCCGTAATTCACCGGGTGGCCCATTTAGGTTACTCAAACTGAAATCACTTATGTCTTGTACATGTTTACATGGAACGTTTGAACTTTGAAATGTCAGCAAAACTTGTGGGAATTCTCTTTCTGCATGGAACTCCCCATTCTGAGCTATGACTGTGTTAATATCTGAATTTGTGGTACTGTCACTCATTTCATATGAATCCCAAAGCGAATTTAAAAACTCATGGTATGAATAGTAAACACCACTATTAACTCATTCCCTATAATGAGTGCTCATAAATATACTAGCCTCAGATTTCACTGTGGCAAAATAGCAGGGATGGCTCACCTGTAAGCGCGGATACAGCCCGCAGTGCCACGGTACAGTTGACTCGATCCAAGTCCCCTGTGTTGAGGCAGGAGTCTGTCGCTAATCACACAGTGGACCGCATACCTTGCAGCGAGTCAGCATGCCTCATCAGCCCCTGTGCATCACAGCTGCATCCACAAGACTGCGGTAGCCACAGCAGCACCCAAACCAGGATGGGCAGCCTCTCCCCTTGCTCTGCCACTCCAACCCCTATGACAGATGCCCAAAATCTCACTGCTGCTAGGCCTAATCAGGTCCCAGGTAGTAGGCTTGTAGCCTGCAGGATATCGAATGGAGGCTGCTCCAGTGGCCCGAATGGTTATTGCAGGCCTGCCCCAGCCACACTCCACAGCACACAGCTCTGGGTTCCAGCATTCCAGGCATGCCTACCCACCACCTTCCAGCACCCTGCAGAGGGTGGTATTCATACCCCGTCGCCTAGCGTCAGGTAGGTGATTGAGGCAGGTCAGCGGATGACCTCCGCAGTGGAACACACCTGACTAGGCTGCAGGTTCGCAGGACAATGACTGAGTTCTGCGAGAAGGAAGTATAATCTCCAAAATGGGTAGTGTGGTACCACACTGGACACAGGAATGAGAAGAGCGAGTGCTCTTTAGTGGATGTGCCTTTCAGGGTGACCCGAAATTAAACACTTTTAAATGTCAGAGAAAGTTGCAGAAACACACCCTCTCCACGGAACTCCCCATTCTAAACTATGAATATGTTAATACCTTGGATACCTTGGGTGGGCATTCTGTTACACATTTGTGGTTGTGCAGGTCACTTTCATGAATTTCTATAGGAATTTTAGGAGGCACAGTAAACAAAATGAACAGCACTATAAACGCATTACCCATAATGTACAATTGTAAATATACTATGGCAAAATATTTGAAACTGGGTTTATGCAACAGCAAATACATATTCAAGAATCACAGATAAATGGCAGGGATGATTTATATATATGAGGAAGCGAATGTGTTTAAAAGGCTGCATCATGGAAAAGACGAAAAAGGACCTTGGAGAGATGGTACTTCATGTCTGAGGAGTGGACTTGACTAAAGGAGCAAAGAATTAAATAATTAATAATGGCTGCCTAAATCAGTGAACAGAGGGGTGAGCATGTGAAGGGAATAGCCGGGAACAGATTATACTAAGTACCAGAGTTTGAGCACAAGACTTTAGTCTTAAATGACTCTGAAATGTGTGCCTCAGCAAAACAAAGATGGTCGTGAGTGTGGAAAATTTAACCTTGGAACCAGGACCTCGTCTCTCATTGATAATGGACAAAGGGTATCTCTAGTCCTCTAAGCATGGTAAGCATGATCAAAATCGGTACCAAACAGGATATTCTTGAGTTTTTCACAAACATATATCAACAGACTGATTATACTAACCTCTTCAAGTGGTTTTTGCCCAAATGTCTGATCCAGCTTCTGGTCAGCAACATTTGTTGTAGGTACCTGGAAGAAACAAAAAAAGAACTAACATTTACAACAAAATAAAATTATGTGTGGGGTAATTTGGCATTTGGATTTCACAAATCATTGAAGTTTATCTAATGTGGTCACTGGGTTTCTAATGTCCCTTACCTCCTTACATTTGGGATGGAGTCATAAATGCAAGTCAGAAAATAATTTTATAGAGCTATGGGAACACCATTCCACAAGAAATACATTTGGGTGACGGGAAATGGATAGGTGTATGAGTAGTAACAAAATTGTAACAGTATATACATAACATAAAATATGATGGAAGGAATGATTGCAATTAGTCTAACCACTGGCAGTCGCTTGGTGTAGCATTCCAACCCATCATTCTTTTTTCCACCATGCTAATTCACATTAAACCCAGTGATTTGCAAAATAACGATTGACTGAGACTCAGCCCGAGTAATTAACAATAGCTGAAATTAGTTCAAGCGTTCTAGCCATCACTTTTATGTATACTACAGTATATAAATCATTGTTGAAAATATTAGATTTCTAGAAAAGGACGCAATGATAAAATAGACAAGTGAAGAGATAGAGATTGAGAGATTTGGAATTAAGAGCTAAATCAGTGAGCTTCTTTTAGGTTGCGAAGAGGAAGAAAATGAGCATGAATTACATTGAATCGCTTTTTAACTGGAGATACTTAACAATATGAACGATTCTATCAATTAATTCTACTTTTAGAAAGTCTAAGCTGATGCCATTTAGTTTCAAAGAATTGGGAAATGTTTTAGACTGTTATCATAAGAGCAGTATATATTCGAGAATAAAACTACTTACGGTGTCCTTTGTGCCCATTTCACCATCCACTGCACTAGGAGGCAGACTCTAAAGGCAACAGAAATAGTCAGAAAGAATTGTTATGAATGGCAAACTATGAAAATTAATGTACAGATTTCACAAGTGCAATCATAGTCTCTATAAAACACATGACTGCAGTGGCACCTTTATTTAGATAAGGCCATATCCACGTAAAAGTAGTGTTAAGTGTGATGAAAGGGGCTAAGACTGCATTGATGACAAAGTAATACATCA